>NC_068396.1:22877120-23483635 GCF_023724105.1 Carassius gibelio
AACATCCATGCGAGTGTCATGTGTGCAGTCAGGGCAGTGGGGACACCTCTGGCCTGAACTCCACTTGTCTGCCTACCAGCAGGCTGCATGCAGGGGGTCACCAGTTCTTCTCAGAGAAGACGGCTGGCCACCCCGCCCTCCACCTCTACCCCCACATCCACGGCCATCTACCCTTACACAACCTCTCCCACCTGCCCAGACCACTGCTGCCCACTCTCTACTCCACCCCTCCGCTCACACACAGCAAGGTTAGAAGCACTCACATGCACAGGAAACTCCCAGCCTTCCTTTTGAAAGCTGCGTGGGTGAATTTGCTGTTATTTTTCCAGCCACAAGGGGGGTGTCTTGTACCAAAAATCCTAAAAAAGGCACAGGTGAAACATTTCAGTTCTTACTGGGCATGTCCCTTTACTCAACATTGACTGCTTATCAAGCAAGGATACAATGTCACCATAAGTTTCACATTAGATTTTTAAAAATAATTTCTAAATGCATTTATCATATAATGATCACTACTCTCTTGACATCATCTTCTCCAGACTCTCCCTCCCACCCCTACGTCCAGTCACACAGGCGGAAAGCAGCACGTGTTCAGCCCCACCCTACCGGAGCACGTCTATCAGAGCTGCTTCAACACAGCGGGGGACTGGAACGGCTCTTTGCCATGTCCCTCGCTCAAACTAGAGAACCTCTGGGACACGCACATGATGAAGAACTGGAACCCCTCTGTGCTGCTCCAGGAACCCCTACCTGGTCAGTTGTCCAATTCAATTAACACTTCAAAGCGGATAAAACTGCACTTCCATTTGGACTAAAGTACATTTTGAACCTCTATTCTTAAGAGTTACTCAGGTGCTTTTTTTTTTTATTGCCCTTTTAATCCTTAATCAAAATCATTAACTTCCCATCACCCTCAAAGTAACCAATAATCCTTCCCTCTCTTCACATGAGATCACAGCAGTTAGCAGACAACAACAATATAATCCATTTCTGAAGGAAAAAATCATGCCTCATCCTAATTTTTTTTTTTTTTTTCTCATTTGGAAAGCTGTTTCATTTGGATGCATGTCACAATAAATCATTTTCTTCTCCACTGTTGTACATTCAGCTGAAAATGTGTACATCATGTCGGAAGTACATCTGACTGGAATGTTGGTTGCAGACTTTAAAAATGAGCATCTAAATGCTATGAAATGGTTCTTTTAATAGCTATTAATTAAAAGGTTCTTTGAGGAATCAACAACTTTTCTTTTTATCTTTTATGGCATTCTTACAACAATTCACTGTTTGGAAAATGTGTGTTTTAGTGTTTAAAGCAGCATTCGACTAGATCCCCTTTAGTAGTTCAAGCACTAGTGTGTCCCAGACAACCACAAAGAGCAACCTACTCACCTGTCAGTCATACAGGGTGCTAAAATAAGGGCTTGGACCTGGCCAGTTATGTGTGGCTTTAAAGGAAATTAGTTGTCAGATCAAATCATTTGGAAAAGCACAATGTTCATACAGGGTCAGGACTTTAGATAGTGTTTAGATACTTGACTAAAATACTGTAACTGAGAAATAAACGTAAAACCTTATGTTTGCACGTAGTCCATCCTCTGTTTACTCAAAATTCTTTTTGGCTGAGCTGTTTTTGACCAAAGTGATATTAGCAACCACAGACGTTTAGTCACCTGGCCATCATTAGCAAAATGTCCTCCACAGAAGAGGTGTGTTATGTTTATACTCATTAAGCGGTTGTTTGTGCTCTCTCTGGCCCATAATTAATGGGTTTCCCCGAGACCGCAGGGCTGGTGGTTGAGAAACTGTTGGAAAGAGATCAAAATTTGCGAATGAGTCAAAACGCACATTTCTAGCACCACACCTCAGACGAGCCGTTTCTGTCTAAGTTCGGCTCTTTACACGTGGTACACATTTTATACACTTTTAAATAGTCACTAAAGGACCAAACGGAATGTTTCTTGTGGCTTTTATTGTTTTCAGTATCTCTCTGACCCTGAAACCCTTCTCCTTATCAAAGGCGACATGCTGGGCCCTCCCCTTCCCGACGTGCCCCTTCTCTCCTCCAGTTTGGATCCCAATGTCAATCCCCACCCTGCCCCGGATGGCAAAGAGAAGAAGAACGGCGCCAAGAAAAAATGTCTCTTCAACTACCAAGATGCCTTCATGGAGGCGAGTGAAGTGGTGATGGCCACCTCCTCCGTCTCCAGTACCGCCACCACTGTCCAGTCGAGTAATAATCACTTCCACATTTCTAAATGACCCAGTGTTTAGATTGAATTTTTCGCTTTCCTGTGCTTATTTCTTTCATCTATTTCTTTGTTTTTAGATGAAGTTTTCCATAATTTAGGTAAAGAGGACCATAGACATCCGACTCCTGTTGCTCCTAGGAATAGTCCCACTAGTCTCACGTCTCTCCCTCCTCTCAACGGATCCTCACATCCTTCTTCCCCCAACACACACCTACCCAGTATAGGCACCCAGTCCTTTCCAAAGACTGTAACTCAGACTCCAAGCTTCATGGACGTCCATCAGGGTCTGTGCTTGTCATCTGGTGAACAGCAAGCTGCCTCGATTGATGGTTTAGTCAGTGGTCCAAATAGCGTATGCAGGTCAGTCCCCCATCTATATCATTTCTAAGTTCTCTGTGTGATGATCTTGCTGTGCCAGCATTTAAAACACATAGACAAGCTTCTCTCTTCAATACTAAGTGAAGCTTAAAGTTTATAATAAAATCACCAGAATATGTTCTGGAATTGAGTCCCATTTACTCAAAGTCAGGATGTTATTGTCAGTGATCCAGACTGTGAGGGTCATCGCTGTGAAGGGAACAGAGGCTATGAGCACCAGCCATATGAAGGAGAGGAGAGCCAAGATGAGGACAGCAGCTCGGAGCACAGCTCCTCCACATCCACCTCAACCAATCAGAAAGAAGGAAAGTACTGTGACTGCTGCTACTGTGAATTCTTCGGTCATGGAGGGGTACGGAAACACTCTCACTTGGCTTTCACCTAAATGCTCAATTAAAACCCTTAACGTTTTAGGATGGGGCTGTGTGACCAAAGTTTTACATCTTTGTGTAAATGAATAAATATGTTATATGACTCGCATAAAAGGAATTTAACTCCATATGATAGATACAAAAAATGTTCTTTATATTAAATTATCAGTAAGCCATGGCTATTTTTTTTGGGGGAAATCACATACTTAAAATAAGAATAATAATATACTTATATAATATATAATGCATCTCAGTTGATTGTTGTCTGACATAAGTTATTACCATTTTGGCTGGCAACTGATTTTATTTATTTATTTATTATAAATCTTTCAGTGTCTGTCCAATTGCATATATATATGTCAAATGCAATTTACCTTTGCAGTCATTTAACACTCACTTCAAGTTATCATTTAATTTAATTTAATGGGGAAGTTGTGGCCTAGTGGTAAGAGAGTTTGACTCCTAACCCTAAGGTTGTGGGTTCGAGTCTCACACTGGCAATACCACGACTTAGGTGCCCTTGAGCAAGGCACTGAACCCCAAACTGCTCCCCGGGCGCTGCAGCAAAAATCACTGCCCACTGCTCCGAGTGTGTGTTCACAATGTGTGTGTGTGTGTTTACAGCTGTGTGTGTGTGTGCACTATGGATGGGTTAAAATGCAGAACACAAATTCTGAGTATGGGTCACCATACTTGGCTGTATGTCACGTCACTTCACTTTTTTCACTTAATTTATAACTATACGATTTGGTTTTTAGTGTTTTATTTATTTTTATAGTATTTTTTTAGAGAAAATAGTAAAGTAATAAATGTATTTCTCATTTATTGGTTATCATCAATACCATTATTGACAGGCTTATTTGTGTTGGAAAATACTTTTTCCTGTCACTTTACCATTAACACAAAGCAGTCTTGCTCACTGATGTAATCCATGTAACTGTATATCTACCGGTATGGTAAAATCTCTTCAAGCTGACACTTTCCTTCCCTCACTTTCAATTATAGAGTCAGGCACTTTGAGGTATCAGAGCTTCCAATCAGTGTGTGCTGTACCCACTGTGTCATTGATGGATCAGTGCATGTGCTTATTTCCTGCACCATATCAGTTTTGCATGCTTCACTGCTTATGTATATCAAACCATTAAAAAAATATTTTTGGATTCAGTTCATGTTAACTGTTTATTGTTGAAGGCGTCATGAATAAATAAGCTAATCAGACTCATGTTGTTTGCGCTGAATAGCCACCTGCCGCACCCACCAGTAGGAACTATGCAGAGATGCGGGAGAAGTTGCGACTCAGGCTGACCAAACGGAAGGAGGAACAGCCTAAAAAAGAAGATTTGCTGCTGGAGCGGGATGGGGTGGAGGACCATCGCAAGGTAGAGGACCTGTTACAGTTCATCAACAGCGCAGACAACAAACCAGCCACTAGCTCCAAAGCAGCCAAACGTGCCCGTCACAAACAGAAGAAGGTAAACTCATTTTGTAAACAGGAATTTTTTTTTTTTTTTTGTCTAAATCTAATCATCATAAAACTTTTACTTCATTACCTAGTCATAGTCTTAGAAAAGAAAACCTTAAGTTGTTTTGCATAACATTAAATTTGTATTTCTTAAAAATAATATATATATAATAATAATAATAATATATATATATATATATATATATATATATATATATATATATACACACATACACACACACACACACACACTCCCTGCGGGTAAAATAAGTATTGAACTTGTCACCATTTTTCTGTGCTGTTGACATAAACATTTTCACCAGATGTCGGTAACCAAGTAATCCGTAAATGCAAAGAAAACAAATAACTTCAGAAATTGTTACCGTATTTTCCGCACTATAAGGCGCACCGGATTATAAGGTGCACCTTCAGTGAATGGCCTTTTTTAGAACTATTTTCATATATAGGGCGCACCGGATTATAAGGCGCATAGAATAGAAGACACTGCAGTCATACGTTTGACTGGGTTTGCACTATGCATCCACTAGATGGAGATATGCTAAAGGGAATGTCAACATTTTGACAGACCGCCTTGATCCATATATAAGGCGTTTTGGATCATAAGGCGCACTGTCGTTTTTTTGAGAAAATTAAAGGCTTTTAAGTGCGCCTTATAGTGCGGAAAATACGGTATGTGTCATAAAGTCGAATGACACAGGGAAAAAGTATTGAACACATGAATAAAGGGAAGTGCACAAAGGCATGGAAAGCCAAAACACCATCTGAAATGTATCAGTTCAAGTTTATTTGTGTAGCACTTTTTACGATACAAATCATTGCAAAGCATCTTTACAGAAAATTAAGTTTCTACAATATTTAGTAGTCGATTATCAGTGGTGACTGTTTATGTGCATTGTGGCAGAAATTTTCTGAAAAATGTATACAAGACATAGTCAACCAGGCAACGAACACTATTAACAGCAATTATTATATGAGCTTGTATATTGAAGATGCAGGACAACCACCTAGAAGTGCGTTACAATAGTCCAGTCTAGAGGTCATAAATGCATGAACTAGCTTTTTTTATCTTATCCAAATTTATTAGGAGAAAATTATTTGTCATCCAATCTTCTACATTTTTAACACACTCTGTTAGCTTCGATAATTTAGAAGTTTAATCTGGTCTCAATGAGATAAATAGTTGAGTATCATCAGCATAACAGTGGAAACTAATCCCGTATTTTCTAATAATATTAGCAAGGGGCATCATGTATATTGAAAATAGCAGATGACCTAGGACAGATCCTTGTGGTATTCCATATTTTACTGATGATAAATGAGATGACTCCCCATTTAAATAAACAAAGTGGTAGTGATCGGACAGGTAGGATTTAAACCGCCTTAGAGCTTACCCTTGAATACCTGTAGTTTTGTAATCGATCTACGAGTATGTCATGATCTATGGTGTCGAATGCAGCTCTGAGATCAAGTAAAACTAGCAATGAGATGCAGCCTTGATCTGACGCAAGAAGCAAGTCATTTGTAATTTTAGCAGGTGCAGTTTCTGTGCTATGGTGGGGCCTGAAACCTGACTGAAAATCTTCATACAGATCTTTTTATTTTTTTTTAAGAAGGAGCACAATTGAGCAGACACGACTTTCTCAAAAAAGTTTGACATAAATGGAAGATTTGAAATGGGCCTATAATTTGCCAGTTCACTAGGATCTAGTTGTGGTATCTTAATAAGACGCTTAATAACCGCCAGCTTGAATGGTTTTGGGACATGACCTAAAGACAAGTTAACAATATTGAGAAGCGGTTCTTCTGCTACAGGTAACAACTCTTTCAGTAATTTAGTGGGAGTACAGTATCTAATAAACATGTTGTTGGTTTAGATGCAGTGACAAGTTTATTTAGCTCTTCCTGTCCTATAGTTGTAAAGCGCTGCAGTGCATCTTTGGGTGCGATGGATGAAACATTATTATTAACATTAGTATCAGACATTGTAGAATCTACATTTGTTATTGTATTTCTGATGTTATCTATTTTATCAGTGAAGAAATTGAAAGTCATTACTATTAAACATTGATGGAATATTTGAATCAGGTGGCGTCTGGTTATTTGTAAATCTACCCACTGTGCTAAATAAAAACCTTGAATTGTTTTGGTTATTCTCAATGAGTTTGTGGATATGCTTGGCCCTGGCAGTTTTTAGAGCCTGTCTATAGCTGGACAGACTGTTTTTCCATGCATTTTTTTTTTAAACTTTCAAGTTAGTTTTTCTCCATTTGTGCTCAAGACTTTGAGTTTCTTTCTTGAGAGAGTGAGTATTACTGTTATACTGTGGCACAGTATGTTTTTGTCTAACCTTTTTCAATTTGATGGGGGCAACAGCTTCTAATGTATTAGTGAAAATAGTGCCCATGTTGCCAGTCATTTCGTCTAGATCATGTATTTTTTGGGTATAGCAGTTGAGATAAATCAGGCGGGTTATTTGCTAATCTTTCTTTGGTGGCTGGAACAATATTTCCGCCTAGATGGTAATGCTGAGCCATATCGTTAATATCAGTGATACGCAGCATGTATGATACAAGGAAACAGTTACATCACTGGTCAGTAACATCACTTTAAGGTACGATATCTATATCAGTAAGATCGATTCCATGAGATATAATTAAATCTAGTGTATGATTAAAACAATGTGTGGGCCTGGTGACATTTTGTTTGACTCCAAAAGAGTTTATTAGGTCAGTAAACGCAAGTCCTAATGCATCATTGCATCATGTATTATCAACGTGAATATTAAAATCTCTGAAAATTAGTGCTTTATCAACTGTAACCAAAAGGTCTGAGAGGAAATTAGCAAATTATTTTAGGAATTCTGTATATGGCCCTGGTGGTCTATACACCGAAGCCAGAGCAAGAGATACATTAGATTTCTTTTGCATATATGACAGTGTAACATTAAGCAGATGTATTTCGAATTAGTTAAACCTGTATCCTGTTTTCTGAGACATTGAGAATATAACTTTATATTGTTGCAACACCTCCGCCACGACCAGTCTGACGGGGCTCATGCCCATAACAGTAGTTTGGTGGAGTAGACTCATTTAGACCAATATAGTGATTTGGTTTTAGCCAGGTTTCAGTCAAGCAGAGTAAATCAAAACTATTATCTGTGATCATTTCATTTACAATAACTGCTTTGGGTGTGAGGAATCTAATGTTTATGAGGTCAAATTTTAAAAATAGTTTTTGTTCATTTATTTATTCATTTATCAGTAATTAGAAAGTAATCCTGCCCCTAGTCAGTGGAAATTAATATTAGCTGGTTCAGCCCCAACTGATGGCCTTTAAAAAGGTGTCTCATTACCAACGTGTCACACAAGAAACATTTCATGATTGGTGAAAGCAAAGGTGGAGGGGGGGGGGGGGGGGGGTTATTTATTTTTTTAGTACTGTCCTGAGTAAGATATTGTATACATTTAGTACACAAGATAAAAAAAAAAAAATGCTGAAGTTATTAAAATACCCCCACTCAAAAGTTTGGGAACCCTTAGTTCTTAATACGGTGCGTGGCTACCTGGATGATCCACGACTGTCTTTCTGTTTTGTGATGGTTGTGCATGAGTCCCTTGTTGGTTCTGAACAGTTAAACTGAGAACTGTTCTTCAGGAAAATCTTTAAGGTCCTGCAGATTCTTCAGTTTTCCAGCATCTTTGCATATTTGAACCCTTTCCAGCAGTGACTGTATGATTTTGTGACATCTTTTCATACCGAGGACAATTGAGGCACTCAAACACAACTATTCATTGTGTCACGCTGCATCAAGTGTAGACCACATCATGGATTATATTAGTATTTTGTTGTGCTGCTCATGTCTGGTGTAGCTACGGTGTTAGGCCCACCCCAAATGCTCTCATTGGTTGAGACACGTGATGATGCCCATTCCATACCAGTACTGAACAACCCCTCCTGTGACCCATGGTTTGTCTGTATGTGTAGCTATTCAGAGTCATCGAGCATCGGACTTTCAAAATAATAATAATAATAATTGCATTAATGTGCTATTAAATAATTGTCTGTGTTCATTAATTTATGCGATAACATGATAATAACACGTTAACCTGCCAGCCCTAATATATATATATATATATATATATATATATATATATATATATATATATATATATATATATATATATATATATTATTTTCTTTTTATTTATTTATTTTTTTTACTTCAACAGTACTTATTAATATTTTGGGAAAAAATTGAAACAATAGGTCCAATATTTTTATCAAAATTTGTTCAGTTTGTAAAATTACCCAAAAAGCTTAATCACACCGTCAGATTACAGATTTTCAAATAGTCAGCCAAATATTGTACTATACTAACAAGCCATACATCAATGAAAAGTTCAGTTATTCAGTTTTCAGATGATGCATAAATCTCAATTTAAAAAAAATTGACCTTTATGACTGGTTTTGTGGTCCAGGGTCACATATATGTATGAGTAATGCATGATATTTGTTAAAATAGGTAAATAGGTAAAAGGTAAATTCAAAGTTTATTTATAGAGCACTTTTTAAAAATAAAAAAAACAATTATTTTCCAAAGTGCTGCACAAGCATAATCAAAGTAAAACAATTAATAACAAAAATAACAAACAATAACATTACCATTAAATACATAAAAACAGTTCTCAAACGGAGTTAAATGCCCAAGTGTAAAAATAAGTTTTAAGACTGGATTTAAAAACAGCAAGTGTATGGGCCAGCCTAACATTAATAGGCAAGTTATTCCAAAGCTTTGGGGCTGCAACAGCAAAAGCCCGGTCACCCCTGCATTTCAGTCTTGTTCGAGGTACAACCAAAACTAAGTGGTCAGCAGACTTTAGTGCTCTCGATGGATCGTACAGCTGTATTAAATCTGTATTAAAATAATCTAGTCATGGAATCCAACTGTTAATTTGGGGTATCATGGAATTAACTGTCTCAGGTTTTGTTTGGGTGCAGCTGGAGGAGAAAGCTCGTCTAGAGGCAGAGGCTCGGGAACTGGAAGTACAACAGCAACTTCTGAAGGAACAGAGGCGGCAGCAGGAGGAGGAGGAGGCGGCACTTAAGCAAGAGCTGCTCCGTTTGCAGGAAATGCAGCAGTTGCGGGCATCTAAGAAGAAAAAGAAAGACAATAAAGTCAAGGAGTTAACCAAGTCTGAAAATCCTTCTCTCGTTCCAACAACCAACAACCCTAAGCCTCTTCAGCAGACAGCACAGAGTGTTTTAGAAAAGAACATGCAGAACGGCAAAACACAGCTACTGCACAATCTCATTCGTCTCAGTCCTAAGGAGCCTCGTCTAGAACCTGAATCCCCCACCGGTGGGAAGAATGGCCCATTGCAACAACCAAGTCCAAATACTTTTAGTGAGAGACCTTCAGATTCTCCTGCCCTCCAGAATGGCACCTCCTCCCACCCAGAGTCCTCCCATACCAAGGTCAAACTCAAACAGCAAGCAAATGGCTCCAAACCCAACGGTGAGGCCACAAAGAGGCCCGCTGAGACCTCCAAAGCTCCAGAGCCTCCAAAACCCGGGAACGCAGCCAGCCCTCAAACTGACACCAAAGCCAAGCAGAAAGCTTCAGACGAGTCAGTGACCGAGATCAAGAGGGACGAGAGGACAAATGGGAAAAAGCCACAGAATGGAGTGAAAGACGAGAGGAACTCTCCTGTTATTGAGTCTCCAGCTTTAGACCCTCCTCAGCAGAACGGCAAAGTCCCAAACAACGAGTCCCTTCAGCCCAAAAGTAAAGCCAAGAAGAATAAGAAGAAAAAAGCAGACAAGACTAATAACTCAATAGGTGAGTGTTGTGAATTGCCAAATTGTCTGAAGATGAAGGATAAAAAGATTTGTTCACTTTTGACTGGAAAATCAAGTCAGAACTCTCTTGTTGTCCAACAGATGATGTATTTCTGCCCAAAGACATTGATTTGGACAGTGTAGACATGGACGAGACCGAACGTGAGGTGGAATATTTCAAAAGGTACCGTTTGGTATTGGTAAAGCTTTTCTCTGGAATCCATGACCTTTTGTTCACTAACAAATTCATTTTTCACCCTTTTTGCAGGTTCTGCTTGGACTCCGCACGACAAACAAGGCAGAGGTTGTCCATCAACTGGTCAAACTTTAGCTTGAAGAAGGCCACGTTTGCTGCCCACTAATGGGTTTTCCTTTCAAAAGACAATGGCAGGAATCGATAAGCGTTCCTCCGGTTTCTTCTCTCTCTCTCCCATCTTTCTACAGACTGACTGCTGACCCCAGTGCTGCTAATGCTTCACCTGCTCCTCCGGTCTACATTATCCATGCCGCCTTGCCTTGTCCTTGTTGCTGTGGGTTCCTCAAAGAACCCGAAGTGGGCTTGTATTCCTGCAGTACTTCTGGAGAAAAAAAAAAGAGCAAAGTCAAAAAAACAACCACAAAATGCTACTCTATAAGTTTATCCCTATTATTTTGGTTTCCCTTTCTTCTTTAAAAAAAGCGTGTGTGCTTTTTGTCAGTGAGTGGGCCGTTTCCCTTAGGTCTGTGCCATATTCTGGGTTTTCTCTGGCTTTATGTAAATTAAGATGAAGGCATTGCAAAAGACATGATTCAAGAAAAAAAAGGTGAATATGAAAAAAAAAAGATCCCTTTATTCAGATCAGCTGTGGCTTTGCTCACCTTTGCACCTAGCACTGCACTTCCTCACAACTGGTTGTCAAGAGAATCGGACTGGTCAGCTTCACGTCATTGCCCCCAATCTCTCCCTTTATTGGGAGAGCGGCTAATACTTGACAATGTTCACGTGGTTTTTTTCATTTAAAAATGTTCAGTGTAACAACTGTGTTCAAGTTACCATTTTTTGTTTTTCTTTTTGCAACTTGTACCAAGCTTGTATCAGAATACTTTCAGAATTGAATCGAAAAGAACAATACTCACTCTATCAATCTGTTATAGAGTGTATATTGTATTAACACTGAAGCCGGACTGGCTACTTTTTAACATATTGTTAAGTAATATTAAAATCTTGTCTTTCTTTTTGAAAGATGGAATACAGTAGAGTGGCAGGACATTTCTATGTGTCAGTTTGTTTTTGTTTTGTTTTGTTTTTTCGTTTGACTCCATCTCATAACACTTATAAAATTCCTAACCTTATCCAATCAAGGGGAAATACAACACTGACTGCAGATCAACATGAAAGGAGCAACCTAACACCCCTAATTTGCATGACTTGGCACCTTGCAAACGGGTCCGTCCCCGTCGTTCTGGTAAGAACGGATGCATGTGAAACACCACAACCCTTTTCACTCGGTGTTTAAAGTTTTACACTGACTGCATCTGCTTACTTCAGCAATCATAACAGTGATAATAGTAATAATAGTTATGCAAACATTCTTGAAACTTTGCTCAAAATGTGAGGTGAAGTCAGGTTTATTTTGCTTGGTTTTCTTTCCTGTGACTTTATTACCAGGGTGTGGCAGGTACAAGTCAGGGAAAGCATTCTTTCCAATCCAAACAGTGAGCATCATTGGAAGCAGTATGCAGTATTATTGTTGCTGCTGAGAGGTAAGTGCAAGTTGACAGTAGAAACCTTAAAATAAAAGTATTTCAGATTTTATCAATTGACACTACTTATTTCAGGTAAGCGTGCCCTACTGAATGCATAATGAGATAAAGGTGATATTTCGGTTTATATTTTTAAATAATTTCAGCTTGTCAAGTTGATAAGAAAAAAAAAAAAAACAGGCCAAAACTACTTGTGATTTTAGCATAAAAACCAAAATAGACTTAATGTTCCTTTTGTTTCAGTGCGTATTTCTCCAGTTCACATTATTTATAAGGAAAAATAATAAATATATATATATATATATAAAATATGATTTTAAATTTTTGCTTTCCTATCAATAATTTTGAGGTCTGCTTTCCCTGTCTGACTCCTCATCTTATTTTGGGAATTTAGGCAAGATATGGTTAATTTGAGCCAAACTTTGTCGGAATCATTTTTGCGACCCCTTTTTTTAAAAGACTGACATAATCCTTATTAATAACATTAATAATAATAATAATAATAATATCAGTCATTTTTTTAATAAAAACAGTGTTTTCTTCTTGCCATTATTAGAGATGGGTCAGAAGTTAGATCTGTCTTTGTGTATAAGGTCATAGAATTTAGAGGCATGTACGTGATTTTGGCTTTCACTTCCAAATTGCAACAAAAAGTGAGATTACCTCATTCTTCAAAAAAGTTTTTAGAATCCTGTTTTAAAATAGGAGGGAGGGCATATTTTAATCTTTGAAACCACTTGACAGACTATTTCTAAACTTATGACTCCCACAGAAAGGGAACTTTTGTCACTATCCGTCATCATCAAACTTTGTTTTATGTAGGGCTTTTTTTTTTTCTTCCTTCCTGCTGTGGTGGAACGCCTACCTCCTTTTTAGCTTGTAACAAAGAAACCGTGTATAACAGGTTCGATGAACTATTACTTGTCTTGTTCAGGAAGAGATGATCTCCTTTCAATAATTGATAGAACATATTTAAGCATATTTTTACACTGCTGTGCGATTCTAAATGGCAAGCATAAAGTATCACAGTTTCCAGGAATATATCAAGCTACATGTGTCAAGTCATGTTAAACAGTGATGATAAAAAATATTTCTTGAGCAGCAAATCACCATGTTAGAATGATTTCTGAAGCATCATGTGACACTAATGATGCTGAAAATCTAGTTTTGCCATCACAGAAATAAATTACATTTTAAAATATATTAATATAGAAAACGGTTGTTTTAAACTGCAATGATATTTTACACTATTGCTGTTTTTATTGTACTTTTGATCAAACAAATGTGAAATGTAAAAAAATATAAGCATTTTAAAACTAGTGGAAGACTAGTTTTTTGTTTCAACAAAACAAAAAATAAATCACTTAATTAGCTATATGTATTTATATAATTGAAAACTGACCACGTGTTTGCCTGGAAAATCGGAGAATGAACAATGGGAGATTTTGTGAATCTCCTGGTAGTGCTTTTGTAAGTCTGCCCAGTTTTAGTCACCCATGATGCAATGCTGGAGTTACTTCATTTATGTAAAATCTGTTTTACTAAGACATTTCTAGTTCGGGGCCAGATTCAATTTGTACTTTCAACATGAAGTTTGAAATAGTTGTTTTGACTGAATGAGAATGAAGATATATCGGTACATAAAAATAAATAAATAAATAATAATCAAATTAAAAAATAAAGAATCTGGTCTCCCATACTAAAAAAAGGAAAAAAAAAAAGTCTTTTGCATATGACATTTGGGTATTATCAGTAGAGTGCAAGATAAATTGACTTGGCATACACATCCACATTTGTAACTGTGGAATACGTGTGGAGCCTAGTCGTCTACAGTCAGTCTTCCAGAGCAGGACTTGGACAATAACAGGGTCGTAAAGAAAGTAAGAGCTGGGCTTATTAGAGAGAAATCAAAGATCGGAGATGAGATAGTGTAGTTTGTAATCACTGGTGAAGATCTTTTCATTGAGGATGGCCCAGAGCTGGGGAGAAACTCAAAAGAGGGAAAACCCCCATCGTTCCACATACTGGAATTGACAATGGTGTTCTGTCTAAGCGCTGATCGCTCTTATCAAAAAAAAAAAAAATAACACAACAGGCCATGATAACTCTTAACACAGGCGGTAACAACAACAATCTATGTTTAATAAGGTGCTGCTTTTCCAAATAAGCACTGAAGTTAGCCAATGCTTGGGAATACCCAGCTCTAAAAGATTAAAGGCCATATTTATCCGTTTTGGCATGGCATTTTATAAAAATTTTCCCTCTCTGAACAACGCGGCGGGTAAAGTCAAGGATAATAATGGGTAAACAAGATCCACCATGATAGGCTACCTCAGGTGTTTTTTTTTTTTGTTTAGTTTTTTTTTGTGGTGGTGGTGGTGTTGAATTTTTAAATATCATTTGTGGAGCTAATTGTGTAAGTGACATTTGGTTTTTCTGCGAATAGTTATACTGTAAAAGTCATGTGATCGTGTGACCTAATTATTTCCACTTTCTGAAGGTGGATTTTGGTGTGTGTGTGTGTGTGTGTGTGTGTGCTTTTCTGCAGTAGATGTGTGCGTCTCACAATATTGTAGGTGTGCATGAAGTGTGTATGTGGGGAATCCCTCCCAACCAACCTTTCACTTCTCCAAGGAAAAGTTTTTTTTTTAAAAGAACAAAACTACAGCGGGGCCCACACATCCATCACTTCAGCTTTTCGCATCTCCAGTTACGTTCTTCACAGCAAACACGATCTTCTCTATGACTTCAAAACAAATGACTCCTGCAGGTAGAAAAATGACACGCTATGGCCACGAGCATCTACCAAAGTGTGTGCTTGCGCTTGAGCGACGTCATTTCGAGAGTGGTGACTTGACTTAAGTAGAGAGCATGAAACTCCTGCCGGAGTTTTCCCTCCTACCCCCGTGGCAGCTAGATAGGGTCGTGCGTCTGAGCTCATCAAGGGTTTATTGACTCAGGGGACTGTGATCTCGTATGTAATCTGAATACGGGCCTGTACTTATGACCAGTTTCCCAGATACAGTATAACACAAACATTTCTAGGGAGATATTTAGGAACCAAATTATTCTTTGAGTCGACACTTCAATTCCCAGAATCACTCTTCAGAAATCACTTTAGTGATCCTTGTTTTATAAATGTTGTTAGCAACCACCTTGTTCAAGAGAGGTAAAAGAGAGAGGTATTTTGTGTCATAGAATAAATGTGAAAAAAAAAAAAAATATATATATATATATATATATATATATATCATGCTTGTGTTATAACCCATTGACTTGAATGCTAAAATGCTAACTCATTTGTAGCTTTTTGCCTACAAAAAATACATCCACCCTACAGCCCTCCATGAAATTAACTAAATTCATGACCTGATATCTCTCAAAACCTTTTCATAATGGCCTGGATAATGTGTTATTGGCCTTTATTTAAAAACTAAAGCAGCAATTTAGCTTTGTACATCATTTGTAAGCTATATAATGTTTAGCATGTAGTTTCAGTTACAGACACTAGCCTTGTTTGGTCACATAGCCTCCTCCCCTTTAAATAGCCAGTCCCGCTATATCCCTCTACCCGACAGTCGCCTGTTTCTCTTCTATTCACTTCCAGGCCTCGGGACAGCTGAGAATTTGCTGCAGTTATAGTCTGCCCATTCAGTTGTGCTTGGGAAGGGGCTTTCCACTACTTGTGCACACACTCACACACTTCCAAATCCCATTGGACTTGAGTGTAATGCTTTATGACACACTGTGCCTCATGATCTCGCCAGCATTATCACAACTCTCTCAGTGTCTGGTTTCCCATATCTTACTAAAAATTACCTTTGATGGTGGAAGCACTTACAGACACAAACAAGATTACACAGTTTCAAGAAGGGTCCTTAAGCAAATACTTTATTATAAAAATAAATCCTCCTATAGTTATCACGTTTCTCTGTCTTAGTTTGGCATCTCTGTGATATCTCCTTCTTGTCACTTGATATTTTTTTGCTGTTAGTGCCTTAAAACCCCCAGTAAAGTGTTCAGATGTGCAGCAATAGGAGGCCATTTTGTCATCGGCAACATCTGAGACGTGCTAATTTCAGGTCTCAATTTACCAGGATGTAGGGAACTTCCTCTCTTACTTAAAACTAGAATGTTTTCAACTGCAGAGGGGGATCGAATGGCAAGTACCTCACAGTCAAAAGGTGCCTTAAAACTCTGAGAATGTAATGACATTTAAAAATCTGAAACTAAAGTTTGATATATATATATATATATATATATATATATATACATATATATGAATCAGAAAGTCGATTATCAAAAGATTATTAATAGTGTGCGCTGTGCTGCTCTGTATATTCTGGTACAAATGAACATCTCTGATTGAAAATGTAAGCCCAAGGCTGATAATAACAATACACATACAATTAGACGAAAAATGAAATATAAAAATAGATCAATAATCTTTACAAATAGCACCATAACAAAAACAGCATGAATGATACTCGACAGTCTAATAATAAAGAAGCTTATGTATTAAATATAAAAGGTTATGTTCTTTTATCATCTGTATTTGGCAATAATTAAAATAGCAAAAAGTGCAAACCATCTGATAAAGAGAATACACATTGGTGAGGTATATGATACCAATTTTACGATCCATCTGAATTATACACAGATCTGCAATACAGTATTAAGCAAAAAAAATTGATTGAAGCTCTTAGACAAAATGTACCATGCTGAAAACCATAATACCAAACAAGTGACAAAACCCAGTGACTTATAAACCACAAATGCTTGAGATTGAATAACTTTTCATAACCAAACCATCTGGGTTCAATGACAGCCATGTGAGTAAGCCTTTAAACTGGGAATGACCAACCCAAAGTCATATCTTGAGTCCTATGCCACAAGCGACCTTCTAAACATCAACCAAGCCCACAATCATAAAGCCAAGCCTAAACCCCCCAGAAAAAAAGCTCTTCCTTCGACTCCATCTTGTTTAAACGTGCCCCTGCCTTCATCAACACCCTGTCAAACATCCCATAGTCTGAAAGCTTGTAGTGATTCTGTCCTCAGTGCTTTCTGTGCCCTGTGAAAAGTCAGTGAGGTGAGAGACTCACAGCTTGGCACACTCGTCCCAGTGGTTTAGGTA
The DNA here is from genome assembly GCF_023724105.1 of Carassius gibelio. NCBI lineage: Eukaryota > Metazoa > Chordata > Actinopteri > Cypriniformes > Cyprinidae > Carassius > Carassius gibelio. Next base: position 22,894,323 of record NC_068396.1, read on the forward strand.
TTCGGTCGCGTGCTCGTCGTCATACGTGGTGAGACAGCGAGGGCACTGCAGTTCAGCGGCTCCCTGCGGTGCCGTGTTACTGATAGTCCTTTTTGAGCTTGTTTCTGGGGGACTGTTTCTTCGTGGTTCGGCAGTGTCCTTCTGTCGGTGGGGAACTTTTTTTAGGCCCATGTGAAGTCGCCGTGAGGATGAGGCATCTTGGACGCTCTGAGTGATGGAGAAACAATGCGTGTTATTTAAAGTGAATTGGATTTTAAAGTCTCATGCTGGTCGGGTTGCACTGAAAACAAGTGGTGACTTGTTAAAAATCATAATCTCTGGTTTTAAGTCAAAAGTCTAATTTGATATAGCTGAATCTACCTAAATATATTAAATTATACCACCAAAACTACTTTTATGGGTTAAATCATGTAGAAATGCGGGTTGTCTCTTCTTCCAGTTTGATTAAGAAAGGGAGGGAAAAATCCAGCATTTAATCAAAATCTGTTTTGTAAGTATGTTATTGTGTCACAAATCATTCATGTATTTTTCTTTATTTCTTTCTTTCTTTTTTTTGACCCCATTATGTTGTAATCAAAATGTTGTCATGACAGATTTCTCTTTGGTGATATTTTTCAGACTTCTCGAATAATTTAGACCACTTAAACCCTGCCCATCCATGTTCAACTGCATGCTCAAATTCATTTTTCAATGCAACGCCCACATCTCAAAATCCAAAAAAAAAAAAAAAAAAACCTGTTGTACCCACCCTCGCTCTCTTTCTCCCTATATATATATATATAAATGTGTGTGTGTGTGTGTGTGTGTGTGTGTGTGTGTGTTTTTGTTAATCCACTGCTCTCAGATGTACATCAAGAAACTGAAGAAAAGATCTGTTGCTAATTCAGTTTCATTGTGACTTAAAACAATCCATAATATTTTATAACTATATATATAAAACCATGTAATATTATTTAATACTAATAATGTATTTTTTAATACTTTTTTCGTCTATCATGTTGGTTAATTTGTAGTAAATGACAATAATAAAATAATTTGTAATTGTTAAAAAAATTACGTAATATAATATATACTTTTTTTTTTTTTTTTTTTGGTAAATATTACGTTTTTGGGGAGTTCCACCACATGGCATTTTACAACCTAATCTAACCTTGCCATAAAAAAAAGCAAATTATCTTTTCAAGACTTTCATTCTTTAAATAAGGCTTTTATTTATTTATTTTTTTTTTTTTTTTTAGACTTGCCTGTGTGCGTATTTGCAGTTGAAGTCGCCCAACTTCATCTTGAAGGTCCAGGATTTTACCCTGAGCCCTTTCTCTATCTGCCCGTTCTGATTTGAAGTCTTCAATATAGGCCAAAACCTACAGGAGAACAAAGTCTTTTAGTTTATGGGCAGCACGCCAAACAAAACTACTTCTCACCTTTGTTGTAACAAAAATACCATGACTTCCTGTTTAAGAGGAATTCAAAAGAATAATAAAGACCTGCTGCTCAAGCATCTGAATGCGCTCCTGGTCTCTTCTTTTACTGTCATCCCTCTCTCTGCCGAGTCTCTCGCACTCCATCATCTTGTCCTGCAGGAGGCCGTTGAGCCGCGCAATCTCCTGCTGGAACAAAGCCACGCTGCCCGCCGCCGGAGTTTGGGTCAGGGTCGGACCTGCGGATGCCAGACCGTTTGACTCTTTCAACTTCTGACACAAACCCCTCACGTACTCCTCTCTACTGGAGTCATACTTCTGCCACTTTGAGTTTAAACTTTCCACCTGAGATGGAACAAAGGCATGTATTTATGATGTGAACAGACAAAAATGACACGACATTTTCCAAGAATATTTTACGTTGTTATGTCTTTCCATAAAAGGTAGTGAGTGACATTTTCTGCAAATGAAACTGGTAAAAACAAATGTCAGTGGGTGATGATCAAATAACAGTTCCATCATGTGAGCCTTACATATGCAACTCTCTTTTTAAGCTGGTCGTTCTCCTCTTCTAACTTGCTGATGATGACATTCAGATGGGGAACTTCAGGGGATTCTTTCGGCTGATGAAGCTACAAAAAGCAAAGTCAAATATAGTTATTGAATAAAGTGTTTTAAAGGTGGTCCAGATGTTGTAGAATGCTGATAGTTTCCCCGAACACACCTCATTTGCTTGAGTTCTCTGATCCGTCATGGCTGTCCTGCTCTTCTCTTTCTCCAGCCGTCCCAAAAGCTCCTGGCACACATGCACGGTGGCCCCCAGCTGTGCCCTCAACTGCTCGGCTTCTTCAGCTAGAGAGTTGCAAAGGACGGCCCTGGTGGCCTGTGTCCGATCGCTTTCGGCCAAGTTGGAGCGCAGTCGCTGGATCTCCCTTTCTTTCTCCTGGTCAGGCCTTTCCCTGATGGTCTCCAGCTCTTGGTCCTTCTCCTTCAACTTTTCTTGCAACCTCCGGATCTCCTGGAACATGCAAACAGTCAGAAGACTTTTTCAAGCCCATTTCCTGACAGGTGAACGGAACAAGAAATTCACTTGTCTCACCATATCTAATGCATAGATGCATAGATAGTATTCATGTGTTACTGAACAAATGTATACTCATAAACTGAAAAATACCACTTAAATTACTTCACTTAAATCAGGCTGGTACATTTTAAAAGGGTTTCGGGTACTTTTTTAAATTTGTAAGACTGGCAGACCATCAGTTAGGACCACCAAATCATTGTAGGCTGGAAAAAGCTCTTTTATCATTATTATTCTTATCTTATTTCTTTCTTGATTAAGGAATTCTAGGATTTTACTAAGGTGTTTACTTTACAGTGCTTTAGATGGCGAGATGTACAGGGAAAAATAATCAACTTGACATATTGTAGATGATTACATAGGAGAGCAGGAAGACAAATGAAAAAAAAAAGTGTTTTAACTTACTGTTTTACTGGTTTCCAATCTCTGGGCGGCGTCTGCGTCTGACTCCTTGAGGTTTTGCTTTAATTTGCAAATTTCCTTACACAAACTCTCGATGAGAGATTTCGACGGCCCTACAATATAGGGCTCCTCTCCCTCTATGACCACTGTTTTATCATACTTCCCCAGTCTTGCCTTCAAATCGGCAATTATTCCGTCTTTGGAGGTGACCAATTGATTTAAACGAGCAATTTCTTGTTGTGTTTCGTGGTAAAATGTGTTGAGTGTAGAGCAGCTGCGCAACTTCGCCCTCAGTGCGTCGTTCTCTCTCTTTATCTCATCCATTCTGAACAATCCGCTCGCGCGTTAAAACCAATACATAAAGTTCGATTTTCCCATATATTGCACAGGTTTGAGTGTCATAGGCTTACTACATGTGTCTGCTGTAGACCAAAGGCAGAAAGCTTCAGCCTGTGAGAGCCTCACTCAATTTCGAAATTATCTTATGAAGAGGGGATTTCCTTGCGGGGACTTCCCCATCTCAAATTGGGTATATTTTTTTCTCGTACTTCACATTAAACGTCAAAAAATAGTTCGGTTACAGCCCCCTTTTTGTCATCAAAAGAGTTAATGGTCGAGACGTGTGTGGTTTAATTTAGATTTTACACATTTTAGAGACAGTTGCCGCGCTCCTCGGTTTGTTATCAGGTTTAGGAAGATCACAGTTCAGCTTGACGCCGCCTGCTGCGTGTGCACGAACATTGCGCGCGACCTGTATTTAGCAGCCTACGCGACGCGGTTAAGAGTACGCTGTTTCTCTCATTATAACGTTCTAGTTTGTCGCGTCGCTCACGGACTGAGTAAAACGGGACTTCAACACATAAAGTCCCCTACGAAGAGTGCGTTGAAATTGGCTCTCTGGTAAAGGTGGCTTTCAGAAATACAGATTTTTAATGAAGTTACGAAGCTAAGGTATGAATCTGATGAAAGTAGGGGAAGTAAAACATTTTTTGACGTTTTTTTTTAAAGGGATAGTCCACCAACATATGAAGAATGTTTTTCTTTCCAAACTTTGCCTTCTTCCTTCTGCAGAACACAAAAGAAGATATTTGGAAGAATGTGCTGCCTACCAAACACTTTCAGTTCCCTTTGACTTCCATTGAATGTTTTGTCCTACAATGAAAGTAAATTGAACTGAAACAGCTTGGTTACCGACATTCTTAAAAATGTCAGGTTTGGAATGGGTGTAAATGATGAATCTTTTCTGTCCTTTTATTTAGCCTACAATTTATGAACATTTCTTGGCCTACGATGTAAACACACACACACACTCGGAGAGAGAGAGATTATACTATTTTAGCCTAAGTATTGCTTGGTCACCCCAAAACAATTTGACAATGATGTGGTGTGAAATGAGTGCTGCATTCATATTGAGATTATACAAAATTGTTTAATTTGATGGTAACGTACTATAATACATTGGCAGCTGAGCAGCTAACCATAAACTCTGAGAAAAATAGCATCTGCCAATTTTATTTTGTCTTTTTAAACTGGGAAATCTGGCAAATTCTTACACACAATATATTGCAGTCTCTAAAATACCCATTATTTAAGTTTTTACCCCTTCATGTCCAAATGGATGATACCTGCCATTATCTTGGATCACACTTCAGTTGTCTAGACAATGAAAACCAGTGGTGCTTAGTCTGTTATCTGAAGACTGAACCATAAAACAGTCATTTTAATTATACAGCAATTAACAAACTTACAATGTCTAAACCCCCATTCTTAGAGTAAGGAATCTTTATCCCTCTGCCAAAAGCAGCACAGATGAAACGGTAGAAAGTCCCGCTCAGCATGTAATGTTTGTTTGAGTTCATGATGTTCTGCCTAAGGGAAACCCCACAAGTTTGCCACCATCTTGTGGTATTAAAACAGCAATGACATGCATTTGACAGATAGATATATAACTTGTGAATAAGTCAATCAAACACACACACAATAGTTGCAATATTCCAAAGTGCTCTTTCATAGCTTGATGTTACACAACTCATTTATTGTTGAGGTATTAAAGGTATGAAGTAAACCTGTAAAATTACAGGTAATGAAGTTGGTAATTACTCTTGGATTGCATTAGGGCAACCCTTTCATTTTAGGAATGTATGGTGTTTGCATATGCAACTTTTTAGCTTAAAGAATTCCTGGGAAATACAGGACTCATGCAATGCTTGACTTTTTCTTTACTTTATTTATTTGAAAAGGGTTAATACCAACAGTATAAATAAACAGCTACAAAATCTATATAAAAATACTGACACAACTTCAGCTCCAGAGATATCCAGTGATAAAAAGCAAATATAAAAAAAAAAGAATAAAAATATCAAACTATGCCTACAATGTGTAATCTTAAATTAAAAACAGACTGTATAATACAGTATTATTAACATTTGTTTAATGCTTTATATTAATATTATATAAATTTCCTTACACAACCTCCTTTAAATATTTTTCTTAATAGAACATTCCCATTTTGATATATTCCTGGGATTTCCACTTGTAAGATATCAGAGCATTGAGTCATAATAGTTGTCTTAAACTGCTGCTAGGGCTCAGTGACATCAGGCATTAGGATGCCATTGAAAGGGTCGGTTGCACCATCATCACCGATATCCAGAAAGTCTTCCTCGCTGTCACATTCTTGTGTGTTAGCCCCTGGCTGGCACTCAGTTGAGCGACTTTCGCTGTCGGCTGCACTGTTTTTGGACTCTGTGCTTTCACTGCTACTGCTGCTGCTGCTGCTACTGCTGCTGCTGTTGCTGGTACTATACTCTGTACCATCAACAGTATAACGGTTTTCAGTGCTTTCACTTGTGTCTGCACTTTTATCCTCTTCCTTTTTGTTTAGAGCAACCATTTCCTGGCTTTCACTCGATTCACTGCTGTCACTTGTTTTTGGTGCATCACTGGTGGATTTGATGTCATTCTCTTCTGACTGGCTGGTCTCTTGCACAATGGCATTGTTGTTCTTATGGACCCATTTGAGGGTGTAGATCCAGCCCTGTATGAATGCATTATGATGGTCATTATTCCTGTGTAACCACACGTTTGTTGTACGATGCGTGAAATTGGATGTTCCTTACCCTACGAGTATTCTCTCTACTGCTTTGAGTGTTATCTGATGTCAGTGCGGTCTCACTTTTTCCAATCTAGATAAGCACAGATGACAGAACGTGGGAAAGTAAACAGGATATCAGTTTCTCTGCAGTCAATGCGCTTTAGAGCATGAGTTTCAGGTTGTATTAAGGCAAAGCAACTTACCAGACTTTCCACAGAATGGCTTTCACTAGAGATCTTGAAACAAAACAAAAAAAAATATATGTGTGTGTGTAAACAAACATGGTAAGACATTTGCAATAATATTGATCTGTTTAGTGATTTTTCTACATTTGTAAAAAATAGTAGTTATACCGGTTCATTAGAGTCTGATTCAGATGATTCTGAGCTCTGTCAAGAAAAACCGAGAAAGTGAAGTGAGCCCATTTTCTTAACATCATAAAAATATATTGAAATATTTTCTCATTAGATTTGTTGACATAATAGTTTTGACACTTACATTGCTGTCGGAGACCGTTTCCATAGACTTCTGCAAATAAATAAATAAATAATGCATGTATGTTTTATTTGTAAATTATAAAAAAAGACTTAAAAATACTTAATACTGTACTATATATGAATGATATATATATAATTTTTTTTCCTGGTAGAAATTTGACATGGATTATATATAATATGATGTGGAATTTGACTGGAAGCACACCTCATCTGAAGCTTCTGAGGTATTACTCTGGTCGGAGGATTCAGATATTGAAGAGCTTTCCGACTGTGGAATATAACAGATTAAAGGACATTACCTAAAACATTTTTTAAAAATTAACACAAAGTTTCTTTAAAATATACTGAGCGTCACTTACAGAGTTGGATGCATGCTGAATCATCTCCATAGCCATTTTATGCAAGATCTGTGTGATAATGCAAAAAAAAAAAAAAAAAAAAACTTGTCACTCTTCGAAATGTATGGCAAGACAAAGGGACATGAAAAGTTTATTCACAGTAGCACTCACTGGATTAGCAGAGGCTGCTCCAAGCAGACAGAGAATCAGTATGACAGGTTTCATTCTGGAATATAAAATCCGAAGAATAAACATCCATAAATAATTTATTGTTTTAACATTTCTTTAAACATTTCTGCTTAAAAATAACACATTGGGTATATGAAAATCTTACCTTTCTCTTCTAGTAGTCCGAATGCAAAGTCCAAGAAAGCAGAAGAGTAAATGAACGAGAGTACTTTCCAGAGAGTGTTTATAGCTAAAGCTAAAGACTGAATTTAATGGTATGTCTAGAGAAAGTGCTATTTAACAGGCTGACTCTCCATTAAGGTAACAGCATCACTTCCTGCTCGCCAACACTCAGATTACTGTGGGGGCACAATAACTGGAGCTAGAATATACAAGAAAATGAGAGTGCCACAGTAAGAATGTTTACATAATGCAATGACACACACTACAAAACTTCCTCTCCTGTACGTGTCTATTTTAAGATGCTAAACTATAGGGTGTGTGGCCTCTAAATACTGAGTAAGAGTACTGTCTAATCCCACACTGGGACAGGAAGTCCATAATGAGAGCATTCCAAAACGGGCCTTTTTTTATTATGTTCCACAGACAATCACTGTATATACCTTACTTAAATTCTATGTGTTTATTATGGATACAAAATGCTGAAAATCACAAATGGCTTATTTCTTTTATGATAGCTTGCTTATAACCTATAAATATTCCTATATAAACTTGTCCCTGCACTGTTTATTTTTTTATTTTTTATTTTTTGGTCACCACTTCCTGGAGCTCCATATATGGAGTGCTACTTTTTTTTCCTTTTGAGTCTGTGTGTGTTGGTGAAGAGTGGAATATTTCCATTTTACAATCATTCCTCACAATCATACTCCTAATCATTGCAGTGTACCCGAAAACCACATGTAGCAGCGCACCAAGATATTTACTGATAATAGCTTTGAGGAAATGTAAAACAATGCATAGTGGTTCTCTAATGAATATTCATCTCTTGCAATTTGAGTGGAATTTGCTTGCTGTTATAATTAGATTTCCTGATAAAAGGTGGATATCGACAAGGTGGCTGTGAGACGGATGAGTTTTAAAGAGTCTAATATTCAAGAGCTCAAAATAAAGAAATAATATTATTATCATCATTGATATAGTAATAGTAGTGGTAATTTTTATTATTGTATTATATTCTAATATATAAAAGCTCAAAATAAAGAAACAGACAAATATTTTATTACTAGTAGTGACAGTAGTTATTATTATTATTATTCAAATATTCTAGAGCTCTAATATTCAAGCGCTCAAAATAAAGAAACAGAAATAATAATAATAATAATAATAATAATAACAACATTAAATAGTAGTTAATGTTGATATTGCTAATGTAAAAAATCCCAAGGTGTTTTCTAAGGTACAGTGTTGTTCTCCTATCTTTTAAATGTTTTAAGATGTTTATTTGTTGCAAATTCTAAAGATATACACTTTAGATAAGATTTGTGAAGGCTGTATTTATTTGATCCAAAAAAGAAAAAAAAATCTTATTTTTTGATTTTAACATAACATTTTCTATTTAAATATACTTTAAATTGTCATTCATTCCTGTGATCGAAGTCACATGATCCTTCAGAAATCATTCTATTATACTATTTATTATCAGTGTTGGAAACAGTTGCTTCATGTTTTTTGGAACCTGTGATACTTTTTTTCAGGATACTTTTATGAATACACACACACACACACACAGATATATTTAAACAGCATTTGTTCAAAATGGAAATCTTGATATACAATATACACTACCATTCAAAAGTCAGTATATTGTTTTTTTTTTTTTTTTTTTTTTTTTGGAATGTTATGAATACTTTTATTCAGCACAGATGTGTTAAATCGATAAAATGCCCTAGTAAAGACTCATTATCAAACATTGTAATTGAATTAAAGGCTGTTTTTAATTTTTTTTTTTTTTTTACTTTTTAAAGAATATAGAAAAAAATGTATCTCAGTTTCCCCCCCAAAAAATAAAAATAAATAAATAATAATAATAATAATAAATTAAAATTTTAAGTATATTAAAACAGAAAATCAATAATATAAATGTAAATAATATATCACAATGTTAAAGTTTTTTCACCTGTATTTTTGATCAAATAAATAAAGCCTTGATGAGCCCAAGAAGCTCCACTTAAAAAAAAAAAAAAAAAAAAAACGTAATGATCCCAGACTTTTGAATCGCAGCGTGTGTGTGTGTGTGTGTGTGTGTGTGTGTGTGTGTGTGTGTGTGTGTGTGTGTGTGTGTGTGTATATATATATATATCAGAGAGAGAGAGAGTCTTAGAGTTTAAAGTTTTATTTAAATAAACCCAAACAAATTGATATTCTGATACTAAAATAGGTGCACAGTTAATAAAATACTCTGGTGGCCGCCAGTTTGGCAAATATTTTAGAAGGTCTGCAAAAGCACTGGGCGCCATCTACAGGTGGCATTTAATATCCTTTTTAGCTTTGAATGTCAAAATTCCCTGACACTGGGCCACTCATATAGCTTCAAGATCTGAAAATCTGCCAATCACCAGAAAATAAATCACCTCTTTGTTTTCCACATACTGTAAATGAATTAAAGTTTATTTATTTATTTTAAAACCTAACTGGTTTGTTAAATAATTTGACTCTAAAAATGCTAATACAGTGGAAACATTAGATAGATTTGTAATGTTTGAGTAAGGTTAAATTGTAACGGTGTGCTTTGGAGTGACTCTCTATTGTTCTGTTCTTCTCCCCATGCACCCCCCACCGAAGCTTCCGTTAGTTGTGTCTCTGTCCGGGTGCAGATGAAGGGCATCTGATGTACAGTGCTGAAGGGGAGGCAGAAAGGAGTGAGAGGTGCTTTGACTGACTGCCTCTCGCTGACTCTCTGTGACTTGAAATTCCTCCCCTTTTATCAGCGACATCACAGCCCAGGTAAGTCCCAAAATTCAATTTATAGTGAATTCATTACATGATAACTTCTGGATTAATAATTAAGATAAAATGAAAGAAAAGATAATGCCAAAAAAAAAAATAAAAATATGCATATCATGTTGGCGTATTAATAGCAATGTATATTTTCATTTATTTGCAGTTTTTAATTGCTGGAGATTCTTCTAGCACAAGTTTAATTTGTTTATTCTATGTTTGTTTTCTGAAAAGTACAAAGTTTTACATGGTAAGTCCATGGTAAGAATTAAAGTATGCACTGTGTTTAAAAAGTTAAGTCATTGTTATAAATTTACTGCATTTTTAAAACAAAATAAATCTGGTGTATTAAAATAATTTAATAACGAACGGTTCTATATCATCTTTTGGCATGCAGTATCTTCATGCCATTGCACCCCAGTCATTGTCCACATTAACATGGCCAGTAATAGGCACATTGTCTCTGTGCAGGAAGCAAAAAGCTTGTGTACTTAGTCGACTCTTTTTCCAGTCTAGTAGCTTCTGATGTTTGCTTTGCCCCTCCGGACTTTGAATGTGACTTTTGAGCGGGGCTCATCTCCTGGGCCCTGTTACCACGACAACTGAGGCGGCTGATTTATGCTGGGGTGTCATGGCAGGAGTACGTCCAGCATACAGATGGAGAAACTCTGAACCCTGTGTGAGAACGGCCCAGAGGGCAGAACAGCCGAATTCTTAGATAGAAAGAATAGAGAATGGGGACATCATGTCACTTTTTTTTTTTTTTTAAGAAAAACTTTTTTCCAGTTTTTTAGGAAGTTTTAAAATAGGACACAAGACTCTGCTGACATCCATACAAATCATTATTGATTCTGTCTTTTAATCTAGAGATGAAGAAAGACCTGTTTCTCTTCTGCCTGTTGGTCTCAGCACTGGCTACCTATGTAAGTCAAATCTCCAAATATTCTGCAATATTTCTATAAGCCCACAGTCATTTTCAAAGGTCAAAGAACCAAATGGAATCAGACACCACCCAAAAGAAGTTTCCAAGAACATATTTGAAAGAACAACATTCAAAACGCACGCAATGAGGAATATGCACGCTGGGAATTTGAGACGAGGAGCTTTTAGAGAGTCAATCAAATGTTATCAAGTGAGCAGATAAATCAGCAGGAGCCTGTAAGCTGTAATGAAATCTGTTGTAATATATGATCCAGGCCAACAGAGAGGGTTTGACACAGCTAATCACAAACATGGCTATATATTATCCCATTGCCTTACTCTTGGGATCGGAATGGGAGTAGACTAACTCTTAAATGGAGTTCTGCTGGGCAGTAAATCAATCCCACAGTCCACAGTGGATGATGAAAGGATAATTGTGTAGATTTAAAATGACAAAATGCCGCGCTTAAATCATAAGACCGAGGCATGTTTTTCAGTTCAGCTTGGAGAATGTAATGTAAATGGACTCTCAACACCGGTTACTTATCAGGACATAGAAGGACAATACTTCACTGGCAAAATATTAGCATTTCTCCAGGAAATGACAACAGAGTGGTTAGCCATACATAATCTCAAATAATTGAGTTGGAAGGATTACATAAACAGCAATGTAATTTCTTGTTGGTATGAATTTATATGAGTCGTGCAGCTGAAACAAGATTGTTTCTGGGTAAATACAGTTTGTTCTGTAATTAAAGCAGTGAACATGGTGTGGAATAACGTGTGCATGTGTGCCATATCTACACAAAGTCTATGCTGAAAAAAATGTCAGCGCTGTAGTAAACTGTCCTTATTGCTAGCTGGTGAAATATCTTTCTATCATCTGACCGTCTGTCATCAACCTATCTATATATCATCTTTTTTTCAGGTACAAAGTAAACCTCATGGGAAAAATCAGCATGTCAAACACAACCCAACTCCAAAAGAGCAGGTAATCCTTAAAAAGATTACATTTACTCATAGACCTCTGAAAAAAAAAAAAAAAAAGAATAAAAAAATTACGTATACTTATATACTTTATGTATAAATTATATACAATTATACATTTTACATGGAAAAAAAATATTATTATTATGTTATACAGCGAATATTAAAAAGATTGTTCAGAAACTTTGATTCATTCAAAAACAAACAACTGACATCTATATGAGAGAGTCATTGAATTATTCACTCAATTGATTTGTTAAAGAACTCTAATTCAATCAAAATATTTCTTTTCTTTTTTATATATATTTAAATTAATACAGGATATATAATTTACTTTAATTGTCAGTCAGTTATATGTTGCTTAAATGTAGGCTTTTGAAAAACAAAACAAAAAATGATTCATAAAATAATAATAATAATTATTATTATTTTCCTTTTTTCCTTTTTTGAAGCAAAAGCCAGTGAAGCTTCATGACAGAAACGATGCCGTTCTGCCCACATTTCTGCCTTTTGAGTCCAGCACACAGGACCCAGAGGATGAGGACAAGAGTGAGGAGAATGAGAGCCGTGTGGAGATGAAGCAAGCAGGGGCAGAAGAGCTTGAAGTTTCAGAGGAAGGTGAGAAGAATACACCTCTGCTCCTGAGTGAGGAGGCACTGTCTCAGCTTCTACAGGTCCCTGAGGAGGAGGATGAAGATGAGGATCGTTCAAAAAAAGACAAAGAACTGAAGGAGATGGCGGAGGAGGAGGGAAAGAAAGATGGACAATCTACGATGAATGAAGATGGAACTGAAAAAAGAGAAGGTGAGAACAAGGTAGAGGATGCAAATGAGACCGACAGCAGTACAGAGTCAGAGATACCAGCTGATTTGGACTATACAGCTGACCGTGATGCTTCAGAGCCACTACCCACCAAGCTTGAGGAGGTCAAAGCTTCAACCATCAACGCTAAGGAAAAAGAGACGAAGGAAACAGCTGAAGATGTGATTCCCACAGTCACAGTGGACTATGATTCTCAGCAATCCAACACTGACTCTGAGGACATTACAGAAGAACAGGACGTGCCAGCAGAACAAACCCAAGATGAGCCTTTACAAGACTCTGAGAATAAAAATGAACAAGAGAAGAGCGATCAACAGGATGAGAAGCACAGCACTGAATCTGAGGATGCTAGTCTGTCTAGTGGCAAGAAGACAAAGCAGAAGAATAAAGGCAGCAGCCATGGGAAGAGCAAACCCAAGAAGCAGCGAAGCAACCAGCAGCTGGAGAAGATGCAGAGTGACCAAGCCAGTGCCGTGGAAGCAACTGAAGAACATAATCATAGGAAAGACCCAGAACAACTGGAGGAGCCCACTGAAAATACAGAGCCTAAAACCAGAAAGAAGAATGGGAAATGGGTACAAAATGCATCACACATACATTGTTATCTTGAAGTAGATGAGAATTTTCTAGATGAACACACAACCAGACTCTAAGCTTTTCACAATACATGCTAGTACAGTATATAGCCTACGCATGTGCTTTTAGTAGATTAATACTTTAAATGAATTTTAAATTGATTATTAGTACTTAGTTCAAGAAGAGGCTAAATTCACTAACCACCACAAACAGTTTAACTACTTGCTTATAACACCATATGTAGGCTATTTACACACAGTGCAAACTATATTATTGCTCTTTTTTATGCTAATTGTGGCTCAAAACAAAAGTCAGCAATTCTGAAGTAAAATGATTATGAAACAAAACCCGAAACCTAACCGTTAGTGTGAGCAAAAGCAAATGAAAGAGAAGAATCTCATTTAAGTTTATTCTTAGTAGTTAATAGATACTTGGAGCATGGATCGTTTAAGCAGGTGCGCTAGTTTAAAGTATTTGAATTAGGGCCCATATTTTTAGTATATACCCTGCAAAGGCTTTGAAATGTTGAAATGTGTTGGTTGTGCCTCTTTGCAGTCTCGTTTGGTGGGGATGAATCCTGTACAGATCAGGGCCGCTATGGAGCTTTACCCTGACATTCGACCCACCCATCGGCCCAGTGGACAAGGGTTGCCAGATGGTGATTGTTGTTTCAACATTGTCTACATAGCCCCGAATTCTTATTAGGAATCTGCTGAGCAGAGTTTTTCTTTAACATAGACCGTTAAACCGCCCTGGCTTAAGAAGTCAATGAGAGCCTTAGCCCCTGCTTTACACTCTATCCAAACCAATAGAGGCAAAGGAATGCTGGCATTTTTTTTTACCGAGTTGTTATATATAACCTTTATTAGATGTCTCTGTGAGAGCATTTTAATTTATACATTCTGTCTTTGTTTATCCAGACCCCTGCAAGAACTTTCGCTGTAAAAGAGGAAAGACTTGCAAAGTGAATGATGAGAACAAACCAGTCTGCGTGTGTCAGGAGCCGTCAGAATGTCCTCCCAGTGAAAATGATTTTGAGCATGTACGTATAAGTAACAAGTTTAAATTGCATTCAGCTGATTATAGTAAAACTGCTTTAACTTCCAAACCTACACTCTCAGAAAAAAAGGTTACAAAAGCTAGAAAGTACATACCCATTTACCTATAAATTGTACATATTAGTACCTCAAAGTTGCATACTGGTACCTTTTGAAAGGGAACTGCCCCAGTGACAGTTTTGTACTTTTTGAGAGTGAATAGTTACAATTTCTGTTACAGATTAAACATATAATTAACAGGTACCGATTTAAAAAAAAACTAAGTATAATAATAACATTTGCTAGTAATATGCTGTTGTCATTGGGACATTTTCATTGTAGGTATGCGGAACTGACAATACGACGTATGACACATCCTGTCAGCTTTTTGCCACCAAGTGTGTCCTTGAGGGGACCAAAACAGGCCACAGACTTCACCTGGATTACACTGGATCCTGCAAATGTAAGAAACACTGATATGCTCATTTTAATTGTAAGCACCTGAGAGGCCAAATTTGGTGTAAATATAGATGCAAAGATTTACTTGTATGTAGAGTATCTGGAGATTTCTTGACAATGTCTCAGAAACTGCTCTCAGATTTACCCAGATGGATTCTGCAATAACAATTCGGACACTTCAAAATAAAATCAATATTACCTCTTCAATTAAATGACATAATTTCATAGTTTTAATGTATATCTACAATTCTTTAATTTTTGTCTGTTTTTATTTCTCCTAATGTTTCTTTTGCATGTTTTGTCTGGTAGTCATTCCTCCATGTCCAGAGTCGGAGCTGGTGCAGTTCCCTCTGCGTATGCGAGATTGGCTGAAGAACGTGCTTTTGCAGTTATATGAGCATGAATCCATGTCTCCTGGCTTTCTCACAGCTAAACAAAGTATCAGGGTACGTCTATCAAAGATACGGCACAGATCGGGACAGTTTTTCATATAGATCACATGTCTCCCAAAAAGGCAATTAGAATGTTTAAAACAATAAACGGGAGACAAATTCTATTAAGATCTGCAACTTTTGACAGTAAAATACACAATGCTGATGTACTACTTTAAAAAATAGCCCTTGAATGAATCGACGAATGCTCTGCTTAACAGGTTCAGAAGATCTATGAGAGCGAGAGACGTCTTCATGCAGACGATCACCCCGTTGAGATTCTTCAGCAGGACTTTGAGAAGAACTACATCATGTACATCTATCCAGTGCACTGGCAGTTTGCACAGATGGACCAGCATCCTTCAGACAAGTGAGGGCTGTGTGTTTGAACAAACTCCTGCTTGCAATATTCTTTAGTTTATCAGAAAGGAGAAAAATCCCAAATATCTCTGTAAATGAAGTCAGATTTCCTTCTAATGTTTGTCTTCCAGCCAAAAGACTGATAAAAATATCTCTGATCCCTGATTCCTGAAATGTGCTTAAAGCTGCCCAATTAGACGAGAACATGCGATTTTGGGAAATTCTCTGCAGCTTAGAGCTCTACAGTATGTGCATACTGTATGATTGGTCACGAAAGGGCAAATCGTGGGCAAGACGTCTGAGGCAGAAACTATTCTAACTCTGACTTACTCATACAGGAGGTTCAGTAATATTTTTAGCCGGCGTGAGGATGTGGTTGAGGGACATTTCTAGAAAAAGACACTTGGTGCCAATATCCTCCACAACGTCAGTGGTCAGACAGAGGCTTTAAAGCTGCAGTGTGGGGGAAATCCGCCTACGAACGATTTACTTATAAATACTCTAGATTTATTTATAAAGAATCTAATGTTGGTCTTTCAAATGAAGTGGATGTGAAATATGCTCATAAGATTTTCTTCCTTATGTTAATTCATTTATAAACAAATTGCGTGTGTGTGTGTGTGTGTGTGTTTCCGACGTTGTGCCGTTGCAGGTTTCTTTCTCACTCTGAGCTGGCTCCACTGCGCGTTCCCCTAGTTCCAATGGAGCATTGCACCTCAGTCTTTTTCCAAAAGTGTGATGCTGACAAGGACAAATTGGTCTCATTCAAAGAGTGGTGCAGCTGCTTTGGCATTAAGGAAGGTAAGACTATTTTGAAGGCCAGCTCATAGTGATTTTAATTTATTATTCATTCACTTTAAATGCATTATTTATGCACGTTTTTAAATAAATCAAAAACTTTAAAAACATACCAGGTTTTCAAACCAAGTTTTTCAACTTTTTTTTTTTTTTCTTCATGTTTCCCTACAGAGGATATGGATGCCAATCTGCTGTTCTGAGCAAGAGCAAATGCCTAAACGAGTATCTCTCAGCTAATAGAAGCAAAGGTTGTCTTTTTTTAATTAACTATGACAGGTATAACATTAGAGGTCTGTTCAGTAAAATGGTACTGTTTTGTATGCGTAGATCTTGATGGACAAGTATGTCTAAAAACCTTTTTTGATGTGTAGCATATGTGTGTAGCATATTGGATAAAAAAAAAAAAAAAAAAATCTAATGAACTATAGTTACCAATTTAGTTGAAAAATGAACAACAAAAAAAGTAGATTCAGTTGCATTGTATGCATTCCAGGGGAAAGGTTTACATAGTGGATGTAAACTAAATAAAATACATTTTATAAAGATGTTGAAAATGTTTTCAGATTATGAAAAAAGGCATTCTTATGTGCTTGTTGTCATATAATTAGCCAACGTATTTATTACAAATTATATGAATGACTTAAATGAATGAAGTAGGAATTTATTCTTCTTATTATTATTAAATCCACCAAGCATTTTATATGACCATGTTAAATATGGCTACCTTAAAAAAAAAAAAAAAAAAATCATAATGTAATTTAAGACTGAAAATGTCTAACACCTCTATTAAAGTTCCAGTTCGATTTGCATCACATCAATCAATCAATCAATCAATCAACATTTATTTATATAGCACATTTAAAACAACATCAGTTGACCAAAGTGCTTTACATGTCTAAAAAAATACTCAAACAAACACAATAACATTCAATGATCAATGTCCCAAAAGTTATGGGCAACCACAGAGAAGTGTTTTCAAATATTGATTTAAAACCGTCTAACATGAGTCACATGATGTAATGTGCAGTGTGAATCTATTCCAAAGACGTGTTTTATGTCCTATGTCATAAGCTTTGCAAGCTGTTACACACACTGACAACAGTTACTGGGTTTGAAAAAGAACTGTGTGGGGCATGACACTGTAATTAAAACAAAGGAAAAATGTGTCTAAAAAAAAAAAACCCTTAGGAAGGGTTTTAAATTAAATTAAATTTACTGCTGTCAGAACTGTGTTCCTTGAGTGTGCAGTGTAATTCAATGACCAAGTGACTTGTGTGAGTAGTTGGGGCATTGCACGCAGTCATCTTCTCTGATTCGACTGACTGCCTCACATGCACTGAACAGTTTATCATTTGAAGACAATGACCTCAAATAACCTTATATCATCAGTTGCATGTGCCAGAAGTACTACATTTGGAAATTTGCATCTAAAGCTGAATGAGACTCTTGCAACCCCACATACGACGAGTGGAAATATGTGCAAGAACCTGTTGATTTACAAAAAAAAAAAAAAAAACCCAGTGAACAATTTTCTTTTCTCCTTACCATATTCTGTGTATTGATATATATTGATACAGTATCTCCCAAAACAGCTTTTCACTGGATGCCACACCAGGCAGATTCAGAGAGCTGAATAATTTTAGTTTGATTACAGATTTAGCATGCACACTCTGGGTCTCTGTCAGGTTTGATAAGATAAGACCACCTGGTGCTAAGATTTCAGAAAACGAGTAAACAAATAGATGAACAAATAAAGTGCAAGAAGGATTCTGGAGTCAAACAACAAACTTCACAAGCGATACTGTTGACTTGTATCTCTCCAGAACAAATAAGCCTAGACGTTTCTGTTTGTGAGCATCCTGCAAGCGTGCAGTCAAAAGTTGTATTGTGCAGATCATAAAATTTTACATTGAGTGAAAAGCTTACAGGGAAGCTATGGAAAGGCATAGATGAAAGAGAACACTGTGTTTTACTAATGAGTCATAGGATTGGAGACATAAAGTGGTCAATACATTTCATTTAGTCTTCAAATCGATTTTCATCAGTCTTTAAAGTAGCCTAGCTACTCTTCCAATTAGAAGAAACTGATGTGTAATCCTAATGTAAGGCATATACATAACCCATTGTTATACTGGCAAATTAATTTAACCATTTCACATTTATAGTCCTACTTCTAAGAAGGAATATTGTTTGTATGCAGGTTTGTTTTTATGTTAGTCCCTCTGTACAACAAAAATACAAAATAATTCTAAATAATGGAAACAAATATTTAAACTCTTATATTCATATTTTTACATGGTACTGACAGCACTGTTTTATCAATATGATTTCTTAATTTACTTCTTAAGAATCAATGATTGGCTATAATGTCAAATTAGTCCTCACTAATGTATAACACTAACTACAGGTTATACGTTTATTTTAACACGTTACAAATAGTCAGAACGTTAACTGATCTACAAAATATGTGCGTCAGTTCAAAGTTTGTGTGCTCACAGTGACTGGGTGTTTGTTTTATATATATATATATATATATATATATATATATATATATATATATATATATATATATATATATATATATATATATATATATATAGGAGTGATGTTTTATTTGTTTGCAGTGGATAAACAGGCAGCTAAACTATATCTCAGTAAAGAACTAGTTGACTCAGACACTGCTGAATGAGCTGAATGCCTTCATTTGATGTAAACACACGCTTCACAATTACCACAATTACCATTTTTTATTAATGTTAAACAAGAAAGTGTTTGTTTTTCCATGCATTGTTTATTTCCTGTTTATATATAGCCTATATAAACACTCAAATCTTTAAGTACATTTAGTACAACAATAAACATCCACTGAGTATTTGACAGTCCAAAACATTCATGTCTCAATAAATATGCAATGATAATGCAAATATTTATTGATTCATGGAGCACATGAAGTATTCAAGTTTTGGCTTCGAATAGAACATCATTTGAGGAGTGCTTTGAAGTTTGAAGGCTTATTTATGGCTTGGATGCGTTACTGTAAACTGTGCTGGCTTACAGCCCCACGAGAACAGATATAAATAAAGCACTGGAAATATTGAATTAAAGACACAAATTAAATGGAAGCATCTTTCATAGGAACTATTATTGGATTTGTTTTTAGTTTCCCCCAGTAGAGGGCAGCATTACATCAGCACAATTTAGTTTTAGTGCCTACTCTCCCTCGAATCTTTCGGAGGATGAGACTTTATAACGGATATTCAAACATTTAACGTTTAGTTAAATACCATATATTTATTTATCCTGCAAGAATTCATTTC
Source organism: Carassius gibelio (assembly GCF_023724105.1). NCBI lineage: Eukaryota > Metazoa > Chordata > Actinopteri > Cypriniformes > Cyprinidae > Carassius > Carassius gibelio. Next base: position 22,913,987 of record NC_068396.1, read on the forward strand.
AAAGGGCCGGTGTGTGCTTTTATCAAGTATTTCTGAATATGGATTTGAAAGCCTGTTTGGAGGCCCTCTGGGGTTTTATCAGGTCTTTCTCCGGTTCTTGAAAGCATGTTTGAATCCGAATACAAAAATGACTCTCTTAGGAGAGGATGTTCAAACATGATCCTCGCTGACTTATAAAAACCAATGTTAGCGCTGGCATAATTGTTTGGCCGTGGCCCCAGAGCATTGTAGGAATTAGATGAAACAGCTAATGGTGTACAGGTGACACTTCAGTGGCTCTCTGACACTTTAATGGAATAGGAAGAAGGTGCATGTGAGATGTGCTGCTAGGGAATGCAGTTAGAAATCATATGAGTGTGTATGTGACTGGAGTAGCATCTGACTTGAACATCCATCCCCTTTGATCCCCCATGCGGCTCTTTGTGAGAGTTTCCTGGTATCATCTTGTCCATTTAGCGATCGTTGCTCTAAATTACAGAGGCAAGAGGTCATGAGAAACCACGCCATGCATTTGGAAAATTGTGTGTCATTATTGCATATTATCATAGTTATTTTGTGAAACATTGTAAATGTGCTTTTGATCTATTTTTTTTTTTTCGTGTCTGTGTTTGTCGTTTATATAATCTTGATACTTTTTCTTTCTTTGTATCTTTTTTTCTTTTCTTTTTTTTTTTTATGAATTATTTATAGGCAAGATGAAAAGCCCCAGTACTAGAAGTCCCGTCTCAGGTCAATACCTAGTTTTGGCAGAGATTGTAAGTTTATTGATTTCACATTAGGCTCACAACCTTCCTGCCCTTTCTAGCTCTGAATATTTAGATGAATTTTACTCCGCAAAGAAGACTTATAAATTAATAAATTACTTATAAATATTCATGTAACTATATCAGTGCAATCAAAGAGCGTATTTATTTTTCCTCTAAAATACCATTCAACAAAACCATCTTGATTCTTACTACCCTTTTGAAGCATCATTTAATTTTACCAAGGAAGAGAATATGATTTGCTGTACTTCTAAGGCTACTGCAGTTGGTCTATGTAACTGGCTTACACGCAGCTTGTAAATTGATTTTTTTTTTTTTTTCTTTCTTTTTTTTTTTTTTTTTTGCATCACACAAGGTTCAAGGTTGGGATGAAATGTCCTTCTAATGGAATTAAATTTCAATTCAATCAAATGCCGTTGTACTAAAAGCTGTTCATCCAATTTACCTTCACCTTACTTTAGGTGCATCTTAATCTCAAATTAGACAGTCGTTTTGTAGGTTAGCATGGCTGATAAGATAGGTGCTCTGTCTATAAGTAAATGCTGTGTAATTAATGTACAACTGTTACATAATCTAATTATGCTAAGTATTAATGTGCTTTTTAGGTATGTTTAATATCTTGGGCTTTTTTTTTTTTTTTTTTTTTTGCAATGTCATCACATCCAGTGTTGTTTTTGTAAATAATCCTATTAAAAACTAATTGTTAATTGAAATGAAGGTAAAATATAAATAAATAAATATAAATATTAGAAGATGGAAAAACTTTAAATGAAAATTAGAAATGTTTCCTGGGCTCAAAATAAAATAAAACTAAAATACAAATAAATATAAGTAAATTAATATAATGAGTGAAAAAAATACTAAAATTAAAATAAAACAAAAAATTTAAATGCTAATTTAAAATATTAATATAAATAATATAAACTATCTATATATATATATATATATATATATATATATATATATATATATATATATATATGTGTGTGTGTGTGTGTGTGTGTGTGTATAATTGTTAGTTAGTTGAACTTGTGAAAACTGAGGTAATGTGGAACTACACTGTAACCAAGTCAAGCCAAAGAGACAATTTGATGATAATCTGTCTTTTAATTTTAGTCTTTTCATTACTGATGCAGTCAAATCATGTGTCTCTAATTTCAGAACTAATGGAGATTATACATTACACATCTAACATACATCCAACATTTCCAATTACTGTATGCAATAAGGAAGCATGGAAACCTCACAGCAGTATTTGATTTGGATAAAAACTGGATAACATCTAGAGAAAGTTTACTTGCCTGCGATCAGACTGTGGATCAGCCAAGGTTCAGGATAGTAAAAGATTACAAACGTCTCACCGGAGTCAGAATTTTGGTTTTTCACAGATGTGGAAATAATGCTACTTAGACACACCGGAGAGCAGGTTTCTGGTTCATTGATCACATGGATAATGTTTACATGTTCCCCTAAAGAAACAAGAATGTCTTTGAAAACCTCTATTGTTGTTAATTCTCTATTACAAAAAGTGGAATATAAATGTTCGATAACATTTTGAAAGATTCCTCTTTAGGCTACATACTAAGTTAGGTATCAGTGTAATGGAGTTATCATTGTTTTTTGTCTGATGCTCACACAATCTGTACTTCCCTGCCGCATATATCGCAATTAGAGCTAATTGTTTGTCACAGTCATTGCAGCTAAACTTATGGCTGTTGATTCAGCCTGATAAACAGATGTTAATTGGATTTCATTTAGCAGGAGGATAACTTATAGCCTGTTCAGAGGCCTTAATGATTTCTGTGGATCGTAGAAAGCTTGTTCATAATCCTAATGAGGCGATTTATAAAAACATTCAATTACTCTGTGATAGGTTAACACAGTACTGGGTATAGTTTTGCATCACAATACGTGGCAAACTTACAAAGTATGTGCATACCTTTGTGTTATTTCCCTGTTATCATCTGCTCAGATGGTGTCACGCAACTCTAATTAATAGCTGTTGCAAGGAGCCCAATGCAGAGCCACTGAGGTGGACTTGGGAACCTCTAGTTTGCTGTAAATTTTCTAAAGAGAGTCACACCAGAGTCTTTATTAACACAGACTCCTCTCTGTCCCTCTTGCCAGCTTGGTGAGATCGATGAGTGATCCATGTCACAGTGGCAAAATCAATACTAAACGCATAGACACGACTTTAGAAGCACAGAGTGTCGTAAAGGTTGCGTCTTGACGAGAATAATTTATTTCCCAACATGCTTTTATAGAGTGTTTTGGTGTTTCGTTTATTTAATGGCTGGTTAACAGTGCTACGGCAGATGTGGGAAACAGTTTGTCTCTGACATTGTCACTAGATTGTAATGAGATTTGTAGCCAGTGGTGACTCTGTGGATAATGAGGAGACAATGCGTCAAAAACAAGTTGCTGAGGTACATCCTCTCTCTTTTGTTCAGTTGTTTTGTTCTCAATTCTGGTATTGCAACCAGCCAGCTGACTGTATCTCACTGACCAGCAGTTGTCTTGCTTAGATCTGATACAGCTTTTTTCTTTTTTTTTTCTTCAGCAAATGCAAAACAACATATTGCAAATGCTGATTGTTATCCATGGAGATTTTTATGGGGTTCGGTTCAGTCAACAAAACAGTCTGTGTATATTGAATGCAATTTGTTTTTCTCCCTGAAGCTGCACATGAACATGCTTTTTACAGCAAGCCCCGGAGGGACAAAGACACAACCACAGGGTAAAGTTACTCCGCTTATTGCAATAGTTTATGTTCATGTGGTTCTCCTTTTTTATTTGTTTTAGCAGGCTTCACAATGATTTGCACATTAACATTTCTTTCATGTCTGAGGCAGTCGTTTAATCTGTCCCCTCTCTTCCATTCTTAATGAGGGACTGTGATGACCTCGATAACAGAAGAGGTGGTCTGACACTCGATGTTGTGTGGTGGAGGAAACATGGGTGCCCATTAGAAAAACCCTCTTTTATTCAGTCTGCAAAAAATAAAATGTGTTGTTAAAACATAATGTTCACATTTCTTAGAGTAAATGAAAAAAGTAACCTGTAATGTTATTGTTTTTAGATTGTGCAGATTGTTTGATTCTGAATTTTAAAGGAATAGTTCACTTCCAGATTAAAAATAAAATAGAAAGTCCTCGTAATTTACTCATCCAATTGTCATCCAACATGTTCATGGCTTTCTTTCTTCAGTTGAAAAGAAATGATGTTTTTTGAAAAAAAACGTTCCAGGATTATTCTCCATATAGTAGGTTTCAGTGGTGGCCAACGGGTCGAAGGACCAAACTGAAGTTAGCTTCAAAGGGCTCTACGTGATTTGAGGAATATGGGCCTTATCTAGTGAGCCGTTTTGGCTATTTTCTAAAAAAAAAAGCAAAATAATTATATATGTTTTAACCACAAATGCCCATCTTATAAAGTCACGTTAGTGTTTACAGAGTGACCGTGCTAAGAAAGTCAAACGCTCTTTAAAAAAGTAAAAGTAGAACAACGATGTCGGATGATTTTGAAGTTGAAGGAGGTGAAATGAGATGTAGTTTACCCAGACGAAATACACAGATGAAGAATTAACTATGTGTGACATGCATGCGCATTGGGCACAAGACAAGCATTTGAGGTTAAAAAGTATTAAAAGTATTTTTTAAAGAAAACAATCCTTGCGCTAGATTTGACCCTGGTTCTTGTTCTCAACTAAAGAAATAAAGACTTGAACATCTCGTGTGACATGGGGTGATTAAATTAGCAGGAAATTCTTTGACAGCTGTCTCCATATAGTTAATCATCCTTCAGGTAATTAGCCTGACACACTAATATATAATTAGAATGCAAATTCATGCACACAGGAAGTGTGTAAGAGGGCCGTTAAGACCACTTGCATCAAGTGTTTAAAAAGCAATCATGTCATAAGGTGCTCTTCAGTGTCAGTTGGGGCAGCCTTTAGTTCTATTATACTGCAAGATCTCATACGCCTCACATTTTAGTCCGAAAATAGTCACTGTTTGTAGATAATTGATCACTGACTAAATGCGTTTTCCTTAAGATCTTGCAAATGATTTTGTATTCAAGCTCAAATAGTTAATTTACATATAAATCGTATGTTTTCTTCATGTCCCTGATGTGCAGGTCATGAAATTTCAAACTCGCTAACCCACTGTACATTTAGCTCATCCTCTCTTTCACGCTCTGTGCTTGCACATTATAAATGCGCCAAACATTGAGCTTTATCTTGATATCCACAACGGTAATGGTGCATTAGATGAAACTAGCCAATGCTGAGAGGCGCTGTAGCATTCCAGCAGACTTTCGGGTGCTTGTTAACTTTCACCCTTATCGCTGCTTGCCCTCAGCCCAACCTCTCTGGACCAGTAGGAGAAATCAATAACTTATTCCCCAAGCAAAATCCTATTTCTAACCCCTGAAACACCTCGAGCAGAAAACCAGCAGCTTTCTGTAGCCTTTATTATGTGGAGACTTGTGGTGCATGTAGGCGTGGAAACAAATAGCCACAATTTAGTGATGGTGCTTTGATGAGACACAGAGAAATCTATCTGACATGCAGAATCTAATTGAGTCTCTAGAGTCTGATGTTCTCTCTCTATCTCTCTGATGCCACTTGATTTGGCTACAAACCACAAGCTGAATGCATCGCACAACATGGAGCAGGACCATAGGTGTATTTGAAAGCAACATGTTTTTAATTCGCAGGAAATTCGTTCCTATCAATCTTGCACAATAGCAGTGCTCACTAAGATCTCTACGGACGCTTGCCATATAGAAGAATGACTGATGTGTGAGGAAATGCAGAAGCTGTGGCCTAATTATAACTTGGGTACATGTTCAGTAATGACTTTAGCTTTGTACATTGCATTGTTAGACTTGATTAGTGTTGCATGTAGCCAACATGTGTCTGCTTTTGCTGGGGCTTCACATGCACGAAAAAAAAAAGGCAGAAATACTTGCTTGTCTTGAGTTTCTGTAGATGGAGCTATTGGCCTCGTCTCTGCAGCTGGAACTATATCCTCAGGAATAAAAAAGCCCACAGGACCTGATTAATTTAAAATAGGAAGTGTAGCAAAACAGACTTTTAATCACTTCAAGACTGATATGGTGAATGGGGAGAACATATCTTAAAAACCCTCAGAAAGTGAAATTTATCGGGGAAAAGGAATCATTTAATATTCTGGCAACAAGTGCACACTTATCACCATCACTATTGTGATTGAATGGCACTTCCATTATGATTATGAAACATGAGGGATTATGAAACATTATGTCGATTCTATTGTGTTGTTATATGCTGTTTTTATGCTGTGTTGTGAAGCAACTTAATTTAAAGACATAACAATACAGTCATTTGTTTATTTTGTAAGTATATGATGATAACCTATACCTTTCAAGATACTGGAGTACTTCGTGTTCAACAGCAGAGATATCAAATGATATGGTTTACATGCATACTGTACATTTCATATGACCAGAGATGTTTTTTTTTAATTTTTTTTATGACATTCAGACTGATTAAGCGGCCATGAGATAACATTCTCTTATCATTATTCATAATTATACCAGTAATACAAATATTATTCACTTTATTAGATATGAAAGTTGATTTAGCTATACTAAGGTTTGAGATGCAAATGTACAATTTATTTAACTATAAATATTCTTCATTTTAAGACAGATTTGATTTGATATACTGTATGCAGATTCTTATTCTTATTGTAAGCTATAAACCACATCACAAACAGTGATTGGCTGACTGTCTGGGTGAACTGAGAATATATACAGAGGCCACTGACAATTGCATATGGACACAAGCCAGAATCATATGATCAAATATTTGCAGTTAATAAATTCATTTCTTTGGCGAAAGTTAATAAACTGATCCTCCACTCCTGGAAAACAACATGACTCTGCAAACAAAGGACACGATTGATCGCTCGCTCGCTTTACTGTAACTGAGACATGCAGCCTGCATGCCCTTCTAGATTAGAGTAATTACAATACCTAATTAAATAAAAATTGACTCGCCATGGCTCCCAACATGACTTTGAGAATGAATACAGCAGACATAGCATGGCATGTAATCTGCAAGATTAAAGACCCCTTGAAATTGTTTAACGATTGCATTGTTCTTACTACTTAAATTCCAAGTTTTGGGAGGATATTGGATTTATTTATCTTTATTTTATTTCATATTTTACAATTGTAAATAGCTTACATATTTGCATATAGCTTACATATAAGGGTATAGCTTTTTGTCACCAAAGATGATGTTCATGGACTAAATACCACAGCTCTCTTAGTATTGATTGCATGTGGTCTTTAAGCAAAAAGTTTTGCTACACAAAAACATCATCTCCAAGTTGATGTAATAGAACTTTGAAAGAGAGTTCTGGGAAAAAGATGTTAATTACCTTCAGTGATAGAAGGGAGGGTGACAAAAACTTTTCTGAAGTGAAGATAGTATTAGTCACTATAGCTTTTTTGTTTCTTTCCAATAAGCTGGAGCTCCTTATGGAGACCGATCTGCTGCAGGGTTTAGCATAATGACGCATTGGCAGCCACCTCCCGTTGTTAATTCAAATGACCTTTTCTCATGTTTTCTGCCATGTAGAGCAGGTGTAGGGTTGTAAATGCTCATTGTTGAACTTGTTAAATGATTTTTTGCTGCTAATGCCTCTCACCAACTGTCTTCTCAGAAGTTAATAATAATTCATTTGGTAGGGAGCAAAAATAGGACAATCTTGGCCATTAGTTAACTGGTCCTTTTTTTTTTTGTAATGTTTTGGTTTGCTATCTACCATATTTATTAGAAAAGCAGCACATTATGTTCTGATGGTCTGTGCTCTTTAAACATCACTCCTTTATAACAGGTTCTCTGTTAATGTTAATTACATTTTGCGTGAGCGTGTTTGCTCCGAGCTGATAAAAGTAACCTCTCCCCAGTGCGCTGTGTCCCCAGACCTGCAGTGTGGCTTTCATTTTCTGCTGTTCTAAATGGACTGAAAGGAAACTTGGAAGAGAGAACCATAAGCCGAATTCAGCGAACGTGAGCCAGCCAACAGGAGCTAAATTTGGTCTTGTGATCTACCCACAGGACACCTACAGAAACTTTTCACTAAACAAATAGGTTATTCTGTTGTGCACTGTAATATAAGCCTGTTCTGATGGGTGGTCGATTGTAACAACGAGAGCAGGATTCTAGCATGTACTGTTTAAAATGTACAAATATTAATAAAATACATTGATTTTAACTGAAACAATTTAGTAGTGTGTAACCTTTATGGACACACAAATATTATTGATGGTTATTATTGGATACTAATCAAATCTTTCCTGGTTCAAGTTCGACTTATTAACCAAGCACTAACTGTGCTTATAAACACTACATTAATATGCATTATACAGAGGCAAGATGAAATTAAAATACCATCTAAACCTTTCTGAAGATAGTCCGTTCCTCTTCATATAAACTCCCACCTGCAGTTCAGTATTTAGGATTTTTGTTTCCAGTATTTCATGCACCATGAACAGTGAGCTTGCTCTGCCTGTACTGAATATTCTCTTCTTTGCATATTTCATTTGACCAGTGCCTCATAATATTTGGCTATACATACAGTATTTGGCATATAATAGTAAAAATCTATTTATTTTACAAATTTAATAGAATTATTGAATTTATGGATTTATAAATATACATTTATTTAGATTTTTTTTTTCAATATTATTTAAAATAAATATACATGTCATTGCATATAATACAAATATACATGTTGTTTTCTATCTGTAACTAGTGTGAGTGTACTCTACCTGGTACAGTAACAAAATAATTTCACCCTCCTGTCTTTTTCGGTTCTTTATTCCAGACTGAAGCTTGTAAGGAACTCTCTTGTTTTGCATGTATCATTATGCATTTCTCATGTAGGGTTCTGGTCATTTAATGATAATGAAATATGAGCTCATCTAAAGGTCTTCAGTCCAGTTGCTGTCTGGTGCTCATATCAGTTTTGCGGTTTGTGCGTGACCTAAATGTTGTTCTCAACACTTATTTGATGTTGCTGTCAGTTAATTATCCAATTTGACAGATAAACCTGTGCCTCAGTCGGACTTAATTAATGAAATAATGTTGAATCATGTATGATAAGCTGGTGTTCTGGAAGTCACTGATATTCCCTTTTTGTCACTGTCTGTTGCTATATGGTTATGTGACAAAAGGGGTTTATTTACTATACATTATTCATTCATACTTTTTTTTTTTAAACACATGATAGCAGTTGTATGAAAAGGACAGTTTGAGAGTCACATTTCACATTTCACACACACACATGACATTTATATATGTTAGTAAATATGAGTAGCAAAATGTAGTCTAACTTTGATCATTGATTCAATAGAAGTGAATCAGAGAGATGTGCTCATGAATCATTGGTGGTGTAAATGAATTCATCCTGCATATAAAATACTGTGCAGCTCCGTCTGCCCTGTCAGATAATTCTACAATGTGTAATACAGCTCAGGAGAAGAAGAGGCAGCCATTTGCATAGTAATAGCCAGATAATGTCATATGTCCAACTGAACCATGCCACTGTGTACATGGGTGGTTATCTTAAGGCTATTTGAAATGTTTGGACTGAATAGGAGGATTTTTCCCTGCCACACATGAGAATACAAATATGAAACAGCTGCATATATTTTACATCTGTTTTAAAGTAAGTCAGGGAGTAACGTGGGAAGTGAGATGAATGGACCATAGTTTGGTCCATATGGGCTAAAGGTCATTGTTGCTGTTGGGCAACTGTAAGATTTGCATACTTTCCATACTTAGAATTAGTGTGTCCTAAATCATGGTAGTGTAGGTTGAAATCTGTATTCCAAAAATGCCTGGATGGTTTACTATTTAAGTAGAATTAAATAAGAGGTTTTAATTATTAATAATTACTGAATTTGTATTATTATATAATGTTATCTGTGTTATGTTTTATCTGCAAACATATTGTGCATTTTCTTTCAAGACAACTTGATTGAGTTTTCTCTACAGTAGATTTTTAGTTCTGCAATGTAAATGCTAATTTGTTTGTTCATGCAATGCTGATTCTCTTATTTTACTTATACTTAAATTCTTGTCACAGTAGCTGAAACAACAATTACTGTCGTTGAGGTAATACATTTTTGTCAGTTTTTTTTTGTTAGTTTTTTTTTAGCAAAAAAAAAAGAATGTTTAAAAAGTCACCACATTAATTTATGTTTGCTTACAAATTACAAACGTGAAAGGATAAGTTTAACATGCAGACAAGATTGTCTTTGTTTATAAGACAATTTACAAGACTAAGATATGCAAGAAATGGATTAAGTGGTGGAACATACTCTAGGCCTCAAAACCAGATGAGCTCTTTACATCACAGTACAACAAATAACTAACAATAATGATAAAACAATAACAAATAAAGTCAGCAAACAGCAAAAAAATAATGCTATAACAGTAACTGCATAATTTATTCATGCTGTAATGCATGCTGGGAACTCACAAATTAACTCCTTAACATTTCAACAATATGACATTCCTTGTTCAGACACATGTGTTTGACTAGTTGGGGCAACATTTGGGGTAATTTTGTTGGTATGGCAAGGATTTTTATTTTTTATTTTTTTTGTAATTGAGTCTAAAAACTGGAAAATGAGCAGTTGCATTTTTTATTTTTTTTATTTTTTTTACAGTGTGGAGGATGTTAACTGTAGCAAGATGACTGACAGTGCAGTTTAAATTGTAACAGGATGCACATAAGCAACATAGCAGTCTGTTAAAGATACAATAATTACAAAGTATTATATCCCAAAACCTTTCTGCTACATGCTCAAAAGTAGTACTTTTTCGAAAAAAAGTTTTTAGGCCGTGAAAAAGGGATGTAATGTAGGATTCATTGTCCTTTTATGATTAGTTGAATAGTTTAAAAATGTTCCATTTTTAAAGATCAGGCTACTATTCAAAATGTGTGTAAAGATCTTTTGCAGTATTAAACCAAACAATGCAGTATTTAATTAAAAAACATTGCTAAAAATGGGAAGATTTAGATTTACATACAGTAAGATGAAAAAAAAAAAAAAATATGAGGATCAAGGACCAAACTCCTCATTGGTGCTCAGCTGGCAGCTTCATTGACCAGTAGACACTACAGTATACCAGCTCCAGCTCCGGCTGCAAGAGCAAAGAGAAGATTCTGGGATGCTGGCCCTTTGGGCAGAGTTTCAAAGAAAAAGCCTGACACTGGCAAAAAGAAAAGGACGGACAAGAGAACATAAAGATTAGATTGAAAACGATTAGGCAGATGAAGAGTATTAAGGGTGGATGAAGTTTTAGGGTGTTGAGCTGTTGTGGGAACAAATTAATCGCAAGGGTTGTGAGAAGCATCTTACAGGCCAGTCACACCAGTGGGAGGTGCACGCAATGAAACGTTTGAATATCTTCTGTCTTCTAGAATTCACAACATCTTGGTGATTCAAACTGTATCTGTTTTCGTTTTCTTAACCATTACAGTTCATGGTGAAAGTACACTCAAGTTTTGAATGTAGTTAATAAGCTCCACACAGTCAGGTTTTATTATTACATTATATTCATTTATTGAAATAACTAATGATAATGCAATGAACTCTGCACCACTTCAGTCCCTATTGTAAACAATCCCTACTGTTCTTGCCATATTTAATAACTTGTCTACTCTGGGTATTTTATTCCTCATCATTGTTTAAAAATTCTGTGGTAATTCTCGCAAAGTTGAGTAGCGGCAGGTGCGGCCCATGCTGAGACAGTTATTCATATACTGTTTGTAAGAAGTGTTACATATCCCACGCTGGGCACTACAGGCTCTTACACAGCACATAAATAAACACCCTACACCAGGCACATCACCTGGCAGCCATTACTCTGCCTCCCTCATGAGGTGAAGTGGTGGTGCGTCTGTGGGACACAGAGCAATCTTTTTATTGATAACAGCAGGTAGACAAACACATAAGGCTTTTATATCACCGCCACCAAACACAGAGCATCAGTTCTTTGCACCGTGCAAGCTGTTGCAGTTTAATAAGACATGTTTTATTCAAATAGAATGTTTGCTTAAAAAAATGGGGAAGTAAAATTTGATGATTGTAAAATCTAAAACCGAAAGGACTGGAGTGGTATGTTTATTTCTACAGTACATGACACATTGCTTTCTGTGATAAATGCGTAGTTTGTAAAATCGACATTATTTAACATAATACACAGTGTTGTAACAGTGATATTTAGAAATATACAGTTCATGGCTATCGAACAAGAACACAAAATTTCCCTATGTTCATAATTACTCAAATGGAGCACCCACACAGGACACACAACCCTTTAAAATGGTAGCAGAACATGAATTGCATTCAAAAGCACTTCTTGATCTTTCTAGAACGCCCACATGTTATTGTTTTGTATTAATGCTTCACACTCTGTGCTTTTGAAGTCACATTTGAGGCTGCTTGGTAAACTGATGATTACAAAGGATGTAGATATAGAAAAGAAGAGAAAAGACATTGTATACTTGGGTTTTGCAGTGCAGGCATAATTAAGGAAGGCAATTCATTTTTACTGTCAAAAGTGACTCAATTAATACTCATCCACAAAATAGTCATTGGGACTTTTTTAAATGAATAATGGCTGATAATCAAGTGGCATCAGAGCATCGAGTTGTGTGGTCACATTTTTTTGCCACAAAGACACTTTATAGTTTTATCTGAGTAACATTAGAATGTTACATTAAAATAAAGTAAATGTGAACAGTGAATGTGATGATGTAGATCAGTGATAGTTTACCCAAAAATAAAAATTATGTCATTAATTACGTGCTCTCGTGTCATTGCAAACTCGTAAGACCTTCGTTCTTCTTTGGAAGACAAATCAATAAAAATTTGATGTGAGCCGAGAGCTTTTTGACCCTGCATAGACAGCAAAACAACTGACATGTTCAAGGGCCAGAAAGCTAGTACGGACATTATTGAACCATTCAATTTCTTTGTGCGCAAAGAAAACAAAAACAAAAAACGGCTTTATTTAAGTTTATTCTCTTCTATGTCAATCTTGAATCTTATTAAAATTAAGGTGGAAGAACTGATGTCAAAAGGATTATATTAACAGTGTCCTTACTACCTTTCTGTGCTTTGAACATAGTTGTGTTGCTGTCTATGCAGGGTTAGAAAGCTTTTGGATTTCATCATAAATATCTTAATTTGTGTTCCGAAGATGAACAAAGGTCTTAAGGGTTTTCGAACGACATTAGGGTGAGCAATTAATGACATAAATACATTTATTTGGGTGAACTAACCCTTTAAATGAGAGAATTACAGATACCCAACACAATATCAGTAATTGGCCAACATATATGTGTATATTGAACTTGTCTATTAAATGTTTTTTTAAAAGCTTTTCTCGTCTCAAATGTTTTTAATTCTGCTAACTTTTTCCAGTGTACATTGGATTAGCTAAGTCTTTAACTGTAAATTTTACATAGTCGACCTTATATTTTAGACTGTAAGGCACCAAGCAATATAACACGAATGCTTATCTTACTTAATTAACACTAAACAAAATGTCTCAATAGATTCAGTGGTAAAACTGTAAATTACAACCAGCAAATCACTGACTGTGAGAGATGCATTAATGAAGATTCAGGGTCAAGTAAGAGTTTCTTTATGACCCATCAAAATGCACATAATCACACAATCAAAGGGATTTGTTAACATTTAACAAGCTCCCTCACGCAATATAATGTGATGTTCAAAAAGCATCATCAAGGCCATTTGTTTTCAGAGGCTTTGGGCATGTAATGCATACCAAAAGTCTTAACATTATTAACGCACTGTAAATTCCAAAGGATCAATAAAACCCCTTTAGCCAGCAGGACACCTGCTGACTTACATTTCTCTCTGGCAAGAAAAGTAAATTACTACCCTACCCAAGTGAGACCATTAAAGAATGTTGTCGTCATCAAATATTCCCACTTTGCATGGATGATTTATTTTGTGCTGTAATGATATATGAGGGGGAAAAGAGCAAAATTATTAGCAATTTTGTGGTTCCATAAAGAGCATTTAATTTAGCTTCAGATAGTAGCATATCCACACTGGTCTGGGCATGTGGTGTGGAGGCTTCAAAAAATTACTTCAGTGGTGCTTGAACTTAATATGGTTGGTAAATGGTGAAAGAATAAGATGGAAAAAAACACGTGGTCCTTAAGGGCAAAAAAATAGATACAGTAAATAGGTAGAGCTTAAGTTATATGTAATCATGAATAGTCCTTTAAAGTTTTCTCTCGTTTTTGTGCATATCTGTGCTTTAGCATTTGGGAAGATTATTCAGATTCATAATATTGATTTTCTAGAGAACACTTACTTGGTTCGCTACATCGAGGAGATAACCAATGGCCAGTATATGTTCTCGTAAATGGGACATTCTTCTTTGCACAAGTATGAGCACGAAACGCTCGATTAGATCTCTGTTGTTGTTGTTTTTCTGGGAGGGATGTTTTGTGTGCCGCTGTAATCGCATTATTCATCAGTGGTGCATGTTACATGTTTCCCTTCCAGGTTCAATGTCTTTTGAGGATTTTTTGTTAGCTTTCAGCAGAACAGCACTTTGCAATCCTCAGCACTGTGTGTTGGTTAACAGTGCTCCATCCTTAATTGAAGAAAAAACCATGTTATGTTTCTAATATCCAGAGGGAGGAATGAGATACAAAAGATGATGAAAAGATCCATCAAAAGCTTGGAAATGTATCCTCTGGCACTATTTTGTTTCAAATGTGAGAAAGTTGATTAGAGGAGACAAATGGAACATATTAGTGGACTCTGTTTATTGCACTTAACACTATTTGGTGCGTGTTGTGTGTCAAGATACCAAAACTTAAAGGGTTGGTTGATTTATAACTTTAGTTAAACTTAAGTTAACTTTTTTTTTTTTTTTTTTTTTTACTTTAGTTAGTGTGTAATGTTGCTGTTTGAGCATATCTGCAAAGTTATGAATCTGAAAGTTCAATGCAAACTGAGATATTATCTTTTTTTTAATTATAGCAGTTTAATGTCTAGTTATGGGTGGTACTACAATGAGCTTCTTCCCATATATTATATATATATATATATATATATATATATATATATATATATATATATATATATATATATATATATATATATATATATATATATATATATATATATATATATATATGAAGAGTCAGATGCAAAAGCCTCTAAGTGCCATCTGAAATGTTCATCTAAAATTTGGATTTTTTTATCAGGCTCCTGTATTTATGTTCAGTTATTTCACTTTAATAGCCTGAAAAAATAACCTGCATATTGCAATTAAAATAAAATGACTCAACCTAAGCATAGGATCTTGATCACTTGTCTGTGATTGGCTACAATACTGAAGGCTTCAAAAACAAATATAACAACAAAAAATGTGTAGGCCTATATAAAATCCTTTAAAGGGTATGACATACACATTTTCACCTAATCTCATGTTAATCTTGAGTACCTATAGAGTAGTCCTGCATCCTTCATATATCCAAAGAGTTTTATCATATTTACAAAAGAAAAATACAGCTTTCCGATTCTTTCTGGAAAAAGCTGAGCTCCTGGAGGAGTGCCGTGGGTGGAGCTATAATACTGATGTTTCGTGTTGTTTCCATTAACATATATTCAATTATTTGCTGATTTCCAACAAAATACAGAAATCTGATGCAATTGTACTTACTGTACATGAATGGGGTCTTTTATCACAAGGACGGCTCCATGTTTAAATAGCAAACGATGTGTAAATCCAGCATCGACCTGGGCCTTGTTTATAAAACATTAAAGCTGCAGTTGGTAACTTTTGACGCTCTAGCGGTTAATAAACAGAACTGCTTGCATCTTGCGGAAGAACATCGTAGCTGGAACTACTTCTCTCTGTTTATGTCTATGAAGAATCACAAAGGTACTGGGTTACTCCGCCGGTACCCCTGAAGCAATCTAAAATAGTATTTGAGAAGCTGAACATGGTAAACTTTCCCTCACATCCAAAAACACACTTATTCGGAGGCATTCTCGAACAAATCCTATGCAGCGCTGGCAACGATTTTGAAGCGCGTTGATGTGCACGAATCGCTCTCCTCTGGTCAATGTGTGTGCGCGGGCGTGCATTTCCGGGAGAAATGCTCATATATGAACCTCTGTTCTTGTCTACATCGTTAGATCAACGATTGAAAAAAAACAGCCGAAACTTGGAAGTAAGATTTTCGGCACAGAAATTCTCAGTCATTCTTCTAAATTATTTGTAAAAACTTTGGCCATTTTTAGCATGAGATTCCATCTCTTTAACACTGTGAACAACTCTGAATACACAAAACACCATTGTACCCCCCCCCCCCCCCCTTAAAGCTCTTCATTGAGTGAACAACAAATATGCACAATAATTTATTGGCTGGTACCAAATTATGTCTATACTTGTTGCTATATCTACTGCACGAAGGCTGGTATTGTTACATTTTTTCAAATTTGAGTAATGGGACCAGTTTTTTTGGCTGCACTAAATGTGACCCTGGACCATTAGTCATTAGTAGCATGGGTATATTTGTAGCAATAGATTTTTCTTTTATGCCAAAAATTATTAGGATATTGAGTAACAATCATGTTCCATTAAGTTATTTTGTATATGTACTGTAAATATATCAAAACGTAAATTTTTAGTAGTAATATGCAATGCTAAGGTCTCCATTTGGACAATTTTAAAGTTGATTTTCTTTGGACCCACAAATTCCAGATTTACAAATAGTTGTATTTCAGCCTATTGTCCTATCCCTAACGAGCCATACAGTACATCAATGGAAATCTTATTTATTTAGCATTCAGATGATGTAGAAATCTCAATTTCAGACAATTGACCCTTATGATATATGTGGTTGATGTGATGTGAGAGGTTAAACATCTGCTGAAATTACAGGAGAGTATAGAGCCAGCCACTGTGATTATCACACACACACACACACACACCTAGCTCACATTATTAAATTTCTGAAACATTCCTGATGGTCACGGCGTGTCTGTAACTTGATTAATTCCAGGGCTTTTAAACTTTATTTCTTTTTATGACTCTATTCATTTGGGCAGGACTCATTTACCCAGGATCATCCTCATGAAATTAAAAGCTCCAGATGTCTGTGTTCCTCTTCTGTGTTCTGTTCTCTCTCTCTTCCCCTCACTGATTTCTGTACAACTAAATCCTTTGGAGCAACCTGCCTCTCTGAAATCATCCATCAGTCCATTTTCCAAACCGATTGTAGGGTTGTAGTTCTCTAATAATTTTGTATGATCTAATGTATGATATTATATTTTTAAGTTCCCGTTAACATTTGGCTTTACCATCAGAGGAATGACTTACATTTTAAAATATATTAAAATAGAAATATGATTATATCTGCATTACATTTACATTTAGTCATTAAGCAGACACTTTTATCTGAAGCGACTTACAAATGAGGACAATGGAAGCAGTCAAAATCAACAAAAGAGCAATGATATGCGAGTGCTATAACAAGTGTCAGTTAGCTTAACGCAGTACACATAGCAAGGTTTTTCTTCTTTTTTGATTATATAATAAAAAAGAAAACAGATAAAATAGAAAAAGAATAGAGCAAGCTAGCCTCGGAGGCCTATTTTTGCTTTTGATAATAGCAAAATAAATAAAAAGAAAATAGAATACAAAAAGATTAGAGAAGCTAGTGTTAGGTTTTTATTATATTATATTATATTATATTATATTATATTATATTATATTATATTATATTATATTATATTATATTATATTATATTATATTATATTTGGATTCACATGTTTGTTTATGAAAAAAGCAATTCATGATAAATATTATCAAATATGATGTTAGAATGTTTAAAAGGTTTTTTTTTTATATATATATATATATATACTTTTTAAAATCATATAATTCAAGTCTTATTGTCATTCTGCTACATGTGTGGACATACAGTGGAACGAAATGTCGTGCCCCACAGGACCACAGTGCTACATTAATACAGACATACAATAATTAAGTAAAACGGTATAAACCTATACACATCTAACCTACTGACAGATTTTGACTATAAATAAACTACTGTATACACAAGGTTTCTCGTGAAGTCCATCACAACCTCCTATGTGAGACCAACCTCACAATATGAGACCAAGATTTCTAGACCTAAGATTTATTTCCAGGTTGTATTGTAACATAATTATAAAAACTAGAATTGTTAGAGTCATCTGGTAAACTGTTTCTTGCTTATAACAAGCGATAAACAGATTTTAGAAATACAGTAATCATATTGTGGATCTACAATACCTGGCAGGAAAACCACAGCATTTCCACGGCATTCTCCATCTCAAAAGCTGACTTTTTACCTGGAAATCATTCTACTTCATAGAAAGCATGGGGTGGCTGACAGGCTTAGCTTAGAAGCATGTGTATAAAAATTACAGATACCCTAATTGGTTTTGACCATATTGCGTTTTATTTGACTTTTCTCTCAGAAATTCTAAATGGCCACTAAATGTGCACATGAGCTGCACAGGATTTCCAAATGCACACTCTCCTCCGCTTCTCTTCATTAGCCGTCTCTCTGTTTTGAAGATTTTGCAGTTTCTCAAGAGCTCCTTGCTGTTCCAACTAGTTTGGCTTTAAGCTGTACAGCATCTGGGATCTGAATGCTAGTCAGCTCTCCTGTCATTACAGTGCACTTTACAGTGTTCTGCCCTTTGGTCCTAATTGCTGAAAGTGTTCCTTGGATAAAAAGAATGCTTTATGAAATGCTCTGCACTTTCTTACATCAGAATCAACTGTGAAACATGTTTAGCTTGTTAGCTAAAATGTTCAACGTAAAAACCTTATACTGTCAGAAAAAATAAGTGTTAGTGGAGAACTATTAATATCTTTGAAAGCATGTTCATTTTCTGGAATAATATTAACAGCAAAGCTGCAGTAATGGTGTGGAAAGAACTTACATTACAAGCACTATAACACTTTAACATTAAACTCCACACCAACAAATGATAACATTATTATCACATGCTGCAGATACATGGCCTGCATGATACTATAAAAGTCAAGTTGGATTTTGGCTGTCAACATTTTGGATCATAAGCGAGATTTTTTTTTTTTTTTTTTTTTTATCGTTCTGATTCGAAGTTATTCAAATTATATTATTAATTGTTGTGTTGTGGTGTAATACTCATAGAGTTAGAACAATGTTAAAACTTTATAGTTATGGTTACAGTCCTGAGTGTGAACAGCCCTTAGCAAATATTAACAATTTCTAATCTGGCACAGAGTAGACTAGCCATAAAAAGTTGTCTCAGGCAGTGAAATCTGTTCGGGCTCCAAACATCTGAGCTGTAAATGCCATGTAACTAATCACTCTGGAGCTGCAGGAAATTATGAGTCTTGGCTTTCCCTATTGTGTGGTCCATGAATCTTTGCTTATAGTGTATAGGGTTGTAAACATTCTTAAGGTCAGTCGTTCTAGTACTGTTTTGCTGACAGGTGGATGATGTATTGGTGGTTCTAAATAAGCTACCTCACAGACACTTGGCAAGGTAAGAATCTGTTTATTAACCTTATGCATTTACTTCACTCGACCGAGCTAGGTTATATCAGCGCTTCAGGATATGACCTTACAGGCATCTAGACAGGTGCATTTGTCAGAGGGGTTGTGATCCTCACCAAGAATGACATCCCTTTTGGTGAGTATGTTACAAAGAAGAACAATAAATAGGCCATTCGTTCTAGTCAGGGTTGTTAAGAGTAGGAGAATAGCTTGCAGGTGAATAAGTGTCTTTTAATAGGTAACCATTTTTTCATTTGTTTGCAGAGAAAATATTTGTAAAAATTCACAAAGAAAAAGTCAAATGCATCACATTTGTTTTTATACAGGCTTCACTGTTATGCATATGTGTATTACTGTGAACACTGAACAGAGTTTAAGCAAAAGCCAGCTCGAAAACTCAAGATTGTACATTTTGGACCGAAATTACAAGAATGTCACTTCTAATCGGTAATTACATTTTCTAATCCTTGTGCTAGAGGATAAACACTAGTGCCGAATCTTAATAAATGAAGCTTATGGAGAAACTCATCCATATGAGAGCTGCACAAACATGAAAATCAAAGATAATTTGTTACCCAAACAGATGCACAGACAAAATCAGCAGAGCATAACATCTCCATCACTGCTTCTCTAGAGGTGTGCATCCATCTAACAAATGAAAATAAATGTAAAAATCCTAATTACACTGACCTCTTGTGCAGATACGCATATGGTGTTTATATTCAAATAATGTGCAATTTTATACATGTGACACATTCATGTGTAAATGAAATGAGCATATTCAATAAGATTCACTCAGATATAAATAAGCCCAAAGAATGCATAAAAACACCCAACTGAAGCTGTTCCACTATCTATAAATAGACACTACGGACAGCTAGAACCTCACAGATTTTTTTGGTCATTGTCTACAGTAGTTTTAACAGTAAAGTGTAATTAGAATGGGATTCATAATTTTGTCTGATGCCTTAAAATTACAGTAAAGAAGACGAGCAGCAGCTTGAAGAAAGAAGAGCTTGTCTTTTGATAAACCTTGTGTTTATGCGAGGTGTTACTTTCTAAAAGTCCTCAGGGACTCCCAACATGATTAGCTGAAAATGACTGTATATGCAATGGATTGTTGATATCGTATTTTCTCATAACCCTGTTATCCAACCACTGTCACTGTCAGCTGCATTGTTAACCAAGTTTATGGTGGATATTATTCAACCGCGACAAATGTGACCTCATGCAGTACATTTTAATGCTGTAAATCTACATGTTGTCTGAGAAGAGGAGCCATAAATACAAGAGCCATCGGTCTCAATGTCCCAGACACTTAGGTTGAGGAGTGGGTCAAAGCTGCCTGCTAAGACATCAGTAAATCTGTCAGACCTGCTACTCGTGTCTCTGAGACATAAAAACACAGAATAGAACAATCAAGGCGGAACAGTTTTCAACCTGTAATATAACCAATTGAACCCCAATTGCCTGAGATTGAAAGCCTATAGTTCTGTCGTTCGGGAATATAATATTTCAGTCTACACTCGACTGCCTTTCAGACTTCAGTTTTGATCAAATATAGCTGAGAAATCATTTCATCCTAAATTGGGTGGCGGGCAAACATATCTCCCTCCAAACCATGTAATTCATTCAGAATGATGATGATGATGGTTCTGAGAAAATTCATCTCTATATATAGGGTTCAAATAAGCGTCGTATTTATCCTGATATAAGCAGTGTGAGTCCATGAATGTTTTCGATGAAGGTATTGACATTCACCTTCTAAACTGCTTTCAGCACCTGCCTTTTATCCATAGAGACCAAAGCATGTGAATCTGCGCTAATGCAGGTTCAACCTGTTATATCTACAGGTGGCTTGCTTTCCCCCCCAGGAGCCAAAGACTTTGTCTGCTGTGATGCTGTGCTGTTTTAGCCTTTGGAACTCAATAGGTTTTCTAATGAGAGCACCATCTGTTCAAAACAGCCCTCATCTGTTCTCAAGCTAATGTATATCTTATTGGAAACCTGTGCTTCTAAAAATACCTGGCAAAATAGCTTAGTCCTTCTACCTAACCTGGCGCAGGCTCCCCCACATTGTAATTAGACCAGGCCTGCATATCCATCAAGCAGCTGATGAGAACATATTTGATACGACAGAGAACAGTAAGCCCATCTAAAGGCAATTTAACTGGAAGAGAAAAGAAATATTGGGAAAAATTGGAAGGGAATGAAAAAACATGATTTATCATGCTTCCAAGCTGAAAAGTGTATAATATCTGCATGATTGCACAACAGAGTCCCACTGACTGAGAAACAGAAAGCAATTACAGTTTGATTTGATGACAAATTAACTGCAGTGTAAAATGCACACTTTTGTCATAAACTATATGAATCAAATGCATGGCAGAGTTTGTGTAATTAACACAGCTGTAGTATGTCAAGCAAGTCTGAAGGTCATTGATGCTCATTTTTTTCCCACTTGTCAATTTATTTAACAGTACAGAAAAATACAATTCATACAGTGACAATTCTTTTTTAATTCAAATTTTAATATCGCTTGAGTGCATAAAAAAAAAAGAAAAATCTTAAGAAAGAAAACCCTTTTGAGTATTTTGGCATAAAATAAAAGTAATATTTCAAAGAACCTCATCATACTGTGTAATGAAAGTGAAGTTTCAAGGTGCAAGGGAAATGACGTTTTACTTGATAATTCCACAACATTGAAACCAACGTGAATGCAGAAGGTGCAATTTAACACATTTTAAAGCTAGATTTTCCCCTTTTTCTTCATGTTGGATACTCTAACATGCACTGACCTGTGAAATAATAAAGAGCTTCTCCACTTTTCTCCAATCTTC
The DNA here is from genome assembly GCF_023724105.1 of Carassius gibelio. Classification (NCBI taxonomy): domain Eukaryota; kingdom Metazoa; phylum Chordata; class Actinopteri; order Cypriniformes; family Cyprinidae; genus Carassius; species Carassius gibelio. The sequence goes on from NC_068396.1 coordinate 22,936,260, forward strand.
ATTACTGCCATGGTATAAAAATGCTAAAACAGGAAAAGCTGTGAAAATCCTGCCAATTTAATGGCTTAATTTACCTTTTCTTCCTTGTGCGTTCTTAATTTGAGCAACAAAAATAATTGGCGAGTTTCAGACATATTTTAATAAGTCAGCATTACTGGATTATTCATAGACTTACAAGAACTAGAGACTGTGAAGATGAAATATGCATTATTTATTTATTTCTCTAATTTCCATTACCTCTGTCTAGAGGATTTGCCCCACTATTCCATTGAGAAGGTGCCATACCAGGGGTATTGTTTACCCCAAATACTCGATGTAATTGGCTCTCTGAAGTTAGAAAATTGCTTTAATTGCCCTGCAGCTCACCAGCAACGAAGATATTAAAAGTAAACATGCTCATCAAAGGAAAGAGGCTGCCACCTGAGGTGCCTCAATACATTAGACTCTGTTAAAGAGCTACGGTCTGCGGCACTGCCACTGTTAGCTCTGCCCATACTTAGAGTTAATAAGTGTTCCAGTGCTGTACACCTTGTAAAAAATGTTCAGTCTATGCCCTCAATTAACATGGTTATGAACCAGTCTTGGAAAGTGTTTATTGAACACAGTTCTTTGTGTTCGGCTAGGATGATGATACTCGTCTCGCACATCCCCAGTTGTGTCTTAAACCAGCATGGAGTGCTCTTGTATGCTTTATTTAAGTGTAGGTGGCAGGTTAACTGAAATCAATGCAGTCAGGTGTTATTTAGCAGAGAGAGCACCCAAACCACAGCTTGCCATTGAAACTCATTGTGACTGGATGGATGAACAATGAAACCTCCCTGAATGCTCTTTTGGTTTTCAGCTGTACTTCAAAATAGCAGTGTGTTATGGTCTCCCATACCAGCTTATTACTGTCGACAGATTTCGGAGTGGAGGTTAGGCCAGGTCCTGCCAGAGAAAAGGTCACCTGTCCACAATATTCCCTTTTCTCTACCCAGTCTCCTGTCAGCACATAGATATCATTACCCGTTATGACTGGCTGGGTTTCTAAGCAGCCTCACTTGGTTCTCAGCATGCAGTATTAATCATGCCCATGGGGCTGTATGATCTTCAGCACAACCTTTAAAAGACCTCGATTTTCTGGCGGACTCAAGTCTCTGAGTATATGAGAGCACAGTTTAGAGTTTATCAGTGGCCACATGTTTCTGTTATACGGTATTTGGGTCCACAATTAGCCTTTGCTAATGAGATGGAAATGAATTCAGAGAGGCACTTTGGGTCAGGTGGAATGTATCATGATTATGATAATCTGACAAGCCCCTTAATTGAGGTTTGGGTCAGTTGGGCTATTTATTGAAAGTTAAACTATGTTTAGGGGTATAATACATGTGTGGGGTACTACATGCACTGACTTACCAGATTAAAGCATTGGAAACCTAGATACATACATTTGTATTGGTGTATTATCTGGTTTTATGTGATACTGCTGTCATGTATCACTGATCATGCATGGCCTTCAGCTCCATGAAGTTGTTAACTCTGATGCATAATTCTTTAAAATGGTTTACATAACAGTTTTATAGAGGATATTTCACACTGGCTTAATTAGATACTGTGTGTACAATACTGTGAGCTAAATGCCAAGCCTCAAGCTAATTGCAAAATATGTTATGTTGGTGTTCAGCTGGAAAGACACGGTTAGATGAGGACAAGATGTTGACGCTCAAGGATAGATAAATGTTAAGAAGATATCGAGAGTGTGTAACACTGGGTGAGCTGTAAAACCATAAGCCATTCAGTTAAACCCAACCCATGCATAGGTGTGTATTTATTTATTTATTTATTATTTTTATAAATTTTTCTTTATGTTTTCATTTGTGGATATACATTTATTTCATATATATATATATATATATATATATATATATATATATATATATATATATATATATATATATGTATATGTGTGTGTGTCCAAGGTTAAAAAACATTGTCATTTTGTCAAAATATCATTTAAAAATTACCTCAATTCTCAGAAATCCCCAAACGGTTCGCGCGAAGGTGTTCAAAAGATTCAGTTTCCTTAAACCCCACCTTTCGGTAGCATACTATGTTCTGATTGGTCAACTGACATAGTTTTGATTGGTTGTTCCGCACACACCTTCACGGTAAACAATGCGTTAGCATCTTTTTGGAGTGAATTATGTCTTATTCCTCTCATCGCGAAGCAAACAGTAAAATAAAAAACTTGATGGTTGGTGGCGGCAGGTCAGAGTTTTGTTTCTCCCAAGACAGTAGGCGGATATTATTATGCAAAGTGTTCCTAGTGACGTACATAGACATGGGCAAATGATTTGAAATCTATAACGACTCGTATCAGCGATTCAGAGTCGACTCCTTACTTTAGAAGCCAATAACTTTATAAATAGTGTACTTTTTGGTTTAATTACTTTGCACATTGTTTACACAGATGGACAGCTACATCATACACTGTAATACAGGTAATTTTTGATTTCCCATCTGTGTGGCTCTTTAAATTCAAATTCAGACAAAAATTATGTCAAAATGGCTGTTTTGGTAAGTATCATACAGCAGACATAGCCGGCTGAACGTTGGCCTACTGGATAAGTGCATTCTCTTAAAGTGACAGTCATTATATAAATCGAACAGCAACAACAAAGAAATCACTCACTGCTCTTGATTAATAAGCTTTTGTAACTTTAATAAAGAATAATAGTTAATTTATACAGTCCAATATGCAATGCTGTTTTACATATGATTACTTAATTCAATTTCTGTACGTAAAAAAACTAATGCAATACCTCCCTAAAAAAAAAAAAAACCCTGAAAATCACTGTTTACTTTTTTGTTTCTTTACTCTGTAGTATTTATTTGTGCTGTTGCTTGTAGTTGGATAGAATATTTATTATTACATGCCTATTATAGAAGATGTGTATTTGTATGTTACTGTAGGCATGGATTTAATTTGAAATGTATTTTTAAATTAATTAATAAATCAAGACCAAAGATAAGCAGTGAAACAGTTTCACTGAAATAGCTATCCTTCAATACTTTTTATTTTTAATTTTTTATTTACTTTTTGATGTTCTATCAACTTGTTTTATTTATTTATTTTTTACCTTAATACCAAAAAAAGACCAAAATTAGAAGAGGAGTGTTTGTATATTACTGTGTGTACGACATGCATTTTTAAATAAATCCAGAAAAAAATTGCACCGTTTCCCAAAATAACATCCTTATCCAAAACTACTTTTACTGTTTCTCTTACTCGTAACGTTATGATCAGTTACATATTTCAAAGTCAGCTGTCACTTCATATCTTTTCCAGGATACTATGAACTCCATGACACATCCTCCCTTTGGCCCAAACAAATATGATTTTGAGAGATGGATTAATCAGAATGATGCCTGTCACTCAGTCAAGTCCAGCTTTAGATGTTGCCACTGTCAAAACTGTTTTGAACTGAGGGTACACTGCAGGAGATGAAAGCTGCGGATAAACCCATACGGTACTTGCTGTTTGAATCGATGCCGCAGCCGTCTGCATGTGCATAGATAAGAGAGAGGACAGTGCATGGATCCTCCAGAGTCCACTGGAAAAGAACTCCCAGGTTCATCTCCAATCTAAAATACATCTCCTAACCGAGTTTTACAGCACACCCAATCAATGCTCTTAAACTTCAAAGTAGGCCTGCTGACATCTCGCAGCACACAATCAGATATCGACAGGTTAGTTTTTCAGTGTGATGGGCCTAGACCGCTTCATGCCTCTCACTTATGGTCCAGGTGCTGAAATAATGGTAAATCCATGAAATGATATATAAGACATGCTTCAGAAAACCAATATGAATCATTTTGCTTTTATTACCGAAGAGAAAAAATGGCCAGGTTAAAAGAGAGGAGGCTTAAAGTGTGACAAGGTCAAAGAACAATGAGTAATTTATCTTGCTTCAGTGACATGCTGACATTTTATTATATGATAATGAACAAAAATAAATATTCAGGTGACTGAAAAATGATGACATAAAGCCAGACCCACTGAAGAGGATGCAAATGTAGGTTGATATAGTAGCTTATACATATTCAGAGTTAAAATTCTGCTGCAGTGTTTTGCATTCTCACGCTTGATCTTGTCTAATAATTTCAAGGGTAAAAGAGTATTAATTAGCAGATGCAGGTTCCGCTTTATTTACAGCCGTGGCGTTTTTGAATGTCCTTGAAACCTTATTTATTTTGTCAAGACAAAACATTTTGAATCTGGGTCATGTGAAGTGCGTTTGGTTAAGAGTGCAATGCATTTCAACATCGCTAAAAAGTGTTATGAAGTAGGGACAAATTTACTGCATAGAATCTCATTCTCTCATCTCTATAACACTGGTATCCTGAAGTGTGTGTGTGGGGGGGGGGGGCTCTTATGAAGAGATTTATATATTAACCTGTTATCAATGTGTCAGTCGTCACTGATTTAACTTCCTTCCTCTGTTATGACAAGGGCTTAGATTCACAATGTTGCATTTGGGATAGTCTGCTGTGATGACAGACACATTAAATTGAGTAATGACAGTGTCAGCTGCCTTGATTATGAGGTACTAAAATAAATGGGATGTAGACATTTCCAAGCTGGGTGTGGTGTTCGTGTGGAGGGAACTGAACTGCATTACTTCATACATAAATAGTGTGCATTGCAGGCTCAATAAAGTGTTATAATTTTTTGGGTCATTAACATAAAAACACACTTGAGTTTACATGGTAGCGCAGAAAGTGTTATTAAATTGTTTACAATATTGTAATGGAGCTTTATTGAGCTTTATTGAGCTTTATCTGCTTGTCAACAAAACCGTTCAAAATAAACAGCTGTGGCCTAATGGTTAGAGAGTTGGATGTGTAACCAGAAGGACGCAGGTTTGAGTCTTGGTTCTGGCAGGAGTTGTAGGTGGGAGGGAGTGAATGAACAGTGCTCTCTTCCACCCTCAGTATATATAGATATATAGCTGCCCACTGCTCCGGGTGTGTGTTCATGGTGTGTTCACTTCTCACTGCTGTGTGTGTGCACTTGTATGGGTTAAATACAGAGCGGCAATTCTGAGTATGGGGTACCATACTTGGCAAATGTCACGACCTTCAAATGGTTATGGAAAATGTCTTTTAAAAGAACTGTTTTTTTTTTATCCTGTTTTATGCCAATTATAAAAACAGATGGTGCATTCTTAATGATAGCTTCAGTTACAGTGAAGTTGGCAACTAATTTGGTTGTCAAGGAACTTTTTTTGTTGACCGTCAAACAAATGCAGAGCAGAGTATGTGAGTGGAATGGAGCGGCAACAATTTCCCCTCTGCGCTCAGAGCATTTAATAATCACTCTGCTCCAGCTCTGCTCCGAGTTCATAATTCTCACTCCTGCTCTACTCTGCGCTCACTATTACAAGTATTTCAGAATGTTTGAATTGTTATGTTCATAACATAGGCTATATAAAATAATAATAATAATAATAATAATAATAATAATAATAATAATAATAATAATAATAAAATTACAGGAGAGATTCAAAGTGGATTAGGCTATTGTGTGCAAAAAAAAAATGTCTTACCACATGGCAATCTAATAACATGGTTGTCAGCATTAAAATGTATAATTGCTGCTTTCTGCTGTGCAAATTTTGTTTGTTATAAAAATAGTACATTTTCGTCAGTTATTTTATGTACAGATCGATGCATTTCAATCTGATACAGATGAAGAAGCACTGTAACATTACATTTCTTTGAATGCATTATTGCAAAAATGATTGCATGTGAATGTGCTGTACCTGTTTTAATCATGCTTTAACTCTAAAATATTCAGGAAAAGGAACAGACAAACTCCTTGAGAACTAGCTTTTAACTTCCCGCTCGGCTATTGCCTTCATTATAACCTTCTGATTTGAGCCCGGGAGTTTCAGGCCCAAGACTGGCCCACTTCCATGGTGAAATGCCAAATTAGCACTTTTTCCTAATTGGATAAATGAAGCAACAGTTCAGCTCTTACTTTTGTGTAGTTGTTATTAATACCATGGTTCAACAAATAATGTACTTTAACTTGAATTCATATTGTTTACTCTGGTATCCTCTCTACCTGTCCCTGTAATCATCATGACCTCTTTATTTTCAGCGGGGGACTGGCTTATCTGCTGCTTAGAAGCTACAAAAAAAATAAAATAAAAATAGTTATATAAAAAAAAGTTATTTTACTGCATACACAGATCAAGGTTGAGTTTTGTAATCAATAGTAAATTGCATAATATTTGCAAAGTCTATGAATTGCCATGTATTGGGTGGTACACAAAAGGCTAATATTTTAATTACTTTTTATATTTTGCTTGTGAAAAGGTTGACAATGGTATTAGCTGAATAATTATGTTGCTAACACTTATCATCACTAGGCCTATCTCTCTTTACCTTTTGCCACTTGTGTTTGTCCTCTTGAAAATAAATCGGTAAGCTTGGCACATTTGGCAGCATCCTCTTCCAATGCCTTTCTTTTCTTCAACCTGGCTTTTTCAGCCTCTCCTGGCCTCTTCCTCCATCTTCCCTGATGCGTACCGTTACGGTAGGGTCGGCCCAGCTATTGTTAAGCGCCAGCAGTAGCCTGCCCATAGACTGTATAAAAACATGGACGTAGTGTCCGTGACGTCACATGTAGACTCCTGAAGAGCATTTTTGAAGCTCAAAGTGTGCAGAGCGTGTCGTAGCCATCTTGGCAGCACGTTACCGTGTGACTCTCCCGGACAATCGCAAATGGCCAGAAAGGCGGGCTCTGGTTGCTGAAGCCACGCCCACCTAGCGCGACGGCAGTATCAGCAGCACCAATCCACCTGTCACTCAAGTGACCACGCCCTTAATTATGCAGAACTTTAAGGATTAATATAATTAAACGGATGAGTTATAAAAAAAATCACCTTCCTCACAGTTGTCATGAAGGGCTATATTAGCTATTATAGGCCATCAAAATCATTTTTTTGAACCAGACTGTAAACATGTTTTTTTTTTTTCTGCTGTAAAGTTGGGCATTTTATCATGGGGAGTCCATGGGATTGACTCCCTTGTGCAGCCAGCCTCAAGCGGCCAGTTGATGAATTGCAGTTTTAGTCACTTGTTAACTTCACAAGAGAGAGTTGGAGGTTGCCGCTTGAGCCTACCTGAGAAAACGTTTTGGAAAAGACGTTAAAAAAAAAAAACCCTGACCAGCGCACAAGTGAAGTGGCCCACCGGGAATTCTCCCAGTTCTCCCGATTACCCACCCCGGGCCTGGGTCCATGTGTATCAAGCTATAGCTAAATATGTTTAACATGTGAATTCTTCCTAAATATGTAGTTATATTACAGGCTGTTGGCATGAACTGTTCTCATGATGGAGCGGTGGTGAAGCGCTCTTGGAGCGAGTGAAAACAAAAATCCACTCCTCGCTACAGTCAAAATCACACCTCTCCACTCCGTGCTCCGCTCTGCTCACATACTCTGATGCAGAGCTAACAATTCAGTATCATTCCCATTTCATCTTCTGATATGTCATCCTCCAAGCACCATGCACTGGGATTGAAAAGTGGTCCATACAACTCATTAGTGGTGGGTGATATACCGGTAGAAACAATTTTGGACTCTTTATCACAGTTATGCACATCACTTTGCTGTGCGCCATGGTCACGAAAATGTATCATTTGCACACATTTTTAAGCACTGTTGTTTATGTCTGGACTTGACGGAAATCAAGGATGCTGACAAGGTTCCCTTCCTTGATGGTCCGGTCTCTCCCACAGATCTATTTTGCCCAGTGGTCAGGGCTATGCTGAACATTTCACAGAGACTCAAAAGTCGTTCCAGTCCATGCAACCCTTCCTGTAGCCTGACATGCACCTCTCCAAAAATGTCACAGTGTGTCAAATCTATGTGGACTGCAAGTGCTGTTATTGGTCTGCTAGTACCCCTCCCTCCATATGTATTTGAGTTTTGTGTGTGTGTTTTGCACTTTAATATATTTTAATGTTACAAAATAAAACAAAGCAACAAGTGTCTTACCATTCATTATAAAATGTAGCATTACATCACTTTGTTGTCTGATACAAACAGTTGTTCTTCCAAGGTACAAGTCCTTGTGGAGATTGAAAGAATGCCATCCTCTGCTGTTCTGTTGTCGTCTCTTTTTTTGTAGTTTTAAATAAATTATCTGTTCTGTGATATTTATTTGCCGCAGTCACGGCTGATGCTTCTCCAACAAGCTGCTTCAGCTTTTGCCATGGTCTGTGGGTTACACAAGCAACATGCCCATGGACACTGTAGACTAGCATTTTGCATGTGTACTGCACATGAAAACTTATGCATATCCTACAGCGTATGTCTGACGCAGAAGTATAAATCAGACTTTACACTGAAGCAGACCCTCTCGCAAATCCGCCTAGAGGATTGGTTATTTTCTCTGGACTTGAAAGATGCCTACTTTCACACCAAGTTAGCCCCCCCAGTACAGGTGATTCTTAAGAATCCTCCTTAGCCACTTAGAATGCCTGGGGCTCAGAATAAATTTCGCCAAGAGTGCACTGTGGCCCAGCCAATGAGTATCATTCCTGGAAACAGAGTTCGACTTAACCCAAATGAGAGCGGTGGTCATATAGCAGCTTGTGGCTTCCTTCAAAGCCGGTGCCTCTCGCCCCATCAAGATGTTTGAAAAGATACTGGGCCTTATGGCCGCAGCATTTCCAGTGCTACAGTTAAGCCTGCTTCCTATACTCCCCCTTCAGTACTGGCTGAAACTGCGGGTTCCATCCCATATGTAGCATCACGGACGCCTGCTTATCAATGTAGACCTGGCCTGTATAACAGCCCTGACCCCTTGGAAGAATGCTTAGTGGATGGAACAGGGCTTCCCCCTGGGAATGGTCTGCAGGAGAATGGTCGTTTGGACAAATGCTTCCAACACAGGCTGGGGAGCTCTGTGAAGTAAAAATTACTTTCAGCCACTGGTTGAAAACGGAGGAAGGTCTTCACATCAACTGCCATGAATTGCTGGCAGTATGTCGGGTTGTATGAATTTTTCTGTGATACTGACACAGGTGACACGAATTATATACTGTATTAATTTAATGATGTAAATAGTCTTCTGTCCATAACATTAAGCTATGGAATTGCTTCAGATGACTTTGAGAAATATAATCAGACCCAAGTCACCCAAACTGATTGTGAAAAAAAACGGGAGGCGCCGAAAAGTGTGATGTTAGCATCCCTGAATCTGATTAAGTTCCTAAGTGTTTGGGTGCGCTGCACTAATTTACCCGTGTAGAACGTTGTGTCACATCGGGTGTAAAATCATATTACTTTTTTTTTCAGCATGGGGGTAGCCGGCACGGGCCTCCCTAGGCCTCCGTGTAGAACCGCCACTGGAAATGGACTGGATCATTCAGACTGCTTAAACCAGACCTGATGATTCTTAAAAAGATCTGAATCAGTTAATAATTTGATTACAAATCATACATAAGTACTTATCTCATGAACTCCAATGAATACACTACTAGAGATCTAAAATGGATGTCTACTTAATATTCATTTAATAGTTAAAACGTCAAGTTCATACTTCAGAAGATGTGAAAAAAGTCTTGTAAATTTAATCATAATAATAAGAAGGTAAAATTTGGAATGGCATTAAGGAGCATAAATGACAATTAAAAATGTTGGGTGAATATTATTTTATCGTTTTTACTCATTATTGTGTGTGTAAGAAAAAGAGGTAATTATTGCTGTCAATCTGATCAAGGTTGTGTCATATGGGATACTTGCCGTGATGTCGCTGCAGACGTTTCCTCCTCTGGTAAAGTCATGGTTCAGGTGAAGTGCTTGGCCTTTTTAATTACTCTTCATTAGTCTGGACTTCATCCCTCAGTGGGGCTCTGTGACGTGATCAGGGGAGCTTCTACATTTTGTTCATTCCTGATCTCTGCGTGATAATGAGCTCATCACAGACTATATATTCAGAGGTCACAGACGTCATTTCCCTCTGCAAAGACTGAATCTCTCTCATACTTTGCTGTCTGATTCTTCATCCTCTCACTTTACTAAACCCTCTCTCAGTAAAACCAATAAGAACAGGAGTTTAAAGAGCTGTGAATATAAGCAGTCTATATCTTTTTCCCTGAAGTCCTGTGAGTAGGTGTGAGAATGTGAAACCATTGTGTGTATTCTATTAGCAAGAGCCAAATGAAAATAATCCAAATTTATATCTGAAAAACCTCAAAACATATCTGCCAATAATTCTCCCACTTTCTGATAACTCTGATTTTCTTTCTAATACGGCTACTTTTTAAAAAGATTCAGAACGATTAAAGAAAACAAAAAAAGATACTTTTATGACATTTTAAGGCTTTTTTATGTTTGAAAGTTTGAGTTGTCAGAATATGAACACTATTAACAGCAATTATTATCTTGCAATTAAACTTGTAGCAAAATTGTTAGTTCTGTATGTTTCAGGGTTGCCATCATCTGAGGTCCATGCATCATTTGAATGCTTGGCCAAAGAGATATGTCTTTCATCTAGATTTAAAGAGAGAGGGAGAAAGAGACAGAATGTGTAGCGACCAGGAAGCTATAAAATCACATGAGGTTGAACCGGTGTTAGCTTTTGTCATTCGGGGAAGCTTTCTGTGTTGTGCCAGTCAAAATCTCTGTTGTGAGTCTAATTTGATGTTGTCTGTCTAGTTACAAAAGTCATAAGCACAATATCCAAGGCCACAGAGAAAACTAAACATAAGGGTGAAAGTGAGCAGCGTTTCAGGCAGGTGAGACGGTTGTCTCCTGCTCGATCGAGTCGATCCTCATGGTTTTCAAGAGAGTCAGAAAAGGCTAGTAACTCACTGTCAAGCAGTTTCAGAAACTATTGGGGTTAATGGCAGCGGCGTCCAATTTGTTACCTCTTGGCCTGCTGTACATGAGACCCCTACAGTGGTGGCTCAAGTCCAAAAGGGTTTTCTAAAAACATCCTAAAACACCTTGTTTAAACTCTTCCCCACATGTCTATGTGACTGTGTGGGAAGATTTGCTTAACACCATAACAACATTGAATAATGTGCACGCAAAGAAAGAAGGCGTAACTTTTGTTTTCGCTGTAGTATTGTTGTTGCCGCTTCCGTCCTGTTGTGGAGACGCTGTGTGTTTTGTTGTGAAAGCGAAACTACTTTGTTTGGCATTCCAAAAGAGGACTAGAAATCAGTTGTATTTACAGCACTGTTCCAGGAACAATTCAAACCAAATATTCAGATGTGTGCAATGCATTTTATGGAGGATGAGGACTGTTTCCTGTGAGAGAAGCCTACAATACTGGTGTTTGGACAAATAATGCTGACTCACAGCCTGTAAGTATGTTTTCACATGTAAAGGATTTGCCACTGATGATTCAAATGCAACACAATGTGTAAAAAGACAGTATTCGGCCAATCACAATGCACTGGATAGCTGGCGAATCATACACCTCGCTTTTCAAACTGACGAGGTTCTTAAAAATCGGTGTGTTTCAGAAAGGATAGAGGAGCAACAATAATGCAGAGTATGTGAAGAATTATGTGTTTTTAAACCTTAAACCACATAAACACATTTCATTACACCAAATACACAAAATAATGTTAATTTTTAGCAATGTCATATCACCCCTTACAGGGACTTATGGGTAATAAATAATATTTGGTAACTGAAATGAAACTTAATAGGTAGCCAGTGCAGAGACTATTAAATTGGGGTAATGTGATTATATATTCTTGACCTGGTAAGGACTCTAGCCGCTGCATTTTGGACTACATGTAGTTCGTTTATTAAAGATGCAGGACAACCACCTAGAAGTGCATTACAATAGTCCAGTCTAGAGGTCATGAACACATGAACTATCTTTTCTGCATCAGAAACCAGTAACATAGCTTGGCAATATTTCTAAGATGGAAGAAAGCTATTTTTGTAACATGGGAAATATGATTTTCAAAAAAGTTGCTGTCTAACATAACACCCAGATTTTTGACTGCAAAGAAAAATTTACTTTTTTAGCACGCTCTGTTAGCTTAGATAATTTAAAAGTTTAATCTGGTCTTGATGAGCTATATAGTTGAGTATCATCAGCATAACAATGGAAACTGATCCTGTATTTTCTAATAATATTACCAAGGGGCAACATGTATATTGAAATTAGCAGAGGACCTAGGACAGATCCTTGTGGCACTCCATTCTTTACTCGTGATAATTGAGATGACTCCCTATTTAAATAAACAAAGTGGTAGTGATCGGACAGGTAGGATCTAAACCATCTTAACCAGTCTCTTTTGTTGTTTGGCAAAGATCAGTTGACACAAAAGTGAAAATGCATTATCATTTACTCAACCCAATTTCATTCCAAACCTATATGAATGTCTTTATTTTCCGGAACATAACATATGTTTTAAGAAATGTGTGTGTGTTTCTGTGTTTATTTATTTATTGTCTTTACAAGGGAAGTCAGTAGTAACCATAACTTCTGCCAACATTCTTCGAAACATTTATATTGTGTTTTGAAGAAGTTAATCATACAGGCCTGGAATGAAAAGAGGGGCTAGTCAATGATGGTAGAATTTTAATTTTTGGATGAACTATCCCTTGAACTGTCTTTAAGCTTTTTTTTATCCACTATATTGGCTCACTGACATTCAGAGTGTAATTATTTCTCAACCTAGCTTTCAGAATTACTGTACTAGACAGTTTTTGAGTTGCTTAAAAAAATAGGTTACCCAAAAATTCTGCATGACTTATTTTATTATGTTCATGACACACACACACACACACGCACACACACACACACACACACAAATCACACTGCTTACCTTTCAGTCAAAGCACAGCAAGATCCAAAAGAACAAAATACAAAATAAAAGTAGTCCATACAACTTCTGCATTAGTCTTCTATAAACCTGCAGTAGCTTTGTATGCAAATAAATAAATAAATAAAAAATAAAGTTAAGCTATTTTAGTAAGTTTGAATATACAGGAACATGGAGATTTGGTAATTTGGTTTGCCCATACTTTAATTATGCAAAGGTGACATCACCCCATTGTTACTGCTTTGACATTCATTCTCTCCATTTTATCAAACTCTCTCTCTGTCTCACCCCCTCTCTCAGTGTCAGTGCAATAGAGCATTTGATTTGAGAGTCTTGGAAAGACTGTGCTGTTATTGATAAGATCGGCCACCTGCCGCAACTGCGGTGATGAATGGACCCAGACTTTCATTACTGAACACCAACACATTTATAAATCTTTCATATGACCAGCGTGGCCACACCAAGTTGTCTTCTCTCTATGTGCTCAGTGCACATCTCTCTTTGATTAAGAACAGCAAGGTCCAATGTGGATATGCGATAATATAAAATTTATGAGACTTAGTAATTTGATCAAAAAGACAATGGACCTTACACATTGTCAATGATACATGCTGTTGTCAAGAATAAATGTCAACAGCAAGTGTACAGCTAAAGCAGAGCTGTGTTGAGGCCTCATTCAAAATCAGTCAACTGAAACATAAATTTTTTCCTTACTGGTGAACATAATGGTTTTAAAATTGCATGTTTTAAACTATATGGCAAACATTATAATGTTTCTTAAATGCTCACTCAGAGCTATTGAGAAATTTTGAATTGCACAAATTATGAAATTACTGTTAATGGGGGAGTAGTACAGTTATTTATGATTGCATCCAATAATTTCCATAACCCATGATTCCATCTTTCAGGCTATGCTTTTTTGCTCATGCTTTTCAGAACCTTTACAATGATAATTTTCCTCCTCCTGTGGGAGAAACCCTCGTAATGACAACTTTCATAACCTCTCTCGGTCTCACTTCGCATGCCAGTTTGTGATATTGGCTCAGAAAAAGTGACAGTGCGATACAATCTACCTTTTACCCAGCTCTGGATTTTGACAAGTGCAATTAAAGCTCCTTTTGCTGTCGTCTGGTAGGACAATGCACATTCACCTTCTCTTGCCTTAATGTGCAGCATCTCTATTTTATCGCTTCCCTCCACTCTTCATTGTGTCTGACTTTCTCTCCTTCGCTGTCTCAGTCTGACTTTTACTCAAATACATATTTCAGCTCAGAAAACTTGTGTTCTGTTGTCAAATGTGTCTCTGGCTTTTTGCCCCTTCTTTATTCAATGATGTGTGATGGTGTCTCTTGCCATCATGAGGTCTGTTGGCATTTTATTTTTAGCTTTAACAGATATTAATAATATTCTCTGTGATTACAGAAATTCTGATCCTGGCGAAAGCATAGAAAAGTTTTTATTTATTTTTAGGGCTAGATAATGAAAATGTATTGTAAGGGTGGTTTGCCTACAGAGGTTCAGGCTGTAGGATTGCCGAAAAGACTGAAGAAACGTTATCAGCACGATGTTATAAAACTGTACATTTCTAGTCTATTACCACCCACTGCCGCTTATACCAACAACGGAAATAAGCACAGTTACAATAGCTAAATATGTGGGAGAGCGTTGCTATTAAGTGACTATATTGTATTGCAATAGGTAGCACTTCAAAGTTAATATTGAGTCAAGACTAGTTTGCACATAATTAATCATTAAAATGGTTTAATAACAATATTTTGTTATGGTTACACTTGAATTGATTACAAAATAGATGAAGGATGGTAAAACATATAGTTAATTGTTCCCAACATGTATGTAAAATATTACCCAAGAAGGAAAGAGAGAGGGGGCGATAGAGAGAGGGAGAAATAGAGGGAGAGAGCTCCAGTAAAGGAAAGATTTAGCAAAGAAAAGCCAGAAGAGAGAAAAAGCCTAGAGCAACATTCACAGTCTTCTTTTATCCCTTCCTTGACCATGTGACTGAAACCCAAATTTGAGACATTCAACCTGACCAATCAGCAGACTACAGCTTCACCCATTGTGCAAACGGTGTGACAATTAGCAGACCCCCGATGTAAACACATGCTGGCCTACAGGCCTTGATATCATCACTTTAATGCTATCAGGAATGCCAAATGGGCCTTTTGTTACTCAAGATAGTTTGGGACAGGAAAAACAGAAGTCTTTGATCATTTTTGACCGTCTTTGATCATTTTGACCTTACAGTATTAATTTATTGTTTGTTTCTTGTTATGTACATTTTTTATATATAAAAATAAAACAGATTTGGAGAAGTTTAACATAACATCACTTGCTCAATAGTGTGTCATCTGCAATGAATGTGCACCATCAGAATGAGAGTTAAAACACTGATAAAAACATTACAATAATCCACAAATTCACATCACTTGCAGCCCATTGATATCAGGCTGGGATGATATCATAACAGGGATGGTTGACTGTTTTTTTTTTAATTCTGCTGTTAAAACAAATAAAGAAACTGTGTAGGAGAGGTTATTATGTGCAAACAGTGAGAATTCCTTTGAAGCTTGTGACTTGCATTGCCTGTGTTAAGGTGATTCCCTTAGTTGTTGAAAAGGGGGTTTTCCTGAGGTTGCTGATTGGCTGGAAGTTACAGAGTTGTGGGCTGGTTGTAGTTTTAGACGGGCACTTAAGGTCAGACTTGGAGACACGGCATTACAAAACTTAACTCTGAACATAAAACTCAGTGGAAAATAAACTAAAGTAAAAGAACAGAAAGTAAAGTTTGACAAGACTATGTGGTGTTTCTTCTCATTCTTGGCTAAGTAGCAGTGGTCGTGCAGGCTGAAGTATGCTGGAATGTCGCTCAAAGAACGCAAAAAAGTAATGCCAAAAAGCATTCCTGGAAGTGATGACTAAACGCTAAAGAGCTAAAAGGCTTAAAGCATGCAAATGCTAAAATCTAATGCTAAAAGCTAAGAGCTAAAACTGAAAGCAAAATTTGATGGTGTCATGAGTATTGGGACAACTCCCATATGATGTCTTAACCAACTGGATATTGTCTTTGTGTTGTATATTCCTCCACCCATTCATAAATCAAATATAATCAAATCAAATCTCATCAATCACATGGTCCGAATTTTCCCCACTCTTGCAGGGTATAATTTTGGACATGATTCCTATAACACGAATGATACATTTGACAAATAATTGATTGTTAGAAATGTTTCAAGCAAGAAGATTCAAAACACACACATACTAAACATGAATATGTATCCTTAAAAGGGAGGGGGGTGAAATGCTCATTTTCACTCAATATCCTGTTAATCTTGAGTACCTATAGAGTAGTACTGCATCCTTCATAACTCCAAAAAGTCATTAGTTTTATTATATTCATAAGAGAAAGATAGTCTGTACCGATTTTTCCCAGAAAAACACGACCGGCTGGAGGCGTGGCGTGTGGGCGGAGCTAAAGAATCACGAGCGCCAGTAAGCTTTTGCGTTGAGAGCGTTTGGAAGCTGTGACACAGATCCAGAGGCTGAAATTTAACAAGAGCAGCATCAGCAATGACGTCTCTATGTGGTATGTACAAAAACTTTATATATTTGCTTAGCGGTTTTGGAAAGTGACTAAGTTCCACTATATGTCGTCTTTTTTTTTTTTTTTTTTTTTTTTAAGCTTTAAGTTACATGTGGCAAGTGCAGTTTGATGATGGCCGACTCAACGCCTGAGTTTCCAGACGAGCTGCTACTGACTAACCATCATGGAGGGCGGAGGAGGAGGAGACAGACGTCTACTGTTCCTCAAAGCCCGGAGAACGTTCCCGAGTGGGCCACTGCCGTCCAGGAGGACGTTCCCGAGCGGGCAGCTGCCGTCCAGCAGGACATTCCCGAGGCCGTTCCAGAGGCCGAGGTGGTGTCCGAGGCTGTTCCGGAGGCCGAGGCGGTGCTCGATGCTGTTCCGGGGGCCGAGGCGATATTCGATGCTGTTCCGGGGGCCGAGGCGGTGTTCGATGCTGTTCCGGAGGCCGAGGTGGTGCCAGATGCCGAGGCAGTACCCATTGACTTTCTAGAGTTGAGTCAGTTCCCGGTTGACCCTCTAGAGTTGAGTCAGGTGTTCATGGACCCTCCAGAGTCAGGGTTAGTCACCGTCGACCTTCCAGAGTCAGGCTTAGTTACCGTTGACCCTCTAGAGTCAGGTCTAGTTCCTGTTGACCATCCAGAGTCGAGTCATGTTCCAGTTGTTCCTCCTGAATCAAGTCAGATTCCTGTTGACCTTCTCGAGTCAAGTCAGGTGCCCGTTGACTTTCCAGAGTTGAGTCAGTTTCCGGTTGACCCTTCGGAGTCGAGTTAGGTGTTCATGGACCCTCCAGAGTCAGGGTTAGTCACCGTCGACCTTCCAGAGTCAGGGTTAGTCAACATCGACCTTCCAGAGTCAGGGTTAGTTACCGTTGACCCTCTAGAGTCAGGGCTAGTGCCTGTTGACCATCCAGATTCGAGTCATGTTCCAGTTGTTCCTCCTGAATCAAGTCAGTTTCTGGTTGACCCTCCAGAGTCGAGTCAGATGGTCATGGACCTTCCAGAATCAGGGTTAGTTACCGTTGAACCTCCAGAGTCAGGGCTAGTTCCTGTTGACCTTCCAGAGTCGAGTCAGGTGCCAGTGAACTCTTCAGAGTCGAGTCAGGTGCCAGTGAACTCTCCAGAGTCGAGTCAGGTTCCATTGAACTCTCCAGAGTCGAGTCAGGTTCCATTGAACTCTCCAGAGTCGAGTCAGGTTCCGGTGAACTCTCCAGAGTCAAGTCAAGTCACCGGTGGTCTTCGGGAGCGGTGTCGGGTCGGCGCCGGTCTTCTGGAGTCCGTTGGAGGCACCATGGTATTGCCAGAGGTTCGTTCTCCCGTTGGTCGGACCACACGGATGTGATGGCCTTCCGCTATGCCCTGGGGGACTCTGGCATCGACCAGGAGGACGTGGTGGTCCTCCGCTCCTCCCTGGGGGACTCCGGCCTCGACCACGTGGAGGTGGTGGTCTTCCGCTCCGCTCTGGGGGGGCTTCTGCCATGACCACATGGTGGGGATGGCTCTCTGCTCCGCACGGGAGGGCATCACGTGATGTCCTTTATGGAACCATGTTTTTGTGTTTTTGTTTTCTTTTGCTTTCTATCTGTCTCCTTCTTTGGACCTGGCCCTCCGTTCTTCCCCCTGATCCTCCGCCGGTCCACCACCTTCCTGGACTCTTTGTTTTGTGTTACACCTCTCCTGCCTCTGCCTTTCCATTTCACCTGGTTGTTCCGTCTCTGTCTTTCTATTTTACCTGGCTCTCCTGTCTTTGCATTTCCATTATATCTGGTTCTCCTGTCTCTGTTTTCTGACCCTCCGTCCCTCCCCCTAGTCCGCCGCCGCTCCACCTCCCTCCTATCTCTTTTTCTGTTGGGTTTTCCTGGGTTTCAGGTGGAACATCTGGCAGCTGCTCCGTAGGGGAGGGGGTAATGTCACGCTGTCAGTCTCTGTTTTCCTGGGTGTTCCCTAGTTAGCTCACTTCTGCTTAGACACTTCACCATAGGCACTTTAATTCCTCTAGTCTGGTCCTGTCTTCACAGTAATTGCACTCCAATTAAATCGCACAGGTGCTGACAATCCTTTGTCATTAGTTCCTTATATATAGCTGTCCTTCTCTGTTGTTTGTATGGAGTCCTTACCCTATGTGTCATATGTTTTCGTCTCCCGAGACTGACCCTTACCTTCTCGTTCCTCCGAGTTCCATTCCATTTCATCTGGTTCCCTTCTTTTGTTTTGTTTCGTTTGTCTTCCTGGACTGTTTATTTTGTATTTACCCTTCTGTTAATTAAACATACCTTGCAATGGATCCTACCCTCTCCTTGTGTTTTCCCTAAAACCCAACCGTCACATGAATAAATTTAGCCCTGATATCAAAGTATTTTAGTATCAATGAAATGTTACACATTTTTTATATTAGTTGGATACAATCCTATTTCTACTCTGCATGCAGTATTAAAGAGTTGTTCCTCTGTACTTTTTGTGCCTATGAATGTGCAGCCAAGTTCATGTGCATGTGCACATGTACATTTCTATGTGCCTGCATCCTTTTATGCTGCCATGATAAATCACCATGCAGTCATGTTTGTGACAGCTAAGAAAGACATGAAGAAAAATAGGATGAGTTCGATAAAGAGATGTTGGAAAACATCCATCACTTGCTGCAGTTGAAAGATAACGTTTCTGTGAGATGAAACAAATGGATATGAACACATAAATGAAAGTGTGTGTGTTTGTGTGTGTGTGTGTGTGTGTGTGTTTAATGGTACAGTGACTAAATGGACCTTTTGATTTTAAAATTCTCCCAAGAAACTTAATGAAAATAAACACTATTTTGTTGATATGTGTTATGTATTTTTCCTGAAGACCTGATGCTTTTGTAACAGTAGAATAGTACGGGGAATTCTTATAAGAGGTGCCATAATCTGCTTTTATTTGTATGTTCAAAAGTTTGGGATCTGAAAGTTTTATTTAAATATTTTCTAGTCTAATACGCTTAATAAGGCTGCATTTAGCCTATTACATAAACAAATGCAGATATTACAATTTAAAACACCTAATGTATGTAGCCTAATGCATGTAATGGCAAAGTTTAATTTTCAGCTTGATTAAAAGTCTTCAGTGTCACATGATCCTTAAAGGGGTCATATGATGTGATTTCAATTTTTCCTTTCTCTTTGGAGTGGTAAAAGTTCTTGGTGCATGAAGAAGATCTGTAAAGTTGCAAAGACTAAAGTCTCAAATCCAAAGTGACATTCTTTTTAAAAGTTAAGACTCTGCCACACCCCCTAAAAGAGCTCATTCAAGCACGCGAGAGGAGAGGAGGTTATTCTGATTTTGCTACAACAATATGACACTTCTTAATCAGCTACTGTAAATATGTTTTGTTATTAGATTAAAGGAGCATTCCGTAGGTTCTGAAATTTTTAACCGTTACTGACACCATTGGCCGTTAGAGGAACTTCAGCCAGTCTCATGCTTGTTCTCAGTGCGCAGAGGATCATGCTCTTTTCTTTTTTTTTTACTTCGAGGAGTGTCTGTGGGTGTCTGAATTGTGCTGGAGGCTGGTCGCTTCTTTCCATCCGCAGAGTCCATCTGAAAACACTATTGCCACTGCTTACTATAATGGCTGGCGTGCCGTACTGTTGTAAGCCCAAGTAGACGAGAACGCGCATGACATCATATTTTGTGAATTTTCGCGCCAATTCGGGCCTGACTCCTCCACACACAATTGAGCCTACAGGCTGATAGAGGCAACCGTGGTGGACAGTCGAGGTGTCATTCTTGTTTTTTTACATCATGGTTGGCTCATACATGTACAAATGAAAACTCTATCTCAAGGATTTTTTTAAGTAAAAACCTCCACATAGCTCCTTTAAGTATTTGCTATTGAATGTTTAAATGCAAAGTTTGTGTGTTTCATGTGTGTGTGTTTGTGTGTTGCATGTGTGTGTGTGTGTGTGTGTGTGTGTGTGAGAGAGAGAGAGAGAGAGAGAGAGAGGGTCACACATTGAAGCTGTCTTAACTGTCCGTGGCTTATGTACTGTGTGTGTTTGTGTGTGTACCCAGTGCAGCTAGTGCATGGGTTGTATATTATAATTAATTCAAATGATATATAGGGAATGTTAATAATTAATCAGCAACATGATTCATATATATATATATATATATATATATATATATATATATATATATATATATATATCTCATATGACAGTTACATTAAAATTAGGGCCGGGACTTTAATGCGTTAATTGAGATGAATTAATTACACAAAAAATAACGCGTTAATTAAGATTAATTAGTTACAGAAAAAAAATCCCGCATTTTTTATAACTTATTTTTGCACCGCGGAACGTTTCTCACTCGATGAGTTTCGGCGCACCGATTATACTGAAGCACCAACTAGCGTTCGCATATCACTGCAGCACATCGAGCCTCAAGTATCACCTCAACGCAAACATATAGCAGCTAGCGTGGACTTTACACTTTATGTTGAACTATGTATTATTTTGTTGGTGCAACCTGGCAGTTTATGTTGAACTCTTTATTGTTTTGGCCAAGGTTATTGAGAGTTGGACTTAGTATGTTATGGCCTCTGAAGCAACAGAGAGATGTTTTCTAATAGTCAGGGTTTCCAATGTTCTGAATGTAATTGACAGTATTGTGTTTTAGTTAAAAAACACTTTACAGAAGGTTCCAGCACCTATAAGCTACCTGGATTTCCGAAATGTACTATTTCTAAATTGTTTCTAAATATGCTATTGCTACACTTAATGGCAAAAACCTCACTGGTCTGCTAGACTTGGTTGAACAAAAATAAACAATATTTTGTTGCTTAAGCTTATGTATTCAGTCATTATTCAATGGTATACTATAAATCCATGTGAAAAAAAATTACTTCTCACTGTTCTCAGGTCAAATATTTATATGCGATTAAAATGCGATTAATTTCGATTAATTAATTACAAAGCCTATAATTAATTAGGTTATTTTTTTAATGGAGTCCCGGCCCTAATTAAAATTATTGAAGATGATAATAGGTCAATTGTATATATCAATAACTCATTACAAGGCACTGTAATTTACTCATTAATGTCAATATTCCATTCTTCATTTCAATTATAGTGATATCTCTTACTGTGAATTACCGCAAATCAAGCAGTGGTTTGTCCAGCAAACGGCCATAAGATCAACTTATCAACTTTCAATAAAGTTATCGCTTCTTATAATTCAAGTAAAAATAGTTTCTGGCCATGAAAACATTCTCCTATCCTTATGAAATTTTGGTTACTGAAAAGTAACGAGCTTGTAGCTAAGATCAAACATTTCATTGACTCGTGATGTGAGCATTTTAGACAGAAGCAATCATGAATATATATTGGGTTTTAATAATTGAACTAATAATACATCAAACTATGATTCACAGAGAGTAAATATGCGTACGACAATACAGACAGTAAACATAATACAAGACATAACGGAATCCAAATGAGGGAGAGAGAGAGAATGAGTGAGAGAGGTGAGAGAATAGGAGCGATCACAGAATAATCATTCAGTTATGGTAAACTCACAGACAGGAACCTCTTGAATGACAACAAGGAATCAAATCGACAACTTTTAAGCAGCATTTAAATCTCTCTATAAAATAATACTTGCATGTGGTCTCTTTGTGATTGGGCATGTTCTCTCGTGTCTTCCGGGGCTACTGCGGACTCACGCGATATTTGAAAGGTTCAACGAACGTGAAGTCAGAATTCATCTTCCTCGTGTAGAGAGGAACATAGTACAGAAAACAAAAGAAAACAGAGATGGAAGCTCCAGAAGAAGCCATGAGAACGGGCTGTTCTCTCAGCCGCCGTGGTGAGATTAGAGACTTTAGAAAAGCGGAACAAGAGGACAAGAGAAGAGAACCAAGAGCGTGACCAAGAGAGAGGGAGGAACTTCCTGGTTTCAGTTTTGTATGGCTTGACTGGTTCACACCACTGTTTGCGTGAACAACCAATGAACGTCCGCGATCTGAAGCGGGAAAAAGTTCCTTTGTCTCTGAGGAAACACCCACTCGCGTGAGTTATGGCTTATCATAATTCAGCAGTGATATTCTAGCAAGTTCGTATTTCCAGATTAATACATTTTACACACCTTTCCTATAGGTGGATAGTTCAGTCACAACATGACGATTACACAGATACCAAAAATTACATATATAACTGATAGAAACACTACGTTACATTCATATGCAGAACTACACACATTTAAAGTTTGATTAACATATGATAAAACGGCAGATACTCCAATTTATATGGGAAAACATCTACTGCACAAAAAGGCAATACTCAATAAATTTTTAATACATTAATAAAAGGTACTTTTTCTTTCTTACAAGAATTCCAGTGAGCTGGCTTTCCTGTTCTGTTCCCCGTAGGTCATAAAGTTTTATGGCCTGGTCAGGGGTAGGGTTACAACTCTATTTGAGAACATTCATTCCCAAAAACATTTCCAATTTACAAGTCACCAATTTATCTTCGCATAATAGGATTAACCATTTTATGCAACACACAAACCTATCAAAAATAATACAGGTAATACAATGACAAAGGTAAAGAACATTAAGAAAGGTATGCGTGTGTGTGCTTATGTGTGTGTGTTGTGGAATGTGTTTCGTTTCTCCTTTGAGGCTGCTCACGTGGGTATCTTCTGGACTCTCTTGAAGGCGTAATAAATGTCACCCCCCATAGGAGGTTGCCGACATAGCGTCACCCAAATGGTTGGAAGATGTTGTAGAACGAAGGTTCATGTTTACTCACAATTTGGTCTTTGGGAGTGCAGAATGTGTCAGAGAGTCAGGATTCATTAATATGGAATAGATGGCTAAAATACCATCCGCTCATTAGTGTTACAACTGCAAACACATATGAGCTTCTTGACTGTGACTGTCACACCACTCTGTTCCCTTTTCAGGCTTGAACTGACTGTAAAACTGACGGTCTTTACATTTATTTTGATAGATGAAACTGTCTCAGGTTACGTATGTAACCATAATTCGCTGAGTAGGGAACGAGACACTGCGTCTGCACCTCCGACGGTGCCATTGCGGGTAGCTGCAGGGTCATCAGCCGAGAGCCACCCTTCATTGATGTTTAGCTCCATTAATCCCGGAACATCTAATGGTGGTGGAGCAACGACAGGGACGTCTCCCTGCCGCCCCCTGCAGCTAGCCCTAGGAACCATGCTTTCCCCACACCTGGTCCTTCCTTCTTAACCAAAGCCAAAAGCTTCCCTGCTCTGCCTCCTCAGTCAGGTCTTTCAGAGCCTTTCTTAGTTTAGGGCCGGTAACTACAATGCTTTTCAGGAAGCGCTGGATAGATGCTCCCATGAAACCCCTGCAGCCGACTTCCACCGGATAGCTGACAGCTGACCACCCTCCCTCTCTGCATTCGGCTATGAGGTCGAGGTACCGATCTTTTTTCCTCTCAAACGCTGCCTCCATTCCTCATTCCCATGGGACAGTGAGCTCTGCCAAAATTACTGCCGGGCTGTGCCAGACCAGAGAATGATGTCCAGATGAAGGTTGGTTGTGGTGATCTCAGTTGGAAACCTGAGCTGCCTGTTGAGGTCCTCTCAGATTGCACTCGCAACTGCCTGCCAAGACTGATCTCTGCAGCTGCGTGATGTTAGGGGCCCCTCCTCCCTCTCTGACAAAGTGGATCATCCATCTTGATGTCGGTGGTAGGCGGTCCCTGGCTAATTCCACCCTGTGTATCTCCAGGATCTCTGCCAGCTTCCGCAGGACTCGGTCATGGCACCACCTATACGGACCCTGGGTCAATGCTGTTTTACAGCATGACGGGATGTGCTGGAGGCTCTGGTTTGGGGCATTGCAAAGTCGGCAGCTCTCCTCTGAGCCATACCACAGACAGAGGTTGCTGGGGCTTGGGAGGGTGTCGTAGGTGGACCTTATGAGGAAACTCAGCCTGGCTTGGGGGATCTTCCACATGTTGGCCCAATGTACGGTCCTACTTATTACTCCTTCCCAGGTCGTCCAGCATCCTTGCTTGCGTTGGCTTAGAGCTTTGATCTGATAGTTCTCCTCCTCTATCCTGACCACCTCAGAAATCACTGGGTCTTTCTTCTCCTTCCTTGTGGCTTTGGACCACATCTTCGGAGTAGTCCCCCAACCCAGGCCAGTTCTCCCTGACTGTGTCCTGCCTACAATTTCTTGGTATTTCAGCCCCTCTGATTGCCTGGTCGACTGCTAATTCTGCCCTCCACTTGTGACCTGTTTGTACTGGGGCTTTGGTGTTCTGCACAGGTGGGTCAGATGAGCCCCTTAGCTCTAAGACAAGCCTCGCCTTCTCCTGTCTGTAGCCCAACAGAACCTACCTCAGTGGCAGTTGGAGTACATTCCTCCCAAATAGGCCAACACCGGAGAGGCTTCGGGGTAAGCCCAGCCACTTCCTGATGTAATTGTTGGCTTTTGATTCCATCTTTTGCACAGTGCAGGTAGTTATCTTGCACATCTTGAGAGACCACATTAGCCACCTATATAAGGTGAATTGGTAGCACCAAATCTTAAATTTGCCTGGAAGATGGCTCTTGTCGATCAGCGTCAGACCTTCGGTGAGTTGTAACATTACTGTATTAGCCATGTGTTTGTCTGACAACTCATAGAAAGTTACAAAGACCATAATTTAATTGGATTGTTTTTCTAAAAAATGTAAGTCTTCAGCTGTGACTTTTGACCAGTTTAATGCTATTTTTTTAAGTGAAATTAAATATTTTGAATACGCAGTAATAATTCCGAGCATGACATGTTGAATGGCATTAATCGACATGCAGTGTTTCATCTTAAAGATGTATTTTTGGAAACTGCATAATTGCTCCAACAGCTACTCTAACTATACTGCTATCGACTAAATTAACAAGGTTTCATGTTTTTAGAAATGAGGACCTTTGTGTCAAAGAAAACTAAAGCACTTGTAATGCAGAGCTGTTCAACGTGTGCTTTTCTAGTGAGAAGATTTGCCCTCAAAAGGGGAAATGAAAAAGATCAATGTTGGAGAGTTTAATGAGGATATAAGATGTCTCTGGAGGCAGTTTTTCTCCCTATGAATTTTAAGACCATTTCAGGCCCAGTCCAATGTCAGGCAGATTTGCATTTGATTTATAGTCACTGTCACTAAGATTTTGACAGATGAGTAAAACCAAAATATTCCCATCTTTTGCTCTATTCACCCGGGAACATAAACACAACCATAAATTTTTAGCTTGTCCTTGCTTTTATTAATAAGTTTCAGAGGATAAACCACAGAACAGTATTACATTTGAAAGAAGCATTATTGCACACCTGATGATGAATCGTCCCTTATGGCGCACTCTGAGACAGGAATAAATTACATGCTTGAGGATTAAACAGGAAAGGAAAAATGAAATAATAAAATTTGCCCAAATTGCTCTTTATGTTAAATGACCTGTACTACATGCTGAGAGACTAAACTTAGTTTTGAACCATGTGAACTTTTCTTTTTTTATGGTCCTGTGGACATATAAATAAGAATGAAGAAATCACTCTCCACATCCAGTGGTCTCCAAGAACAGCTTGAGAAAGCAATAAACTTCAACATCAATACATCAGAGGGAAAGTCATACCTTCATCTCCTCTGAAATGAGCCCAGTGGTCCCCTCCCACACTTCAGGCTCTCATTTCACTGCAGTTCATTCGCCTGAAGGGCTAAATTGTCCCCACTGGAATATTGGCTCCAAATATACTATTACAAAGCAATTTTGTTGGTAAAATAAGCATGATGTGACTGCTGTTTCTGAGGCAGCCGTCTTTTTTCATTATTAAGAGAAACCTCGACCCCCCTGAGATGTGCAGTATTGCATTTAACACAGTTACCCAATCTATACTATTCGTTATATGAATCTGCTCTGGTTGGGAGATGTGTGTGGTGTGCTGTGCTGCTTGGAAAACTGTTATTTGTGAAACAGACTTTTGCTGTAAATGCCTTCCTTATAAAAATACAAACATGATACCACAAAACAATTTTAAGCCAAACAATTTAAATTTCCCTTGGACCATATTAAAAAAGTTAACGACATCCATTTCTTTGAACACTGCTTTTGTTGAATCTGTTGTTAAGTGTGTGTGGTTAAAGAAAAAAGAAAACAATGCTCGGTGAGTGCATATCCACAGGGACTCAATTAAATCTTCTGACTTTCTGTAGCAAAAGCATTTAATTGTGTCCATGTGTCTTAACTTCCTAAAAGTTCAGGGTATTTGGTGACTAAATCCCTGCTAATTCATCACATAACATTCTATTTTGCTCTGAAGGAGTTTTATTGGAACAACAACAACAATAATAATAATAATAATAATAATACTAAATATTATTATTATTATTATAATAAAATTATAAAAAAAACGTTTAAATTATTTTCTAAAGTGAAATGAACTTAAGTGTGGTTTCTGTTCTTATTCTGTCAAATGAGAAGACATTTGACGTAACCAAGTGAACATTATGAATTCTAAAGGATTTGGCTCACTGTCATGGGTAGGTTTGGATCATTGGATCATTTTGATTGGTTTGTTTATTGATTGACTGATTGATTTGTTGTTTGATAAATGATTGATGAAATCAGTGAGCATAATAATAGCATCCTGCAGTAGATATGACAGCCAAAAGACAATACTAGCACTTTCATTAATCTGTATATCATTTATATCACATTTATTAAGGGCGATAAATTACTTAAAAAAGGTATATTTTATACATTCTCAAAAAAAAAAAAAAAACCTGTGGTTACAGCATCTACTGTACACAAATATGCATGCACATATATTAATTTCCATAAAAGGAATATTGTGTGGTGCAGTGTCAAGTCGTAGAAGAACATTGTTTGCATTGCCTTCCTTCCGATCCCAATATTAGGAAAGAGTGAATGACTTTATTTTTAGTGAAGATCCAGACCACGTCAGTGAGAACTCAGTACATTGTACACTTCATTTTAGAGTGGATTAATTTACAAACAAAGCATAATTCATTGCGGGATTTCCAAAAAGTCTGAAACTAAAAAACGATGCTGTGCAAACTAAGGCTAAGTTCACACCGCAGGGCTTAATGCTCAATTCCGATTTTTTTTTAAATAGATTTTTTTGCAAGGCCGTTCACATTTCCAATTAAATGCGACCTTTTGTTATCTCCTGTGTAAATGTGAAATGACCCAGAAGTGACCCGCATGCGCAGAAGAGTACTCAATGGTGAACGACGTCACTAGTTGTTACCGGAAGTAGTTAACGTTAAACATAGATGTCAACAACAGTGTAGTCAACAGCAGAGCTCTTTTAGCAATATTAAAGGTATTTCACCAACGGAGCCAGCATAATTACAATCTCGTTTTAAGAAGAAAATTAAAAAGAAGGTTTTTGGCCATGGCGTTTTGTGGAGCAGTGTTAGCAATGTCGGTACAGAGAAACGTGTGGGTGCGGAGTCACAGGCAGGAGTGGTGGGATACTGATGTGAGTGGCTCTTCTCGTTCCCGCCTACTTCAACACAGAATTATGGCGTTTGTAGCGTATCAATGACGTACGGGTCGGATACATGTGGCTTGGCCGTTCAGACGGAGGTCACATTTCAAAAGATCGGATACGTATCGGATTCAGGACCACATACCCAAGTGGCCTGGGTCACATTTGAAAAGATCGGATCTGTGTCGTTCAGACTGTCATGAAAAGATCGGATACAGGTCGCATAGGGGCAAAAAAATTGGAATTGGGTCGTTTCAGCCTGCAGTGTGAACATAGCCTAAATTGGATCCAACAGCAATGTCGTAACACATGTGAGTAACAGTTTTCATTACGTGGTCACTATTGCGTTGTCTCTTCTTATAGATCATTTGATATGAGTATTTATGCGTTTTTAACCTAAATCACAAGTTACCACTACTTGAACCTTGAATCTTACTGTACATACACTAGTTCACTCAAGTGTACTACAAGTGATGACTAAATTTTTTTTTTTTATATAAATACAGATGTTAACAGCACATTTTAGTTCATATTCATGGTATCTCAAAATAGCAGTTGAGTACACTTAGGCTACATTCACACTGTCAGTTTTTGGGATTGACAACTGCATTTATTTACAGGTGTGAGTCTCTAAATTTTAAGTTCTCACTGCAGCTTACAGTAGCGTTTTGAATACTCTCTGTATGACCATGCAACAGTAGTCAAGCCCATACTTCTTACCAGTAACCATAGCAACAGTGAGCAAAGTAATATCAAAGATGGTGATGTCCGTAAAACTGAAAGTCTTATCGCTTTCTGCCACAGAAGTCCAATCGAGCTGCGAGTTCATCCGTCAAATCTTCATGAAATGACAGCTTTTATTTTTGGGTGGAGAGCATTTGAGTCGCACGCAGAACACAAAACTGATGTGAATGGCTCTGGTGAAGAAAAAACTGACTGGATCTAAAACTTTCAGAAAACACACTGCTCATTTCTCTGTCACTGTAAGGTTCCCAAACCACTAATTAAAATATGCAACACACGCATTTGAGTGGCAGAGCGGTTCTCTCTCACACTGTATGACATTACAGACAACTAGTTGTCCAGTCCTGTGCCATTCTCACAGCACATGTTTTCCGAGAACGTGATTTTGAGTCAATAAAAGTTGGCTGGATATGGTTGTCAGTCTTGTATTTGAGTCCTTAATATGGTTACGTTCACACAGTTCGGATAGGCCTATTTACGGACTTGACAACCGTATTCTGTAACCAAACTCACACCTGTAAATTTTCAGGACTCACACCCGCATTCTCGGAAAACACGCACTGTGAGAACGTAACTGGACAACTAGTTGCCTGTTATGTCATTCAATGCGAGAGAGAGCCACTCTGCCACACAAACGAGTGTCTACTGTGTTTTCATGTGTGTTTTTGGTAACTTAAAGTGATAATGAAATGAGCTCATCTGAAAGTTTTAGATCCAGTTAGTTTCATGTTTAGCACTATTAATTTAATGTACATGCGTGCATCCATTTTCTCTCAATGGTTTAATTTCACTTTAGATGTAAACAACTGTTTATATGTAAACCTTGGTCAGCAGTCCGTCTCTCTCTCAACTGCTTCTGTCTCTCCTGGTGTTTTATACTCTCTCTACGCCAAATACTGAAACAAGAGACAGGTGTTGATCGTTTCCGCCCAAACCACTCACTTACCGTTCGTCTCCCAATTCTCTCTCCCGCTGCAGATTCGCTAAACAATGCCCCCTCTGCCACATACCCCCACCACCTGACTCAGGCCGGGGAGCCATCCAGCATGCCACCATGTGGTCCTCCGTTAGATGGATGGCCGAGTCCAGTGACATGGGATGGTGGTACTGGACCCACTCGACTGTTTTCTTTGGAAGCCGAGTGATGAACTGCTCCAGCACCACAAGGTCGATTATGTGTTCCACGTCACTTACCTTGGTGAGTAGCCACTTGCAGGGCCATCGCAAAGGGCCAACTGGATTCCCCCAGGTCCAGTGAACGGAACCGCTGGTGATGTTGCTCTGGGGACCGGCCAACCTGCTGAATGATGGTCCTCTTCAGGTCGTCGAAGACCAGGAGGTTCACCACCGGTAGCTGTTGTGCGGCCACCTGGGACTAGCCAGAGAGCAAAGCATACTGGCCATTGGTCGTGGGGCCATCCGCACGCTTCTGCTGACTTTTCAAAAAGTTCAAGGAACACTTCCGGGTTGTCCTGCGGTCCCATTTTATGGAGGGGTAGATGAATGGGAAATTGCGGGCGCTCCAGTGGCCTCGGCGCGAACCTCCCGGTCGATCCAGCTCCGGAACCTCTCGCGGTCCTCCTGCTGAGCTTGTAGGATGGCGTGAAACTGCCGCTCCTGATCAGTTCTCAAGTCTAGCAGGGCCTGATGTTGCTCTTGGTGCAGGGCCCGAGGGAAGAGATGACTTCCGCAAATGGCGTGGAGGACGAGCTCTGCATGGCGGCGGCACTCCTTCTTCATTTCCCGGGTTTCGACACCAGTGTAGTGAGTTCATAGGAGGAAAGGAAGAGGACAAGGTTTCGGATGGACTGCTGACAATGTTTTTAATAAAAAAAAATTAAGTAATTGTTACAAAACCAATGGTGACTTTTATTCTGACACTCGCAGACTCTTATCCGCAAACGTTTCCGGTTAACTGCTTCCGATGGTCAGCAGTCCGTCTCTCTCTCGACTGCTTCTGTCTCTCCTGGTGATTTATACTCTCTCCAGGCCAATTACTGAAACAAGAGACAGGTGTTGACCGTTTCCGCCCAAACCACTCACTTACCGTTCGTCTCCTGAGTCTCTCTCCCGCTGCAGACTTCGCTAAAACCACGCCCCCTGCCACAGTAACTTATTTCAAAAAGTGAAACTTTCATATATTCTACATTAAAAAAAAAACATTATTTCATTATTATTAATTATTATTATTAGAGCTTACAGCTCATTAAAGTAAAAAATCCAGGATCTCAAAATATTAGAATATTTACATTTGAGCTTCATTAAATGACTATCCCTACAGTATAGTAAATTTCAGGTATCTCTTGTTCTTTGAAACCACAAACCACGCTGATTTAGCAGTGGTACAGAAGACGTTCATTGACACCCTTCACAAAGAGCATAAGTCACTGAAGGTCATTACTGAAAGGGCTGTCTGTTCACAGAGTGCTGTATCAAAGCATATTAAATGCAAAGTTGACTGGAAGGAGGAAATTGGGTTGGAAAAGAGGCACAAGCAACAGACATGACCGTAAGCTTGAGAATACTGTCAAGCAAAGCCCATTCAAAATCTTGGGAGAGCTTCACAAGGAGTGGACTGAAGCTGGAGTCACCATGCTTGGCCGTCTTCAGGAAAAGAGCAACCACGACACTTCTGATACAGAAACAAGATCAGAAGCATCTTACCTGGGCTAAGGAGAAAGAAAACCGGACTGTTGCTCAGTGGTCCAGAGTCCTCTTTTCAGATGAAAAATAATTTTGGACTGGGGAGGCATAGAATTCAGAATCGGCACCCCATCACTGTCTTCGGAAACTTCACACTTGACTTCAAGCAGCTATCCAAGCCTCAACAAAGCTTCCACTTCACAGTATGTTTGATCATAGTATGCTTCCCAAAATGGCTTAATTATTAAAGAGAAGAAGAAAGTCAACTGTTATGTTGTTTGTAGACCACTTGAGATGATCACATCTTGAGCAAATGGTGACCAATAGTAGAATGTGAGCAGCTGTTGGACACTGAGAACCACCTCAGACATACAGACCACAGCTGTAACAACAGGAGAAACCTCAATTACATTAAGGGTAGTGATCTCGTAAATCTATAAAATGCTTAAGCTTAGGATGTTTGTGGTTCATTCTGACTTTTTTGAATCCAAGGTACTACATGTACTTTGTCACTGCTATGCTGCAATAAACATCTTCATCTAGATATTCAACATCCTCACTTTTTTCTTATGTATTATAAACTTAATAATTACATTTCCTTTTCATGGTTATTCAAACATTGAAAAAATTATATTATATCGGCTATAGAAAGCGACATTATCAATAACATCTATCTATCGCAAGTTAAAGCAGTCTCAAAATAACAAAACTATCATTACAGTCACTGAAGCTGTATGCATTGTGAAATTAATCACTTATTTACATTTTGCATACACCTGTGCATTGTTTTTTTTTTTTTTAATGAGAGAATTCGCAGTCTTCCAGAATTCAGTCCGTGAACATGCCCGCTCTCAACAAAACTGATGAGTTGCAGCGATGACTCACCTGAATGCTTTTGATTGGCCATTGAATTCCTAAGCCCAAAAGAGTTGTGCATGATTGGTTGAAATTCACAACACTGTAAAACTGCCTACAATGAAATACGGTTCAACATGAGCAGATCTTAATGCCGCTATCAACACTGTCTATTCATATTCACTTTATTAGCAACAGACGTAATAGATTATATTTGTTTGTGCAGGGGGATTTTTGTCCAATTTAGTGTCATTTTTGACACTAGTTTCAAGTCCCCATGGCCAGGTGCTCGACCTATGCATATACTATATGACAATATTACTCTTGATACACTTCTGTATGGGTACTAGCAGGGGCTAACAAGTTTATGCTAAACCTCCCAGCCTTAACCTTGGTGGCAGCCAACAAAATAAAAAGAAATTAGTATATTTTGCTCTGGAGTGTTTGAATCAAATTTACCTCAGATATAAGGCATTTTCAGGCAATGTTAACAAATTAATGTTGATGATATAATTTGTGAAAGCTCATTAATTTACAGTTGACATAAATATCCCATTAAGTGGCCAAACTGAATGTATTTCACACATTTCAGAAAAACCTTGCTTTCACCTCTAAAATGACTTGCGTTTTGACAGAACAGGCAACAGTTCACATCCAGGCAGAATTTAGAAAATGCATTTCTTAGACCTGAAAGTAATAAATTGTCATTCTATATATCACATTCTTGTCACTAGTAATGGTTTTTTATTTCACCTTCTTCACATCCAGCATTGCTGGTCGCCTGATGGATTGTTATTGCACTCTTGAAGTCTGGATTCTATTCTAACTTATTTGCTAAGGGCATAACTCAACCTGATCTAATCTACTCAACACCAGACCTTACAGAAAATAAAAATTGGGAAACTCTAGTCAGCATCACTCCTCAGCCACATCAGTCTGCTTGGGCTATTTTGCATTGCTTAAACACACACACACACACACAAATAAAAACACATCCATCCTTGATCCATATCAAGTATGCAAATCTTTCCCAGACTGTAAATGTTTGCTATAATTAGCTGTTTTTGACTTCTGGTGCATTGAAGAAAATGTTTATACCCTACAATGGTGAAAGCAAGCCATGGCTCACCTGTAGCACAGTGGCTTCACCTCACGAGAAACAAGAGAATCAATTAGGCATGGCTTTTCATGGCTTCTGTAATGACTGTGTGTGCATTGTTCCTCAGCACTTTGCAGATGATTAGTCCTATCATTCTTTAGCTGTCAAACTGTGCTCTGGGTCAACAATGCACTAGATGCATGCTAAATGCCATTACATTTAAATGTAAAAGATTTGTCCGACTCAGTCAACATTTTCCATAGGGCTGCACGATTATGACAAAAATCATAATTGTCGATTATTCCCTTGAAATTGTAGGTGCGCTTATTAATTACAATTATCACAAGTTACATTGATGTTTATACCATTGTTTGATACAACTGCATGCCGTATTTTTATATGAAAATAAACAAGATGAAAACACTCTTATAACCGAAAAAGTTTTACTGCTTTTCCTTAGTAGTAAGCCTGAAATGTCAATTATACATTGGATTGGTTTCTTCTTTAAATTATAAAAAAGTAAAAATATGGCTGGAATTATAATGTTATACTAAAATTAAAATAATGGCAAAAACCCTTAAGATAACATGTAGAAAGAAAAAAATCCATCTTAAGTGTGCAGAATAACATAAGTGGACTTTGAACAATTAATTGCCGCTTTGAACGATTACATAATTGTGGCATCCATAAATTGTAATCGCGATTAGAAATTTGATTAATTGTGCAGCCCTAATTTTATGGCAGAAACTCAATTAGCAGTAATTACTATATTCTCTGAGTACTTTTTAGCATCAGACCTGAAATTACTATAATGCTGTAAAGCATTTATGTGCATCGTTGATTAGATCTTAGAAAAAAAAATATCATAACATGTTTTGATCTTACACTGCCTCTTAGGAATAGATTCAAAATCTTGTGCTTGCAATATAGTTTACATCATACAGTGCTGTTACTGGGTTAAGAGTTCCAATTATGTTTACATGGCCACTATTCCAAAAAACCTTTGCCAAAATACTTTTTAAAGTTACTCTGTTTATGTTCTGTTGAACCTGATTAAATTGTACTGAGATAAAATACTTTACTTTCCAGCCTTGAACTCAAGGGGGTTCTCAATTCAGTGTTGTCTGTGACACAGACAGGCCTTATAGACACAGACACAGACAGCATATCAGTACCCATGTAGGTTATAGGTTATTTAGCTTAGGGAACACTTCACAATTAACTAGTTACGTATTAGCATGTACTGTATATTACTAGCATATTGGCTGTTTATATTAATGCATGACCATATTGTACATCTCTTAAACCTACGCAATACCTAAACCTAACTACTACAATAACTACTTATTATACACTAAACAAAATTATAAAGCAACACTTTTGTTTTTGCCCCCCTTTTTCTTGAGCTGACCTGAAAGATCTAAGACTTTTTCTATGTACACAAAAGGCCTATTTTTCTCAAATATTGTTTACAAATCTATCTCAATCTGTGTTAGTGAGTGCTTCTCCTTTGCCGAGACAATCCATCCACCTCACAGGTGTGGCATATCAAGATGCTGATTAGACAGCATGATTATTGCACAGCTGTGCCTTAGGCTGGCCACAATAAAAGGACACTCTAAAAAGTGCAGTTTTAGTGCACAATGCCACAGATGTTGCGAGTTGGCATGCTGACTGCAGAAATGTCCACCAGAGCTGTTGACTGTGAATTGAATGATCATTTCTCTACCATAAGCCGTCTCCGAAGGCGTTTCAGAGAATTTGGCAGTACATCCAACCAGCCTCACAACTGCAGACCACATGTAACCACACCAGCCCAGGACCTCCACATCCAGCTTCTTCACCTCTAAGATCATCTGAGACCAGCCACAATCAGTTTGCATAACCAAAGAATTTAGGCACGGACGGTCAGAAACTGTCTCTGGGAAGCTCATCTGCATTCTCGTCATCCTCATTGGGGTCTCGACCTGACTGCAGTTCGTCATCGTAACCGACTTGAGGGGGCGAATGCTCACATTCGATGGTGTCTGGCACTTAGGAGAGGTGTTCTCTTCAAAGATGAATCCTGGTTTTCACTGTACAGGGCAGATGGCAGACAGCAGTATGGCATCGTGTGGGTGAAGGGTTTGCTGATGTCAACGTTGTGGATCGAGTGGCCCATGGTGGCGGTGGGGTTATGGTATGGGCAGGCATATGTAATAGACAACGAACAGAGATGCATTTTATTAATGGAATTTTAAATGCACAGAGATACCGTGATGAGATCCAGAGGCCCATTGTTGTGCCATTCATCCACGACCATCACTTCATGTTGCAGCATGATAATGCACAGGCCCATGTTGCCAGGATCTGTACACAATTCATGGAAGCTGAAAACATCCCAGTTCTTGCTTGGTCAGCATACTCACCAGACATGTCACCCATTGAGCATGTTTCGGATGCTCTTAATTGGTGTATACGACAGCGTGTTCCAGTTCCTGCCAATATCCAGCAACTTCGCACAGCCATTGAAAAGTAGTGGACCACCATTCCACAGGCCACAATCAACAACCTGATCAACTCTATACTGACTCTATACTCTGATACTGACTGGTTTTCTAATCAGCATCTTGATATACCAAACCTGTGAGGTGGGTGGATTATCTCTGCAAATGAGGAGTGCTCATTAACACAATTTTTTTGAAATTGAGATTTGTGAACAATATTTGAGAGAAATAGCCCTTTGTGTAAAAAGAAAAAGTGTTTGATCTTTGAGTTCAGCTCATGAAAAATTGGGGCAAAAACAAAAGTGTTGCATTTATAATTTTGTTCAGTGGAACATATTCCATAATAATTTTAATTTTGAGTGTACTATAATATGCATCAGCGGTCATCGGAAGGTTTCGCATGTGAGTGGCCAAACATGACAGCCAAAAGCCCCCTGTGTGTGAGATGCATGGGAGAGCCAAATATAGTGTCAAAGATCCTCCCATGCTGTTTCTAGAAGCCAAAGCCAGAGTTTGTAAGCACTGACTGTGTTAGAGATAATAATGTATGAGTACTGCCTACAAAAAAAAAAAAAAAAGGAGATCAAAATATTACCACAAGTCAGTTTACGTTTCTGAGACTTGTAGAATATATTATGTGAAACTTATTTTTACTTCTTATTTTAACTTATTTTAATGAATAAAAGGTGGTATTTGTGGTGAGTATTAATGAATCCTCATTAAACATTCCTAGAAAACATATACTTTAAGTATTGATGTTCTTTTATAATTGTATCTGAAAGTTTCCATAGGTTCAAAATGCAGCAGCTGTAGAGGTGAATGACTGGCTGCAGAAGCGAAGCAAAGCCAATAAAAGTGCTGCCCTTGAGTGTGTGCCAAGCGCCCTGTGACACACTCAACCCTCCACAGAACAAGGTCTGCCAATACAATTCATTAGGCAGCCAATTACTCACTGCTGAGGCTTTTTTTACAGTAACACTCCCTGACCCACAAAGAGCTCACTACTGGAAGGGAGCTGTTATCTTGCCTGTGCTCTACCTGCTTGGCTTTCCAGACATGGAAATTACTTTCAGTGTTGGGCAAGCTCCTTGGAAAATGTAGTGAGCTAAGCTAACAGTTACTCTTCATTAAATGAAGCTTCAGTACACCAAAGCTACAGCCCTGGGAAATGTAGCAAGCTAAGCTACAGCAACATGGCAAAAATATTTTACTACAGGCATAATAGTTTATGTTTATTGCTTATTCAGTAACTGTTCCAAACCAATTTGGCAAAAAAAAAAAAAAACATTAGTTAACTGTAGTTAACATTAACTAAGAATGATCAATACTTCTGCAGCATTTATTAATTTTAATTTAAACATTTACTAATTCATTATTAAAATCAAAAGTTGTGTTTTTTAACATTAATTAATTAATTA
This sequence comes from Carassius gibelio, assembly GCF_023724105.1. Lineage (NCBI taxonomy): Eukaryota > Metazoa > Chordata > Actinopteri > Cypriniformes > Cyprinidae > Carassius > Carassius gibelio. Next base: position 22,973,458 of record NC_068396.1, read on the forward strand.
ATTAATTCACTGTGAACACACATTCATGTATTCACATTGATGTATTTTCATTAACTAACATGAACAAAGATACTTTGATAAATGTATTGTTCATTGTATGCTCATGTTAGTTAATACATTAGCTAAAATTAACATTTCCTATTGTATAGTGTAACCATATAAATGTATAGGCCTACAGATAGGCTACGTTTATTTGCATTGGTTAAATGTGTCATTATATTATTAATATTTCACCAAAATCAAGTTCAAACACGAAGTTGACCAGCAAATGTTTTGTTCCCGTCATTACCACCACGTCAAAGGCAATGCATGCATCGTATTTACGTTTTCATGAACTTGCAGGTTATACAGCTTTTGGTCACTATGTGGACGCTCCGAGTTTCTTTCTGTTATTTGGCCAAAATATCTTATTATAAAAGATTCAGCTCTTCACACAAGCTATTTGATTGTGACATCCTCAAATACAATATATATATATATATATATATATATATATATATATATATATATATATATATATATATATATATATATATATATATGTGTGTATATATGTATATATATGTATATATATGTATATATATATATATATATATATATATATGTATATATATATATATATATATATATATATAAATATATTATTTGTTACTAAAGAAAATGCTGTACATATTACTTAAACAGCAGTTCTTTATTTACCTTCAAAGTGCAAACAAGCTGAGATGCTCCAAACTGTGTGCCACACTTCATTCATGAGAGAGGCTGAGGAATCAGGTTTGACTGACAGTTTGAGGAGCCACTGGAGTTGCAGGGTTTAGTGGCATCACTCTCTGATCCACGATCAGTGATCCTTAGCAGTTATATTTCCGATTTGAGCTTGAGCTTCAGAAGCTGTTGTTGATATTACCACACTACTTAATTAAAAAAAGAGCTTTACTACTGAAAACCTATTTGATTCAGAAACTATTCGATTCACTACCATGCTACTGAGAAATGTAGTTAAACTACTAGCGTCACTACTTGAAGCAATGCTACTGCCTGTCACTGATTACTTGATTTTGCCCATCATTGAGGGCAGGATATTTTGAGAGAGTAGGCATGCTCCTTCATCTGTTCTTTTCTTTATTGGTGTCCTTTCTGCCTGAAGCATGTCAGCCAAATCAATACCATACTCTGAGGGAGAGAGATGAAGCAGACAGTGGTTATAGGACCACTTTTTATGTGTTTGCTGCATTATTAACCAAGAGATTTCATTTTCGAATGCTCCTCTCTTCCTGAAAGGCCTGAGAGCTTAATTACAGAAGAACTGCCATGACCATCAGCTTTCAATACAGCCTTGCCTCAGACTGCAAAATTGGCTGTAGTTTTCAGCTAATCTTTGTTTTACATTAACTATATAATACAATTTTGATTTAAATTCTGATTCTGTACACAATAAGAAATTAAACTGATGCAAAGCTGATGTAAAAATCCATCTTCATGAAATGAGGCTAATTATCTAAGCACTGAGCTGCTCAGAGGTTGCTTACTGTATGTGCTAAGGTGAACATCAAAAGCATTTTACATTTGTTTAGCATCATTTGTATATGCATCATATTCAGAACCCCATGGAATAAGAACAGAGATCTGTGGCATTTAAGTCATATCTGTAAGCTTTGAAGTCCAGTCAAGTTATCTTTTTATGTAGTGCTTTTAAGAATACAGATTGTATCAAAGCAGCTTTACAGTATTAAATAGGAAAATTGTGTGTCAATAATACAAAAGGACAGTAGTAAACACACAATTTTCAGTTAAAGGCAGTTAAAAAAAAGTTACTCAGCGTCCAGTTTTTTTATTTTAAATATAGACTATGCATTCAACTTTGTATGTTTCATCAGAGTATCATCAGCATAACAGTGAAAGCTAACACTATGTTTCCTGATGATATCTCCCAAGTGTAACATGTAAAGCATGAAAATGAATGGCCCTAGTACAAAGCCTTGAGGTACTCCATACTGGACTTGTAATTGATATGATACCTCTTCATTCACTTCTACAAATGAATGGCAGTCAGATAGGTATGATTTGAACCATGCTAATGCACTACTAATACCAACAATTTTTTTTAGTCTATGCAAAATAATGTTGTGGTCGATAGTGTAGAATGCAATGCTAAGATCCAGTAACACTAATAGAGAGATACAACCACGATCAGATGATAAGAGCAGAACATTTGTAACTCTAATGAGAACAGTCACAGTACTATGATATGGTCTAAATCTTGACTGGAAATCTTCACAGATATAATTTTATATAAGAATGAATATAATTGTAAGGATACTACCTTTTATAGAATATTTGACAGAAAAAGGAGATTCGAGATCAGTCTGCAATTAAATAGTTCTTTGGGGTCAAGTTGTGATTTTTTAATGAGAGGCTTAATAACAGCAAGTTTGAAGGTTTTGGGGACATATCTTAGTGGCAATGACAAATCAATAATAGGCAGAATAGGATCTATGACTTCTGGAAGCACTTATTTAAGTAGCTTTGTTGGTTTAGATGATTTATACAAATATTCCACCCCTATGGTAAAGAATGAGTGGAATTGTTCCTTAGGAGATCTATAGCACACTACCTGATGCAATACTGCAGCTGATGGCTGCATGGTTACAATTTTATCTCTAATAGTATTGATCTTGGATGTAAAGTAGTTCATAAAGTCATTACTGCTGTGCTGTTGGAAAAAGACAACATCTGTTGATGCTTTAATTTATGCTAATTTAGCCACTATATTCAATAAATACCTGGGCATATGTCTGTTTTCTTCTAAAAGAGACAAAAAGTAAGCAGATCTAACAGTTTATAATGCCTTTCTGTGGCATAGGGTACTTTCTTGCCATTCATTATGAAATACCTCTAGTTTTGTTTTCCTCCAGCTGCACTTCATTTTCCAGGCTGTTCTTTTTAGGGTGTGAGAGTGCTAATTATACCACGGTGTCTGACTGGGTGTTTTCCTTAATCACCTTTAAGCATAAAGGAGCAACTGTATCTAAAATGCTAGAAAATAGTTAAATTTAGCGGTTCTGTTGTGATTTGTGTTGCAGTTCAATGATGGAGGTAGTGACGATTCTCTCTGGCCAATCCGCAGTCAGCAGAGTCTACACGTCACGTTTTGGTAACAGTACGGTTCACTTGGAAACTCAGGTGATACTAAAAAAAAGTACTGCACCCAGTGGAAAAACCCAAGCAGTAAGGCAAAAAATTGTCTAGAAACAATTTTCACTCACAGTTTCTAAGTACATTTCACAAATAATTACAAATGGCAATTAGAAATGACAAGCAACATAATGAAATAAATGTGAAAAAAAGTATCAATAGTATATTTATGTAGTTAGATTTTACAATTATATAAGCATATTATGTTCTTTCTCTCTTTCTTATTTTATTTATTTATTATTTTTTTTTAGCTTTAGTTGACCAGAAATCAGGGAATTGTAGTCTAGTTTTAGCCAATGAAAATGTGGTCATATTTTAGCCATAAGTAATATTTTCTTACAGTAGTACACAGGGACGGACTGGGACTAAAAAACGGCCCTGGACTTTGACTAGGCCCGGCCCAAAGCAATCGTCGCTCGTAAACTCGACAAAAACAACAATAACGCCTGTCATGAGTGTCACAAGACTTCAATTGTGGCTCATGAAACAATACCATTCAAATTATAGCAATAGCACTGATGTTGACTAGATGTTGAGCTGGAGTGGGTGTCTCTGAATAAAGCTCAACCTGAATAAACAAGGATGGAATGGATTTTTTTTTTTTAAACAGGTTTTATTCCAAGATAGCATGGAATAGTTTTTATAATATGCTGTTATAACAGCATATTATATAATCTATTCCATGCTGTCTTAAAATGAATGTATTACTTAACAATCCTTATTCATGCAGTAATTAATTAATTAATCTTACTGCACAGATAATAATACCACATCTAAATGAAAATACACCATTGCAAATGTAACTTCTGTATTCAAAATCTTCAAAGTTTGTAAGCATTAACTGTAATGTTACCAACATTTTTTAAAGTAAAAGCACAACATTTTTCTTAATATTCACTCTAAAAACTGCTGGGTTGAAAACAACCCAATTTGGGTTATTTTGACAACCCAGCGCTGGGTCAAAAAGGGACGAACCCAGCGCTGGGTTGTTTTAACCCAACCAGTTGGGTTATCATATTTAACCCAGCCTGCTGGGTTGCCTTTTTTATGGTTTAAAATGACTCTATTGCAGGGTTTAAAAAAACAGAGCGGGTGTTTTTTTTTTATCACTGTATTTCAGAAGGAAAACTACTGTATTTAAAAAATGTTCGATATCATTTCGCATGTGCTTGATAAGGCAGCGTTTGTGAGCTCAGCACCGCTCTGCAGCCGTTACCGGAGAAACCTACCTCTCCCGCTCTTAGCGCCTCCTGCTGGCAGAAAATAAACTCGCAGAGTGCAGCCATGTGGGGAAACAATGCATTTCTACGTTAAAATTAACCCAAATTGAGCTAGGCATTAAACCTACAAATGTTGTTAATTTTAAATATCACTTTTACACACAAATAATAATTACCAAAAGGAAAATATTTATTAAAAACAAGAGAAAAGTCAAAAAGTAACATGTTAGAAGAAATGCAGAAAAGGAAGGCATTAACAGCTACAGAGTTCATAAAGCATTGAACATTTGATGAATATAACTTAAGATCAAATTGGACTTTGTTCAATTGTATATATTGTATAAAAATATACGAAAACACATACAATAAAAATTTACAATTAGTTAGTTTTTTTTCCAACTATTCTGGCATGACAGTACACAAATAAATCACAACATTAACTTTGATATTATAACATTTAACAGACGCATGTGTGTGTGTGTGTGAAAGAATGTGAGCAGGTGTATGAATGACAGAGTGTAAACTTTTCTACTAAACAACACAGAAAAAGCATTTAACTTTTTTTTTTAAACAAATTATACACTTACAGTTTGTTTCATAGTCCATGAATACAGATCATGCATCACAGTCAATTTTCATGATCTCTTTAGCATAACTGATGTAATCATGAAGAAACCCCATCAGCACAGCATGTGACATCTTCTACATCATCCAGGGCAGCGTCCTCCTTTAAAACCACCGCTGCATCAGTTTAGGGGAAAGAAGATTCTCCTCTCTGACCAGGATTCATCCAGTCACCGCCTGTTCTTCATCAGTGGCCTAAGAGAAACACATTTGAAAAAATTAAACATTTAATTCAACTATCCATTTTCAGGTAGAGGTGTATTCACATCCGTAAGGATAGGTAAATAATCGGTTTTAAAGTTTCAACACTTTGTGCGGTTGTTTAATGTCTCAGTCCACCACAGCTCTCATGAAGTCTATAATGGCAGCACTAGTGTGAGGACATGCGATATTGTTTGAATAAATATCGCTTTCAGAAAGCTTCTTTACTGAAACATTAAAACAGACATGACATTCACATACCTCACAAATGTTCATGTACATGGAGGGCTGCTCTTCAAACCGTTAGTTCACCAAATAATTAAAATGTTCATAATTTACTCTCCCCATGTTTTTCCAGACTCATACAAACTCTGTTCATTTTTTGGAAAACATATGAATATATTTAATATTCTCTTTTTGTGTCCTCCATTGCTGGTCTGGGAGACCAGTATTTTATTTTGAACATACATGTTTGCGATCATATAATTTAAGATGTATTCATATATAAATATCAGAATTTACTTCTACAATAACTCTATATTTATGAAGCTTGAAAATACTGATTATCTAAACTATAAATGGATTAACAAATATTATGAGAAAACTAAAAATATATTAATTTATGTTGTAAAGACAGACAAAAGTCTTATAGGTTTGGAATGACTTGAGGGCAAGTAAATGATTTTTTTGTGTGAACTTTACCTCTAAGAGCGAAGACCAAGAATAATGACTCTCCAAATCAGATAACTCCAAAGTTGGCTTGAGTTCTGCAATGAAAAACACAGACATCAATGGTCTTAATGAAATGAGCACATAATCACACTGTTGTTGCATCAAAATGTGAAGTAAACTGGCAGGAGACAACAGAAAAATTTATTTTCTAAAAATAACTTACATAAAATCTCAAGGGAATGATGATCTCCCATGTCTCTTGCTTTTAACATCTACAAAAACAAAAAACAAACATTATTTTACTCTTAGTAAAAAAACAACAACTGATAACATGAAATTATGAAGTTTACTTGCCTTAAACGATCTTTCCCTCTCTTCAGAAGAAGCTGAGAAAACCACCTCCTCCTCACACAAGCAGACTTGTGTGTCCTTAACTCCAGTTAGTTTGAGTTCTGCAAAGAGGGGCATCAATGGTTTCAATAAAATATTAACATATACATACATACATATATAAAATCACACTGTTTTTGCATCAAAATGTGAAGTTAACAGGCAGGACACAACAGAAACATAAATTTTCAAAAAAAAAAAAAAAAAGTAATAATAATTTAACTTACATCAGTCTCAAAAGAATGACGTTATCTTGTCTCTGGATTTCAACATCTAAAAAAAACACACACATTATTTTAGTCTTAGTAAAAAATAAAGATAACTTGATGTTATTCTGAAGTTTACTCTCCTTAAACCGTCTGTCCCTCTCTTCAGAAGAACACCTCCTCCTCATCCTCACACAGGTCTGTGACTCCTCACACAAACAGCTTCTGTGTCTTTAACTCTCAGCGCGAGGACAATGAAGACAGGAGCTGGACAAGTCTGAAACATTACATGTAAAACATACTTTTAACAGTTACCACTTCAACAGCCTCTAAATAATTATGCTAGTCTTTACTACACAATGCCGTTTCCTTTAGGAGACAAACATACATTCAGTTTAACCGCGAAAAAAAAGACAAATTCACATGAGCGTAACCGTGACCATAACCGTCTGTTAACGCCTCAAAGAGAACAGATAATGTAAAATCTTATGTAAATATGACAAAATACATTCACAGACGTTATATTAAAAGTACATCCTCCGTTCAGTAACGTTACATGAGGCAGTTAAGACCTCCGTGTCCGAGGCGAAAACCGCGTCCGTTTTTTTATATAACGTTAAGCTCCTTTGTTTCCGCCTTTCATAAAACCTTCCGCCTTTCATACAACCGGGTAAACAATAAAAGATAACTTTACATTTTGAATATTTAACGTTACTTACCATAGTCTTTCACTCGCTTCTCGCTTCTATCACGCTGAGAAAATGGCGGCTGCTCGCACTGGAGAGACGTACGATTTTGACGTGACGTGCGTGCTCTCCTTCACGTCCGCGTCCTCAACCCACCCCCGCTGGGTTAAAAAAGATAGTTATTTTCAACCCAAACTTGGGTTAAAACATCCCAAAGTCCTATCCAACGGCCTCAACCCAGCAGTTGGGTTGAAAAAACAACCCAGCGTTTTTTAGAGTGTTAGCTACTGCATGTGACATTTTACAGCTAAAATGTTAAAGTTTAGCTGAAAATGTATCAACCTGAATATCACTTCCTAACATCATCCCTAGCAAGTACCTCTCTTTCTCCTCTCATGTTCCATACTTGGATCTGGATCTGCCTGTGGAACCAGCTCATCTTTCTGTCCCTCATCATCATAACTGGTGGCATGTTGCTGCATAGTTGTCTGGCTCACTTCACTGCTGCTAATATTTAACTGTGAGGTGATGCTTCTGGAAAATATTGCTATATATTTCAGTTAGTTTTGGAAATTTAGCGGCTTCAGTATCTAAATTCCGCTTTTTTTCTCTCTCTCTCGCCTTCTCGGCCCCACCCTTTTCTGTCCGTTTTTTTTACCTGCGACCTCGTTATGCATATTGTTTGTTTGTTTCTATGCTTCTTCTATCTAACGTTAACGTCTTTGCTGTTCATTTCTTCCTACTCTTCCACTTTTTATTCTTCTTACTTGGCGGCCACGGCCAGTGCAGCTGGCATCCAACTTAAAGGAGCATTGCTGCCACCTACAGTACTGGAGTGTAAAACAGATTAGCGGGGGGAAAGAAAACAGGTGTTGACTGCACTCGTGGTGGCTGGTGGGCCGGCCCGCCGGCCGTACTGAAGTGCCGGCCGTTCTGTGATTCTCCAGATCACACAGATGGCCAGTCCGCCCCTGATAGTACATAGCCTATAGTGTGTATGTTTATGCAGAAGTTTTTTTTTTTTTTTTTTTTTTATCCATTATGCCACAAGGAAGTTCAAGGGGTCCATGAGATTTAACAGGAAAAAAAAAAAGATTTACAGAATCCTTTTTTAGACCTAAGCTAATGTTCGCTTAATATAATAGGTATATATTACACTTTGTACATCACAAAATCAGAAATCAAATTACTTCTGGAAGCGCCTCTGGAAAGCATGGAAAGCACAGTTTTTAAAACAAAGTTATTAACATATATATTTTATTCAATTGAAAGTCTATAATCATTTTTGTACAGTAGATTGTTTTAATTAAAACCTACATAATTCAAGAATTATTATTATTTATTTAATTTTATTTTTTTTACTGAGGAAAGTGTTCTCATTCACCTTTTGAAGTTGATCACATTTGTTACAAAAGTACTAGATAGATAGACTTGTATTTATTGGATTTAATTTAATTTAATTTATTTATTTATTTATTATTATTATTATTATTATTATTATTATTATTATTATTATTATGTAATTTTTTGCTCAAATGAATGTTCTGTTTAGCTTATTTTGTGCCTAATAACACTTCAACTGACGAAAAAGCAACAGATCATGGCTGTGATATAACTAATGCATTTTAGCTATTTAAAAGGGATGAAACCATTGAAGTACCACTAAGGCTTCCTTTTTCAATATTGGAAATACAAAGAGGAGGTGTGCTTCCCAAGCCATTTCATGGGTTGTTTTATATACCCAATATTCTTTGTTTTTACAAAAACAAAATATTCTACAGTTTTGTGATTCAAAGAACAGCTGGGCCAACATGCAGTTTTGCATAAATAAAATTTGATTATCTGTGCTGTGATCATGGAAATTATTTAATATCCTGTAACAGTTGAGGTGGCTGCTCCCATCTCCCCAGGCCGTTGCTATTCTCCATGTGGCATTAATCATATAATTACCGCTATTTTCTTGGTGACATCCAGTCAGGCTTTTACCTCAGCTTCATAATTCAACACTGAAAAGGTTACATTGATTTGGATTTTCTCTGGGGGGAGGGGTGCATTTTGTAGTCTTACAAAGGAATCTTCATGTATCATATCATTTTTGACAGTAGTGTCGAGGGGCTTCAGGAAACGTGGGTATTGGTTTTTTGGTGTCAGGGGATTGAGTTTGCATTGCAGAGCAGCCGCTGGTATTAAGAGTAATGACCAAGTGACACGGATAATGTCAGGGTGGAATTTTCTGCATACACGGTGGCAGGTGAAATGACAAGCCTTTATTTATGACATGGCAATCTTTGCGCTTTCAATTTGCCCAAGTTGCTGTCTAATGACCTTTTCAGAATAATATTTCTGTGAAACGTTGGACAGCATTTCATATACACCCCCTCCTTCTAGGATCTTGATTAATCTTGTTCTCTATTTTCTATGTATCGCATTCCCTTGTTTTTTTTTTTTTGTGCTAAATTTTCATGCGACTCTGGAATATTTGACAATGTTTATGCAATGTCTTTTCCTGTCTCTGCATTCATCATGTCTATTACAGTCAATACTGAATAGGGCTGTATTATTATGTTTCATATAACAGCTCATGCTTGCGTCGTCGCTCTAAAACAGAAGTGAAAGAATTAATTATTTCTTTTTTTGAAGGATCGCTGTGGTCCTGAGCTACAAATGTTGAGACTTAAATGCAAGAGACATTACATAATCTTCTGTCTGATCTGGTGAACTAAAACACTGGATCAAAATGTTGTGTGGGGTGAGGCACAATGTTATAGCAGATAAAACATGTACTAACACATGTACACTATCCCATGACTTATTGAAAGCATGTAAAACATAAGAATTTTATGTATTATCAACATTATACAATACAAAGCATTACATATACATTACATCAACATTATGATTTGTACAAATCCTTTATATCTATGGCTAAATAATATGTAGGGGTATATGCATATGTAAATATTGTATGTGTTTGTGTATATAAATGTTTTTATATTGATGAGAGGGGTTACATTTATGTGAATTTATAATATAATGTTATATATAATGTTTGTGTTAATTTAATTAACAAAAACTATAACACCGTATAAAATATAAATTGATAAGCTGATGATAATAAGACAGAAACTAAATGGCTCTGACAGGATTAAACACTTTGACTTATCAACATGCAATATACAGTACTTAATGAAAAAGACAAGACTAAAATGTAGTTAAAAATAAACAACTTTTTATATCCAAACTCTCTCGATATCTAGAAAAAGGAGAAAAAATATGTAGACATCCACATGTTTATACGTATGGAACTTCTGTGCCACAATATACTTTTTTTTCCTTTCTTTTTTTAAATAATAGAATTGTGGATATAATTGGAAATTATTGGAATTAATATTAGAATTGATCTTTTAAGCTTTTGAGTTTTACCACTTTTCATAATGTAGACAGTGTGTTAATTTTAAAAGTCATGATAAGAAATCAAAACTATAAATTTGAACAAAATAATTGTGATTATCAGTTTACCCTTCATGCAGCACAACTAAAATATGACCACATTTTCATTGGCTAAAACTAGACTAACATTCCCTGATTTCTGGTTAACTAAAGCTAAAAAAAAAGAAAAAAAAAAGAAAGAGAGATAGAGAGAGAGAAAGAACATAATATACCTATATAATTGTAAAATCTAACTACATAGATATATTTATAATATAAAGCATCCATATATTATTTTATGTAATTCTACATTTTATATACTGTCCGCATTGGATATTTCAGCATAAATCCAAATATGTAAATGCCACATATGAACATGCCTACAGATTCATAAGACTTCAGACTGCGTATTGAGAGAGAAAAAAAATTAGTAAATAAATAATGAGCTGTCCATTTTTTTTGTTGTTAATCAAGAACCTAAATTAGAGCAGAGAGATCAGTGCATTAAGAGTTCTTCTCCAGGTGCTTTAATTTATATAAAGTATACAACTATGTGCATTTAAAAAAAAAAATGATAATAATAAATAAAAAAAATCTCATTCACCCACACAATATCGCTGACCAGCTACAGTACGGTGAGATTATTAGGTAACCACTGAATAATAGAATAGACTTTTTGAAGAGTATTCTCTATGACTGCCTTCAAGGTATCTCTTCTCTTATAAATGAGGAATATAGCAATTTTGTGGCACTATATTGCCTTTGTGACTGTAGCTAATGGATTTATAAAATAGCATGGAATATTTTTTTATTTATTTTAAGAACTTTATCAAATATACTTGGTAGAACTTTATACAATATATTTGTTAAAACTTTATAATGGCATGGGCTTTGATGGTCAAATACAGTATCATATAGACAAATACTAGATTCTTATTTGGTGTGTGAAATGATGTTCTCAGAGTGTCAGGATGTTCAATTTCATGCAAAAGCAGTTTCATCTTATGTGAAACTTTATAAAAAAAATAACGATACACGTTTGGTTGTTCGTGTGTGTTTAGGAGACTGAGGAAGGCTGTTAAATTTGGCCATGAAATGGGTTTACAGCCAGTCTCTCAACCATTTCATGAGGCTGACCAAGAACAGGCATTTGGGTCACATCAACCACTCTGCTTTTCCATGCTACATTAATCTACCTATCCACCTCAAATCTGCCGTGAAATTAGCCAGACTAAATACAGTTGACTTAGGAGATGTTTGTGCAGAAAGGGACAAGAAATATCATAGAAAAATGCTTGCATGTAAGGTATAAAAGCCTTTTTATATACTACCCCATTAAGGCCTACTTTTTATGATTAGTTTAATCTTCCACATTTATAAATGATTTCTATTTTAGATTATTTCCATTAAAAATATGTTATGTGAAAATGACAATAAATATTAGCTGTTGTGGAATGTGCATTTAATAGTCATATTCTAACCTCTTATATGAAAAAAAAATCTGTGTTCACATTTATTCATTTAGTAGATGATTTCATCCAAAGTAACTTACAAATGAGAATCTTTTTTTTTTTTTTACCACTTTTCATAATGTAGACAGTGTGTTAATTTTAAAAGTCATGATCAGAAATTAAGACTAGAAATTTGAGCAAAATAATTGTGATTATCAGTTTACCCTTCATGCAGCACGACTAAAATATGACCACATTTTCATTGGCTAAAACTAGACAAAAATTCCCTGATTTCTGGGCAAAAAAAATTTCTAAAGCAAAAAAAAAAAAAAAAAAAAGAAATAGAGAAAGAACATAATATACCTATATAATTGTAAAATCTAACTACATAAATATATTTATAATATAAAGCATCCATATATTATTTTATGTAATCCTAATTCCCACAATTTTGCAGTATTTAGATGTCTCTGAACTCAAAGCTGCAGCCTGTAAGTTTGAAACCTTGCAATTTGCGGAACTATCTTCTTTACGTGAGTTGTGTATTGTAAAGGTTCTATGAGTGTATTTTAGTGAATAATTCTATATATTTGATTTATTACTATTTTTATTATAATTAATGTTTCTTTTTCTGTTTGAGAGGACAGTGGAGAGATGACAGGAAACAGTTAGTAGAAGGTGGAATATTCCTGCCAGACCGTGTCTAAGACTGTCCACACATTGACAACATTTGGTGCTCCAGATAGAAGGGTTATAAAGCCGAGAAGGACATTTACGGGAGTAAATGGGGCAGTTAGGATTGTGTCGCGATTGAGGAAGATTGATTATTTCAGCAGAGGATGCTGTTGAATGAGTAAATCTTGGTTCTTCTACTGGGTGAGTGAGTTTTTTCAAACTAAGCAACAGTCTTATGTTGTGACCCTGCATTCATCAAAAAGGAAACTGGATGTCTCCAAACACTGGTTGCTAGGCATCAGGACAAACTCTTCCAGAGGGCCACTGCAGCTGTCACACCATTTCATAAAACATTTTCATGTTTCTGTTATTCCAGTTTGCCCTGTTGACATTTAGAGAAGAGAGAATTCTTCTTGGTAAGTAGGCAAACCCTTTTTTTAACAATCACATTCTGTATATCCTGTTGTGTGTGTGTGTGTATGTATATATATATGTATATGTGTGTGTGTGTGTGTGTGTGTGTGTGTGTGTGTGGCACTATATTTGCAAGTATTATTTGACTCTGTGTTGTGAAATAGTCATTAGATACATGCAGTTTTTGCTCTAAGCAGCTCTCCTCCTTGCCAGTTGTTTTTCTGCGTGAAAATAAGTGAAGGTGGTGACCTTCTGCTGTTATACTAACTGAAAGAGAACTTTTCAGATATCTCTGGGTTTGCTTTATGACTGGTGTAAGAAATTCTCTTTGTATTGTGCACAGTAGATGCATTAGCAATGGATGATTCTGGTTTTCTCTCCTGTTGTGCAGAAATATTCATCACAAACTTGTAAGAGCATTTAAATGGAGGAGTCATTGCTTCAGTACACCTACTGCCGACTCATCAATATTCACTGCTTAACTAGTACTTTACGGACTGCAATCAGACATCACTTTAACTTTTTCTCAAACACCATCCAAGCATCTTAACCACATAAAAGATATACAAACCTCTTGTCTACAGGGGGGAAAAAATTGTAATGAGAAATGGGTTCCGACAGAAGCGCTTGTGCTGAGCAGCACAGCCATTCAAAATGAGGTCATGCTAGCGAAAATGTTAAGCAAGTATCATAAATGGTTTTATTTCATGCTTTCCATGATTTAAAGAAACAAGTCCAATGTAGAGCTTGTTCATTATCCGCCCAAGTACAGGAAACAGCATCTGATAAAAGCTCAACATGCACTGTTTAATTGGTCAAAATGTAATGCACATGGAGCTGGAGGAGTAAACCAGTGCTTCATTAAGGTTTGACAGCACATTTGGCAAAATTGAGCTAAATCCAATCCTTTCAGTGCCTGTGTGTCTTAAACTACACTCTACTGATAAAAATAACCCCACACCTCCACATGGAAAGTTAACACTGAGTAAAATTGATAGGCAATCTGGAGCAATGATTGGGCAACCTTGCCTGATCTTTAACTGCTCGCTACAGGGGATGATAGAAATTGTCTCTCTCACTAAACCAGCCAAGACACAATTTTACGATCATGGCCATTGCTTCGTTCAGTGATGCAGTGTTCAACAATCAGGGGCTTTCTGTTCTGTGATATATCAGCTAACACGAATGACTCGATTACTGTTTAACAGATAAAAATGCATTCTACTTGGGCACATAGCAAAATTTGGTCAATTCTGCAGGTATTTTGTCAATGCAAACCTGTTATCAGATAACTTAGCCAGTGAAAACCATTTATTTCTGGCTTGCACAAAAGTAGATATGACAGGATACATCCAGGGCTCCACAATGAGGATATCTACTTGACTATAATCAGTGTGAAAGAGTTTTGGGGCAGTTGTGGAATTGTCACTGCACACACACACACACACACACACACACACAGACACACACACATATGAGCAATATTATACTCGTAGCAGTGTAATATGGCTGTATATTAGCACCGCTGTGATTCTGCCATAGGTAATCACAGCATGCTGATATATGAGTGTGATATTGTTTATACAAAAATTAGATGGCACAAGATGGTAAATTAAAAGGAGACAACAATGGAGTGTCTTAAAAACCCTTGTGCGTGGAACCACTTCCTTCCGCCACGGATTCAAATCTCACTTTGACAGTTTAACAACTGAGCCCAAGCCTCCATTACTAATTTGAAAACACCACTTTAGGAGTAATGAAGGAATGTTGAATGGCCTTATTAAAAGCTTATTGTATTACTGCATTAAAAGCTCACTAGAGTATTATGAGACTGAGATGGACTGAGTGAGTGTGATTACCTGCATCTCATATAGCATTCATTCTTCAGATCAATCTTATATTTAGCAGAAAACATTAGTTTGAATGTAAAACTACATTAGGTGACACAAAAACATAATTTTTTATAAAATTATATTGGATTTGAGCATCTTCCATGACACAAATACCGCTAGTAGAGTGATACAAATGGTGTTAGAGTTTTGTCTAAAATATTGCACCTCTGGCAAAAGGCTCTCAGCCAATCAGAATCGAGAACCAGACAGAACTGTTTTATAAACACAACACCAGTCAGAAGTTTAGAATAATTAAAGGGGTCATATGATGTGATTTAAATTTTTCCTTTCTCTTTGTTACAATCTCTTGGTGCATAAAGAAGATCTGTAAAGTTGCAAAGACTAAAGTCTCAAATCCAAAGTGACATTCTTTATAAAAGTTAAGACTTGTCTACCCCTCCTAAAACGCCTTTTTTTTAACATGCCCCCACGTCTACGTCATTTTGTGGGAAGATTTGCATAACACCACTCAAATGTTCATGCAAATGAAGAATGTGTAACTTTTATTATCATTGTTGTCGACGCCATGATGTGGACACAGCGCAATACACAACGCAAACCATAAAAAAACAGTATAAGTCATTATAATCAGTAATTATGTCCCCACTGGATGCAGCAAATGCCTCATTTGTAATGGGTTTTATTGTTTATTTCTCGTCAAGCCGGTATTCTGACAAATAATGCACAGTATGTTAAGGGACATAACATTTTCATCACGCTTAGGCTATTCAGCCAATCACAATGCACTGGATAGCTAGCCAATGAGCACACACCTTGCTTTCAGAACGATCTGCTTTGTAAAAATGAGATGGGGCATAGAAGAGCAACAATATTGTACATTATGTGGAAATTAATGTGTTTTTAGTACCTTAAACCGCATAAACATATTGCATTACACCAAATATACAAAATAATGTTCTTTTTATCAATTTCATATGACCGCTTTAAGATTTTAATGAAGTTGTTTTTGCAAGAACTCTCTTATACTGCTCACCAAGGCTGCAAAAATTTGTTGTTCAGTTGAAAATATTTATTTATTAATAATAAATGAGCACCAATAATATTATTAATACTATTTCAGCAGCAAATAAATTATTCCGTTTTAAAATATATTCATAAAGAAAGCAGTCATTACTTTCTTTTTTATTAAAATTAATTGTAAAATTAATATATATATATATATATATAATAATTATAATAAAAAGTTATTTCTTGTGACCTAGATATCATATTACATCTATGTCACAGGCCTTATTAGCAGACCTAAACTGAATCTGCACCCACATAATTATTCAGAAAGCCCTACAGATTTCCAGAGAAGTAAAATGTCTCTCATTCCCTCATGTGTTGATTTATTAAATGTTTTTGGCTGATTCAATTATGCTTTCAGCTACCAATTAGAGTGTAGTTCTCAGCTCCATTTAACATATTTCACATATTTAAATGCATTCCACTAAGTTTTACCCCAGTCAGTGCAGAAAATGCAAAATAAATAAATAAAAAATAAATAATAACGGACTCCATAAGGGTTTGCTTATTAGTATGCATCCTTCACTGGCATTCAGTATTGGTTAGAACTGAGATGGATCCCCTTAATTCTCTGAAAACATTCAATTAGGGACTCATAGATGGATTTAAGTAGTAAAATAGGCTAAATATCAGTAAATTATACTTGGCATATTTGTTCAAGCAAGATGGCTTTTTCATCCATAGATCCTTCTTTGCAAATATGTCTCGAGGTCTGCAATCTAGTCTGGTTTGCGATTGCCCTCAGCACATGACTGCAATAGGCCCCTGGTGCAATGCAGTAATAATTAGGTTTGAATCCTCTGTGCTCTTGTGCTCCTTGGAGGCTGAACCCCATCAGAGCCTGAACAGAAGCACAGAGGACACGTCGACTCCTCGTGTCCCTGAGAACCAGATGCTCAAATGCTGCTTTACAGGAAATCAATACAAGCAGGGACCCTGCCGGCTGTCCTAGGATCAGCGAGTGAGCAGACAGACAAGCTTTTTTGACTGTTCACTCATTGGAACTCCGGCTAGAAGAAAAGGAGTAACTAGCAGAAAATGTAACATGCTTTCCACAGAGGTTGGCTTACATTCTGCAGTAATTGATTTAAGAATGTGCAATATAAAGTCGCTACAGAGAATTGACTTGGCAAAGGAGGGAAGTGCAAATTATGTATTTAAGGAATGAGCACAAATGAGTTGTGATTGCTTTTTCAAGGGAGAAAACAAATTGCTGAATCCTTGAGTCATATGCATTTTAATCAAATATGGTGTAAGATTTTACTGAAAAATGTACCTTCAACAACTGGATGGACACTTTTTAATTAAAATACACATCTCAGAGATTTTGGAAACTTGATGAAAAATTAAAAATCAATACATAAACATGAGAGTAGAATGATACAGCCTTGTCCATTTGATGTTTGCCTGTAAAACCCAGCAGCAAAACTGAATATGCACAGGTAATTGCCCTTTGCAAAACATTGCCTACAATGTTACTGAACAGCTGCACCTTAGCAACACTGCTGCCATCCACCTTTTACATGCAGTGTAGTGGAGGCTCTGTATTATAGAGGCTCTGCAGTTTTAAATGCAATTTTATGAAAATAGTGAAAACTTTGTTGTTGGATTACTTAGTGAAACAGGGTATCTAGAAAATAGGGAAGATATATATTACAAATCTTTAATTATATTTTTAGAAATGCATGCTGTTGTTATACCATGTGTTTACTGTAGGTAAATAAAAAATGCTAACTTAATATCATTGTTCTTTTGCTAGAAATAAAAGATATCATAGATTTATAGTGAACGCATTGGAGAAGTGTAGGAACTGTTAACTTTTGTAATGAACACACATTTTTAATGAACATATTTTAATGAAGATCTTGCTGTGCATTGTTCTCATCAGTTTCATTTCACTGGGATTTTCTCTAAAGCTTACCTCAGTTGGTAAAAATAACTGAGGAGACAGAACTTTGTAAAGGATTTCTTGCAATGTAGCATATTAACGATTGAACAAAAGGTACCAGCAATAGATCCTTTTGTAATATATTATTTGTGTCCGAAGAGGGGAGCGCGTGCGGCCGCCGGACTCCGCCCCTTACCTGGACCCTTCCTCCATGAACACTGCCCGACCCACACGAACTCCACAGCACGACCTTTGCTCCTCCCACCACACTAGTTACATCTAAAAGAATTCTAAAAATAACTGCAACTGTAATCTGTTACAGTTACTGAGTAAAGTACTAAAAAATTAAAGCAATAAATTAGTTACTTATAAAAATGTTAACAATTACAAAGGGGGATTACATCTGAATATTTTTACACACATACATATTTGATTGGTTTATTTCCAAAATTGCATTGACTGCTCAAAAATATGGAACACCAATGTTTCAGGAATTTAGGACACAGAACACAAGCTTATTTGATAACTGATTTATTTGCTGTTTATGTATACATTTTATTTTTTACTATTAACATTTTCTTCTTTTTTTGTTAGATATCAGTGTTTCATGCCACAGCTATGCAAGGTTTTGATTTCAAAAACAGTATCATATCTATGAGACTGTATCCTGTTAACATTTTCAGTCTGAATTTAACCTCAGGCCGAATGGTTGCAAAGTAAAAAGAGTTGCTAAAGTCTGTTTTTATGTACTTTAAAAATAAATTATTATATCTGATGTAAGGGAAACAGGTCAGTTCAAGTTAAAGGGAATCATTTAAGATTTTAAAGGGAATTCGGACAGAATCACTGTTTTAAGCCAGCCAGCGATTCACTGAAAGAGCTGTATAACATCAACTCTGCAATGGATATTAATATCCAAAGTATAGTGGAAACACTATCAATAAGCACAGTAAAAAGATTGGCAGACTTTATTGGATAAATCTAAGACATATAAACTAAGCCAACACATGAATACAAGCATTCACACATTCACACCAGCTGCAGGAAGAGAGAAAGTGAGAAAATAATGAGTTTAAGAGAATGAAAATGTGAAATCCCAAGTTTACAGCAATATGTGCAATTGCATAGACATGAACAACCATCAGTCATTTAATTAACCCTCGAATTGAGTTCCTCAGTGAGGTTCAAATGTATATTAAATGCACCAGTTCAACTAGAATCTGGAGGTAATGCATTGCCTGTGTAAGAGGTTCCCTTTGTTGTCGTAGATGCAGAAAATGTTGCTGATTTGAAGTTCAGTAATCGTTGAAATGACGTCGTGAGAAGCCAGTGGTTGGGTGTTCACTGAAGATGTGGAGTTGTGGCTGGTTGAAGTTCTAAGGCGGTCACAGACCCGAGGTGAACTCGGAGACAACTCAGAACGAACACAAAACTCTCAACAGAAAATAAAAATAAAGTAGAAGAATAGAAGAAACAAGACTATATGGTTTTCTTCTCGTCGTGGCTAAGTAGCAGCTGGTGTGGTGGCCGAAGCACGCTGAAAATAGGCTCGAAGAACACAAAAGATAATGGCAAAAAACATAGATGAAAGCAATGATTAAAATCTAAATTTGATGTTGTCCTGAGTATTTAAACTGGGTTTTTGGACACATCCCAAATGGTGCCTTGACCAATTATAGCTCGGGGTGTGTTGCGATGTTTCTCCTCCCAGTACATAAATCACGTTATCTTATCAGACACATTTGAATCGCATTTGAGTCTGAATTTTCCCACTCTTGCAGAGAATCATTTTGGACATGATTTCTATAACAAGAATATGACTCAGTTGACATCTTCAAGCAAGAAGATACTGTAGAAGACACACAAATATTAAACATGAATATAAACCCTTAAGCTATTCAATAGTTATTAAAAATACATACACAATAAGTGATTAGAAATATGATAGTCACATGTGTGGGTTGCATACAGGATATGGAGTTAAGCAATGGACTGATC
This sequence comes from Carassius gibelio, assembly GCF_023724105.1. Taxonomy (NCBI): domain Eukaryota; kingdom Metazoa; phylum Chordata; class Actinopteri; order Cypriniformes; family Cyprinidae; genus Carassius; species Carassius gibelio. The sequence goes on from NC_068396.1 coordinate 22,993,428, forward strand.
TTCATTTATAAGTCCTTTTGAGTTTATTTTGGTGCATCTACATTTGTAAAAGACAGGTTCTGTGCCATTCTGTGGACATAAGGACATGTTCTGTGAAGACCAGGTTAAAAGGTCTCCTAAGAAGTTTCAGTCTGGTTCCTGTCCTGGGTGGGGAAACCGCCAAAAAAAAGTTTCTACTAATGATTTTCCTCATGAGATGGTCATGAAATGCTGTGTCTATGACCATTAATTTTGGATACTTGCCCTAAATTTGACAATCGCCTTCCAGAGTTGAGATCATCAATAAGTGTTCTTTTGTTTCAAGGCTGTGAGCTGTTATGTGAAAGAGTTGGTTAGTTAGGCTTGCTTCTGACTGGTGCTATAATCTGATTTATGAATATCTTTTGTCTTGGGCTTTTCTGTGGAATTTGTGTTTCAACCACGTTCTTGAACAAATCTTAAAATGTCTGATTCACTCTTGATACCCTACACTGAATTCCAGGATTTTGAAAGTTTGACAGTAATCAGGGTTGAAGAAGGTTAACCCTGGCTGTTTTAAATGTTTCAAAAGTAAAAAAAAAAACAATATTTGAAAAACTATTAAAAAGTAATCAAATGCATCAGTTATAATACTTTAATAAAGTAATTGAAATAGTTGAAATAGGGTAACTTGTAATCTGTAACCTTTTCCATATCCAAAGTACCCTTCCCAACATTGATTGTGACATACACTCTTAAAATTAAAGGTGCTTCACGATGCCATAGAAGAACATTTATTGTCTAAATGGTTCCATAAAGAACCTTTAACATCTGTTTCACAAAAGGATCTTTGTTGCGAAAAAAGGTTCTACAGATTATAAAAAGGAAAGAAAGAGATGGTTCTTTAAAGAACCGTTGACTGAATGGTTCTTTTTGGAACCAAAAATGGTTCTTCTGTGGCATCACTGTGAAAAACTTTTTAAGCACTTTACTTTTAAGAGTGTATATCAGACCATAAAGGATTAGCAAAAAAGAAATAAACAATGTAATTTGGGGACTTTTACCGGAAGATTGAGTTATGGGATTTTGATGAAAAATTTGAAGGTTATAAATATATAGAAATCAATAACATGGATTCAGAAAACCAAGAGTGTGAATTTTCATTCCGTGCTGACTTTAAAAGGGCTATAAAAAAATTGTATGTATCATTTTTTTAATCATTATTATGGTGGTGTTTTGAACAGCTTGCAATGAAACTTGAAAATAAATAAATCAAATGAAACCTTCCCGACTTCCTAGGCCGTCTATGAATGTAGATTATTATGTGTAGGACTGGATGGTTTTGCCAGGAAAATGAAAAGGATATATAAAGAAAGAAAGAGACATTCAGCCAAGCATGCTCAAAATGTGTGGTCTGCTTTTAACCCATCCAAAGTACTAAAACACATCAGTGAACACACACACACACACACACACACGTTTGTTTTTGTGGACAGTGGGGACATCCCATAGGCATAATGGTTTTTATACTGTACAAACTGTATATTCTATGGCCCTATACCAACCCTACACCTAAACCTAACCCTCACAGGAAACTTTGTGTATTTTTACTCATTTTGTATGATTTATAAGCGTTTTGAAAAATGGGGACATGGGTTATGTCCTCATAAGTCACCCTCTCCTTGTAATACCTGTGTCATACCCATTTCGTTATACAGAGTTGTGTCCTGATATGTCACAAGAGCACACACACACACACACACACACACACACACACACACACACACACACACACACACACACACACACACACACACACACACACACACACACAACCCTAGGTTTAGGAGTCAAACTCTCTAACCACTAGGCCATGACTTCCCCACAATGAGATGTACACACACTCCCTAAAGCCTTTCTTCCTTTCAGTGACACATGAATCGACTGCTTGTACAATGTTCAGGCTTACAATGAAAGAGCGCTCTTCTGTGATGTCAGTGTATCATGCAAAGAAAAGTTATCTATTCAAACTGCAGTCTCATACATAGCCCTTAGTTTAAGATGTACTTAATAATTAACCTCTCATTACAGTCGTTTGTCAATGTCATTATCATCTAAAAGTCTCTCTCAGCCATGTGGGCAGTGACCGCTTATTCTTTAACTGTACATTGCTGCAAAGGTTTTTCCAACTTATTTTCTTTTCCAAGCAAAGAATGAGTAAATCAAGGCACTGATGCATGTTCAAACTCGTGTACAGTACATGTGCATGTGTGCGAGCACAAGCAAACAAATAAAGAAAAATATATGGTATCAAATGTAAATAGCTAAAACAGAAAAAAATGAACAAGAAAGAAAACAATGATTAAATGTAGAATATAAGCCTTCAATGATAAGCCCACACTGTCAGTTACACAAAATAGCTCTCATCATGCAGAGACTGTGTGCGATCAATAGCTCTTTTCTGCTTCTCTCTCAGTCATTCACATATACAGATTTTTATTTATTTTTTTCTCTCTGTGAAGATGGGTGGACACCGTCTGTCTGCTTGCATCCAGCATGGATCCATTTTTAATTTGATGTGCTAGGAGCTGCTGACAGTCCCCATATCTTCAGATAAAGTAGGAGGATTATTAATGTATGACTTCAATATAATGATTTTCTCATCTGCCAATCAACCAGCCTCCTTTTGTGGCAGCCCAACACAAATGGCTGCACTGATGGCATTTACAGAATCCCATTATGTCAGTCTGGAAAATAACGAACATTAGAAAAGACTTTTGAATCAATGGCTGGTAATTATTTTTATCTCGCCAAATAAGTCCATAGAAGTCACCTAGCTGAGGATAACACTGTCTATTAATATGAGGGATTCATTTTGGGGTGAGGGGGGGTTCATTGCAGAAAACATCAAAGAGGGAAAAACTACAACTCTTATATTGCATTGATCAGCTACAATGCAGGATGAGCTTTACAGTAATATAAAATTAATTGGCCTAGCTATTTACATTCATCTTCAACATAAGACGAGAAACTATATATATATATGTGTGTGTGTGTGTGTGTGTGTGTGTGTGTGTTTCTGTGTGTAATTTTATATGTAATATATGTAAAATATGTATTTTTTTTTTTTTTTTTTTTTAAGGCAATATGGGACTTTGTTATTTGGAACGATATTTAATTATACACTTTCCATCTCTTCTCTAATAATGTGGGAGTAGCACTTCTAGAAATGTGAGAATTTTTCATTCGTTTAATCCCCTGGTGACTGAAAATGAAATTTATAAAGATGCAATACAATATTTCTTCACTAACTGAAAGGTTCTCATATATTTCATTGGTGAAAGTAATATCCTATTCAGCCTACAACTTTAGGTCCTGCATCCACGATTGCATCCCAAAGGATGCTTAGGTTCTGAGCCTTAAGCAGCATGTCTATGGTCCTGAACACAGATTTGAAAAGCACTTTCTCCATGTGGTCAACTCTGATTGGCTGGCTTGACACAGCTTTATTGTGGAAGGCCCCATAGGTTATTTTATAAGGCCCCCTGGAAACCACCCTGTGTTTGCAAGATACCAAGCTGAAAATATAAACACTTTACTAGATTTGTGAAGGTTTCATTGATTGATTGATTGATTGATTTAGTTTTCTTCTGTTGTTTTAATTCAATTTATTTCAGATAAATTTGCCCATTAACAGCAAATAAAAAGAAAGCAAAAATTGTGGTCAGTTGCTTTATATTTCAGGAGTGGTCCTTGGCCAGAATAAATGGCAAAATGTCTTGCAGGACACGATTGTGGACCCTTTTTTATGCATATAGTTTGGAAGACAAAAAAAAAATGAAAAGAGCTTTCTCTGCAGGGTGGCTGGGCCCTTCCTTAGAGGTAGGGTTAGGAGCTCTGCCACTCGGGAGGAGCTCAGAGTAGAGCCGCTGCTCCTCCACATTGAGAGGCATGGCTCGGGCATCTGTTCCGGATGCCTCCTGGATGCCTCCCTGGGAAGGTGTTACGGGGACGTCCCACCGGGAGGAGGCCCTGGGGAAGACAGAGGACACGCTGAAGGGACTATGTCTCTTGGCTGGCCTGGGAACGCCTCGGTATCCCCCAAGAAGGGCTGGAGGAAGTGTCTAGGGAGAGAGAAGGCTGGGCATCTCTCTCTCTCTATATATATTCTAAATTTCTGCTTTTTTTTCTCTTCTCATTATTTCCCTCAATATCCACAGCATACTGCATCTCACAGTGTATATCTGGCTTTATATCTTGCAAAACAGCAAATTTTTCCATAATTGTAAGTTGTGACTCTATTAATTGTTTCATCTAACAGATGACTTTATTTCTCATAATTGCTATTGTCTTTCTCAATTTTCATTTGATACTGTATCTCACAGTGCACCTTTATATCTCGAAAGATGTCACTTTTTTTTTTAGCAATTGCAAATAACAAAATAGGGAATTGTTTTTTTTTTTTTTTTTTTTTTCTTGTAACTGTTTTATATCTCACACTCATGGTTTTGTTTTGCATAATTGCTACTAAGCTCAATGTCGTCTCTCAAAGTGCATCTTTAGGCTATACCTCATAAAGTCTTTTAATTGTGAATGACATTCCATAATTTTGACTATTTTTGGTAATTGCATTATATCTCACAATTGTGACTCACAGTTTTACTTTCTTACTTTAACTCATAATTACCTGTCTACAGAAGCCTGCAAGAAATCTTTCGGAGGCACCTTTGTGTGCAACCCTTGACCTGGTGATATTTACTGCGGTATTTCAATCTATTAAGTGTAATTCTTCTCTGTGAAGCAAACTATAATATATATATATATATATATTATTTTTTTTGCCCATTCCACTCAGTAATATCCCTCACATTCTCATGTCAAGAAGACAAACATGTTATTCACAAAACACAACTCATCCTTTCAGTTAGACTTCATTCAGCTGACAAAATTAAATTTTGAGATGAAGGCACACACCTCTTTCTAACAAGACAGAATGGCTCAACATGAAGCTCAGCATTAGATGTGCCAGATATGCTTTATATAGCAAAATGTCAAGACAAGATTTTGCTTTTGTGGAAGCATCTACAGCATAGCAATCCTTGAAGTAATAAGCGTTCTTTAAAAGCAACTAAATTGCGTAACTGGATTAGCATTGTGTGTTTTAGGTCAAGGTGTGTATTACGAGGTTCTGTAATTAGATAAATTTGCAGCGTTAGCCTCCGGGCTGAGAACAGGTAGCCATATTAATGGTAAATAGAGGTACTCATTAACCCGGGCAGTGACACTGACGCTAACATCATCTAATTACAGCTGCTGCGCATCCCGTTGGGGCAACCATGTGCGGAGTGCTGAGGAAAAGGTCTAAGTCATTATTAGCTTTTTCATGCATCTTGCTCAGTGTTCTAGTTTAGCGACTACTGTAACAAATTGTTCATTTAAAAAACTAGTATCTTTTTATTTAAGCCGGTAAACATTTAGGATTTCCATTTCCAGCTCTAAATAACTTCTAATTGAAAGTGTTTTAGTTCATCCTAAACTATGCTAATAAAATGAGTCAGCTGTGGATGTTGAGAGCCAGTCGCGTAGCACAAAAGATGACGTAAACATCTACAGTGCTATCACAGCAGAGCCCTTATAGATCAGTGGGAAACAGACCTCTGTTCTACAACTGACTGTCTTCTGAGCCCATAGATTAAATCACCCTCTTGTCTTGCAATGGGGCCTTTCCATTACAAAAGAAAGAGGGAGGCAGCTTCTTTTACTCTGACGTGCCAGACTTGTGCTGCACCGCTAACATATCAATTTGTTTTGGCTCTGACTGCCATGGAATACTAATGCACACACAGTTATCTAAACACTTTATATATAACCATGCCAAATAGTGTGATGCTTTAAAAAAGGCTTGTCCCTGCTTTATATTACAGTAGGTGGCCTTAACTACTCTCTATCTATCTATCTATCTATCTATCTATCTATCTATCTATCTATCTATCTATCTATCTATCTATCTATCTATCTATCTATCTATCTATCTATCTATCTATCTATCTATCTATCTATCTATCTTTATGCTGTATTGCCTTCAAAGCATTCACGCTTTGAGCTTTTTAAACTACTTTAAACTTCAAACTATTTCAGAATGAAAACCGTCAAACTTATTTATTTTTTATTTTAAACTTATTACATGGCTACTTGCCACATAAGTAAATAATTATATGCAAAATATTGATTTGAGTTGAAATATTTGAACGCAAAGCTTCCGTGAAGTGTTCACCATTTTGAATCGAGTTTTAATATTTTATTAGCTAAACAAACGCATGATTCTTACATGATTCAGATAACTCTAAGATGATATAACTGAAACTACCAACATCAGTTTATTGCTGTCCATTTTTGAAAGATTTACTCATTTTTGGACCTAAAAAAAAAAAAAAAAGATTGATAATGTCTAAATTTAAGCTGGTCTCCATTCAAAACAATTGTAGAAAAAGTTTGATAAAGCATCTCTATAAACAACACAGCAGACTCAAGACTGCATTAAGTTTTCTTCAAACACTGAAGTTTTATATTTCTCTGCATGAGATGCATTTTACAAGCCTTCAGAAATGCCATGCAGAGAACCACATTAAACCATTTTTAACAGAAAGGCTCCCATGAGAGAACGATTTCCCACTAGGCTTTGAAATTCCACAAGCAACTTACTTGTTCAATAGCATCTCACTTGCTTAACCTGTCTCCAAAAATATGTTTGTACAGTACATTGCCTAAAGCCTTTCTCCTCCTCCTTATTCACTTATTTCAAAGTTAGGAATTCCTACATGGTTCTTTTCAGAGCTAGTTTCACACACTCTTTCATGACTTTGAGCTATGGTCCTTTCTTGCGAGTGTGAAACTTCATTTGTGAGTGAATCTATCTAGTCCATTGCACTCTATGACAAAAAATATCCAGGAAGGCCTGTGTTTTGAATTTTCTGTAGATTTTGTTGTGCTTATTTATTCCCCTATTTCAAGCTCTCAGGAGGAGACCGCATTTCTGTGTGTGTGTGTCCCTTTTTTCCTTTAAAATGGTAGTGAACTGAACCAATCTGTACATGTCAAAATACTTCAACAGTTATAGCAATGGGATCTTAACAATTTGATAACATCACTCATCAATATGTCACATTGTTAAAATCACTTACCGACCATTTCTCTAAGTCATATCCAATTACACCATTTATATATATATATATATATATATATATATATATATATATATATATATATATATATATATATATATATATATATATATATATATATATATATATATATATATATATATGAAAAACTATTTTTGGTACATACTGCCATCATACAATAAATGCTATTAGTTAGGCTTATCTTGTACATTGAAAACTAAATGGTGTGAAAAACTAAATTTTAATTCAAAAACTGTAAGTATATTACACACACAACTTTTTTATTTATTTACAAAATAACTTTTAGTCTATTGATCAAAGAAACCTCTCACAGATCTCCATCTTATAGCTTACAAGTCTCTCTCTCTCTCTCTGTCTTTGATATGTTGGCGTTATAGGCCCAGGCAATAAGAAGAGACCCTCATAGACCTACGGGGTGTAGGTATGCTGTAGAAATATGGGAATTCCTCATTTCTAAACAGCAGGAAGGTGTTCTGTGACCACTGCAAGGTATGCAAGTTTGGCCACTGTTATAATCCAATGAAAAGAACAAATGAAGGGTGATTGGGTTTACTGTATGTGTGAGTGTAGAGGAAGACTGTACCCTGCCCTTCTGCTGGAATGCATGGAAGTTGGTGTTAAGAACACAACCCTTTGATTTAGAAGAGCTGCTGGCTGTTCTCTGTGCATGCAAACCCTTCATCTGACTAAATTTGCAATGTAACACAAATCTCAAATTCCTTTTTGCTTCATAAGAATGGTTACTATATATAATAAAAAATATGTCAACACTGTAGGGACCAGTTCTCTCTACTACTGTAGTTGCTTATTAGCATGCCTATTAATAACTTATTGGCTGTTTATTAGTAATTATAAAGCACATATTCTGCATGACCATATTCTACATCCCTAATCCTACCCAATACCTAAACTTCACAACTACCTTACTAACTATTAATAAGCAACACATTAGGAGTTTACTGAGGCAAAATGCATAGTTAATTGTGGGTTAATAGCGAAAATTGGACTTTAGAATAAAGTGTGACGTACAGTATATACTGTATGATAAAATGTGTGTTAAACTCGATTCATCATATAAAGTAATCATGTTTCTTTATAAGACTTCATATGGACTTATTTTATGTTCTCTTTATGAACGTTTCTAAGCATCAGTTTATTTATTTATTTTTTTTTTTTTTTTTTTTGTGTGGAATGGACTTTCAATGGAATGAGAGAAATCCCTCAGGTTTCATTACATGTACATTTAGCCAGTCACATTACATGTACATTTAGACACAAATTATCATCAGTACATTAAGTTTTTAAGTCATTAAAGGGATAGTTCACTCGGAAAATGAAAATTTCTAATCATTTGCATTTGTATGATTTTCTCTTATTCTGTGGGAAACAAAGGAACACTGACTGTCATTGCATGGACCTAAAAAAAGTATATATATATATATATATATATATATATATATATATATATATATATATATATATATATATATATATATATATATATATATATATATATATATTTAAAAATTTATATATTTTGTGTTGTCTTTTGTGTTGTTCAACAGAAGAAAGTAAGTCATGCAGATTCTTCATACTCCATTATCAATTGGTAATTAAAATCTCTTAATTGAAATCTGCCTCAATTAATTAACACTTACTAAATATAATAGTCTTTCTTTTTTCATTTGTTGGTTTGTGTCTTGCTGAGATGCTCTTCCTCTTTGTTAGGGCTTCATTCTCTCTCATTCTCTCCCCACAGATGCTTTGTTTAAAGAGACATGCTGAGTCTCCCACATCAGCATTTTACCTCCTGGAATCAGAGCCAATTTGTTGATTTAAGTCACACACTGAGTGGAGATTGATGGCTCTGGAACTGCAGGACTCCTTATCGATTGATCAGACAGCCTGTGGATACGTGCTCTACTGAATCGTTCGTCATTGTAAAGTGCGTCCATAAACACCCAGTGAAAGTGTTTTAGTCCGTGTAAGAATGCACCGAATGATCTGAGAATTCAGTAGTAGACACCAAATGAATGAATCTCTATGCTAATGGGCCATGCAGATATTTGGGGCGATATTTCCATGAATTGCCATTGTAGCACAAAACTTTCATTTCCTGTATCTTTCTGGAAAAATTGTATTGCTGAAATGTCAGTATTTCGTAAGAGAAGCATGGAAAGCTAAGTGTAAGAGCATGGCATATCCTTAATTTTTGAAAACAATCAGCATGTGTTGGTGGATCATTTTGCTGTTAATAGATCAGTTGTGTCCATGAGCTGTGTTTCTGTGTATCGGAGGGAGCTGGCATGTCACTGAGCCTCTGTGCTTTGCATATGTGTTTTATGATTACAGCGGTGGAAGCAGCCAGTCATCCATGAAGACAGCAGTGGCTCACAGATTTGCTGCACAGCTCTGGGGCAATGGCATTACACAACACGTTGGCAGGAAAAGCTTTGTGCGCACGAGAGACTGTGGCCATGGAAGCTCTGGATGAGACCACAAAAACTGTCACACAGCTGGCTCTAGGTGGGAAGCCTGTGGGTGTTTTTGTGTGTGTGTGTGTGTATGTGTGTGTGTGTGTGTGTGTGTGTGTGTTTAAAAAGAGTTTATCTTCAATTTTTGAATTGTGAACAAATATGGTATATATAATTTAAAAAAAAAGGTGAAAAAGGATGCTTAAAGAGGAGCTGCAGCCAAAAAAAAAAAAAAAAAAAAAATTCTCAATTGGAGATTTCTGATGTCCCTGACAATTGCCAAAATGCTCAAAACACACATACATACATAAATACATACATAGCTCCTTGTACCGTGAGCTTTACACTTTGTGCTTAGATCGTTAAAATAGTGCCCAATATGTATTACAAAGTACTCAAATGTATGCAAATCAGTATTTTATTTTTTAAATATTCAAAAATTGGACAGCTCCAAGATTCATAACACTAAAATTATATCACACAGAGAAGCAAATTAATGATTTTGGATATGATCAGAAGTGCAAAATATCTAAAACTACTGGCTGTAAATATAAACTACAATATCAATATATATATAAAGCATGGAGTGACATTTAAAAATAAAATTAATACATGTTTTAAATATCCTTAATAAATAGTAATGCTGTCAATCAGTAACATTTTTTAAACTAATTAATCACACTTTTTTCACACATCTATTTGTGTCAATTAAAAAAAAAATGCACCTGTTTCTTGTTTTGTTTTTAGATAAATAAATAAAGTTAATTTTTAAGTGTTACCCCAGTCCTGCATATATAATTGTGGAATTGCAATTGATTGAGAGTGTGGAGAGATGGATTCAGTTATATTTCTTTTGCAATAGTACTTTTGCAAATGGGGTTTTAAGAATAATTCGAGACCAAATCATTTGTGATTGTGACGAACATTTACTTCTTAGCATCACATTTTTATGTATATGTGAAAATGTGACTATATAAACACACCGAAAGCATTATCAAAACACACATGCCAACGCTGTCAGTAATTGAAACGACTCTATCGGATAGACCGAAGAGTTTATTTTGTTTGCGCTCTAAACCCTCCCTTGTCATAAAAGTCACTTGAGAAATTGTGAGGAGCCATAAATATGCAATTACATGTGCCTAGCTGCATAAGAAGAGCCAGAGTTGCAGATGCTGCGTTTGTGACCATATTAATATGCACCTGTCTGGCTTTTTCAATAGGCAAGCATTGTTTAAGCACAGCAGGGAGACGTCGAGAGAAAACAGCTCCTCATTCATATTCATATCTCTCTCTCCCTCAAACACATTCTGCAGCGCTGACTTGCAGGCAGAGTTGTACTCGTATATTGTGGACAGCTGGCCTCTCAAGCAAACAAAACTTCACTCTTCATTTTGTTTTTCATTAAACTTCTTTGTTGTATATTAGTAATCATACAAAATACAATGTATTTATTTATTTCATTTTTTTATTTTACACACAAAAAAGTGCTTTATGAAAAATTAAATGAAGAGTGAAGCTTATTAATTATGCTTAAAATAAATGACACTGACAGGGCCATGTAAAAAGCTCTACTTTGTTTATTGCTGTGATATTTCAAAATGGAAATAGGGGAGATATATTTATTCTAATTCAGTTTCAAATTAAACCTTTTATGAATCTATTTGTATTCAACACAGTCATGAAGAATAGAAAGTTTGATAAACTGAAAGAAGCTGCTGTCCAAACAAAATGTCATTATAATTGCCAAGTTTTTTTTTTTTTTTTTTTTATCATAACTATCTCAAGAATCACACACACACTGAGAGAAATGTTCATAAGTGTCGTGCTTCATCAGCTTGTTTGCATGACTGTTAGATTGTGTTTTGATGGAGCAGTCGGCAGTGAAAGCTCTTCGAGTGGGGGAAAAAACAGTTTTGAAAGCTGGGTGTATATTGTCTCTTCCCATCTTGTTTCTGTAATAGTCAGAATACTGAAATTCCATCAGCACTGAAGTAAGACATGCCAATTTGAGACAAATTATTTTGTGATTTTTGGCTGAGGAATTTTTGTGCCGTTCTCTGATGTGTTAACACAAAAGATTACTCTGGTTTGCTCAGACTAATGAGGCTGATTCTCGACCCCAAACTATTTCTTTCTCATGATTTTTTTGTCAGGAGAAATGGGCAGGATTCAGATGCGGGTTTACGCAAGGCTTTATTTAAAGCAGAGGAGGCAGATCAGATGAGTCACGTTCACAGGATTACTCGTAGTGACTGGAAGAATAGTCGAAGCAGATGAATCAAACCGATGAGTAACGTTCCACAGTTATTTGTACGACCACTGAGACCGGAGGGATGACACTGAAGCTTCCAAGAGCTCTGCACTGGGGAACAGGGGGCAGAGAAAACAGCTAAACACACTGGAGCCTGAGGACAAGACACGACAAAGGTGAGTGCTAAGAACAGCTAGAAGATCCGAGCTATTGAAACGAGTAACAACAGTCTGACAATAGGCAGAGAAACACAGGGAATGATAAAGGTGTAAAATTAGAAGAACATAGAAAACAGGTGGCGAGCAATTAAGGTTCATAACACAGAAACAAGGAGGGCGGGGAAAACTCAAACAGGTAGACACGGTGAGCTGACAAGTGATAAACACACACACACACACCAAAAAGGCAGGTGATTAGCCCCGAGACCCGACAGTACCCCCCCTCCCAGGAGCGTCACCTGACGCTCTAGGAAGGGCCCTACCTCGATGTCGCCGGAAGTCCTCAATCAACGAGCGGTCCAGAATGTCCCGGGACGGCACCCAGCACCTCTCCTCTGGGCCATACCCCTCCCAGTCCACAAGATACTGAAACCCCCTGCCGCGGCGCCGCTCATCGAGTAATCTCTTAACCGTATAGGTGGGAGATCCATCCACAAGACGAGGGGGCGGGGGGGTGGGCCGACTACAAGCAGGATTAAGGGGGGAAGAGAACACCGGCTTGACCCTGGAAACATGAAATACCGGGTGAACCCGACCAAAAGTTGGAGGGAGCTTGAGCCTGATCGCCACCGGACTAACCACCTTGGTGATGCGGAATGGCCCAATGAATCTGGGTGCCAGCTTACGAGAAGGCGCCCGGAGAGGCAGATCCTTGGTAGAAAGCCAAACCCGCTGACCACACACATAGGCAGGAGGAGAGGATCGGCGACGATCAGCTGCAGTCTTGGTTCGGCCAGAGGTTTGGATCAGAATCCTCCTGGCTTTCTCCCAGGTGCGACGGCAGCGCTGGACGAAAGCCAGGGCGGATGGAACCGCTGCGTCGGGTTCCTGTGAGGGGAACAAAGGTGGGTTATAACCAACAGAACACTCAAAAGGGGACATACCTGACGCGGCCACCGGAAGTGTGTTATGAGCGTATTCTGCCCATGAGAGCTGCTGGCACCAGGAACTCGGATTGTTGGATGCTAGACAGCGGAGCATTCTTCCTAGATCCTGGTTGGCCCGCTCACACTGCCCATTGGTCTGGGGATGAAACCCTGAAGACAGACTTGCGGAGGCCCCAATCTGTCTACAAAATTCCCTCCAGAACCGGGAGACGAACTGGGGACCCCTATCAGAAACCACATCCACCGGAAATCCATGGAGACGGAAGACGTGGTCCACCACCAGTTGGGCGGTCTCCCGGGCGGAGGGCAGCTTGGGCAGGGGGATAAAATGAACAGCTTTGGAAAAGCGATCCACCACCGTGAGAACCACAGTGTTATCCTTTGAGGGAGGAAGCCCAGAGACGAAATCAAGGGCAATGTGTGACCAAGGACGGGAAGGGATAGGGAGAGGGGTTAGCAGACCATCAGGAGGACGATTGACCGTCTTACTTTGGGCACATGTGGGGCAGGCCAACACAAACTGTCTAACATCGGCGGCCATAGTAGGCCACCAGAAACGCTGTCGGATGGCAGACAACGTTCTCCGAATACCTGGATGGCAGACTAACCTGGATGAGTGACCCCACTCAAGGACCTCAGAGCGCAGCGCAGCCGGCACCGACAACCTGCCCGCCGGGCACTCTCCTGGCACCTGAACCCCTCGACCGGCCTCCTCAACTCGCTGCTCGATACCCCATGAAAGAGCCCCGACCACCACCCCCTCAGGAAGGATGGCCTCGGCCGCAACCTCCCCCCCTGGAGCATCGAACAGACGAGAGAGGGCATCAGGTTTGGTGTTCTTAGAGCCCGGCCGGTACGAGAGGGTGAAGTTGAACCTGGCAAAGAAGAGCGCCCAACGGGCCTGGCGCGAGCTCAGCCTCTTGGCCGAACGGACGTATTCCAGGTTCTTGTGATCCGTCCAGACCAAGAAGGGCTGCACTGACCCCTCCAACCAGTGACGCCACTCACCCAAGGCCAATCGTACCGCCAACAGTTCTCTATTGCCGATGTCGTAGTTACGTTCTGCAGGGCTGAGACGACGAGAGAAGAATGCACTAGGGTGGAGCTTCCCATCGTGTAGGGAACGCTGAGATAGAACTGCGCCAACCCCGACGTCCGAAGCATCAACCTCCACAACGAATTGGGCCTCAGGATCTGGAACCAACAGAACAGGTGCAGAGACAAAACGGGACTTTAAAATGTCAAAGGCTACCTGCGCCTCCCGGTTCCATCTGAAGGACACCTTGGTGGAGGTTAAGGCTGTGAGCGGTGCAGCGATCTGACCAAAATTTCTGATGAATCGCCGGTAGAAGTTGGCAAAACGCAGGAATCGCTGCAGAGCCTTCCGGGAGTCAGGGACCGGCCACTGGGCGACAGCTTCAATCTTAGCGGGATCTGGCTTGATCCCCTCCGTGGAAATAATGTGGCCAAGGAACGTAACTGACTCAGCGTGGAATTCGCACTTCTCCGCCTTGACAAACAACTGATTTTCTAGTAAGCGCTGGAGAACCCGTCGGACATGCTGGGTGTGTAATTGGAGAGAAGGGGAGAAAATCAAGATATCATCCAAATACACGAAGACAAATTGATTGATCATGTCACCCAACACGCTGTTGACGAGTCCCTGGAAAACGGCTGGAGCATTGGTAAGACCAAACGGAAGAACCAAGTACTCGTAGTGTCCCGAAGGAGTGTTAAACGCCGTCTTCCACTCATCCCCCTCCCGAATGCGCACCAAGTGGTAGGCGTTGCGCAGGTCTAACTTGGTGAAGACGCGAGCTCCCTGTAATAACTCAAAAGCAGAAGACATTAAAGGTAGGGGGTACCTGTTCTTAATAGTAATGTCATTCAAACCTCTGTAATCAATACAGGGGCGCAGGGAGCCGTCCTTCTTCTGAACAAAGAAAAAACCTGCACCAGCGGGAGAGGAGGAATGGCGGATGAGCCCAGCTTGAAGTGACTCACGTATATATTTGTCCATGGCCTCTCTTTCAGGACCCGAAAGGGAATATAAACGACCCTTAGGCGGAGAAGAGCCCGGGAGAAGATCAATGGCACAGTCGTAGGGGCGATGCGGGGGTAGCGAGGTGGCCCGGGCCTTACTGAAGACCGCCCGAAGATCATGGTACTCCGCGGGAACACCGGCCAGGTCCGAGGGATCCTCCTGAGGAAGACAAGACACAGAGACAGGAGGAAAAACAGCACCCAAACATGACACGTGACAAGACTGACTCCAGGCTAACACGGAATTGTTGACCCAGTCAATGTGAGGATTGTGTTTGTGCAGCCATGGGTGTCCCAGAATTAAAGGGGCCTTAGGGGAATCAATAATAAACAACTCGATCAGCTCGCTATGGCTATCAGCAATATGAAGGTTTAACTTGGGGGTGATGTGAGTGATGGTGGTAAGGGGACGGCCAGCTAACGACCATGCTGATACGGGACTAACTAAGGGGATAAGTGGTATTCTCCATCGTTGGGCAGAAGCAGCATCGAGGAAGTTCCCCTCAGCCCCTGAATCCACAAGGGCGAGTCCAGCGTGAGATTGACTCTGGACGGAGAGTTGGAACGGCAGCTGAGTCCGTGCTGCAGGAGAGCTTGAACTAAGAACCGTGCCCACCAGGACGCTCCGCCTCACTGGTGGCCCCTGGCCCTTTAACGGACAGTGAAGAGCGAAGTGACCTCCCCCGCCGCAGTATAGACACGCCCCCGACGACAGACGCTCCTGCTTCTGTTGTGGTGTAAGCCGTAAACGACCCAACTGCCTGAGTCAGACGCGATAACTGGGCCGCCGCCTCGTCTCCCTGAGCTGAGCGATCAAATAATTTTGCCATCTCATGACTGAAGTCCGCGAAGGTTGCACAACAGGAAGCCCGCGATCTCCATACGGCAATCCCCCATTCGCGGGCACGGCCCGAAAGAAGTGTAAGTACGTACGCAACTTTGGCCTCTTCTTTTGCGTAACGCCGGGGCTGCAGAGCGAACACCAGCGAGCATTGGGAGAGGAACGCTTGACAGGCGTTAGGATCGCCATCATAGACCGGCGGATTGTTGGCATGAGGTTCGGGCTCGTGGAACATACCGGTGTGAAGAACGGATCCGCTCGTTGCCTCTCGCCGAAGACCGTCCACCCGTGCGATGAGCTCGGAGACCCGGGCAGTGAGAGTGTCCACTTTCCGCGCGGTGGTGCCGAGCTGGGTGGCATGCTGTCCCAACAAAACTCCCTGCTGAACGAGAGCCGAGCGGAGCGGATCAGATCCCGCTGAATCCATGATCTGGTCAGACTGTTATGTCAGGAGAAATGGGCAGGATTCAGATGCGGGTTTACGCAAGGCTTTATTTAAAGCAGAGGAGGCAGATCAGATGAGTCACGTTCACAGGATTACTCGTAGTGACTGGAAGAATAGTCGAAGCAGATGAATCAAACCGATGAGTAACGTTCCACAGTTATTTGTACGACCACTGAGACCGGAGGGATGACACTGAAGCTTCCAAGAGCTCTGCACTGGGGAACAGGGGGCAGAGAAAACAGCTAAACACACTGGAGCCTGAGGACAAGACACGACAAAGGTGAGTGCTAAGAACAGCTAGAAGATCCGAGCTATTGAAACGAGTAACAACAGTCTGACAATAGGCAGAGAAACACAGGGAATGATAAAGGTGTAAAATTAGAAGAACATAGAAAACAGGTGGCGAGCAATTAAGGTTCATAACACAGAAACAAGGAGGGCGGGGAAAACTCAAACAGGTAGACACGGTGAGCTGACAAGTGATAAACACACACACACACACCAAAAAGGCAGGTGATTAGCCCCGAGACCCGACATTTTTATTACTGATCTAACTTGAAAGGCTGATAATTTCACATAAAACTGTCTACATTTTATCTCTCACAATTTGTCTGTGTCTTCCTTCACATTGTGATTCTTTCCAAAGAAAATTTATAAAAAGATTTTATAAAAAGCCTAAAAAAAAAAAAAGCCCTGACCTAATTTTTCAGTAAAATTTGCTGAAGAAAGTCCTGTCTTAAGCTAAAGGCATGTATATATATATATATATATATATATATATATATATATATATATATATATATATATATATATATATATAGTCTGGCATTGAAGGTGACTCTGTTTATTTTGTAAATGCATATTATTGCGAACAATTTGTCCATGCAATCTAATAATAATAATAATAATAATAATAATAATAATAATAATAATAATAATAATAATAAATAGACTATGGACAAATGGACAAATTCTTCCATATTGTAAAATTACATCTTAAATAGAAAAATTTAAATTGTTATGTATTAATTACTCCCCCTCATGATATTGAACAACCCATAAAACCTTTATTTATCTTCAGAACGCAAAAAAAAAAAAAAAAAGCTTTCTGACTTTGCATAGACAGCAACACAACTTCCACACACAATGGTCAGAAATGTATTAGAGGCATCAATAAAATAGTAACAATATCATAACAGTTGAACCACTGATGTCACATGGTGACAATGTCTGTATACCTTTCTAGGCCTTTAACATGGTAGTTGTGTTGCTGTCCATGCAGGGTTAGAAAGCTCTTAGATTTAATCAACAATATCTCAATTTGGGTTGGAACGACATGGGTAATGAGTAATGAGGCTGAGTAACTATTCCTTTAACATTTCTTAACAGAAGGCTAGATACTGTATATTATGATCATAGATAGACTGATGGATAAAACAACCAAAAATCTCTCCAATTAACAACCGAAGTATAATAATCCATTATGCTTTTATTTATTACACGTTATTGAAGAAATTAATCAGTTTTGTGGTGACTTTAAAACAACAGACCTCTCTGTAGTGCTTCAGTTTAGCCCCAGTTCACTGCATTAGCAGTGCCCCATTACACCAGGTGGAGAAGTTGTGTAAATTTAATATATTGTAATTTGATATACAAACAGAAGCTTAATGGATTGTAAGCATACATAATAAATAATCAAAACACTTAGTGTCACTGGCATTATCAGGCAAATGTAAGTGTGTGACAGGAAGACGAGTTAAACACATCAGTTTGTTCTCCTCGGCATCCTGTCTGGTGATTACGCTTAAACAAAGAGCTGTTTCCCTGTCACCTCTGTCATGTGCCGGCCAATCAGAGGCCAGTAAAGAGCAGTGTTTTATTAGCCTGCATCTGCTGTGCAGCTGCTCTCTTTCCATCAGGAGATTCTCTTTTTGGCAGGTGTCAGTGGCCGCCAGATGCATCCACCACCTCCCAGAGACCTGTCGCATCATTAAGCCATCAGAACATCACTACGGACAGAGAGAAAGCAGGCCATGGCAGGGACCAATCCAGCTGCAAACCCGTCCAGATGAATAATACATCGGCACGCCAGACAAATGTTCTGCTAAGCAGGAGTGAATCACAGTGAACTGCTTGAGAAGGTCCAGAGATTGACTTCCTCCCATCAGGGTTAGTAAGCAGAAAACACTCTTCTTTTGTGCTGAGCTTCAGCATGTTTGTACAGAGAGGGAGATTCTCATGGGCGACTCCACCTGTCTGTTTGAGCTGTGCAGATTTTTATCCTCCTCACTCGCTGTGCCGTTTTTCTCCTCTTTTGGTTAGCTGCAGGTTATGTCCTGCAGCATCTGATAAGAAATAGCCTTTGGACTGGTGAGACCATAACAGGTTATTATCAAGAATTTTAGACCATTTAATCATCTTTTAAATGTGCACTTTTCTTCCCCTTTTCTCTTGCTGTCTGCCTGTCAAAAACCTGAGAAAAATCTAAGCAGGCAGCTGACAGTGCTGTGAGCACTGGAGATGGCTGCTCTTCTCTCATTACTGAGAGCTACCCCAAGATTGCTGTCTCAACCATTTGTCCACCACCAGTGTGAAGTGATCATTTTTACAAACACAAATTCACCAGCAGTACAGAAAAAAAAGATCTGCATTTGAGTAAGTATTTGACTCTGTCAGGTTGAGGTCATGCTAAACAAGACTTCAGACACACATGATATTAGTCAGTGTGGACAGTGAGGAGGTGTAGAGTTGGATTTGTTTAAAATTCATTTTTTATTTGAATGTTTTAAAAATCATACATAGTTTCTTATACAATATGACATGATCTGGATACCAAAAAAGCTTTTTTCTCTTTCCAAAGTTGCGAGTGATTATTTGCATTACATTTACAGCTTAATTAATTGGCTTGGGAAAACCTGGATTTGGAACTTACTGCCGATGATCACAGATTTCAGATATCAAAGCGTTTATCTCTATAAAAGCAGTAACAATGTAACATTTTGCCTAAATAATTAAGTCAGTACATAATCAACCAAATACATGATAAATGTGCTGTTGGTGACAAGCTAACTTGGTAAGATGAAGCTTGATGTTATTATAAGTAAAATTATTTTCAGTTGGTGTCAGCAGTGTTGGGGAATTGTGTGGGCACTAGATTGTGTGGGCACTAGATTGTTAGTTTTAGCCTGTATGTCTGTTTTTCCTTTATTTCATGGAATCTTCAAAAAATAGGCTTTGTTATGCAGACCTGGACCCTATTGTTACTGCCGTTTAAAAAAATAATAATTAAAATAACAGAAGGGAAGTAAACAATGACAGAATTTTAAGCTTTGGCTGTTTAGCATTGTCCAGTTAGCACCTGATGGTAGATGCCACACTAAAAAATGCTGGGTTAAAAACAACCCAGCACTGGATAAGAATAAGGTATGGACAAACCCAAACAACCACACTATAAAACATGTTGTTGGTGTTTTGTTTTTTTTTTCACCCAAATGCTGGGTTCAGCCTGATGGGTCATTTTATTGGGTTGTTTTAAATATTTTTTATCCATGTGCTGGGTAGTTTTTCTGTAACTAAGTTGCTGGGTCATTTTTAATGAGGTTATTTTTTCTACCCAACCGCTGGGTTGTGCCTGTCTCCGACGAGTTGCTGAGTTACAGCGAAGACTATAGAAATACAGTCAGAGCAGGATTTTTGAGTCCTCTATGGGAGAACGCGGTTCTCAGCACCACCACTGATTTGGTTGGTGGTCTTCTTCAATGAAATAAAGGTTTCTATACATTTTATTTCATTTATAATATTATACATTTCTAAGTCTTTGCTGTAAATTGTATTATTACACAGCTCTGTGGAATCCTTGATTCTGTTTGATCAGTCTGCTGGCAGATAATGAATTTGCATACTGTATATGTATGCCACCACAAATAAAGTCTGTGGGAAACGTTTGACTATCGTATAAATAAATTAAACTGTATAACAGTTTCACTGCAATTCATGTTATAATGTTAGAATTAAAGAACAATAAACATAACACATATGCACTTATCTGTACATAGTAAAAGCAGTTAATTTTCCCACCCCCATATGTTCTGGACCTTTTAAAGAAGTACTAACCCTTTGCAATCAGGGACTTTCTGAGGGGCAAACTTTTACCTAGAACTTTTTTAAGATTCTGGTTCCCATGGTGGAAACACACTGAGTAATGGCCCAAAGTCAAGAAATATGCTTTTTGTATACATCTGTTATATGAAATAGCTTATTCAGGACAGTAATAAATATATAAAAATAACATGCAATTTTCATGATCCCTCTCATTTTCTTTCAATTATTAACATTTTGCACATTCTGCAAGGGGTATGTAAACTTATGAGCACAACTGTTTATACATTTTACTATGGGAATTTTATACATGCTACAACCATTTATCTACTCAGAGAATAATATACATATGTGAAAATTATAAATTTCCTTCCAGGTAACATTTTAATGCAGTATCATTCTTGATATTTCACAATATTTGCCATACATTACATTTCTGTATAGGTTTCTACAAACAGGTGGCGAAAAGCTCAGTATAAATTAAAGTAGGTTATTTGTTGTCTTTTCATTTTGAATTTGGTAATATCA
The DNA here is from genome assembly GCF_023724105.1 of Carassius gibelio. NCBI lineage: Eukaryota > Metazoa > Chordata > Actinopteri > Cypriniformes > Cyprinidae > Carassius > Carassius gibelio. The sequence continues at coordinate 23,014,376 of NC_068396.1, forward strand.
CATCCACTTATCCTATCGGTTATGTACTGCATTTGTTTTCCATTTTTAGTCCGGCATATTATTGTCTTCTGCATGAGCAAGACCACCTCGCTCCGTCAGTTTCCTCATTAGTAATCAGCTGCATGCCGGTGATGTTTAATTGCTGGAATATGTCAGGATGTAATTATTGCAATCATCTCCATTAAAAATGGCTGCCTTTCTGAGTGAAAACGGGCCCAGTGACACAGTGATGATTCCACAGCTGTCAAGGCAGGTTTCAGTTGCCAGATCTCCGATTCCACTCATCCTCTTTCATTATGTAAGGAATTACTCAGAGGCCATGAGGTTAACCAGATCGGATTTAGCACACTGCCATAAGTTTCTACAAAACATGCACGCTGCACATTGACCAGCTTTAGACACGGGGCTGCAAGCAATTAATGCTGTTGTCTAGGACATGCAGGCAAGTATGAGCTTTTGAGTTATTATCTGGGGATTGGTGGAACTGAAGAGGGATGCTGTATTGAATTCTCCTTTTTTCATCTAGGTCATTTTTAACCGCTGCAATCACTGTTATACGAAGTACTCAGAACCAAAGTGGAGGTGGTAGTGACATGGGAAATGCTGTGAGCTGTTGCAATCCATCTCATCCAAGTTGAGCGATGGTTCACCTTTCTCACCCTCATCCATCAGCCAGGCTTTTTGCAAAGGACAAAAACAGTGGCAAGACAAGGATTATGCTGTGAAGTCATGTAGAAGAATGTTTGCAAATGCGGAAGAGACTCTGTTTCTATTGGTAAAAATGTCCCATCTTATTATCTTTTTTTCCTTCTCATCATTTGGTTGATAAGTCACTCGAATAATTTGTACTTTTAGAGTTTTTTAGCATCTCGGTATGATGTTTGAATTTGTTTAGTATGAAGTGTTAAACGCCTCAAAAACACCTGATAATAACAGAGATTATTATAATATATCATTAACTTTTGTTGAATTGTTGAATGCCTTTTTAAATGTCTTAATGGACTCTGCTCATATATTGACTAGTTTAATGGTTTTATCATAACGATATTTCACAGAATAACACTTTGGACAAAAAACGGAACCGAGATTTGAGGCATTAGGATTGCTCTTCCAAGGCAATTTCTCTCTCTCTCTCTCTCTCTCTCTCTCTCTCTCTCTCTCTCTCTCTCTCTCTCTCTCTCTCTCTCTCTCTCTCTCTCTCTCTCTCTCTCTCTCTCTCTCTCTCTATATATATATATATATATATAGTAGGCTTCTTGGTAATTATTTTGTCAAATTTTTAAATGTGAAAGGTGCTTTGAAATGCAAATATTGGGTTAATCAAAAATGTGAATGCTGCATACATTGAAACCTTGTTTTAAATGTCATTTCTAATAGGAAATAGCAAATGCAGATCTTTAATTAAAATACTTTAAATGTTGAGGCATTGATTTGGGCCACAGTGGAATGTCTGTAACAGTCAAATGCATTACAGCATCTAATAGACAAATTGATGCATGCATCGCTTTAGAAAGCATAGAATCTGAACCCACAGTAATTCTGAGAATACTTGACAGATTTCCTCAGAATTTGAACACCTTCTTTTATTTTCAAATATTCAAGATGATTTAATGATTTCAGCTACCAATACGAATGTATAACTTGCTTTTTGACACATTTTATGATGTTTAAATTTATTCTGCTCAATAGTTCCCCCAAAAGACTCCTCATATTCCTTCTGGCACTGCCTGAAAGTCAGTCTTAAAGAAGAGTCTTGAGTTGATATTTCCAAAGAGTTTCAAAGCACCATTTACATTTAAGGCAAGCATTAAGAAAATTTGAAACCATTTTTGTTCAATTATTCAAAACACAGAATTATCCAAGCACTAAATCAAGGCATACAGTAGGTGCCCCATGACACCATTGTCAAATACCTTTAAAGTGTTTTTAACCGCAAACCAAATATCCTTCCCATGTGCCAGCTTAAAATAATCATAGCTTTTCTGCTCGATATGCTATAAATATAGTGTGGAACTGTTTTTTTTTTCTTCTTCTTTATAGTAAATATTATTTGTATATCAAAAAGGCCTTTTTGAATAAGTTTGTGGATGCAAAAGTTACTAAGAGTTTATTTAATTCACCATGCATGAAATGTCACAGTAGCAATGTTAATCATGGGCTGTGCTTATAGAGTTAAATGAATCCTGTACAGTTTTACAATTTTCAGTAGCGCTTGCAGAGCCTCTAACAGCGATAGTTTACACACACGTGTCAGCAATCTAAAAGGCTTGAATCACATGGGAGGATCGTGCACAAGATGAATGATATGAGTGTACGAGTCACACGCTGAGCCAGAAATCACAGGGTTTTCGATCTGCCAACAAGCATTCCTGACTCGATAATGCAGGGGAGATTGTGAGGAGGAAACTTACTTCTGCATATAATGTGTAAGCTTACAGAGTAAGAAATAAATAAATAAATAATAGTAATATTCTAAATCAATATTTGAGGATCTTCGAAGAATAGTATTCACCTTAAAATTAAAAAAAAGTATTCACCCTCAGAGCATCCAAGATGTAGATGAGTTTGATTTTGTCATCAGAACAGATTTGGAGAAACGTAGCATTACATCATTTGCTCACCAGTGGGAGTGAATTGGTGCCGTCAGAATCTAGTATTTTGGACAGAGGTGGCAGTTTAAAGTTAAAATATCCTAATGATGGATGTTTCTTATAAACATGCAGCTTTTCACCTGACAAGATATTAATTGACGGATTGGAGATGTATGGGTTACTTGTGATGTTTATATCAGCTGTTTCGACACTATTTTTGACGGCACCCATTCACTGCAGATGATTCACTGGTGAGCAAGTGAGAATATTTTTTTTTGGGTGAATTATTCCTTTATAATAAAAAGTATTCATTTCAGTTTTGAGTGTATACCACTGGACATCCCAATTATTTTATCATTTTATAATCATTTTTATATCACTGATTTTATGTAAAACATTTTGAGGTTGTGCTTGTTTGATCATTATTTGGCAACTGGACAGAAAAAGAAATTAGCATGCTGCCTTGATAGCACACTTTTAAAGGGTGGTGTGATAAAAGCCTGATTTAATGTAACAGAATGAAAAAAACAACACATTAAATAGCTTTTATGCATGTAAGTGGCCTATACCAAGAGCTAAATTATACTAGTCTGTGAAAGTGAATCATTCTGCATGACTAGCTGATTAAAATGGCATAAATAGTGCTAATTGGTCAACTTAAAATGTTTATCTTCAAACTTTGAAAACATTGAACTGAATACATTGATACTGTATAGTGATTTGTTCACTCAACGGTGACATTGTGCATCCAACATGTAACCAAACATGAATATTGCACAGTAATTCATTTAGCTGCTCCTGAGGTTGTTGTTTGCTACACAAAATCCCTTTTCACCTCTCATATATTATTGATAGGACCAGCTACCCTGTAGCAGTCTTCCTGTTCTAAACTTTCTCTAAAGATATTTCTTGCATGGAACAGATAATGTTGTTAGTTGGACTTCGAATGTTTGCACAGCTCATAGAATTTATTGATTCTTGAATTCCAAGAAGATTTGTTTTTGTTTTTCTTCTTAGAAATATGATCAGAAAAGGCAGCATGTAAGACTGATGCTCTGCTGTTCACCTCTGACACCTCTGAGTAAACATGTTTTATTTTTTTAATAATCCCATACTTTTTTACTTGAAATATCTTTGTACAATGAACAAAATTATAAATGCAACACTTATATTTTTGCCCCCATTTTTCATGAGCTGAACTTAAAGATCTAAGATTTTTTTCTATGTACACAAAAGGCCTATTTCTCTCAAATATTGTTCACAAATCTGTCTGAATCTGTGTTAGTGAGTGCTTCTCCTTTGCTGAGATAATCCATCCACCTCACAAGTGTGGCACAGGTGTGACAGGGGTTCTGAAAACCAGTCAGTATATGGTGTGATAACCACTGGAACATGCTTTTTTAAATCTCAAACATGCTCAATGGGTGACATGTCTGGTGAGTATGCTGGCCATGCAAGAACTGGAGTATTTTCAGATTTCATGAATTGTGTACAGATTGTGTACATTATCATGCTGCAACATGAGGTGATGGTCTTGGATGAATGGCACAACAATGGGCCTCAGGATCTCGTCTCGGTATCTCTGTGCATTCAAAATGGCATCAATAATGATTGGACAATAATTTACAGTATTTATAAATTAATAATGCATTAACAATTATCAAATGAATATACTCTTACTGTAAAGTGTAACACTTTTTTTCATGCAAGAATTCTCAGCAACACATTTCCTTTATGCCAGATATTTTGCCTGAGTTACATTTTATTCTACAGTGTCTATATTACACACACTGATCCTTAAATGGTTACAGTATGACTAACAATGTGTGAGCTATGTTAAATGATAAATGATAAATCATAATTTTAAAATAGCTAATAATAGCATTAAACATACATTGTTGATTACCATTTTATTAAAGCTGCAGTAGGGAACTTTTGATGCTCTGGCGGAACTGCTTGCGTCTTGCAGAAGAACATCGTAGCCGGAACTACTTCTCTCTGTTTATGTCTATGAAGAATCACAAAGGTACTGGGTTACTCCGCCGCAGTACCCCCGAAGCAATCTAAAATAGTCAGAATATAAACACTTATTATAGGTGCACCCTAGTGATTCAGGACAAGCCAAAAACACGGTTTGGAAAATGGATTCATGGTGTACTCGCTTATTATATACATTTTTCTACATTTTAAACATAAACAAAGTTACGGACCGCAGCTCTGATTGGTTGTTTTCTACCGGGAGCGATGGAGTTTCTGCAAATGGGAATAGGACCACTGGGAGGAGCCAGAGGAGCTTGATTTTTTTCACAGATTATCTGTCTCATATTCTACTGTCAGGACATAATGACAGGTTTAATAAATATGTAAAAAATATTTTTTTACAAAAGTTCCCGACAGCACCTTTAAAATTTCATCTGATAAACCTGTTCAAGAGAATACCTGTACTTAAACGTACTGCACATGCCTTTATTTGTGACATTTTGTCAAACTTCTTCATATGAGAGATTTTATTTAGTGTTTTACATTTTGTTTAAAAACATTTGGTAACACTTTATATCAAGGTGTCATTTGTTGACATTAGTTAATGTATTAACTAACATGAACATACAATGAACAATACATTTATAACAGTATTTATTAATCTTTGTTAACATTAGTTGATAAAAATTCAGTCATTCATTGTTAGTGCATGTTAACTCGCAGTGCATTAACTAACGTTAACAAACACATGTTAAAAAAACATTAACTAATGAACCTTATTGTAAAGTGTTACCAAATCTTTTTTACTCTGAAATTGAAAGTGTTGGTACAATTCAGAATTAATTAAACAAAAACGAACACACTGAATTATTATTATTAACAGTATTATTATTATTTTAGAAAAAAGACTGAAATGGTATTTTATTGTCAAATGTACTCCAATAATCTTAGTTTTATTTACAATTTAGAAAAAAATAATAGTTTACACTGTGTACACCAGACATTTGAATATGGAACCGCTACCAAAAATAATAATAATTGCATTCTGCTATTTAAAATGTGTCTATATTAGCTGAACTAAACACCATGTCTAAGTTATCCATCTCAAGACAGAGAAGCTTTGAAATAAAAGTTGTAAAGTAAAAGGTGAAAAAGTGCAGTGAGTGTTTTCACATACGGCTGGATTTTCATCTGGCCATAATTGATTTCCGGTTGAAATAAAAACAGCAAAGCTTCAGGGTGTCAGAAGGGCACATCTCTTTCACAAGTCAACTGTAATAGATGTGACCATGAACATAGAATAAGTGTGTGTGTGTGTGTGTGTGACTGGTCCCTGTCCTCAGAGGCCCTGTCTTTCTCGCTGATTGAGAGGAGCTTTAATTAAGATAAATAGGCTGTGCTTAGTCATCTGTTTAATGCAAGGCCTGGAGAGTGAGTGTTTTATCCTCTTACAGGTTTACAGAGGTAATAGGGAATTATTGTTTTGGAGATGAAAAAGAAAATCCCATCAGCAGCTAACTTTTTGCATTTCTTCTTAACTTCATTAAGATAATGACACCACTGCAACACTTAAATAGATTATAATGATTTGATGAGTGCACCTCTAGGTAGGCAGAAGTTTTATTAAAAGATTTCTTTATTTTCCCCTGGTGTTTCTATAGCTCTTATCATTGTTCACATTAGAAGTTAATGAGCTTAACGTGCTGTAGACAAGGAGGACATGTTGCTAAATCAACATCTTGTTGGTCCTGAAAGAATATTCTCATCAACTAATCAGATTCTAGGGTTAGGTTTATGGTTAGGCAGGTTAGGGATATAATATCTGCACCGCATGTATGTTGTGTGTCACAGTGTCTCAAAACTTAATTGATTCCATTACAATCAGTGCAGTGTTTCAGTTGATGAACTTGCACATCTTTGAAATACCGCAGAGCTTTTTCAGACACTTTTTTAATGCAAAATATTGTACAAACGTTTAAGGTCAGAAAGATGTTTTTTTGTCGTTTTTAATATAAAATTAAAATGAATCTGCTTTTCTGGAGTACATTAAAATCTAAGCATGCAATGCAAAGCTGAATTTTCAGCATAATTTATCCAGTCTGCAGTGTCACATGGTCACATTATAAATTAAGAAGAGATAGCAAAGATTTACATTGTTAGAAAGATTTATATTTTGAATAAATGCTGTTCTTTTTATATACTTTTTATTCATCAACGAATCCTGAAATCCTTTTTTTTTTTTTTTTTTTTTTAGATAAATGCAGCCTTGATGAGTGTAAGAGACTTCTTTAAATAACATAAGTCTTACTGATCCCAAACTTTTGACCAATAGTGTGTGTGTGTGCGTGCTCTTGTTTTTGTGACATATCAGGACACAGCTCTGTATAATGAGATGGGTATGACACAGGTATTACAAGGAGAGGGTGACTTATGAGGACATAACCCATGACCCCATTTTTCAAAATGCTTATAAATCATACAGAATGATTTTTTTTTTTTTTTTTTTTGAGAAAGTAAAAATGCAAAAAGTTTCTTGTGAGGGTTAGGTTTAGGTGTAGGGTTGGTGCAGGGCCATATAATATACAGTTTGCACAGTATAAAAACCATTACGCCTATGGGAATGTCCCCACTTTTCACAAAAAAATGTGTGTGTGTGTGTGTGTGTATGTATATATATATATATATATATATATATATATATATATATATATATATATATATATATATATATATATATATATATATATATATATATATATATATATATATATATATAAAACTACTGACCATTAAATTCAGCTCATGATGTCTCTGGTCTCTAATTCAAATCTCTTTTTTATTTTTATTTAAAATTTTTACATGTGTGTGTACTGTATTTTAGCATTATAACAATTAAATGTGAAATAATTTTGTATGCCAACTGAATTTCTGGATAATGATGTTGCATTAGGGTTATTTATTTTATTATTGCTCTTAAGTTCAACATTTTGTTAATGAATATTCCAAGATAATGTGCTGGTTTAATGCTTTCACTGAATGCAGCCTCGAGCTGTTTTGGCATGACACTTGATGCTGGACCCTTTCAATGTAGGTACGGTAATGGAGTCCTCTGCTTTGTTAAATCAAAATGTGTGAGTTAATAATACAAATAAAATGTTGTAATAAAGGGGTTGGGATGGTTGGCATAGTCCCTTTAGTGGCTGAATATTTTTTATCTACTGCCATTCAAAAGTTTGAGGCCATTACTTTCAGGGTTATTTGATTAATAAAAAAATTCATTATAACATTAGAAATGTCTTTACAGTAGCTTTAGATCAGTTTAATGCATCTTCGGCGGACATTTAATTTACATACTTTAATTTATTTATTTTTAACCACTGTTTTTATTGTTTGGAGGGCTTTAAAAGCATAAGATTTAGTTTTTGTCCTCCACTTTCAGCTGCCTTTAGCGTAACAGCTTTTTTATGGTCCCATCAGCTAGTCAGTGTTGTAATGATGTTATTTCCTGTGGCTCCAACATAAGTCACTCACTTGTCATCTATAAGACTTAGTTGACTGTGTAATAAAACCATCCTTGGTTGAGTCCATTTATTTTCTAATTTATGAATTTATTCAAGCTTGCAGATTGCTACATAAACCGTGTGAGTGCATGAGTCAGCCCTTCTCTGACCCCTGTATGAAAAAGCCCATGGATGTGGATAGAAATCTCACTGGAGCATAAGACAGACACTGAAGATGTCACTTCTGGTATTGAGCACCGCTGTGAACATCATGCGTGTGTCTCTCCCTCCTCAACCTGTCACTGAATCACAGCCGTAGCCTTCAAACACACGCGGTCTCACCTTGCTGCAGGTTGCTCTTATCCTCACCCTCTTCCATCCTCTGCTGACACATGGAGAGAGTTCAAGAGGTGTGTGTGCGAGTGTGAGTATCGAAGCGTACGCATTCTGTGTACAGACGTCCCCAGGCTCTGCTCTTGTTCTCACCTTACAGTCTGTTGGACTGCAGAGGAGAAATGAATCAAACTGTCAGATGCTCTGAAAATAAGTAGCATCAAGCTCAAGCCCTGCTGACTTACAGCCAAACCAGTGCAGTGGACGAGACCTCTCCCCTGAATTGTGCTCTCCTCCTCTTACTTCACCTTCAGTGGTGTGAACTGGCCCAGTTTGCTTACCATTTTGAAGCATGCTGGCAGTGTGACCTGAAAACAAACAGGCAGAATAATTGAATTAGGAAGCAACTGGAGTGTTAGACGGCACTTGTTGCTCAACTGATGTGCTGCTATATAGGTGATCAACGTGGCAGAAATAATCAAACACAGGAGGCCTTTAATAAGAAAACACACACACACACACGCATTTGGAGAGATTGTAAGATTTCTTGTTCAGGTATGCGTAAAAAAAAAAAAAAAAAAAAAAAACAAACAAACAAAAAAAAAATAACAATGCTGTGTTCGAAATCTTAATCTTGAACTCTCATGGAAACGAACTATTTAATAATCAATTAAAATGAAATTCATACCTGTATGATATTATGCTGTACTCACATTGTACAAGAGGATGGATGGATGATTCAGCTGCAGGCGCCATCTTCTGCCTTGGGATTTCATTCTGAATGACTTACACGATGCATTATAGGTTTTATCAAACTGTCGAGTGTACATTGGTTAGACCCTAGTTATTACGGTGCATTATGGGATTGACTTGGTTATTTTTTTTTCTTTTTACAGTGTATGATCCAATCCAAGTGTAATGTACAAGTTCTGAAAAGTGAAGTGAAAACATTTGGATTGCCCCCCTGGTGGCTGGCTGCATTAAACCCCTAAATCTCTATATAAACAACTGGGACATTAGCCAAAAAATACAATAAAATAAATAAATACTATATGTGCTTTAGTTGGTTGTTAGGGGGTTCTGTGTGATTTCTTTTTGGTGTTTTTTGTGTTCCTAGGGGGTTGCTTTTGTGTTTTGGATTGTTGCTATGCCAGTGGTAGATGGTTTGGGTTGGTTGTTAAGCCATGGCAGTTGTTTGCTAATGGGTCTGGGTAGGATTTTTCTTAAATGGTTGCTAGTGTGTTCTGACTGGTTGCTAGGCCAATGGTGGACCTGCTATGCTGTTCTGGTGTTTTAGCATTGCTAGGTCATTTGTATTCAGTTACTAGGGTGTTCTGAGTGGTTATTAGGTTGTTTTTGGTGCTTAGGGGTGTTCTGGACGGTTGCTGGTTCATTAGTAGATGGTTTCTACCAGTTACTTGTAAATTCTTTTTAGTTTTTGTCTACTAAAAGTATTATTGTTATTAAGAATGATTTTTTGTCAGCTGAAAAATCAGTACGTTTCAAGTTTTAGTTACAAGGTTTCATTGGAAACTAGTTGGTACTATTTGTAAAAAAAAAAAAATAATAATAATAATAATAAACTAGGGTCATCTGGGTAGTTGCTAGTGCTTTGGGAAGGAGTTGTTTGTGTTCTGGTGGAGTTGTAGGTGCCATTATAGACAGTTGCTAGGGTACTGGCAGGTGGTTGCTAAAACATCATAGGGCTAATTGATGGGATAAAAGTCAATGGGATCCAATTAATTCAATAAGTAAATCCAATTATTTCACTGTATGGGCAAAAACAGTTTTATAAGAAACATTCTTCAAAAAGAAAAATGAAAAATGACATTCCTGAACCTCGAAAATATGATATTTTCAGTGGAAGTCTATTATGTTGAGCTAATTCTGCATTCTCTCTTAGAAAAGTCAGTCAGTCATGCATTTGTGGATGAGTTAGTCATCATAGTATATTCTCAGGAAAATTTTTATAAGCACCACTTATACCATTAATAACCACAATAAGCAAAAAACTCATTGTACACACAATACGTACAGCTGCAGGCACTGCTGGTGCAATAAAATGCATTATCTTTGAAAAACACACATACTGTACATCTCATAGTCTTTGTGTTATAGAAACAAACACAAACCACCTCTAGGATTCAAACTCCTTGTTGAGGGGAAATGCATTCTATTGAGGGATGAGTCCTCAGCCACTGCACACTGGCAAGAGAACTCGAGAGGTGGGAGATGTTGCCATGTGTGACAGAGCCTGGATGTGCCCTGACATGATGCCAGGGGAGATGAGGTGATGACTGAATGTGAGAATGGTGCCAAAAGAAGAGGAGTAAAAATGAAAGGCAGAATGGGGAAGAGGGGGACGGGGGAAGTTGAGCTGATAGGGAGGGGTTGAGAAGACAGATGAGCTATGAGAGACGAAACAAAAGCTCTCTGCAGTTCAGCACGGGAATATGAGGTCGAAGTTGAGCATGGAATGGAAAGAAGGAGACATGAGAGGCTACAGGAAGAACAGAAGCTGCTGGAGGAGAAAAGGCGAGGAACCTTGTCCGGCCCTCTTGGTCTTGATGAATGTGTCCTGTGTGGGAAAATTTGTGCCCTGTTCAAGATAACAAGCTTTTCACCTGTGTCTTTGCTTGCACGGCACACCTCCAAAAACAATGGCGCTGTACATCAGGGTGCCTTGAGAGCACAGAGATACTAAGTAAACAAATAAATAACCTCTGGCAGTCTTAGAAAGTTCACAAGGCACAGCTTCCTATTTCATGGTGCAATCAGGAGCTTCATGGACGTGCAGTTGTAAAATACGTTTTTTTTCAGATCACTTTCCATTATGTATGAAGATGCTTGTGGCTGTGGCACAGAGCGATAAACATTCGGGTATTTGTGTTTGTGGTTTTCAGATGAATGCAGGCTGTGCTTATATGGCGAAACACCACGGGTAACGGTAGAGCAGCATTGGCTTCTCCAGCACAGGTTGCATCTTAATGGGTGAGTGATTTTATGGCACTGTAGTCATTTTTTTCTTTTATTGAGCAACAGGGTTGGTCAACAGTCAGAATTGAACAGTTGGTTCAGTTCATTCTGTATGTTTGGATTTGAAAAGAATTGTTCACGCTCAACATGATGTTGAAATGCAATTTGAGTGAGAACGACAGGAAGTGGAACTACTATTCAAAGAAATTCATCAGTCACTCAAAAAGAGAAATTTCAGTTGTCAAAAAATAATAATATAAAAAATAGGATTGCTGTTTAGCCATAGAATATAGCGCTTCATTTAAATGTTCTGGGAAAAGAATCGCTGTTCTAACATTAAATTTATTTTAAAAGTTAGGGGTCTGTATATGTTTTTTTGTTTTTTAAATAACTTTTTCACCAGAGCTATACATATTTGATAAAAAAAAATACAGTAAAAATTGCTGTAATGTGAAATATTATAACAATTTTAAATAATTATTTTCTAGTTTAATATATTTTAAAATGTAATACATTTTATAATTGAAAACATGTATTGCTCTGATAGCAGAGCTGAATTTTCAGCAGCCATTACTCCAGACCAGCAGGTATTGTATGGTTTATAATAGAATGTACATTTATAAAGTAAAGTTGAATGAAATTCAAAGGTATTCGTTTAACCACTGTAATTGTGAATGTATTTCATCAGGAATTGAGCTGGAATTCAAATGTTATTTTCACTTCAGTTCTGAATGTTGCACAGCCCTCCTTAAATAATACGTAAATTTTAAAAAAAAAATACATACAGTAAATGAACTACAAATTCAGCTTAAAATCAGCTTGTATTGCTTGAAGCATACTGTACTTCAATTTAAAAGAATAAATACATTTTTATATTTTGCTTTTGAAACAAAGGAAAACACACAAAACAGACTGACAACAAATGCAAGAAAAACACCAGTTCCATTTGACATAAATCTCTTTTATGAGAACATCTTGGATTTGATGGTTGAACTGAACAGTGATCCTAAAAGCTCAACATTCTGACTCTTCCGAATCCTTTGCTGAAGAGACAAATTGATGGATTTTCAAAGCGCAAGATATTAGCTGCCTCACAGAAGCTCTGTTTGATCAGCTGTCATAACCTGCACTGCACAAAACCATCACTAACATCTGTTGTGTTTTGTGGTGAAATAAAATATTTGCAGCTCTTAATGTACCTCATTACAAAGCCCAATAAACAAAACATGATACCAATAGTGTAAAAAATAATAGTATATATTTATATTGCTCCACATATCGTATAAATCAGTATAACTACATAAATAAAGAGGGAAATGGATTGAATGACAGGAAGCGAAGGGCAAAGTGAGAGAGAGGAAGGTGGTACATCCCAAAGACAGTCTGATGGAATATGAGCGTCCTAGATGCTGACAACCGAGGGGAGTGTTAATCAGGCTTGTCAAGGTCCAACGATGGATAAAGGAATAGATTACAATTCCGGTGTCACTTGTTCAGAGGCAATATCACAAAAAATTCTGACATGCAAAACAAAGAAGAGAGCTGTTATGAAAACTAGCACACTCCTGATTTGTTATAGCAAATAAAATCATTTTATTTGCACAGATCAGGGAGTCACATGCAAGATTCCATCACTAAAAATATGTTGGTCATGAGTTGTTGTAGATGCCACTTCCTATTAACCCTCTATTGCATGATGTTGCCTCAGGGTTACACACATTTCCCTTACTCTGCAAACACGTGATGCATACTGGATGGTTATTTATAATGAAGGGGTGGCTTTGAATAAACCAATACATTTATTTTCTTGGTCACACATCTTGGCAGTCATTTCAAATTATTTTTCTGGCATGGTTCACTGAAGAGATGCACATTTGTGCTCTGGTGAACTGCCCTCATACTGCCCTTTTTCAAATCTTTTTTTTTTTTAGATTTGTTTAATGAGTGAATGCCATTTTATAACAGTTAGAGTCATATAAATGACTTGTATGTTATACCAGCTTTCTAAAAAATGTTTGTCACCTAGAGGCAACATTGTAAAACTGTATCAGTGTTAAGATAATTTTATTTTTCTTAAATTTTTACATCGCATTTGTAATGTATGCAATAGAGGGTTAAAGCTCTATTCGCTCTGTTGATTCCTCTTCCTGCAGTTATGCTGTGCACGCGACAGTACTTCATTTGAAAGCACTTGCTGATGTTTTACATTGATCGTGACTTATGAAGGCGATTCAGCATGACAGTTAACAGGGCAGTGAGTTACAGGAGGGTTGATGTCCAATTAGCACCGTCTCCTCGGCTTTAATGAGTGGTGGTAAATTTCAGCTCCATCTCCCTGGCACAGTTTAATTAGCTGTAATTACATGTGGCCTGACCTTTGCAGAGCCCTGTCCTGTTGATTTACAGGGCTGCAGGTCTCTTGATTTATCCCCCTGGGAGGCCGAAGGAAGGCCAGATAACATGAGGGACACAAGAGTTCAGTTCAGCCTGATAGAGTTCTTCATGTAGCTTAGCATACTGCTGATCCTGGGTGACCTTGCTTTTTAGGTGTGGGCATGTTTTTGATGTAATTTGTAATTTTGTAGTTTATTACTATTCATTGATTTCACACTTCAAATTCATAGCGAACAGGATCGTGATATTATTGTATCATCTCCAGTACAAAACAGAGATGGTGCCAATGAGCTATTCAATACAAGTTAATAGTTTAAATAATAGTTAATAGTAAAATACAATTCTGTAATCATATCCTCTCATTCATTTCAAACCTGTCTTGACTCTCTTTCTACTGTGAAACACAGACAAACATATTGTGAAGATCGTTGATACTTCCATTACATGGACAAAAACATGGAGACATGTTATGTGTATATATATATATATATATATATATATATATATATATATATATATATATACATACATATATATATATATATATATATATATATATATATTAGTGGTGGGCATAGATACATTTTTTTCATCTAGATTAAACTCACTGTAATCTTGGAACTAATCTAGATTAATCTAGATTAAAATGGCTCATTTGAATTCTGCCGAAGGCATTCAGAATATGTGTGCTACTCAAATAAAATAATGACTAAAAGTAACGTTAAGTCTTTGAGAACGGGTTTCTCAAGCCAGGTGGTGCATTAGACCAGGGGCTCATCTCCTGTTTCCAAAATGCATCACAAACTGCTTGAGAAAGCTGTAAACGAATTCCACATTGCACAAGGTGCAAACAACCTTACGCCTGTTTGCACACAGAATCGGTCTGCAGTGCATATGCATTTCGTATTTTTTTACGCACCCATGTTAATTGATTCCAGCATTCAAGCGGTTGCGGTCCGTCAGTGCGCTCCAGGAGCGTTGCATCTGCAGCAGTGCAGTGATCATTTACGTACCGAGTAGCGGACTCCAAACGCGTCCTGTGTGAAAGCAAAATGAGTATGAGTCCATGCTGCTTCTGCACCACATACAAAACGCACACAAATTGCATACGCACTGCAGACGGATTATGTGTGAAACAGGCGTGTGTCTTGTCGAGGTTTCCATTGGGAAGCTTCTTTAAAAAAAAAAAAAAAAGAAAATCCCTGAAGCATACCCGCTGGCATCTTAGCATAATTTTATTTTATTTTATTTTGTTTTATTTTATATAAAAGTGTTTTTTATTGATATTGTTTAGTCTCGTAGTGGTGCTTGCAGCAGCCATGAAATATCATTAACTGCTGAATGTTAACAGGGAAGCAGCTTCGTAATATTGTTAATGTCATGGTTACATATAGTAACCCTTGTTCCCTGAAGGAGGGAATGGAGACACCACGTCAGTGGCCGACGCAAAATGAGGTATAGCTTCGATAGACCAATCTATTTCGAGTGTAAATTTTATGAGCCAATGCACATTGGCACATTGGCATGCAATTATTGCGTGATTATAAGAAGGCAGCAGGTGCAATTCGCTGAGGAGTCGAGACGGAGACCTGGCAGCTCAGTGGCAGTACAGCAACCATGGCGACGGGACGTGGCATCTCCATTCCCTCCTTCAGGAAATGAGGTTTACCATACGTAACCGAGACGTTCCCTTTCAGTCAATCACTCTCGACGCCACGTCGGTGACCGACGCAAAATGGGATCCCTACCAAAGTCCCATGGGTGCTGCCCCTTCCAGTGCCCTGTGCGAGCTGCCTGCACCCCTATTAGTTGTAGGCCGGGGCTCGGAACAAGTAGTTCCACTCACCATTGTCAAAGCACTACCTCACTGGGTGAGATTGGATAACACTGGGAATATGTACCCATTCCACTTGGAACAGGGATGCTGCGGAAGCCCCATCCTTCCTGAAGGAGGTCTCGGGAGCAAATATACGTATAGCATCTGTTTAGGTGTATATGGAGAAATTTGAGGTGATTAAAACCCTCTTTGGAAGGCAGAAGTCTGCCAGGGAAACACGGGCTCTAAGGCTATACCATGGACTATACACATACAAGTACGGCTTAGGTCTCAATATGGAACCCAGCCTCCCATGGTTCTCTCGGATTCATCATGAAGGCCTGGCGCCGGAGGTTCCACCGCGTCCAGTTGCCTAGGGTGATGGAGGATCTAAACAGGGTCTACAGTATGGACACTCAGGTGAGAACACAGGAGGATACCGGCTCTACACAAAGGCTACAGTACCTAGCGAACGTGTTAGGGGTCGCCCAGCCCGCAGCATTACAAATATCTGTCAGCGAGGTGCCACGAGCCAGTGCAAAGGAAGATGCAACACTTCCAGTTGAGTCAGGCACACCCTGTGTCTGATAAGCCAGGGTTATGGCATCCACAATCCAGTGGGCCATCCTCTGCTTAGAGACGTCACTCCCCTTCTGCTGGCCTCCATAACAGACAAAGAGCTGGTCTGAGGTCCTGAAAGTTTGTCTCCAGTCTACATAGCATCTCAATGCTCAGACGGGACAGAGCAAAACCAGGGCTGGACCTGGCTCTTCCAGGGGCAGCACTTGCAGGTTCACCACTTGGTCTTTGAGGGTGTAGTGGGAACCTTGGAAATGTAGCCAGGCCGGGGCCTCAGGATTACCTGAGAGTCAGCCAGCCCAAACTCTAGGCACGAATCATCTACCAAAAATGCATGCAGGTCCCCTACCCTCTGGATGGAGGCCAGTGCAAGCAGGAGTCCCCTACCCTCTGGATGGAGGCCAGTGCAAGCAGGAGCAGAGTTTTCAATGAAAGAAACTTTAGCCCAACTTAATGCAAAGGCTCGAATTGACCCTGCTGTAGTGTTTAAGCACTAGAGGCAGGTCCCAAGAAGGTATAGAGGGGGGCCGTGAAGGATTTAACCTCCCGGCCCATCTAAGGAAACAGACGATGAGGTCATGCTTACCCAAAGACTTCCCATTCACAAGATCATGGTACACAGCAATAAAACTGACGACGGCCTATAGGCCCGGGAAGGCAGTACTGGATCTCCACACCAGGAGGAGGCGGACTTAGGACACAACTACATCGCTAATGCATGCTCCACCGGCAGGATTGCCAAATACCCCTTCGCTGCACCGCCATCTCGGCGGCCCGGGAAAGTATAGCTGCATCTTTGGATCCAATTCAGGCTTTGCCACCGTCCCAGAGGGCAGCAGCGAGGCCGAATCTTCTTCAGACAGCTGTCCCTCCGATGCTGAGATCGACATCTGGTCAGGGAGAGGCCCACTGGATACCACTGGATACCTCAAACCACCTGCGCTATTGCCGGAAGTGGTTCTCATCTGTCGGCCACCAGAACGACCCCCAGATCGCGGCAGCAGGACTCCACCCCCCTGAAGGTAGCAGTGCCTGGTTCGCAGCTACGAGATGGTCATTTTCCTGCAGTGAGAACACGATTCATCCACGAAAGCCACCTCAGTATTCTCAATGCCCAGACAAGTGAGGCAGCGATCGTGAACATCACCCGTTGCCAGGTAACGACCGCACCCAGAAACACATGGGTGAAATGACATCCTTATAAGGCAATCCATCGTCTTTATAAAGACGCACCTGTGAAGGCACACAGGGGGATTGGTTGCTTGCAACATGACAGGGGTTAGTGTAGGCTGAAGTGAGCATTTGACACAGGAACGATCGCCGCTGAAGCACCGTCTCGCCAACACACAAAGCTTCCAAAAGCGTACTGAACTCCTAGTTCACAGCAGACATGGTTGAGCAGAACCATACTAACGCTCGGCTCTGAATCGAAAAAGCTGGTATGAATTGCACCTGCTGCCTTTTTATACTCGCGCAATGATCAGTGGTAGCTGGATGCAATAATTGCATGCCAATGTGCATTGGCTCGTTTAGTTTACACTCGAAGTAGATGGTCTGTCGAAGCGATATTCCATTTTGCGTCCAAAAGTCCTGGAAAGTAATCTCTAAAAAAAAAAAAAAAAAAAATTTAAGAAAAAAATAGAAAAAGAGTAGGAAGTCTGTGGTCAGGTCATTTGATACCAATTGTGGCATAATGTTGATGAGCACACAAATAAAAACTCATCCCTCATTAAAAAAAAAAAAAAAAATACAAGGCATTTACAATGAAAGTGAAAGGGACTCATTTCTGGAGGATATTAAAGTCATGTAGGATTTTTTAAAGTTGTGAAATTTAGTGAATTTGTTTCATACCAAATGTATGTTAGCTGGGATATTGTTTTATAAGAGCCCATTCACTTCCACTATGAATACCTCACTGCCTCACCTCAGACATTTTATGTTTGAAGTGTGTGTGTGTGTGTATATGTATATATACTGTATATGTATGCATGTATTTATTGTGCTAATCAGCATTTGGATACAAATGTTGCTGATTGAGCTTAGTTTGTACTAAACCTACAATAAAGCTTAATTACCATTAAAGGAATAGTTCTCAAAAGCACCACTGAACATTTGGGTATAGTCCCAGACATTTCAATTGAGAAACCACTATATTATTGGCTAATTAGCATAATTACAGTTTCCTAGGTAGATCAGTGCTCTAGTATCATTGACTTCTGATTGCGCTGAATTTGTTTATGTGCTTGATCCCGTGACTAAGTGTTGCATTACTGTATGTAGCTTTGCCAATTTTGCTTGTAACATCTGCTTCCAATCAGCTCTTTTTCTGGTCTCCTCAGGTTCCCCCGCACTAATTTAAAGTCAAAGTGCAGAACTCCTGAGCGGGAGGTGAATGATTATGTCTCATTGGCTCGACAAAGACAAACGACTCCAGCACGCTAGGCGGCATGAGACGTAAAAAGAAGCTTTGCAGAAAGGAATGTCAAATAGCTACTGAGACTTAAAGGGCCTAAGGGCTGGAGGAAAGAATGGACAGCACGCTGTGGAGAAAAGCAAGTCGCAGAGGGAAATGATGTTTGTGACCCCTGAACACAGAGTCTGTGATGGGCTCATTATCACATAGAGAGTGGGAGCGAACAAAATGCAGCCGCTCCCCTGATCACGTCAAAAAATTCCACCGAGGGACGAAGTCCAGACTAATGAAGAGTAATGAGCAAGGCCAAAAACCTCACCTGGACCATCGCTCCATCCCGTGAGTATTCGGGTGGCAGGATAAAGCCGACTCCAAAAGTGGAGAAAATTAAACCTGCTCAAAGGGTGTAATTCATTCTACTAATGAGTCTACTAATAAAATACCACAAATTTAGTTTCCCACATAAAGAAAAGCATGCACATGCACCATTGTGTGTGTGTGTGTGTGTGGCACCAGTTTATCTGCAATGCTTTTTTTTTATCTCCACCACGTGCCAATTGGCTGGTTCCTAATGGCCTTTCCTCTGAATACTCTGTAAGCAAAAGGAAGTTGCTCTCGCCCTTACGTGGCCTCCCAGAGCCTGATATAGATATCATTTTATTCTGGTGATGTGCCTGTGTCAAATATTCTACCTCAGGGGTATTCTTTCCCACAGAAGAAGAAATTGAAATTCAATAGATTTCCCACCTCCAAAAGGTTGAACAGAGCATGTAAGAGAGAGGGAGAGGGAGAGAGAGATGCCCAGCGGGAGAACTGTCATGCAGAGAAAGATGGTGCCCGACATTTAGTTATTCATTCCTATCTATTTTCACCCACAAAATTAGAGCTATTTGCCAGCCACCGTCCGTCTCGTGTTACTGCAAGGGACATTTTTCCCCACCTTTAGCTTCTGCCCCTTAAATTCAGCCTATATTATCCCCATGCCATGTTGGTGGAACGAAAAGGGACTTTATGAAAAATACCATCTCATGCAATCTAGTTTATGTTTATTACGCTGAGCAAATAGTAATTTGGGTTAGGCAGAAGTCATAGCTCTGTTGTTTTTATGCTTTGATTGTGTCACCATAAACACGGACGGATATTGCAAAAAAGGAAAAGTCTAGTTAATGTGGATTTTGATATACACAATTGTGCATTCAGCTTGATGGATTTTATGTTAAACATTTTTCATACTATGAAGATGTTTCAGAAGCCAATATGTGTCAATGCTAACAGCTCGTTTACATCGGAGTTCCATAATGTTGCACACTGGACAGTCTAATTTGTCATTTCAGGCAAGTTGGAGGTAATATAATTGAGTGTATTTCCCTTGGGACAAACTTCACTAATTCAAAACAGAAATGAGCAGAGTTAAATCTCTTTCTCATGAAACCATAATGAAACACATTGCATTGCAGCCCTATATATTAAGAGTATTTATAAAGCCGTTTTGTTTTGAAGGACCAATCATTGTCAGGTTTTGGCGGCTCTTAAGCACTTTGCTTTTTATTGAGGCATTAAAACAAAACAGCATAAACTAGCTTCTCACATAATAGTGTCAGTCTCTGTTCTAGAGGCAGCTATTGTGCAAGAGATACAAAGTTGATGGTTAAAAACAGCCAGAAACATTAATCAAAACCACATTAATAAGTGAACTGAAGGATTTAAGTGTAATTCGATAGACTGAAACCCTTAGGAAATAAACAGCTTTTCTGTTGCCGATACACATAATCAATAGGCAGCCAACAACGCAATAACTTTCCATGTTTAGTTTGCACAGGGATTTTCACAATTAGGATGACATGGATAACATTTTTTTTATTATTTTAATTGCACATTCCCATTTTCTCACTAGGGACCCTTAGAAAGCTTACCTCTTGATTGCGGCAGACTGGATCAGAAGGTTGCCGGTGACCTCAGGCTAAGCCTGAAGCCAGACACTCACCTAAATGGCAACATTCTCCTTGTTAAAAAAAAAAAAAAAATACACCTTTATCTACTAATTGAATGTAAATACGGCACTTCAAAGCACTTTTTGGGACAATGTTCAAGTCCTAAGAACATGGTTTCTGTGTGTTGTGTCGTGATGGTACTATCTTATTTCAAGTTGTTTGGTCATCCTAATGTGCAGAATTATTGTATGTTTTGCTTTAATAGCATAAGTTTGTCTTTAAAAAATACATTTTGGAAATTTACTATAGGTTGGTTCCAGGGTGTTACCTTTTTCTGCACCATCCTATAAATCTAGAGCAAGGGCCCATGTCTCGCAAAGTCAGCACATAACGCAGAAAACTTAAATGGCTGATCTGACCTTCACAAAAACACAACTTGAATTGTTTCCAACAGAGATAAAAGAGAAAAGTCTGCATTTTTGATGTTATCAATACAAGACCCTGTGTTTTTCCTTTGATGGGCGGCTGTGTTAAAGTCCCACAAGACATTTCCGATTGTACTCAAGTCTGCTCTTTGACAACCAAGGACGTATGATCTCTTTTGAAGCCATATAATATATCATTTTTTTCTGTCTAGTTTCCCTGCTGAGTGGTGGATGTTTATCACTGTTATAAATCTTTTGAGAAGCGAAGTGGACTTTGGCTGAATTTGACCATCTTTTCCCTCCTCCATTTTCAGGATTGACATTTCTGGCTGATTGAATGCATTGTTCCTCTATGTAATTTATAGACCTGGTGCTAAACTGTCCCTACTATAGGGGTAATAAGTCTGAAACACCAAAAGTTTTGCTGTTAATTTCAAGCACAAAACTTTTGGTGCCACACAATTCAGGAAATAATAAAATATATGCTATAATGTATCCAGCAAACCAGCTAAAACTATTCATCTTTAGGTTTTAATATGCATATTTGACTGATCTGAATGCCTCACAAAAACAAAAAAAATGATTTACTTACCGCACTTATTTGTATCCGGTGATACATTTAAATCAGTCAAATATGCACATTAAAACCTTGTGGTTAATGATGAATATTTTCATTATTGATTTGCTAACTACAGTATACCAAATTAGCCTATTATAGAATCTAAAGTTACCCAGAGAAATATTTATATTATGATCTCTGGTCACGTGATGCGCACTGTCACTCCGCTCTCCCCCTGTCTGAGGACCATTGCAATGCTGTCTAAAACGCAGTCGGGAGATTTATTTTCGATTGAAGCTGAACCTGGGTGTTCTTTTCCAGCGGGCTCTGGAGGGCTCTCACGCTGTCCCTTTCCTTATCACTGCACATGCAGGCGGCAGCAGCATCCATTTGAACAGCAACTGTCTGGTTTATCCTCAGCTTTCATCTCTCGTGGTAGACCTGTGCTCAAAGAACTGCAGCAGCAGCACCGATTCAGCCCACTCACCTCATCTCGGAGGCACAGATGCTGTGCTGTTGGGAAAATCAAATCTCTGTCATAAATTGTTAATGGCATGTGCATTTAAGCTCATGTTGTTGATTGGCGCTTTTTTAATCGGCTTGCCTCAGTGTTCTCTAGTTCCTGCTTGGGCCGAAATATCACCAAAATCTAGATCCGTGTTTTCGTGAATGAAGGAAAGCACAGACTAGGCCCATAAAGCTTTAGAGTTGTGCCGGCAGTATAGTCAGTAGATGGGAATTTTAGATATCTGCCATGAAGCATTGAATCGAGCAGTGTCCGGTTAACAAGCATAAGAGGAAATCCTTGTTCCCAGTCAAGAGGGATTAAGTAGGGCTCCATTCTCTCTGCTCTCAGCAGTCATTTTCTCTGTTCGCCATGGAGAACATGGGGATGTGAATAGACCTCAGCCATGTACACTGAGCTGTTACACCTGCTAGAAAGGTTAGGGAATGACCGGCTGTGCAGAGCAGTCATGGAATCGCTCAGCCTTCTAGATTTTGTAAGTTTGTGTGAGGGCTTGCATCTATTAACATTTCTTTTTTATTGATGTTAACACTTTAGTTACAACACTGGCACACTCCCTATTAAATATGACCTTCTTCTATCTGGGCAAATTAATGTTATGAAATCGTTCAGCCCTTTGTAAAATGATTTTTAAATTTGTAAAGTCTTTCAAGGCCTATTTCCACTACAAAGAGCCATCTGATGAACAAAGTTTGTTTCGTCTTGGGTCTTGAGTGTTACTGAATTTTGACATAGTTTAATGTATTGTTTATATTTAAGTAAATTTCTTGGACGTTTTAGATGCCTACTCTTGCTTAAACTATCTACATATTTATTTATCTGCATAGCCCTTAATCCCATACTGCTTGTGACAGTCTAAAACATGAAATTTGGTTAGTGTTTTTGTGAAAATGACTTTATCCCTCTTGTTTCACTGCAACAATATAATATACATATATTAAAGCTCCCGTTAAAAACATATCAGCCTAGCACGATTCATATTGCAACAAAAGTAGTATTAATATTGAAATATCTTGAATTTATTTATACTACTATTAAAAACTGAGGTGGATGACACTGGTTGGGTTTTTAAGAAACCAGAGAGGGTCTCTATCCACCCTTTTTAACCTAAATAACCTGAGTGTGTCAGACTTTTGGTATCATTCATAAAACTCCTTAATTCTTGAATTCCTTATCATATTAGTTTATTATCATAATCATAAATGCACTGGTTTGTAGTGCAAATATTCTTCTATTACCTATATAGTACCTATAGCTCCCACCCTAAAAAAAAAAAATAATACAAAAAAAAAAATAAGTGAAAAATAAGGTGGATGAAGTGCTTTGACATCATGTTGGAATTAACATAATTACAAGATACCAGCTTGTAAAAAACCCTTGTAAAACTCAGAATTACTTGTAAAGTTGTACCATCTGAACCACTCAAGAGTGTGTTGAATAATAAAGTATATGGAAAGCACATTGACACCATGTCATAATTAATGTAATTACGAGATTCTGACTTGTAAAAAGTGTTCATGTCTTTGTAAAACTCGCATCTTGAACACCCGAGCAATGAAACACCACGTGGAAACACTCAAACAGCGACTTCAGCAGTGAAATATAGTTAAAGGGATAGTTCACCCAAAACTGATTTTTTTTTCTAACCCTCATGTCATTCCAAACCCGTAATACCTTCTTTCATCTTCAGAACACAAATTAAGATATTTTTGATGAAACCCGAGAGCTTATTGACCTTGCATTCACCGTGTTGTTCAATATTTGATACACAACCTCATAAATTACCTTCAACCTCGTTATTTTAGTTTTCTTTGCAAAAATTATTCTCATAATTATTATCTTGCAAAAATTATTCTCATAGCTTCATAAAATGATGGTTGAACCGATGTCACATGGACTTTTTGGACCTTGAACATATTAATTGTGTTGCTGTCTATACAGGGTCAGAATGCTCTTGGATTTCATCCAAAATATCTTAATTAGTGTTCCAAAGATGAATGAAGGTCTTACAGGTTTGGATTGAAAGGTGAGTAATAAATGACAGAATTTTCATCTTTGGGGGAACTATCTCTTTAAGCATTCATTTTGTAATATTTCTGTTTATAAATTAATTAAATGTAATGTTATTACCCGTTGTCTTAAGGCAAGAATAAACTGAAAATAAAAGAAAACTATACAAAATTAATGTAGCATGCACAGAGTTGAATATCTAAAGTAGTACATGCCTAGTATAGATCATTAATAAGGCATTTGTACAATGACTGCTACTTGAGTTGATGTATTGTGGTTTTGTCCATTGATTACTTCAAATTCCACAAATTAAATTTGCTGTTAACACTGTTACCATAGAAACACATTCCTGGTCCGAGGATTTGAACAACTGCAAGTAGAACATCCGGGTGCCATGCAATGTAGTAATTACAGTAATTAAAAATTGCAGTGAACACAGTAAGATGGATTAAGCAGACAGGGTCCCTATGCAGATGTCAAGGTAGGACCAGTTTTATTAAGTGATGTTTCAACATACCCGTATTTCCTATGCAGTGACAATGAAACTGAATATGTACTGTACGCTCCCTACAAGGAATCTCCCTTAGGATGGCAGAATATCCTGTAAAGTTCAAGTTGCTGGGAATGCACCTATACCGTGCAGAAGTTATTGCATCTTTTATAATCTTTATCAGACAGATTTCAATGTGTGTGTGTGTGTGTGTGTGTGTTTATGCACAAAAAGCTGTCTGTGTTTTTACTTATAACTTTTTCCCCTAAAATCCTTCGAACGTACAGTCTTCTTCGGGCAAACAATTAATCTGTTTCTCCTCAGATGAACACTCATTTGTCACATTTTACAATTAGCTGCAGGCATGGCATTTAGCTCATAGCGTTGTGATTAGAATAACTCATTGTGCTTGTCCTCCACGGCATCTGCACACATGACTGCAAAATATTAGCATGCCCATTATTTGTCACTTCATCAGTTTAAAATGATGCTGAATACATTTGATGGAAACTATATTTGTGCTGTGATTTGTTTGTGGCTGTCATCCAGTATTCATCCCAGCCATTTATTTATGTCACTTGCTTTATGGTGCATTAATTTTGCGTGCAAGACAGTTCACTTGGGGATCTTGGGTAGGCTGGTTGATGGGTTGGACTAATTAATAATTTTTTGAACGGAAGCACAGTAGACAGTCAAACTCAGTGTTACAGAGTAGAATAAAAACAAAAGCTCATACCCAAAGGGCTATAAAGTCAAATCCTGTAACATGACAGTTACAGCCTTAACTGAATGTCAGACCTTGGCATTTGACCCCCAATTTTCTCCGGGAGTAATGCAGTAGCAGACCCTTTGGTTTGACCTTAGAGCTAACAACACTCCCTGTGAACATGTATTTGTTGCTTTGATAGGCTGACTAAACCTGCTGTTGCAAATAGTAGTGAGTTGTCACACGTCCAGTGTTAGAAATTACTCATGAGTAAATGATTAAGTCCAGCTGATGCATATTTCACAGTATCATATGTTGATCTTTTAGCGCCTTTCAGTTCAGTTTTAGTTCAGTCTTGCATGACTCACTGTCTAGATTTTTTTAACCTGTGAGAGTTAAAGTGAACAAAGTGTGGCCCTTTGCTTAAGGTTAGGGCCTTTTTATTAGTTTCTGTATTTTTAGAGAGCATCAGTCAAAAATTCCCAATCATAGTTTGTATAATAACAAATACAGTGTTTATTGCTGAAATGACTGGGAAAAGTTAATTGCATTCTTATTTCTATCAGAACCACAATATGCTGCTGATATTACACTTCTCACCTTGTGAGCATCATAAAACCTGCTTTCATTTTCTCTCTCTTTCAAAGCCATTGGCAGAATTTAATCTATGTGGAAGATTGAGATGGCTCATTCTTCTCTGTCACAGCCAATATGCTGCATCAAATGATTTGACTGATGTACTGCACCGTAATAATTAAGACAAAGAGCAGACATAGTGAATTCTTGCATTGAACGAATGATTTTCTCCAGTGTGAGTGCAGTCTGATGCTTTGGCAAGATATGTGCCGTTGTCTATGTGTGTGTGTGTTTAGGTTATTAAGTTATAAAAGATATAAGTTTAAGTAGAGAAGCAGACTCTTCTCATGAGACCAGTGGATATATTTTACATTGCCCTCAACTTTACTGTGCTTGCTTACCAATCGCTGTCCATGGTGCTGAAACAAATAGGCTGTAGGAGTGATGCAAATCATGGTTCTGTTACAGCCATTATATATATGTGTATATATATATATATATATATATATATATATATATATATATATATATATATATATATATGTGTGTGTGTGTGTGTGTGTGTGTGTGTGTATATATATATATATATATATATATATATATATATATATATATGAAGAGTTTGGTTCCAAAATGCAATAAATCCATTTTGATTAAATTTAGTAAAAATGTGTTTTCTTTACCAAGAAAGTGGCAAGAAAAAGATTTATTTCTATTTTAAACGTTCATATAGCACCTTTAGGTTATGATAATTAAAAATAAATAAATCCAGGTTTTGATTTTCGAAGATTTATTATAATTTATTTTTTTAAATGCAATAAATCCATGATCATTTGTTTTTCTCAAAATGTCAAATTTCTCAAAAATTTCCCTTACATTCAACTCCCAAAAGTACATCTTTGCCATGTTACATTAATTTAGTTGACTATGCTATATGTGCTGTATTAACAAAAAAACATAAATGGCATTAATAAAAACACTAATACTGACAAGCTACGCAATATCGCGCTCATAATCGAATGCGATTCATCTAATGAACGCGATATTGCATAGCTTGTCAGTGATCTAAGGCTCTGTATTAAATGTCACTTCATCTAAAATCACGTGATGGAGATTTACTTGTACTATTAATCATAGAATCGCTTTACTGATGATATGCAGATTACAATCACATACGATTTATCCAGCCTTTGTTTGTTGATCACAAAATACAAATTAGAGGAGTAAAAAGATGCAGAGTGCGTGGAATGGTGCGCTGTGATTGGTTGTTACCGTTTACAGTGCGTGGAATGGTGCGCTGTGATTGGCTGAGCGGAGATATCGTATGCATATCCATATACTTATGCATATAATATTTTTAGAGCAGGCTGTGATTGGGAATTCAAACTGTTCCAACACAAAGTTCATTCTTTGTATATTTTTATTTACAAAAGCAAGGGACAACGTCATTGCTTTTAAATATTCAGGACCAGTTCCAACCTAGTATTGACAAAATTCATGAAGATCTGCAATTCACTTAGAAACATCAGGTCATCCCTTGTGTATGCTGTCTCCATATGCTGTGCTGCAGTTGCCTTTGGCGTAAGCAGACCCACCCCACCCCATCTGTCTCCCTTTCGTTCCCATCAAGTACAGCAGCATTCAATAATAAATAAACAGCTTCAAAGAAATGTGTGCTTCTTCATTAGAGACTCCAAAAGTAAAAAATAAAGCAAGAAAAGATCATGATCATGAGTCAGTCTTGATTGACTTATCCAGCGGAATCCAGAGGAATTCTTAGAGAACAGCAGCAGAATTAATGATGCATAGTGAACGTTTTTTTTTTTTCATTCACATTAGCCTCCAAATCATTGATATAATGCTGATATGCTACGTTTGAATACTCAAAACTTTGTACCGTTTAAAATGGACAGATCAAAAAACACCTCAGACTCCACAGGGTTAAAGATAAAAAGAAAAAAGTAAGAGTGAAAAAAAGTACAGTGTCACAAGCAAACATAGAAAACTAAAAATAATTTAAACGAAATAATATAAATAAACAAAATAAACTTTTAAACAACTTAAAATGAAGAATAAAAGACAATGCTGTGCTTATTTGATAAATGTTATATATACATACAACATGCTGCATGTTACATGTTATCAATTTCTATACTCGTTTTTCACAGCTAGGTGAGTCGTGTTCAGAATTTATAAATATATTTCTCTAAATGTACTGTACAAATATTGCCTTGTTATATATAACGTAGGTATTATTAATATCGTTACATTTAATGCAATCAATTAATTTTATGTTTACAGAATACACCTTTATAACACGTTTACAGTGTTTATAAGAGTAATTTCCAAAATAACAAACATAAGTAGCCAAATTAGAGCTATAAACATTGTTAATGACTTCAACGTATGAACACATTTGCGTTTAAAGATAAGGCAACGCTATTCAACGGCTCAAAAAGCTAAGAATCGCTCACCTCTTTACTCTGTGAGCTCGTGTTGGTGTAAAGACTGCTGTTTCACTGTGCTGTCCCACACATCGGAAAGCATCGCCCGACTGCGAGGATGTTTTCATATTAATGCGCAGCACACGTGGCTTATAACCGCAATATCTAAAGCTGAGGGCAATGAGAAGTCGCCCAAGAAGGAAAGAGAAAGATTCCGTAAACCTTTAGTAGGTGGGACGCGCGCGAGGGTTTTAATGAAAAGCTCGAGACGGTTTCAAATTGTAGCACTGCCACGGATAAAAACGTAGCGCTCGTCGTTGTTCTGCAACTATCGTACTCGGAAACGTTCCCTTCGTGTGTCTTCAAGAAAGGAGAGGGGATTACCGAGCAACATACATGTCTCAACATGCAAATAAACCTCTACTGTAAGTCTTTTCGTAGTATTGCTTACGCGCGTTGCGTCTCGCGTGACTGATACAAAACGCGCGCTCATCTGCTTATGTTTTGTCTTAGCTCTACTGGGTGTTGCAGAATTGTCTTAATTACCGATAATATATGATTATTCTATAGAGTGTTCAGTTAATGTTTGCTTGATTACGTATGTCAGTTAAGAGCCAGTTAGTGTTGCTCTCGAGCCTGAGATTAATACGCGTAATAAGTCTGTGTTGCTCCGCTTCATTTGGGAGTGTTTGTTTATATGACGCGGCGACTCTGTCTTCCTTGCAGGTGAAAGTTTGTTGTCTTCTACAAGGGGAGATAAGGAGCTCGAGTCCACACACGGCAGACACGCGTATATCTAGCGCTGGATTGTGTCTCCTTCGCGTCTTCAAAATGAAGAGAAGGCAAAAGCGCGTTCTGCAGATGGCATTTATTTTCATGGTTGCTTTAATTTTTCTGCCAAACGTCGGCCTTTGGTCAATGTACAGAGAGAAGAGCCTTATGAAGTCGCATGAGCCAGGAGAGCAGGTGAGTAAAAACCTTTGACAGCTATGTGACTCTAGCATTTATAGGTTAAGTTACTGTCAATCAGATATGGTGCATGCAGCCTAGTCTAAGTAAATAACAAGCTTGGATAAGCTTTAACACACCTGGACTAGTACTGTACAAAATGATATGCAGATTTTCTGTATTCATTCTTTCAGAAGGTTTATTTATCTTTTTTTAAGTCTATGTCAGACAAGCTATACTTGATATATCATTTGAAGTGCTGCAAGTCATATTAGTACTTCTCTCTGTACTATATGGGTAGCAGGCGGTGTTGATCTTTGAATAAAAGTTCTAAACTGTTGTAAAGAAGAATTTCTGTATCAGCATCAATGACTTAAAACGGATTTCAGTTTTTATTCTGCCTCACATTTGTAATTGATTCTACTCATTATTTAAAGGGTTGGAAAATTGTCAATGTGTTTGGCCATTGCTATATTATTGGAAATGTTTAACTTGCACAGTTCCACTGTAATCAAAGTTTTGCTTTTAACACATCTGAGTGGTAATGTGCCCTGGAAAACTGACATCACATCTTCTTCAACTAACCCAACAGCACTTTGATTAAACTTTTACAATACAAAAATGCATCTTAAGCGCCTTGTTCAGTAGCTAATGAATAGTTAACAATATTGTGTGTTTGCCTCCCACAAGATTATGCATTTAGGAGCACTTATGAAGTCAGCTGTTTTGCCTTTAGGGAAACATAAATCAACAGTCAAAAATTAAAGAACATTTTCTTGCAAGGCGTGCAGAAATGAAAAGGATGAATCTCTCTCTCCTGCTAATATTCAATATTTATTGTTGATCTTCCGCTAATGCACTCAGAGAGAAGGAGAGAACAATTCAACCTCCTTAATTTCTGATCTTCAAGAGATTTGGGATTATAGCATCATTTTCATAGGATGAATTCCTTAATCACGTTTAGCTCTCAGAGAACAACATGGATAAGCTCATTTACTTTGCAACTGGCTGCTGCTTGCGATGAGAGTGCAATCAGTGATTCTCTCAGCCAGATGTCATTGTGGCATATTTAGTCCCCTGAAAACATCTTGCATGTGGAAAATCACTTTGGGTGGGTTGGCTACACTCACTTACGTACATCACTAGATGACACTTTCTTCTTCTCAACATTACAGAGCTAGCGTTCCCGTCTACTAAATTCCCTCTCTCCACGTCCTTATGTCTGCACCCCTCACCAGCTGCCGAGGGGTGCTGTTGGTTCATTTGATTCCGCCCTTGGGTACCTGCTTGTTTTTGGTTTCTGCAACTGTGATGTAGTTCTAGCGCTCAAGGGGGAAACGCTGAGTCTGTTTATTCTGTCTCGTAATTGCTCCTCTCTCATTTGTTTTGCCAGAGTTGCATGACTTTAGCCTTGGGCGAGCACAACTGCACAAATCCAGTCTCTTCATTAAAGTCAAATCAGTGAGCAGACACCACGTTGTGGACAGGGCCAAAAGTACCAAGGCACCTAATGCATAGAGCTGTCCTTTCACTGTCTGCTGACCTCCCTATTTATGATTTCCTCAAAGAGGCACCGTCCAGGCAAAACAACCCCGGGAATTATGTAGATGCTTTAATGCAGTTAAAGCCAATGTGACAGGTAGGCCTTCACCCGGAAACATATGGCAATGCATGCAATAGGGGACTCAATATGTAGACTCTGTCGTCTGAATATTTAATGTCGTATAACAAAGTAAATCAGGCCGGCTATTGATTCTCCAGCAGTTTTTAAGAGAATATGATTAGTGGATTGAGGAAAGAGGATGGGGAGGGCAGCGCAGAGATGAGAGCAGTCTGGAATCAGACTCAATCCCCTCATGTCACACACTTTCCGGACTCAAAAGGAGCTTGAGTTTACCAGCTCAATAGAAAGATCCCAGTGCCTGTTATTGTGCACCTGTCAGAGCGGGAGAGATAATTGACAGCAGAGATATTGTGTCAATAAGCCCACAAGAATCCCGGTGAATAAGCCCGCCTAGTGTGTCCTCTTTTATTATCCAATAGCAATTACCCATGATTGAATCAGCCCTCGGATCCCAAAAATCCCCCCCTCAGTGATGTTAAGCGAGGTTTAACAAAATAGCGATGGGAAGCATAGACTCCACGCACTGGGTCCCTTTCTTCTGGGAAGACGTGTGTTGAGTTCTGTCCCTCCTTCCCCGTCAAAATCTCGGCTTTCTGTCCTTTGGGAGACAATCATATTGAATTAGCTGTGGCGGCCCACTCCTGGCGCGGGTAAACAGCATCTGTGTACTTTGGTGGGTGGTGCTCACAGCGCCAGTGCTACGAGATGGACGTGTGCTGATAAGCGTGTGTCAGGACTGATAACCTTCCCTCAGCTCCTAACAAGAGCCCACCGTTGAGCATGACATTGCCCAGGAGCATTATGAAGAGGCTGTCTATGCAATCCTATCTCGCCGTGCCACTGCTCTTCAGTGTGTTGACAACAACAGGGCGTGCAACTCTGTCACCGATAGCAAGGTGGATAACGAGAGCTTCATAGTTGTTAACTACCTGGGGTGGAAGCACGGCGGAGGTGAAGGGCAAGGTGACCTCATACTCTTTAAGCTTCCCTGGATCAAGTTTTGAAGCTGACCATGTTTATGTCATTCCAGACGAAGGCATATTATTGTCGCTTTCCATTTGCCAGCAAAGTGACAAGGGGAAGAGAGATGTTGTAATTGCAATTACCCTCAGTGTCATACTAGAGAGATACATTATGGTAATGTACATGTCAAGCTGATGGTGAGAGCATGGGTGAAGAGTGCATGATTTGAACTGAATTGTGGTCTGGGACATGCTGAAAGATCACACAAATAGTATTGTAGAGAGGATAGAATCACCAGAGGATGAACACTGCATAGATCTTGTCAGGAAGCATTATAAGCATTCCTTGATGAGCAGCACCGTTCGGTGTGACACAAGGGCAAGGTTCAATTTGAAAATGCAATGGGTTTGATGATATACAAGAAAATGGCCACCATTTTGGCCAGAGGAGGAATGAGTGTTTTTCTCCTCATAATTTCCATTTCGGCTGAATATAAATTAAATTCTGCTGTCATGAGCGAGGGGATCTTAATCAGCCAAGTGATCAGTACCAGGAGAGATGATGTAATTGAATATTCCACCTGGCATTGATAGTGTCCAGGTTTCCAAACCTCATAGACCATATATCCTTTCTCCACCATCCCATGGCATTCTGTTATCGAAAGTCATCAGCGTCACATTGTTTCCCTATAATTGCGTTCTTCCCAGAAAAAGGGTAAAGATAATTGGATTTCTTTGTGTACGAAGAAAAATATCTTTGATGCTCGGCTATTTTTACTTTGGTTCATGTGGACTACATTTTCGGAAGATTTAGACTTGGCCTAGACTCGAACTTGAATGACCAGGGTTACTTTTCCCAAAAGCATCGTAAGCCAAAGTAAACCGTAGATCCATTGCCTCAGTGGCCATAATGCTCCATAAAATATATGGTTTTGGACTTGGAGTTGACGTGAACTTATGTCCAAATTCGGTCATGTCCAGAATCAAATTTTACAACACTGTTGCACAAACACTCTTTCCTTAATACACACACTTTGCCTTCATGTTAAACATTTTGCTCCCTTTCATTACCACCTGCAGATGCACTTGATGGCCTGTGCCCCTAATATGAACAGCACCATGACTCTCTCGAGAAAGAGACAATTTCAACTTGATTACTATGATGTGCCACATGAGGTGAGGATGGAGCAATGCCTTAGACCGTTCACTTTGGCTCCCAAGAGTAATGCGCATTTCATATTGAGCGGTAGCAATATAGCAGAGCAGGGTAATATAAAACCACTTACTCTCAGGCTCACAAAACAAAGGGACATGGACCTTTCCAGTCTTGTGTGTTTGGCACCTCCATTAAGATAATAACACTATTACAAGAGATTGAAAGCCTCTGAAGAGCTCTTTTTTTCTCTCTTGGTTTTTAGCTATGAGAGTGACGTACACACACACACTGAGAGTGACGTACACACACACACACACACACACACACACACATTTATAATAGCCATTACCATGTGTATAATTTTTAGGTGTAGGCCTACACTGATTAGAATGAATTAAACTAATGTACATTTCCATAGTTTATGAAAAAGTGTGTACCTGCTGCAAAATAGCCCCTTTTCATTGATTAAGTGAACAGTTTGTAATATATATATATATATATATATATATATATAGCATTATCTGACATATGTTCAAACTTTTTCATTGTACTGTTTTAAAACAATGCAGATCCAAATACTGAATCTACATAGTGTGGCAGATTATATTCATAATTACAATATGTATCACACAAATCTAGGTTGCTTACAGTATTATTAACAAAAACTTTAAAACAGAAACTATAGCTCATACTTACCAGGGCAAAAAGGCCTGATCGGTTGGTACAGTATGTACTTAATTTATAATGTTCCAAAACGAATTGTAATAAGAATGATAATATTTAATACTACCTTTCACACCACACAGACTAAGCTGCTTAAAATAATTCACAAAAAAATAAGCATGCATATTAAACAGGCATCTTGATGGTAGTAAGTGAGATTACAGGTAAACATAATAGCTATAAAAGTATTATGGATCATTATGTATGTCAGTGCTGTTATACGTTGTGTAAGTGTCTGTATGCAGCAGTGTGTTAATCTTCTCTTTATTTGTCCTGAGGTGATCTGGGAGCTCTTTGTGTTGAATTATGGCCATTTGAACTGGCAGATTTCACTGACTCCTCCACCCGAGTGATTGTTATCTAAGGAAAGTGAGGTCTGTTATATTTTATGGCTCCTCTCTGAGCGTGTGGAGATTTATGGCATTAAAATCTGCCGTGTAAGGTGATATTGGTCATTGGTCAAAAAAATAAAATAAAATAAAAATTACAGTGAAATTGGGCAGCCCGTTTAATGTGGCTAATGCACAATTTGGAATCAGCTTTTGATATTTTTTCCACCATTGGATGGTTTATTTGAGCCATCTATCAGCTGACCAGAGAATAAATGTTGAAGACTTGCTGGCATGCATTGTAATTTACCATAATTGTTGAAAACTGTGGACACTATTGAAAAAGTTTTGAGGAGTTACAGAAATTTAGATCATAGTTATTCATTAATGCTTTGGCAGGAAAACCTGGCATTTGGCTGCAGATCTTCTTTAAAAACAGGAAGCAGTCAGTTACATTTACAGATAGATAATTAAAGAAGCTTTTCGTATCCTCATTGAAAAAGCAGGACTCAAGGTTATATCATATTTTAAATGATTTGTATTCTTTCTGTTTATTCATCATCCAAGCTTCAGCCCCAGATTCAAGGTTAAGGTGTAAAAGGTCATGTGAAGCAATGCAGTTCTTCTATTGTTAGAAGCGATGATTTACAATCGATCTCGTCTCTTTGCATTTAATCGACTTACATGCTCTCTTGAGCTTTCATTTTTGTGGAGTAATAATATCACTCCTATGTTTTCTCACCATATAATCAGAGTTCAACTGATTCTTAACTGCAGTGTCTCACACTGTCTCGGTAACATTTTTTTGATGATTCACTATATAAAATTAAAATTACAATTGCTTGTTACTGTCAATGTGACTTTGAAGAAAAGTTGAGTAAGGTTACAGCAGAATAAATATAATAAACTGTGGGAAACTGTTCAGTTTTTCTAAGAGTAATTGATATTTCCAGATCTTATTTCAACAGTGAGACTATTGAAAGTCATTTCATGAACTCCAGCGAATGTTTTACCCTCTTTCCATTTCAAATGAACTTGATTAGTATCTTTTAATATTGCGAGAAATCCTCCAGGCTTGTTAGAGGGTCTCAAAAAATGCATTTTCAAATTCATTTATTCTCCTTTAAAAATGAGCTATTTCTCCTCTCTCCTTTTGTCTCTCTCTTTCCCCACTTTAATTTATTGCACACGGACTGAAAAAAAAAAAGTCAGCTGAGTTCACTAACAAGATAGACCTTCATGCTTATTAGGATTTTTTGAGTCATTTTGAAACATTATCCAATTTAATTAATGCCCCACAGAACATCTTTGATCTCTTAATGGGTAAAATAGGCACTGACTTTGATGAATGTTTGCTAGGTGTTGTCAGTGAATCTTTATTAGAGGCTGGAGGTGTCTTTCCCTTATGCTAGATGCTGAATTCATCAAGGATGAACCTATGTTCAGCAGCCATACTGCACAGCCAGACAGATGATAGAACTAGCAAGGGAACAGCTTGAGACCAATCACACCACTGTAGGGAAAACCGAGACAGATATTAGTCTGTAAAGTTGGGAGAAACTTGCTGCCCACAGCGCCAATCTATCTTGAGGTAAGGCCAATGTATGTGCCGCAGAGGAATGGATGGGGGTGCTGAGGGAGGAGAAAAGAGGGAAGAGCAAACAGCTATTAGTGGCATCAGCACCCTTAGAAACTTGCACTGACCTGAGGTCTTATACATGTGTGCCTGCTTTTTCGATGTGGGTAGTTTGTTTGTCCACTCCTACTAATTTACATGAGATATATATTATTTTACTTCATATGTAGTACCTTGGTTTTAATTTTTAATCATTGGATGACAATTAGAATGAAGAACAGGACCCAGTATAAACTTGCCAAGTTCCTCTGCATGTGACGGATTATCAACATTATTTCAAGACTTAAAAAGTCCTAATTTGCCTTTCCACAAATCAAGGCCTTAAATCAAATCAAAACAGAAAGTCTTAAATTCATAAAGTCTTGACATTCAGTCCCCCAAAAATTAAAAAATCCTCCTGAGTAGTTTTGTGTTGTTCTAAAGGTCAAAGACTAGACATACTATGTTGATGTATTAAAAAAAAGAAAGTGTATACTCTGCCAGTGTCAAAAAAAAATTTCACATTCAGTTTAAAAGGTCAGAAAATATATATATTCTGACATGTACTTAATAAAATGTATTGAAGAAAAAAATGGTCATACTAAATTTAATAATATTTTAGATTATTAATTAGATTTTGAGGGCTGCACTGTGATCCTTAAATGTCATCAACTGATTTCTAATATAAACTTGTTACACTGAATGACATTTTAGTGGGTGCCTTGTGTAAAGCATGGGAAAAATGTATGATAATGTATGAGGAAAAAATAAAATTAAACAGTACTAATACTAATACATTTCTTTTTAAATATATGTGAATCAGAAAGTAATGGTGGATGTTGGATGTTGTATCGATAGTGACTGTTTACTAGTGTTGGGCGATATGGTCATTTTTCAAATCGTCATATCGTCAGCCCATGAGATCGACGATACACCATATTATCGTGCATGGGTGGGGCAAGAGAGAGACTCCCTGTTCTTGTCATAGCATAACTATTTGGTGTTTTAAACCACGCAGGTGTGCGAGAGAGAGCCTATGGAATATCAATGGAAAAATATACTTTCAAACATACTGATAAACGAACTTTAAATATAAAAATACTGTATTTAAAACAGCTAGTTGTATATAGTCAGATGGAACTGTCATATCGCACGTCCTGTGAAAAATTTGCCGCATCTATGCACAGAAGTTATCAGTCTAAATGTCAACGGTGAAAATCAATAGAAGATTTCATTTAAAGCTCAACAGTTTGACACTAATATTGGACATAAACGAACACGTTGATTTCTGAAATAAGTTTACAGGCCTACCATTTTTGTCAGAAATATGATTTACCATATTTTTCAGACTATAAGTCGCACCTGAGTATAAGTCGCATCAGTCCAAAAATACGTCATGATGAGGAAAAAAGCATATATAAGTCACACTGGACTATAAGTCGCATTTATTTAGAACCAAGAGAAAACATTACCGTCTACAGTAGCGAGAGGGCGCTTTATGTCTTCAGTGTAGACTACAGGAGAACTGAGCAGCATAGAGCGCCCTCTCGCGGCTGTAGACGGTAATGTTTTCTATTGGTTCATTTCTCTTGGTTCATTTATCTCAGTTCATGTCAAATTAATTTTGATAAATAAGTCGCACCTGACTATAAGTTGCAAGACCAGCAAAACTATGAAAAAAAGTGTGACTTATAGTCCGGAAAATACGTAATGATGGTCATCACTGAATAAAAAGTGCTGAAATGCTCAATCTTGAAGTCCATTATTATTGTCAATTTGTTTATTAATGTTTTTAATATATAATAATATAAATCAATATTATTTATTTAATTGCATTTATTTTTTTATACTTTAATCATATAAATTATATTAATTAAGAATATTATTAATATTTGAACACGGAATAACCACCTTGCAGGAGCCATTGTTGTCATGTGACAAGAAAATCGTAAAACATAAGACCCTCATCATAAAATATGTTTGAAATAATTGCTATTTATAAAATCAAAGTAGCGTAAATGATTTTAAACTGTATAGAGCCAACATGAATTCAAATATTCAATTTCTGAGGATGCGTTCACATGTTTTCTACTAGAATGTTAAAAGATGGTTTGAAACATGAGGGTGAGAAAATTATGACTATTTTCTTTTTTGGGTTAAATAACCCTTAAACACATTACAGTTGTTTGGCTCATTTCTTGTAACCTCCACCCTCAGCTCTTCCTGGAGCGAGCTTCGGGTGTTCTGCCATCGCTGCATCCACTTCACAGCATCTGAAGGGAAGAAAATATATTTATTTTTACATTAAATAAAATAAAACATTTGAGATAAATGACAACCTATTTTCAAAATATCTTTATGGTCTACAGCAGTGGTCCCCAACCTTTTTAGCGCCAAGGACCGGTTTAATGAGAGAAAATATTTCCACAGACCGGGCTTTAAGGTGTGATGGATAAATACAACAAAATAAAATGATACAACTGGCATAAAAACTGTGTATTCTTATGCAACTTTATTAGCAGCGTCCTCATAACATCACGCCAACAACATAAGTACACCACAATATGTCAAATACATTGCTGTTGCCATTTTAAGTCATACTTATTTTATCTTAGATTGCAGTTAACAGTCTGACTATCTGGGATCAGTGTTGGGTGTGTTGCTGTGACTGCATAACTGTCTTGAAGCCGCACGCAGCACCAGCAATTGATCCTTTTGAAAACGTGGCTTTGTGTTACTCAAATTACACTTCAGCTCTCTATCGATCGGAATGCTGGCTGCAGCCTTTGCGTCGCCTAGTGTTGTTATTAAGCTAATTTATCCTTGGAATCACAGAGTAGAAAGTTGAATTAAGTGTGCAGTACAGTTAAATTTCCTTTACTCAATAGATTATGCATAAATATTTAGCCACAGAATCTCTGTGCAGGTCTTCATCTGCAGTGCTGCTAACTGTTCATTATGTAGAAATAAAGCACAGCAGACACATGCATCAAAGCCCTCGTTGACATCTGGCTGTTCTCACAAGCTCTCCGGGTCATTAGAAGACAAGCTCCTTCTCTCCTTAGGCTGCTGTTCTTTG
This sequence comes from Carassius gibelio, assembly GCF_023724105.1. Taxonomy (NCBI): domain Eukaryota; kingdom Metazoa; phylum Chordata; class Actinopteri; order Cypriniformes; family Cyprinidae; genus Carassius; species Carassius gibelio. The sequence goes on from NC_068396.1 coordinate 23,053,061, forward strand.
CTTTCCTGTTATTTATGACATCACGCAAACTCATAAAGTCCATCCTAATTACATTTCACTCTTTAGATTAATGCCTGATCTCAGCCAGGTGCATCTGCCAAGTTTACCTTTTTCCAACACGACTGATGGATGTTTCTGTGGCTCCTTGAGATTCCCTGTAGCCTCTGGACGGAGGTTTATTTGTCAAAGAATTGGAGCAGGCGCAAACACCCTCATTCGGCCTTCGAAACACGTCTGGATCTACTTGAAAACAATTTCTTGACTGTAGCCAAAGTGATTTGTCTCACCTTTTTGTCCTGAATTAATTTCCTTTCACTCTGTTCTCCTGCGATGATCATTGTCTGTTTCTGTGTCTGTTCAAAGTATTAGTAGTTGCCTTTCTTTGAACTCTGCGCTCAGAGGACATTACTCTTGCCGTTCATGCCACTGCTAATGTAGGATCATTACTATAAAGAGAGATTTCAATGGCCCTCACCTTAAAGGTTACATTTAAATGGTGTTGTTAAACTCTGCAGGGGTGAAAAAACGTGATGATGCTTTGAGTGAGTACCATCTCTCAATCGTACAAGGCCTCTTATAGCAATAATGGTGACATGAGCTAATGATTACTTGATGAAAGTATTTAATGTTCACCCGATGTAACCTCTCAGTCCATGTATTGCTTTAGAAATATTGCAGATCCCCCCAGCGCCACACACACACACACACACACACTTCCAGGCCTTGTACATTGTGGTTGTTGCTTTGATGTTGCAGCTTTATTGATATAAATCTTTGTTGTTGCTCTCAGTTCAGCTCCAAGCTAATATGGAATACAACTTTATTGGCCTTATGTTTTATCCTCGCCTGTAAAATCATTGGAATGTGACCTAATGAATAGAAACTATGAATAATAAATAAAAGACAATAAAAACCCCATTTACAAGGCTGTACACTACTCTTGAGCGGAGAAGAAAGATTTGAGATGCTTATCAAGTTTGTAGTTGTTGTAGTTTGATGTTTTTGTATGTCAGAGGCCGTGATTGGCTGGTGTAGGACCATCCTGAAGTTTGCGATTTTATATGTACTATCTTTGCTTGTGAGCTTTCTGGTCACAGTTGTTTTTGAGTCAGTAACTTGAGCTGTAAATGTCATGTGATGCCGGTGTTTGTGCATAAAGCATTGTTCTGAAAGGTTTTTTTTGTTTGTTTATTCCTAGACCATGAAATTTACATTACTAATGTATTTAACCAATGGCAGCTAAAATGTAAGCAAACACTTTTTGAAATGTAAAAATTTTGATAGTTTTTTAGGTTAATCAAATGTTGAATTAATACAATTAATGGGTTTATTTCACTGTATTTAATCAATGAGATTAAGTAATGAGATTAATTAAATATGTTCACTTGCGTCACATTTATTTAGTAATTTTCTTGATTTTACTTTATTTGTTTCTTTGTATTTTGTACTTGTATTTGTCTGTTATGGTTTTAATTTTGTTAGGTTTAGGGTAGGAGTGGGGTAATGAAATCAAAATATCATGATGATAATAATAAAACAGAACTATATATAACTTATTCAGTATATGAAATGTGTCAAATCTGTAATGATTAGTTTAGGAATAAATATGCACTATTAACTAGTTGCTTATTAGCCTGCATACTACTAACATATTGACTGTTTATTAATACTTTTAAAGCATTTATTAATGTTTTATTCTACACGACCATCTTTGAGATCCCTTAATCTTACACAACGCCTAAATTAAACAACTACCTTACTAACTATTAATAAGCAGCAAATCAGAATTTATTAAGAGGTTATAGTTAATAGTTAGTTTATAGTGAGAATTGGTCCCAAACTAAAGTGGGATCATTGTATGATATGTAGACTTAAACAGATCTGAGCTAAGCTAAAATGCAGTACATCTAGCTTCCATTGCATGTGTAGAAAACTTAATTTACCGTGATTGAATCAAAAATGGAAATAAAGCAAAATAGCTAAGAACAAAAGTAGCAAAGTAGTCATCAGATGCCATTTTCATTAAAAGAAAGCTTCTTATTAACCAAACTCCATGCATGTGAGAGTAAAGTGCATGCCCGTTACATACAAATAAAATGCTAAAAATAAAATTGAATGGATTTCTGTTATTCATGTTAACAATCATAATAATTATATAATAAGACATTAATTTGATCTGGAATCAAGAATCACGCAATCTTGATAACTGTAATCTATTATAACATAAAAAATATACATGTATTTCTTAGAGAGAAAAAAAAAAAAGTCCAGTTGATCTACTGTAGTTTTAGCATCTACCATTAGGGGCTAGTGGTACCATGCTAACAGCCAAACCTAGTCTGCTGGTTTTTACCTCAAAAATCCTCCTTAAATGGTTTGTTGTTCTTTTCAGATTTATTCAGATGAACATTTGCCCCATAGAAATAAATATGCGGTTAGCCTATATACATTTTGCCCATGTTTGCGCAATATCAGCTTACTGTGCATCGTGGGAGTTGACAGCAGGGTACAGTGTGTGCTGTTTGCCCGTGATGGGCACTGACGGAGGTGGACAACGTCCTCTCAGAGCTTTTCTCATTGATCTGTAAAAACACTGTTTCTACCTACACTGATCAGACCATATCATTGCTGAAAAGCTTTTGATGCCTAGTGGTTTCTTGTTTAATCTCACAAACACTCCTGTCCATGAGATCTCGAATCTAAAACTATAATAAAGTCAAACCATGACAGCCTTCTCATCATCCTTCCAAAAAACAAATCAGGACAATAACAGCAGTGATGCGTTCCTGACATCCTTTCCTTAAATCAGAACGACACCACCAGCACTTGATGCAATCCTCTCTGCCGAGTCTGACAGCCACTTTGTGACTGATTTGTTTACATGTGTTATTGTTTCTCTTCTTCTGTGTGATGTTATTTGCGTTGCATTGTGTTCTCCAAATTTCCAGGCAGTCTCTGAAAGAGACACCACAGCAAACACAGGCGAGTCTCCAGTACATTGAATGCCTCGTTCAAGACCGCTGTCATCTCCCTGATGTCTCATGTCAGATGACAGATGATCAGTTACAGCAAGCTTGCGTGGGCTTAAACACAGGAACTTTTGTGGTTGGTTAAGAGACTTCAGACCCCTAATGAGTACCTCTGCTGTGTGTGTGTTTGTTTCGCTTGACTAACTGGTGCATCACTTTTCAAGCATACAGTCGGCTTTATGTTACCCTGTTCATGAAAGGCTTTATTGAATCCTCGCATGAATAAGATGTTTTAGGTAAGATACTTTTCTTATTTTCACCTTTGAGAAGTTTTGCGCCCTGAATAAGGCGTTTACTGAAGTTTTTCATAACTTCTGCCGCTTCTCATCACATGTCTCTTGTTCTTTTGCCCAGATTCACAAAGCAAGAAACTGAAATTGTGTGGATGACAATCAGAGACCCAGAGCAGCGCACCTCCTTAGAAGCGCACATCACTGGGAATGACAATTGAGATAGATTTTGCAGAAAAGCCTCATTTGGCTGCTCCTTTGTGAACCACAAGATACCAATCACTGACATTCAAAGATGAGATTGGCACAGCTGTCTCTTTGTGGTGACACGGCCCTCTGTGTGTCGCTGTATGATTGACAGCTCCCCAGCTCTGTTGTCTCCAGGTCTGCAGAGAATCGCCCAGCATCAGAACTCAAACTAGAAACTGTAGCCACTTTTTAGGGTGTTGAATTATACAACAAGCCAACCCTATACTGAACATGAAGGCAATGTTGTGTTTTTAAAAAATATATATTTTTTTTCTCAGGAAAACTAAACAATATGCACCCTTTGTTTGTTTCATAATTCTACCAGCTCTCACTGGCATTTCAAAGCAACAGGACCTGTGCCTTGAGTATATTACAGGGTCAGTCTTTGATTAAGGTTATGATACGGACACCAAAATATCACTAGTCAATTTTCCAGTGGAATTTCAGACTTCTCTATATCACAAAAAAGAAAGGAAAAAAGAAAATAATCTCACCCAAAAATGAAAATTAGCCCATTATTTACTCACCCTCAGGCCAATCTATGTGTACAGTATATGACTTCCTTCATTCAGATGGATCCAATCAGAGTTATATTTAAAATACTCTTTGATTTTCCAAGCTGTTTAACTCCTGTGGTCGAAGCCCACACTGGTGCAGTCTGTCTTGTATTTTCTTTAAGACCGCAAGAAGAACTAACAAATTATCCGTCCGTTTTGATTGGATAGATAAGAATAAGGTATTTTTAAGGTGTTTGAAACTGCAAATGGTCTATTTTTATTTGTGTATAGTCATAATAACAATAAACAATGTGCTTTTGTAAAATAAAGAAAGTAAACAGGGTGCGTTCTCCATCGATCTCTATCTCTGTCACCTGTCTTCACAGACACGTTAATAAAACAACATAGAATCTCCACGAATGCTTGCCTCAAAGACATGAGAAATATATGTATAGAAACTTGAAATGTCTACTTTAAAATTAAGTCACATCCAAAACAAATATTCTCTGTCAAAATGATCTGTATGAAACCAATGCGATTTCCAGTTTCCCATCGAGGGAGAGACGATGCGTCGATAATGCTTTGGGAATGCATTCTGCGTGAGTGCGTCTGAAGCATCCATGTCAACTAGTCCAATGGCGAGAGTGAGCGTCAGGAGTGACGTCACGACCAGGAATTGATAAAAACCCCAACCGGAGCAACCGGTGTTAGCTTTCTGTGCCTCAGCAAGCAATCTGTGTCAAACCTGTCTGTCATATTTACTGTTGTCTTTTGCAAAGTTTATATACAATGGCTAAGCAACTATTCAAACCATGTGCTTCTCCCTGCCCGCGTTATTTAACGGGTGGGGATACACACAAGCTTTGTGTAGTTTGTTTGGGAGTGGAGCATGCGTTATCAGCCTTCGAGGAGACTGATTGCCCGCATTGTGAGAAGCTTTCGCGTTGCATGCTCCGCTCCCGCTTGTCACTCTTTGATGAGAAGAGCGGCGAGCCTCGCGCTCCTCAGGGTGCAGGACCCGCTTCTGCCAAGGCAGAATGGAGAATGCATTCCTGGGGTTCGCAAATGGATCCCTCAGCGGGGTTGGAGACGGGTCCGAGGGCTCTTTCTCCTCCCTTACCTGCGAGATCCATAGCTCAAACTCCGGTGTCGGAAGCCCGCCCCGTGGCTTCTTCCGCCCGGGGGGAGAGCCCATTGCTTCGTTGCTCTAGCTCCGAGGAGTTAGATGTAACGGGCAGTGAAGGTGACACAATCAGGGGGGAAGAGGATTCGCCATCTCTTTCCCCAGCATATGAGGAGTTGGTTGATGTATTAACACGAGCTGTAGATAAGTTACATATATCTTGGCCATCTGATAAACAGAGCGCTTGTCCTAAAAGCAAATTAGACGAGCGTTTTCTGTCTTCTAAAACATCGCCTACATCTCGGGGTCTCCCTTTTTTCCCTGATCTTCACAGTGAGCTGTCTAGATCGTGGGATAAGCCATATTCATCACGTCTTTTCAGCCCTCAAGTGCGCATTTATTCTGATATAAGAGGGCTGAAAGAAAATGGTTATGAAGCGATGCCCCGGGCGGAGCAGACGCTCGCGAGCTATCTTTCCCCTGGTTCAGCATCATCTATTAAGAACCCGACTTTGCCCACGAAGCCTTTAAAGATCACATCTAATTTAGTGGGTAAAGCTTACACAGCAGCAGGTCAGGCTGGAGCTTGCCTTCACTCGATGGCTTTGCTTCAGGCTTATCAGGCTGAGCTGCTGGGGGTGTTAGATAACAGTGAGGGAGTCAGCCGTGACGAAATTCGCAAACTTCGTCGGGCTACGGATTTATCTCTCAGGGGGACCAAAGAAACATCACGTGCTATTGGTAGATCTATGGCTGCTTTGGTTTCTACAGAAAGACACCTTTGGCTTAATCTTTCAGATATTAAAGATAAAGATAGATCTTTTCTTTTAGACGCTCCCATTTCTCATGAAGGTCTGTTTGGTGATGCTGTGAATGAAGTGGTTGAAAGATTTCAAGAAAATAAAAAGCAATCTGAAGCTTTTAAAAGTTTTCTCCCTCGCCGATCTAATCCTGATGCTGCTGGGCGTGCAAGGCAGCCCCAGCCATCATGCTCCTCATATCGTGTTTTTCAAAAAGAGAGTGTTGCGTCCCGCGCTACTCCTCAAAAATCACGGGGACCGAGCCAGCACTCACAGCCAAAGCAATCTAAGCAGAAGCCGGATCTGAGGACCGTTCTTCTCGCTAAGAAAGCTTCGGCTCAGAAGAAAAGGTCCTGACGCCAAATGGGTCAGACCTGTGAGGGCAGCCCCAATCGAGCGGGTGTGGTGTACACCTCAGTATACGGTGCCCGTCCGGTCTCAGTGCTCTCACGGGGCCGTCCTGCCAACCCCGCCACCCTTGGTGCCTCCCTTGGTCTCCAGCGGATCTCTGGTGCTGTGTCTCCCAGACGCTGCATCGGGCTCGCTCCCTCTGAGGGGGTCCAAGAGCAGTTAGCTCGGGTGGTTCCTGCGCTTCGGCTTCAGGTCCCCGAACTAGCTGTTCAAATTACACCAGAGGCCAGCCTCGAGAGGCTGGCTCCCTTAGTAGAATGTCTGACAGAATGGAAAAGTCTGCCGAATATATTTCAATGGGTCCTGCAGATAGTAGAGAAGGGTTACAGAATACAGTTCGGTTCTCGTCCCCCACGCTACAACGGGGTGTTGCTCACAGTAGTGCATCCCGAGCAGGCTCTGGTCATGGAGCAAGAAGTGAAATCTCTTTTAGCGAAAAATGCTATAGAGCAGGTGTATCCTCCCGACAGGGCATCGGGTTTTTACAGCCGTTATTTCATTGTTCCAAAAAAGGATGGAGGGCTGCGTCCCATTTTAGATCTTCGTCTGTTGAATCGTACAGTTCAGAAATTAAAATTCAAGAAGCTGACACTCAAACAGATCGTGACTCAAATCAGATCCGAGGACTGGTTCGTCACAATAGACCTAAAAGATGCGTACTTCCATATCTCCATCCTCCCTCAGCACAGGAAGTTCCTAAGGTTTTCTTTCGGGGGCAAAGAATACCAGTATCGGGTACTTCCCTTCGGTCTAGCTCTCTCACCCCGCACATTCACGAAATGCGTAGATGCAGCTCTGGCCCCGCTCAGGCTGCAGGGCATACGTATTCTGAATTACCTGGACGACTGGTTGATTTTAGCGGAATCAGAACAGTTGGCGGTTCGGCATCGAGATGTCGTCCTCGCTCATATGCAAAAGTTGGGTTTGAGGCTCAATACCAAGAAGAGTGTGCTATCTCCATTACAGAGGACCACTTTTCTTGGGGTGGTATGGGATTCGGTCACGATGCGAGCCTCTCTTTCGCCCGCTCGTGTAGCCAACATCCTCACAGCCACTTCAGAGCTAAAGCTAGGCCAGTCACGCACTGTAAAACAGTTCGAGAGATTGTTGGGTCTCCTGGCAGCAGCGTCCAATGTGATCCCCTTTGGCCTGCTGGGCATGAGACCTTTACAGTGGTGGCTCAGGACCAGAGGGTTCTCCCCGAGGGGAAACCCACTTCGTACGATCAAGATCACGTGGCGTTGTCTCCGCGCCTTGGTCATATGGAGAGAACACTGGTTCCTGTCCCAGGTTCCGGTATTGGGAGCTCTTTGTCATCGGGTTACCATCTCGACAGATGCTTCCCTTACCGGCTGGGGAGCGGTAATGGAAGGCCGCTCAGCTCAGGGTCTGTGGGAGAGCCATCATCACTCTTGGCACATCAACTGCCTGGAGATGATGGCTGTCTTCAAAGCTTTGAGGCACTTCCTGCCAGACCTGAGGGACCATCATGTGCTGGTCCGCACAGACAATACATCGGTGGTCTCTTACATCAGCCGTCAGGGGGGTCTGCGCTCGCGCCCACTCTGCAAATTAGCACACCAGATCCTCCTGTGGTCACTGGGGAAATTACGCTCTCTGAGGGCAATGTATATACCAGGGACTCAGAATATTGGAGCAGACACCCTGTCGAGGCAGGTGCTGAGGCCAGGGGAATGGAGGCTTCACCCCGAGGTGGTGGAGCTCATATGGGAATGTTATGGCCAAGCAGAAGTGGATATGTTTGCATCTCAGTACACGACGCACTGTCCACTATGGTTCTCCCTTACTCATCCAGCCCCCCTGGGGTTGGACGCTATGGTACAGACGTGGCCTAGGCTACGTCTGTACGCCTTTCCCCCTGTTGCTCTGCTCCCAGGAGTTCTGGAGAGAGTCCGCCAGGACGGAGTAAGTCTACTTCTCGTAGCTCCACACTGGCCGAGTCGAATCTGGTTTGCGGACCTGATTCATCTCCTCGACGGTTCTCCCTTGGAGATCCCGATCAGGAAAGACCTTCTATCTCAGGCCGGGGGCACTATATTTCACCCCTGGCCAGAGATTTGGAAGCTTTGGGTGTGGCCTCTGAGGGGGCGCAACTCATAGAGAGTGGTCTCTCAACTGAGGTTGTGGAGAACGTTCTTAGCTCCAGAGCTCCAGCTACGAGGAAACTTTATAGACTCAAATGGAATGTTTTTTTCTTCTTGGTGTTACCAACATCAGTGTGACCCCGTCCACTGCTCTGTTGGCTCAGTTCTTGAGTTTTTACAAGACCGCTTCACTTCTGGTCTATGTCCATCCACCTTAAAAGTTTACGTGGCGGCCATCTCGGCTTTCCACGCCCCAGTGGGTGGTGCATCTCTGGGTCGAGACCCTCTTATCTCTCGTTTCCTTCGTGGCACCTTGAGGCTGAGACCTGCAACTCGTACTAGAGTGCCGGCCTGGGACCTGGCTATAGTTTTAGAAGGCCTTTCTAGGGCTCCGTTTGAACCCCTAGATTCGGTCTATGAGAAGTTTCTTTCGTTTAAGACTACTTTTCTCCTTGCTATTTCGTCCCTTAAAAGAGTCGGAGACCTTCAGGCTCTCTCGGTTTCTCCCACCTGCCTTGAATTTGCACCTGGGATGGTCAAAGCATTTCTCTACCCGAAGCAGGGATACGTCCCTAAGGTACCGACCGTTGTTCCGAGACCTATTGTTCTGCAGGCTTTCTGTCCTCCCCCGTTTGTATAATCGGACCAGGAAAAGCCTAACCTCTTGTGCCCGGTGCGAGCATTGGACACTTATGTTCATCGGACTTCTTCTTTTCGGAAATCCGATCAGCTGTTTGTTTTGTTTCGGGTCACCTAAGATAGGTCTTCCTGCCACTAAACAGACACTTAGTAAGTGGATAGTTGGGGCTATCCTTCTTGCCTATGAGTCTTCTGACCTACCGTGCCCTTTGGGGGTCAGAGCTCATTCTACTAGGAGTATGGCGGCCTCTAGAGCCTTATTATGTGGGGCCTCTCTTCAGGATGTTTGTGATGCGGCAGGCTGGTCCTCTCCACTCACATTCGCCAGGTTTTATAGCCTAGACCTGGACGCTACTCCCGGGTCTCAGGTTTTTAATTCTTGAGGCGTTGGTTTTTCTGTCTGACACTCAGGCACTTGTAATATGGCGGTTTGGGTATTCTCGTTCCCAAAGCGTTATCGACGCATCGTCTCTCCCTCGATGGGGAACGTATCGGTTACGTCTGTAACCTCGGTTCCCCGAGAAGGGAACGAGACGATGCGTCTCCCTGCCATACTTCCTTCGTTCCTGTGATCGACTTGCTTCGGCACCGTCGAAGCTAACACCGGTTGCTCCGGTTGGGGTTTTTATCAATTCCTGGTCGTGACGTCACTCCTGACGCTCACTCTCGCCATTGGACTAGTTGACATGGATGCTTCAGACGCACTCACGCAGAATGCGTTCCCAAAGCGTTATCTACGCATCGTCTCGTTCCATTCTCGGGGAACCAAGGTTACAGACGTAACCGAGACGTTTTTCCGTCTCAACTCATTATCTCTAATACAGTCACACCCACGAGCTGATCACGTTTTTCATATTCTAAACCTCCACTTCAGATTCACTACATGTAAATGACCACATCACCCACGTAAAATAACGTGAAGAGAGGAGTAACCCAGAATTTACCCCAGAAGAACAACAAAATGCGATGCGTCGCACAGCTAGATGAGATGAGCAGCCTATGATTACTTGCATCTGTTGTTATTCTGTTCTTGTGACTTGTACACATTTTACTAGTTAGACTTTTCCCAGTAATTGCACAGGAAGATGTTATCACCTGCTGGGCATTGCTGCCTGTCGGCTAGCTTTCTCAGGACCTGACCGTGTCATTTCTGACTCCTCTTCTGAGGGACAAGCTCTGGGATCTTCATTCTTGCCCATGATATCAATTTGTCCATCCTCTTCAGCAGTCTTGATGTGCATGCTGCAGTCTGAAGGAGGCTGGTGACGTCATCCATGTAACTCCTCAGTGGAGGAAGCCTCTTACCAGTTGGGAGTTTGATCCCCCCAACCATTTGCCTTACCCTGATGAGGATTATCTCAAAAGGCTGCTACAAACAGTATTGGAGATATTGGGTACACGCCATTGCGATTCCTACTTTCGAGCTGCTGCCACCCGAAGTCCTGGAGGGAGAAACACATCTGCAAGTTGCTAAAATACTGAGCTACCAGGTTCTTGACACAGGTGGGCATGTGGAAAAATTCCATGGCATAGTTGTCCAGTTGATGTGGGACTGATCCGTACGCATTGGCAAGGTCAAGCCAGATGACATGCAGGTCGGTCTTCTCCCGCTTGGCCTTCTGGATCTGGTCCCAGATCATAGTGGAGTGCTCTACACATCCTGGAAAACCTGGAACTCCTGCCTTCTGGCAGATGGTGTAAACATAGCCGTTCTCTATCAGATAGTTGGTCATCCTCCTGGCTAGCACTGAGAAGAAGATCTTCCTTTTTAGATTCAGTAGTGCAATGTTTCGGAATTTGGCTCTGTGTTTTTTTTCCCTGGCTTTTGGTCCTTCTTGTCTCACCTGCTGAAGCAGTGCAAGGTTGCTGTTGGCCTTTCTGTCCACACTTTGCTTTCCCCTGGTGGATCCGTAAGCCTCTAAACATGGTCACTTTCTCCCATCCACATGCACACTTTCGGAGGATCTTCTCCTCATTTACTGGAGTTCTGGTGTTCTCGTTATCCATGTTCATTGCCGTCATCACCGTGTGGTCTGTCCTGTTGGGCCCATCTTTCATCCCACCTCTGGGAGGGCCCGCGGGTTGTTTCTCATTATGTTTCGTTGTAGTTAGCATTTGGGTGTCTCTCTCGCAAAAGACTAGTGGGTTAGGTAACTAGCCACCCACTCCTGGTGTGGTCTTTCCCTGCTGCCATCCAGTCTTTCCTGGCTGTCCTCCAGTCTTCCCTGGACTCCAACTGCCCTATTCACAGTAGTCAATGGGTTCGCCAGAACTTTAGTAATTGCACAGGAAGATGTTACCACCTGCTGGTCATTGCTGCCTGTCGCACCTCCTCCAGTGCCCATGGGTCAGCTGCAGGGTCATCAGCCAGAAACCACCATTCACCAACCTTTCGCTCCTTTAATTCTGAAACGTCTCCTGGTGGTGGAGCAGTGACAGGGACGTCTCCCTGTCACCCCCTGCAGCTGATCGCTGTTCTCCCTGCAGCTTTGGTCTGGGGTTAGGTGTTCTTCTCCCAACACCTATCTTTCCTCCTCATCCAGAGCCCAACCTATAATTCCTGACTACATGTATGAAATCAAGTGAAACATTTTGAAATCTGTTTCATTTCATTGTCTAAATGTCTCACAACACCAGGATGTTTGTTTAATGTTTTATAAAACCATGAGATATAAAAGTAGTGAGTGTTAACAATGTGAATGAATGTCTGGAAATAACTGTTTAAGTCTCTTATTCAGATCAGTTCAGTTGTGTATATTTTTTATTATAATGTATTTCAAATAAAATACAAATAATAATCACAACCCCACATTATTTTACTCTCCTCACACTCTTACCTGCCTCAGTCACATTCATATTGATGGCTCATTATGGGAGGTCCTTTGTGTCTCAGGTTTGAATCACTAAATATTCATGGCCATTGTCACTCCCTCACATATGGGCATTCTATCACAAAACATGTTTTACAAATGTTAAATCAATATATTGTTTTCTGTAAATGAGTAAACAGGAAAATGTTCATATATTTAGTAGCAAAAATTCTAGTATACTACATCCAGTTCTCAAAAGTCTTGTGAACAAATGTATCTCCACGTGAGCAGCTCTGGGAGGATGACATAAGATGTCGGCATTGCACATGTGCCAGTGAGTCTTGTGAAAACCAGTGTTTGTTTACAGGAGCAAGGGAAGCGAAATCTGAAATTTGTAAACACTAATGGTGACTTTTACTTTGACAACAATATACTCTAACGCATAGCACTTCCGGGTTACTCCTTCCGGTTCTCAGGTCACGTCAGCAGTCTGTCTCTCTCTCAACTGCTCCCGTTTCTCCTGACGTTTTATACTCTCTCCACGCCAATTACTGCAACAAGAAACAGGTGTTGATCGTTTCCAAAAAAAGTGTCTGTACTAACATGTTCTTTAAATAACGAAGAAAAAACATTGCGCCAGACTTTAAACCAGTTTTGAGTTGGTCTATGGCGTAGTCTATTTTCAGTTCATCAAAATAGCATCACACTAGCAATGCACCTGAATACACCTAATTTTCAGACCAGCACAATGATGGGCACATGAATGGATGCAAATACATTTGCTATGTCAACAGCACAGTACAGGATGGGAAAATGAGAACAACGTTGGGCTGAAACTAGCAAAAACACTTCTGCCACGCCTTGCACAACATTGCACTGTATTTATGATTGGGCCCACTGACTTTTACTAAGACTGTGTAATTTACAATCTCCTATTGTTAATAATTGTTGATATAAAACCAGATCAAAATACTTTTGACACAATTGATACATATAAGTGTCAGCGGTCATTTACCCATTATATAATGCACATTCAACTGAAAATTTCATCAATGCATTGGCAGAGGGAGTCAATGGGGCTGTTGTTGTTTTGCAGTAAGGCTAGGTAAATCTGGGTATCATCAGCATAGCTGTGATCATCAATTTGGTTCTTTCTCATTGTTTGACTTAGTGGGAGCTGTGACGAGTCAGCTGCCTCCTCCCTGATTATCACCGGCACCCCGTCCTAAATCGCCGCCCTTCACCAGGCTCCCGACTGGAGTGGGTGTGTGAGAGGAGGGGCGCTGGATGAGTCAGGGCTGGCGGCGTGTGATGGGGCACACCTGAAGGAAGTGGAGCCTCATTACCGCCGCTGTTTAAAAGCCCAACGCGCCTCTCCTCAGGAGACCGGTCTCTTCCCCGTGCATGCACACTGGTGTCCTCGTGGGTCCAGGAAGGGTGCGTTGAGGGACTCCCGCGCCACCAAGACGTGAGCTGCCGGACCCGCGATCCGGATGGGAACCGCACCCGTATACACGGCCGACGGGCCAGGATGCCGGGCCGTCCATCCCCTACCAGCGCCGCGGCCAACGAGAGAGACGCGGCCGCTAGGAGAAGCCGCCGCCCCTCGCGCCCCGGACCAAGGAGGGGAGCGCGTGCGGCCGCCGGACTCCGCCCCTTGCCTGGACCCTTCCTTGATGAACACTGCCCGACCCACACAAATCCCGCAGCACGACGAGGACACCAGATTCCCTGTTATTTTGGACACTTTCCCCCTTTTGGCCACTTTTATTCCCTTTGTTTTATGATTTCTGTTAATAAAAGCCTCTCCGAGGCCTGACGCCACGCCCACTGTGTCTGTCTTGTGCCCCTCCCGTGACACTGGTGGAGAATGCGGGCAAGGCGGAGCCTAGACAGCGCAGTTGGGAAACGTCTGGTGACGTCACTCCCTCTCGCTTGCAAACGTTCGTGAGAACCCAGACTGGGACGGAGGAAAACTGGGGACAGCCTCCCAACCACACAAGGGGTAAGTGACTTTTCCATTGTCATTTTACCCTGTGGTTGGTTGAGGCTGTCACTAAAACCCGGTTTCTCTGTCCCTGTTCTGGTGCGCTGCGAGAGGGAGGACCGCCCGGAGAGGAAGCCCCGCCCACTCCGACCGTTTGGAGCCTGGTTGAGGATGGTAGCACTCCCGTGTGGGCGGCGCCCTGATGACGGGGATGTCGCTTGGGAGGGGGAATGTGACGAGTCAGCTGCCTCCTCCCTGATTATCACCGGCACCCCGTCCTAAATCGCCGCCCTTCACCAGGCTCCCGACTGGAGTGGGTGTGTGAGAGGAGGGGCGCTGGATGAGTCAGGGCTGGCGGCGTGTGATGGGGCACACCTGAAGGAAGTGGAGCCTCATTACCGCCGCTGTTTAAAAGCCCAACGCGCCTCTCCTCAGGAGACCGGTCTCTTCCCCGTGCATGCACACTGGTGTCCTCGTGGGTCCAGGAAGGGTGCGTTGAGGGACTCCCGCGCCACCAAGACGTGAGCTGCCGGACCCGCGATCCGGATGGGAACCGCACCCGTATACACGGCCGACGGGCCAGGATGCCGGGCCGTCCATCCCCTACCAGCGCCGCGGCCAACGAGAGAGACGCGGCCGCTAGGAGAAGCCGCCGCCCCTCGCGCCCCGGACCAAGGAGGGGAGCGCGTGCGGCCGCCGGACTCCGCCCCTTGCCTGGACCCTTCCTTGATGAACACTGCCCGACCCACACAAACCCCGCAGCACAACGAGGACACCAGATCCCCTGTTATTTTGGACACTTTCCCCCTTTGGCCACTTTTATTCCCTTTGTTTTATGATTTCTGTTAATAAAAGCCTCTCCGAGGCCTGACGCCACGCCCACTGTGTCTGTCTTGTGCTCCTCCCGTGACAGAGCATATACAGGCTAATCAAGAACGTTGCAAGATTTTAGCCTTGTGGGACTGTCATGGACGTCCACTTAGACTGATTACCATTTGAGTACAGTTTTCCAGTCACTCTAGTAGTATGTTATGATTGACAGTGTCAAACGCAGCACTGAGATCTAGTAGTACCAGCACTGATAATTTGCCAGAATCAGAATTTAAGCAAATATAATTTATTATCTTAATGAGCACTGTCTCAGTTCTGTAACGTGATCGGAAACCAGACTAAAAATTGTCCAGGTATCCATTTGAGTTTAAGCATTTGTTTAGCTGATTAAAAACTCCCTTTTCAATTATCTTGCCCATAAAAGCAAGATTCGATGTTGGTCTATATTTGTTCATTAAGGTGTTATCAAGATTGCTCTTTTTCAAAAGGAGTTTAGCAACTGCAGTTTTCAGGGAGTTTGGAAAAGTAGGCTAAAGGCTATTTTAGTAATTTAAATAGCAGGTTATCTTAAAATATTGATTAATGACATTGTATTATAATATTATACCATCCAAATATGTACTTCCTTCTAATTCTTGTTGTCAGTGCAGGATTGTTTAACACTGACGTTGTTACAAGTGAAAAAGCCTTGAACATAAAGCAACAGGACAAAAATATAGTTGATGACTAGACATAATAATTTCATGACTAGACACTTATTTGTGAAGACTGTGGTATAACACATTGAAATAATATGCTCTTTAGCCATAAAAAAGCAGTTGTCATGTACATGGTTAAAATTTACCCGCAATAAACACTGTTCAGTTTCTTGCACAGACCTTTCGTTTTGTCTGATGGCCAACTTCCAAAGTGTGTGTACATTTTCAGTAGTTTTTGAGCATGTTAAAGGCCCCCAAAAAGCAACAATGACGGGCCCAAGCCCCAGTGCCATCCCGGTGGCATCAGGAAAAAGGTGCACTGTGAGCACATGCATTTAACTCTCTGGCAGTCTAGGAGTTCTGTTTGTTTGATTGATTGATTTTATTTTTTATTTTTATTTTTTGCTGTAATATTATAAATTATTACCACAACATTAATGATAAGTTTGAATATGGTATTAACAAAATGTCTGTAGCCTTAAATATAAAGATTGCTTCAAACTAATAGTAATGCTATTAGTGAACAGTAATAAAGAACAAAAATAGATATTGAGGAAAAGTATTTTTTATTGTTGTTTGATTTAATATCAACATAATACAGTGTCAGATATATTAGTCTGTATTTTCACTATAAGGTCTAATGCAGGGATATGATTCTTTGACACAAATCAGATTTCAATTTCTGCTTGAAAAAAGTTCATTTAAAAGGTCAGTTTGCCCAAAAAGGAAACTTCTGTCATCATTTACTCACCCTAATGTCAATCCATCTGTATGGCTCTTTTTTTCTGTGGAACATAATGATAACCAAAATGGTTTGATAACCAAATTTCTTCAAGATGTATTTATTTATTTTGAACAACATTAGACTGAGTAAATTATCATATATATATATATATATATATATATATATATATATATATATATATATATATATATATATATATATATATATATATATATTTTTTTTTTTTATTATTTTATTTTATTTTATTATTTTGTTGTTGGGATAAGCTATCCTTTAAAGACAAACTGATACTGATACTGCCAGAACAGACATTTTTACTAAGAAATACATTCAGTCATTCATGAGTGCTGCTGCATAATCTTAGTACCAACTTGGTTGGAAAAAAGCCAATAACTTTAACATCTTACTCTGTAATAAGATGCCTGTTACCAGAGAAGATATAATGCAAAGCATACTCTCAAATGATTTGCATTTGTTGATGTCACCAAATTACCTTATATTTGCATGTTTGTGTTGCTCTCTTACGGATGACTCCCCCGGTAGCTATATTAATATAGACACAGCACCCGTGTTTATCTTTCCTGCACAGGGTTTAGAAATGTAATTATGGCTCAGGCGGTGACATTTTTGTCATTTCGCCTCTGAGTGGCTGATAGCATAATGAACAAGCTAAGATTATCTTGAGGCTTTTCACCAAATATGCGGGCCCAGTGTAAACAATGTACGTTTTCATATTATATAAAGTTGAATATGTTGAGCAAGTGCACTAGAGTTCTAAAATGGGGAGTTCTTTGTTATATTATATAATGAACAGTAACCTGGATCACTCAACAGAACAACATATGACAGTATTAACCTTTCCTTGAACATCATAAAAGGATTTAAACCTTATATAACATTGTGAAGATTATCTGGTTATGGTTTATTGTGGAACAAGTGCACATTTCCAGCACTGAAATTACATGATGGACCAATGATTTAATGTGAATCATTTGAATTACACTATGTATTCAAGTTCACCACATTACACGTGGACACCAATTAGATTTTTTTTTTTTACAGATGAAGAAAAAAGAAAGATCAGTACACCCAAAAATTTAAATTATCATAATTTACTCACAGTCATGTTGATCCAAACCTGTATGGATTTCTTTTTTTTTTAGTATTATGCCTTCTTGTGATTACATGAATAGCTTACCAAGACATTTTTACTAAAACTACATTCAGTCATTCACATGCTGATGCATTCATGTGTGTTCCCGCAAGGATCAAGGGGTCTTCACAGAGCACATATGAAAATATACACATGAACGTCTGAAAAGAAATAGTTGTCAGTTATATAGCCTTCAAATTTCAAATTGAACTGGTACCAATACTCCTGATAGCCTACTGTAGAAATATTTTTTTTTTCTTGGTTTCAACAAAAATAAAATAATGTCATTGTTTATAAACCTTTATTTTAAGGTTTGCTTCCTCGGAAAGAAAGAAAGTCATATACATTTGGCATGACAATTTCATTTCAATATGAAATAAATAAAAAATACATTTAGTCATTCATGTGTTGTGACATGTATGTGACATGCATTACTGCAAGTAGCAAGTATTATTCACAGAGCACACATGTGAATGTTTGAAAGCAGCCAGTTATCATTTAGACAGCCTTCAGTTGTCAAGTTGAATTGTTACTCAATATTATACAATAGAAAGATGTTTTCTTAGTACTGAGACCAATAAACCTGAACATAAAAGAATATATTTTGAAGAAGTAGGGGGGAGCATGGGCGAAAGTACCATTTTTCAGAAAAACTTCATTTTAAAAGATAATGTTGTATACAGAGATATATTTCTGCTGTGGCCAGTAACTCAGAAGTGTGGTCTATCAATACCAGGTGGTATTTTGTAGAAATGTAGAAAGACTTCAGTATAATTTCACTTTGAACATAAGTTGAACATTGTTACTTTCGACCCCATCGGTTGGGATGAAAGTAACACACAGGTGGGTCAAAAGTAACACAACAATATAAGCTAGATTGTTTTCTGTTAGTCTTATTTTTCTTAAGTATACCTGATTGTGACCTTGTTAATAAATAACTGCAAACATATTTTGTCCTTTATCTTTGCAAAAAAAAAAAAAAAAAAATTAAATTACATTTTCATATTTTCATTTAAAATTTAAGTTTAAGTTTCATCAGATGTCTTAAAACCTGACTGTATTTTTTTTATTGTAATTTTCAATGTATTTTTATATAATAATAAAAACATTCTGCAGAATGCACAATATAAAAATTGTATCACATTAGCATAATAAAAAAACTCTAAACAGGACTATTTATGTTTCCATCCAGTTGTTTTTATGCATGAAGTGAAAATGTGCATTAAAACATCTGGAAACAATGCAAATTCACAGGTGGAGGTGTAAAGGCTAAGATATGGCTAAAACCTAAATATAAATGTGACGTAGCAGCTGCCCAGAGAGAGATGTTCCTCTATGTCCAGAAACACCCTCTCAAAAACATCTGGATAAAACCAGACCTCTGTCTGTCTTTCTGACCCTCACTAAGACATATTCTTTTGGTATAATATGACATAAACATTTGTAAGAAATGATGCAAGACACAGAAATTCACAATATAGCTTGCACTGGAACAAAATAAATACTTTTTGTGACTGTAGCGGGACAAAAGTAACAACTGTTACTTTTCGTCCCGACAGGAACTCCTGACATTTAAACTCCATCTAATTTTATATAAAAACAATTTGAAAATGCAAACTTTAGGATGTGTTAAAGCACTAAATAACCTGTAGATTGATCATTACTTTGACACATGAAACAAGAAAAACAACACGACTAATAAAAAAAAAATTACCGCTTCAACAATTTACTTTTTGTACTCGAAAACAGTTTTACGGACCTAACTTCCGGAAACGATGAGGAAATCACATGATATTTCTCAGCTCCGTCAATGATTGCATGCTGAATATGCTGTCATAGCTGGGAATGCAAATGCAGAAAGAGGCTGGGAGAAAATCGCTTTGTTACTTTCGTCCCGTGTTACTTTCGCCCCGGTTCTCCCCTATATAATCAAGTTGGGCACATTACATGTGAAGAGTAATTGACAACAAAACTCCTGAAATGCTTTTCAGATGAACATAAATGACATCTCTGTTGTTTCACAGGGGGAAAAAAAGGCTTTTGCTCTCAACCCATTCCAGGTTGTACAGCAGAAGCCCTTGCTTACATGGAAAGTCATAATTAGGTTATGATGAAAGCATATCCCAAGGAATCCACTTCCACTTTAACCACCATGAAACCTTTCCCCACACAATACCAAACTTTCTTCCATGCACGTTTTGTTCCAGTGTCATTTGACGAAACATCAAGCCACCCCCTCTGATCCCTTCTTTGAACTAGAGCCCTGTTTCCTGAAAGTGTATGACCCAGATTCATCCCTCTCATTTCCAATTCTCTGATGTTTTTGTAGTGTGCCGAGCCCATGTACAGGCAGTTGTTGTTTCTAATGTGTCAAGGCAACAGAGGAGTCCCTTGAGTATAGAGTCATTTACTTTAAAAATGTATCCTCTAAGCAGAGAGGAACTCAAAGGCAGGGTAATAAATGCGGCATGCCTCCCTCGCCATGCACCGATATTTAATCAGCATCAACAGGCTGCTGAGAGCACTCCACCGAAGTAAGTGCCCTCGGAATTTATTTGTTTCTTAAATTGGATGAGTCCTAAGTGTCTGTGGTTTAACATCATAACTAATTGGCCCTGGTGGTTTATCGCATGCACGTGCATCTCTGATTTAAACGGAGACCCAGATTCCCCATTAGAAACATTGCTATGTATGATTAGGGTTAAAAATATATGGATGTTTAGAACACATCTGTAAACCCCTGTGCTGTACTTGTGTTTGCATTTTGCCAGCTTCTCACATGGCATCAGGGGACATGCAATCTCAGAAGTGGGCATTAATGTCCTTAGGTGTCGACCCCTTTCCACCCTTTTAACCCACTCTCCTCCACCTCTCCACTGGAAGCTCGCCAACCATTAATTAAAGGCCCTCATTAAAGCTCCGCAAGTCCTCTAACTGGTTGTGTGAGTGATCACCCTTAGCCTTGGGTCACTTTTCGCCTCTGTGTAAGAGAATATATTTAGAATTGTGCTGAGTCAAGGCCGTCGAGAGGAAGTTGTATAATATGAACAGGAAATAAGCCCTACAGCGGCTAGAAGCGGCTCGGCTCTCCTTATTAACGGAGAAGCGGTTCAGCTTCACAACTTCACTCGTGAATGGACATTAGTATGCGTGTGGGAAACGACAAAGACTTTTTCCTGAAAACACTCTTCTTCTGTTAATATCAGTTAGAACCACGGAAAGTATGGATAATCCATCCTCAAAGAATTCTCTTCTCGTATATTTTTGCGAAAAAGGTATTAGAATTACTCCTCAGGTGAGGCACAAAATAATCAAGATTGCTGTAAACTATTTGCACCTGGAAAATTGGCGAGAAGTCTTCAGTTTATGAACGTAGATCATGGACCACATGGAATGTACTTTGTATTCAATTTCTGCTTTTGAGAAGAAGATTTGTGGTTTATAGTCATTGTATAGCTTTAGAGGAAATTGAATTACATGGAATAACAACAGTAAAACTGGGTGGGTTTTCATCTTCAGCATAATTTTTTATCTTTCTACAGAAGATCTGCCACACTTACAAAGCTTCCATTGGCAGTGCTTGTTCGCAGACATTTGCTGCTGCATTACTACAGAAGTTCAATCAATTATAACAAGGTCCTTTTAAATGCTCTTGCTTTTTTGTAAAAAGTCTGTTTGAATCTGAACCCATAAATCAGTAAATATGACCTCTTTTTTAAATATGAAATTGTAAGGCAGGCATCTGAAAAGGGCACTGTTCTATAGCAAGCGTTATTCAGAATAGGAACAATAACCTTGGAAAAGACTTTAAGGCCTGAAGATGAGATGTCGTTATAGTAAGGCCAAGCATGTGTCATTAATCACAGGGTCTCGGGCCCTGTGAGCATTGTTCGTTTCTCAGGTTGAGTTATTAAAGAAGATAACAGGGGTGAGTGCTTTCCCCACCTCAGGGTTTTGTCCTATTTCTGGATTTTAAATTCCCACTTTCAGTTTGATACTGTAATATGGATGACTTACATTAAATATTAGAGTATGAATAGGGCAAGTGTCTAGGATTGTGAACTTGCTTGGTCTTAATAGTAAAATATGAAGGTGATTGTTATAGTTAAACCAATTACTTCACCTTCAATTTTTTCTTTATAAAATAACTTCCCTGTTTTGTTTTGTTTTTTATGTTGATTTTAGTCCTAGTCTGTTTGCTTTACATAAAGTTATTCATATAGCATATACAACATTTAGAATAAAATAATATACTTTTTAACCTGTCAGTGGGCTATTTAGATTGTTATTTTATTATTACACACAGTTTTTGTTTGCTTTCTGCTACTTTTGGCATCATGATGTCAGATAAGTTCAAGGCCCCCAGACACTAGTCATTTTCCCAGGTAGATTGATGGTCCCCATTGACAGGCGGTACAGCTGGTGATACTGAGTCATAGGCAAGGCATGCTGGGACAGCTATCTAGCTGACCTGTATATGCCACTGCTACATCACTCATAGTCTGTCACCTGTGGTGTAAATACCCATTTAGACTGGGTAGGAGGTTTCACGCTGACTGATTGCCCTCAGATTTGCTCACACAAATGGGTGTCTTCACTAAAAGGATTTCAAAACCTGACCTGGCAATTTTGATACTGTAATTACAGTATACCTGGCACTGAAGTCATATGTCTAACACATGGGATAACACTGCAGAGATTTTGCTGTTGTTGTTGTGATTTAAGCTTGTAAGATACATTTTTTTTGCAACTAAGTTTTTAAGTTCATTAAAATTTTATCATTATGATTAAGATTAATCTCTCATGTAATTATCTATCTATGTGCATATATTCAATGATCCTAAGGCACAGAAAAGTGTAGAAACTGCAATATATTGTCTCCTTTTTTGCATGTTTCTTTGAACAAAGTTTGAATAATAGCATTTTATTGAAATATACATATACATATACATATATATATATATACATATACATACATATATATATATATATAGTAAATGTCTTAACATGATTGCATGTGAAAAACTTTTTTTGTTGCCAAATCGTTTATTACTGATTATGCATCAGGGAATGAAGCCAGTGACTAAATGACCAACTTTACACACTTAGTCTTAGTAGCAAGCAAATCTACTGTTATTTAAAATGTGATTTAAATTATATAGAGAAAGGAGCTAAGAACACTTTTTTTTATAATAGCTGGAGCTGTCAGTCGCTCCAAGTTAAAGTTCCGAGTTCTGCACAAACCTCCAATTACAATCTGCACTGCACAATGAGACCCTTATTTACATTGTGTTTGCAATGTGTTAGCTTTGCTGAAAGCATTTTTTGAGAGTGCAAAAAAAACATGTTGCAATGCCAAAGTCATTGAATTTGAATTTGTGTGTCTACAGTGCTTGGTGCTGCGAACTTTCATGAAACAGGAGATCTAAATATGATAAATTAGATATACTTGCAGCTTTTATAATAAAGACAATGCAAGTTTTCAAAAGAGTTCCACTTTTTACATTGAGTTACATTGACTTACATTAAAGTCTTAAAAGAGACCTGCTTATTTGATTGAATTTAAATGGACTGTAAAGAGGCTAAAATCAGTGTAGAAATGGAATGTTATTTCTAAATTATGACAGATTTTGACATTAAAATCCTAATAAAATTGTAAGTACACAGCAAGAAACTTTTTTTAAAATTTTAAAATGTTCATGACCCCTTTAAAAAAAAAAACTACAGTACTGAAAGTATTCCTGCAAAAACCTAAATGTTTTTCTTTCCTTTTTTACTGACAATAACACCTGTGAAACCATGAGAGTGTTTCCTCACTAATCATTACGGACACCACTGCTGTAGCCTTGCCATTAGCTGTGATACCAGTCAACAAGATGTTAAAGAAAGTGTTTTTACTGTGAGGAGTCAGCAACAGAAACTAGCACCTCACACAGACACTGAAGGTGGGACGGTGGGAAAGAAAAGCTGCAAATTGGGTGATATAAAGCACTGAAAATGTCAAAGTCAGACTTGTGTTTGTGTTCTGGACAGAAATTTTCTCTACTCATAAAATCATCAAAGACTTCTCATACAAATATCTAATATCAGAGAGAGAAAGCCATTTTCATTTATGGCAAGTTTTCTTCTCGCTTGCGTGAGATGACCCTGTATTCCATTTCAATAATGGATAAAAACAACAACAACAACAACAAAAAAACAGATATACACAAACAAAACTTTCTGCTCACTATATGATGCCTGGTTGTCAAGCCTATTTTTGTATTTTATTTTTTCTCACATCCGGTGCTTTGAAGCATCAAAAGCTGATACGACATGCTCCTTTTGGAGTGTTAGCAAAGTGTCTAAGCAAACAGGAAGCAGCTCAGACTTAGACAAAGTGTCTTGCTGCAAACACTGCTTTGATCTTCTTTTAATAACCTTCACTTGTCCTCTCACTGTTCCACTGCTCAGGAACAAAGGATTTACACCGGCATAAACATATATTTGTGTATACAGTCAGGTCCAAAATTCTGAGAACACAACTGACAGTCTAGGATTGGAAATTCTAATTATAATAATGTCATTAATTGATTAATTAATTCATTAATACATTCATACACTCATTCATTCATTCAATCATTCACTCTTACATAAATAAAGTATCAGTGTTAGTGCCGATGTGTGCTGAGTCAAACTTGTTTCTCCTTGGGCATCCCGAGTTCGAGTCCCGGCTTGTGGACCATTCACAGTCTCATCCCACCTCATTCTCCCACTTCACTCTCATTGTCTACGCACTGTCCTATCATAATATTGCCAAAACACCACAAATAAATATCAAAAGAAGTGTGAGTTCAGTGAGATTCCATTACAGATTCAAGTCCATATTCAACCCGTTCTCATCAGTCTGCGTATAAATAACACGACTTTACACTTTCTATTTGCGTGTAATGCATACGCCAAATGCCATTTTTGCGTGCATATGATACGCCAATCCTTCCCATTAATTTCGGTGGAGAGCAGATGCGTCCAAATAACACGCATCATCTTCAGCGGCAGTGACGTCACCAGCGAGGCTCGTTCAGTTCACCTGATGCGCGTACACCTTCAAACAGGTAAGCAAGGGTAAATATATTTTTTTCTTCTTCTTTTTGTAATGATATCACGTGGTTAAGCGTATTGTTTTAATTATTTCAGTATTTCTGCATCACGTTAGACAGGGTCGT
Organism: Carassius gibelio; assembly: GCF_023724105.1. Lineage (NCBI taxonomy): Eukaryota > Metazoa > Chordata > Actinopteri > Cypriniformes > Cyprinidae > Carassius > Carassius gibelio. Next base: position 23,077,573 of record NC_068396.1, read on the forward strand.
GTTTTTAAAGGGCAGTTTATGCTCAAATTATGGGTCAGTGGGCTGCTCAGCTAGCCTACCATTGTCATTAGCCTAAGCTAACCTGTAAGTTACTGTTTATAGACCTGTTGCAGTTTTAAATAAATAATGATGTGACATATGGGTCTTCAGCTTTTAGACATGACTAATACAAGCACAACAAAGCACCCAAACCCAATATCGCGTGATAATCGTGATCGTGTAAAAAGTCCACACATTTAGCATATTTTTACAATACTAGCCTAACTTTTGCTTGACCACGTCATGTGTAGCCAATACACACACAGTAACTACAGCATATTTACCATGCTTCTCCTACTGTAACCGTAGTTTTACTCTGGACTTTGTAACGCACATAACCACGACATTTACTATGGGTTTACCATAGTAACCATAGTTTTACTCTGGTATTTGTATTTACTAACACACAATAACCACGACATTTACTATGGGTTTACCATAGTAACCATAGTTTTACTCTGGTATTTGTAGTTACTAACACACAATAACCACGACATTTACTATGGGTTTACCATAGTAACCATAGTTTTACTCTGGTATTTGTATTTACTAACACACAATAACCACGACATTTACTATGGGTTTACCATAGTAACCATAGTTTTACTCTGGTATTTGTATTTACTAACACACAATAACCACGACATTTACTATGGGTTTACCATAGTAACCATAGTTTTACTCTGGTATTTGTATTTACTAACACACAATAACCACGACATTTACTATGGGTTTACCATAGTAACCATAGTTTTACTCTGGTATTTGTAGTTACTAACACACAATAACCACGACATTTACTATGGGTTTACCATAGTAACCATAGTTTTACTCTGGTATTTGTAGTTACTAACACACAATAACCACAACACTTACCAGGATTTTACCACAGTAACTGTGTTTTTACTCTACACTGTTTGTAAAGCACAGTAACCACTAAGTTTGCCATGCCTTTAATATCTTTTTGTGATGTAATTGTAATTCAGTGTTTTTTCTGTCTTGCAGTTACGTCGGATTACATACTCCACAACAACCTGTAATCCAGCAGATCTTTAAAGAAGCCATCTCTTGTAAAATCTCTCTCTCTCTCTCTCTCTCTCTCTCTCTCTCTCTCTCTCTCTCTCTCTCGCTCTGCTAGAATTAACAGGGAACTTCAACTCCACGCTCCCAATGCTGATATCGAAGAAGCTGTCAAGGGGGCTGAACAAGTCCTTCAAAGGATCAACCCTTCACAGGTAATGTTGAAGACTCTTAGTTATAACTGATTTGCTTTAATGAACGCATCCTTATATTATGTGTTAATCAAATATTTTGGTCACAGATCATTTTAACACACTGTCTCAACATGTTTATATTTCAGGAAGGCCTGTCATGAGATTTGAATTTGACCATCTTGTGCATTTATGAAGAAGACCAAAAGCTGCAAAGGCAAACACTTCCAATGGTACGTCAGATACATTTTTCTCAGCATTTGATGTTTCTTAAACTTTGGTTCACTTAGCCCATCAGGAAGAACACTCAACAAAGAGCATGTTGTAGTAGTAATAATTCATCCAATAATCATATTATATTGCACAAGCGTACTTGTACAAAATTCTACAACTTTTACTCCTACTGCTGTTATTGGCCATTACCACAGCTCCCATCAGATTGTGCCCATTGTAAGAGTGTTTATATCATGAAGTTTAAATGAAGTCCATTGTATTCTTTATTAATCTTTACAAATTGGTGCCGCCTCTTCCTGTTTCAACAGTACATGGTATCTGTCCACACCTCATAGTCTGCCTTTCTTTCTATGGTGATGTTACTGAACACATCTGTCTTAGAAGCAAGAGAATGGAAATCCTAGTTTAACTTTTCAAGTGCTACAAATCAGATCTTCAATGAATTTGGGCAATCAGATCACTTAAAGTTGTTCACACAAAGACCAATAACTATAATGAGAAGTATTTTAGCATCCACACCAACAGACAATACTGTACAATTACTGCTATGCACACTGCAGTTACAGTATGTTGTATTCTGCCATTTGTTGTTGTCAGTGTTTTTGTTGTTCATAATGTGATAAATTATCTTTGTTTCTTCTTGCAGGATTTCTCACAGATTACTTAATCATTCTTCATCAGCTCTTCACAATATCAGCCCATTCAAAAGCTTCCAGATCTTCCTCTCTTGTGTGACACATCTGCTCTCAGTCCTTTACTGCCAACCTCCAGTCTTAGCATTTCTGCTTGTATTCATTTTTGCTCTACATTCATCACTCCAATCTCTACTATAAGCACTCCTGTATATATATATATATACACATAATAATAATAATTATTATTAACCATTTATTTGTTTTGCATTTATTCACAATAGAAGCAAACAATGATTACAGGATATATGTTTTTAAAGGTGATAATTGTAAAATATTGGAGCATTGTTCTTAATCATTTTTGCCTATTTGGTTGATAAAGGGAAGAAAACAATATATTTTCAACTGTAGCCTTGATTATTCTTTGGCATCTTTTGTCAGGATTATTATAAATTATAAATGAATATTAAACTTATGTTTTTTGAAGGGAGTTTCTGTTGCAATTTTGTTTGTTTGTTTTCACTTAGTTACCTCTATGCATTTTTTTTATCAACTTTTCTTTTTTTTTTCATAGTGGAATAAACTGGAGAGAGACTGTTCTGGGCACTATGTTTATCTGCGAAAAGTTTGACATATCAATAAACACTGTAAAATGACTAGACAATGAGTGATTGATGTCATGATGTTTGTTTGTTTGTTTTCTATTCCTATAGTTCAACTGGTGGTTCTAAGAATTGCAAGTTTTTAGGGTCCATTTCCATGAAAAGTAGATGTGATAAATTGTTTACCTTTAATACACTATAAATACATTGTAAATATTACAGAAGGAAAATTGAGTAGTAGAAAAATATTGTGTTTAAATAATCTTCAGAGGTGTTTTTTTTTAAGCAAATGAAACATTTTGACATTTATTTTTCATACAGTATATGCAAACTTTTGAGTTTAAGTACTGTACACTAATATTAGTGTAAACAATGTAGCCTATTCAATACAATGGGAATCATTATACCTTCGTTAAAACACAAAACAAAAAAAAACACCTTTAATCAACGTATTTCTTGCTGCATCAGGGTAACTGCAGCTTCTGTCCATTCACTACAGGAACCCGGAAGCTCCCGGCATAAATGACCATATATGTACAAGTTAGTGTGACGCCTCTGCTCAACTGGGTTGCCATTGGCTTTGACGTTCCCTTGGCTCTCGCAGAACTCGTTGTGATTGGACTATCTTTTAACCCAAATTATAAACCGCTTAATGTTGCAAAGTCCGTTTGACTGTAATTATTACGTCAGTAACACCTTCAGTTAACAATGCAGTGTTGCTATGTCGTGAGAAATTACCTCTTTACCGAAATCGTAACCCTAACCCTAAGCACAACTCCAATAAACTCCAAATACCAGCGCTAATATTACTCGCGTTCAAACGATAGAATGGCAGAGGCTTATGGGTAATGTAGTTTAAAATGTTTAATAATTAAAAAAATGGGAAAATGCAATCTTTTTTAACAAAGGGTCATCTAAACATGTTCATTGTGTAAACATTAATGACATATTTAAGAGGCAGGCTGAAATTCGATATTTTACTAAGTGCACTTTTTTAAACACCTTTATACCACCTTTCCATATATGTTTGAAAACTCTGTCCAACATTATTTAATTAGCATAGCATAAGTAGTTGTCCTGCCAATTTTTTCTTTGACACTATAATCAGACTTTGATTTACAGCCATTTGAAATTTACATTTTTTTGCTCTTCTAGGGGACTCTACTGGGCCCTTGAAGATGGAAGGGCAGTAAAACATACACATACCTTTTCTCATCATGGACAACAGACTGTGCTGAGTCATAATTTTTAAGTTTTTCTTTTCAACAAATTGCCAATATGTAAGTTGTAAGTCATGTTTATCTTAGAATAAGAATAGAACCATAAAAATATACATCAGTGCCTATTTGGAATAGGCTCCAAATATTGAATTACATCAGGTGCAAGGATACAGTATTGAAAGTAAACAAAGACACCAATTTAAACAACCAATACATACTTTCACAGTGTCAATGTGTCATTCAGTAAGACAAGGTACAGAGAGTGTGTAGTTTATAGTGCAAAGCCATACAATTCATGCAATGCAAAGAATCATAATATTAAGAGCTAATTTGTGTCTCTGTGTAAAATACTCCTCATATTTGTCCTCCTCGGGTACTAAACATCAGTAATGTGCATGCTCATCTTGCTTATTATACAGTACTGGATTCATGTTGATCTTTCCCTTGTCCATCACCTTCAGTTGTGCATGAAATTCCTGCAGCATTATAGTCCATGCAGTATCTTCTAATGCAGCTTTCAGCCTGCCCTTCATCTAACTGAATGTCATTAATGTAACCAAATGTTCATTTCTTAATTAAAACACATTTATCTATTGTTTACAAAATTAAATGGTGTATTTACCAAACACCATTCTTAATATAGAATATTCACCCTACTTTATTATCCAACACCATGTGCAGTACTTTACTGAAGGATACAACATAAAGACAACTAAAGTAGTGTATTAAGACAAATGATATACAATTTTTAACAATATTAAAAATGGGTTATGTTACAACCATGTTTTTCTAATCAGATGAAGCCATGCAAATGCATGCATGGTGAAATGTCTTGAGCCCCAAAGAATCACATCAAGTTTTTAGAGCTCTCTTGCTTTTCTTCCTCTTCTTGCTTGTCCATGTCCTGGACATATCATAATCTTCCATGTCATAATTTTTTTTTTGCAGTTGTTATGCAGCACCCTACAGCACAACTGATGAACAAAAGACATGTAACCAATTTAAATCAAATGTCTTTATTGTCACAATACAATGAACACAAGTATACAGGTGATGAAAGTCTTGGGTGCAGACTGCAGCGTGACAGTATGGATGACAAATGAATTAATTCATGAATATATATGAAATACAAATTCTGAATATATATATGAAACACACATATATAAGGGACTCAATTCAGGTAGAGAACAATATATGTTAAAAATTATGCTATACAGAGAGCATGAATTGAAAACAATAATAATCACAGTACACATACATGTCTGCAGTGCAGCACGGTATGAATTAGTGCAAACAGAATGTCAGGGTGCATAATAATATTGAGTCCAGTCAGCATAACTGATAAGAGTGCAGGGCATATGAGGTTGGTGGGGTGTGTATGGTTTTACTGGTATGAGTTCAGTTCAGTCTGATTGCCTGTGAAAGGAACTTGTCTCACTGTCTGCTGGTGTAGGTTCTGTGATAACGCATGCCTGATGGTAACAGTGAGAGCAATCCATGGCTCGGCTGGCTGGAGTCTCTGACCGTCCTCCTCACACTCCTCCTGGTCTAGATGTCCTGGAGGGCCAAAACATGTATTTAGGGTATGGTAAATCAATAAACAATATATAGTATTTTTATTTATAATTGTTGCATTGATTCTTGTTGGGGATATTGGCCAAAAGAATCCCACCACAACTAGCTCTCGTTGTTTAGCTGTGATGTTTACTTTTACAGGCCGTAACATCTGAGCTGTCGCAGTAGAGCGGTTTGTGAATGCAGTCTTCACAGAAGATAACTGATGGGTTCAGGTAGCAGTGATGCACTTGGTGGCCATTCAATTGATATCTTCATCAACTGGCTTCATCTTAATTCAAACAAACAGACAAAACAATAAGTCAGCAATAACAGCAATAACCATTCTAGAGTAATAGTGTTGGTGAATACAGTTGCAGGTGTCAGTACTCACCATATTCAGTAATTTCCTTCCCAAATCACAGAGATGATGCACAGTTTATTTGCTCATTTTAGGAGCTATAAAAAAGATGTATATGTGAAAAACTATAACTGCGGACTTGAAAAGTCTTTTGAGAGATCAACATCAATGTTGTACCACACATAACTGCATTGAATTCAGACATACAAATGGAAATGTGAAACTTTTCACCTTTCTGTCTTTTCTTTTGGGGCACAAGAAGTCCATGTTCATTCCTCATTTCTTTAGGACTGGTTTGACTGATTTTCTTTGCGTTTCTGGTCTTCAGCTGTAAAACAAGAAAATATTTATTGACCCCCATGTTTAATCATTATTGTTGTTTAAAAATATAAATAAAGCAGATATAATTATATACTTCAAGCACAAGTTCCTTGGCAACTCTAGTAGGCTCCTGAGTTCATCTGTACACATCAGATTCAGCGTCTGAGAAAATGCCATCATGCAAACTCTCAGTTTCTGCCTTACAACAGATCATAAAAGAATGTGTGAGTGAGGGAGTACAGCATGAAGATGAAGTGAAAAAGGCAGAGAAAGGCAGAATTTTGTGTTTAAATTTAACAGAATGAGGGGAACATTTAAGAGATTTAAGAGAACAGTACCGTCTGTTGGTGTGGATGCTAAAATACTTCTCATTATAGTTATTGGTCTTTGTGTGAACAACTTTAAGTGATCTGATTGCCCAAATTCATTGAAGATCTGATTTGTAGCACTTGAAAAGTTAAACTAGGATTTCCATTCTCTTGCTTCTAAGACAGATGTGTTCAGTAACATCACCATAGAAAGAAAGGCAGACTATGAGGTGTGGACAGATACCATGTACTGTTGAAACAGGAAGAGGCGGCACCAATTTGTAAAGATTAATAAAGAATACAATGGACTTCATTTAAACTTCATGATATAAACACTCTTACAATGGGCACAATCTGATGGGAGCTGTGGTAATGGCCAATAACAGCAGTAGGAGTAAAAGTTGTAGAATTTTGTACAAGTACGCTTGTGCAATATAATATGATTATTGGATGAATTATTACTACTACAACATGCTCTTTGTTGAGTGTTCTTCCTGATGGGCTAAGTGAACCAAAGTTTAAGAAACATCAAATGCTGAGAAAAATGTATCTGACGTACCATTGGAAGTGTTTGCCTTTGCAGCTTTTGGTCTTCTTCATAAATGCACAAGATGGTCAAATTCAAATCTCATGACAGGCCTTCCTGAAATATAAACATGTTGAGACAGTGTGTTAAAATGATCTGTGACCAAAATATTTGATTAACACATAATATAAGGATGCGTTCATTAAAGCAAATCAGTTATAACTAAGAGTCTTCAACATTACCTGTGAAGGGTTGATCCTTTGAAGGACTTGTTCAGCCCCCTTGACAGCTTCTTCGATATCAGCATTGGGAGCGTGGAGTTGAAGTTCCCTGTTAATTCTAGCAGAGCGAGAGAGAGAGAGAGAGAGAGAGAGAGAGAGAGAGAGAGAGAGAGAGAGAGATTTTACAAGAGATGGCTTCTTTAAAGATCTGCTGGATTACAGGTTGTTGTGGAGTATGTAATCCGACGTAACTGAAAACAGAAAAAACACTGAATTACAATTACATCACAAAAAGATATTAAAGGCATGGCAAACTTAGTGGTTACTGTGCTTTACAAACAGTGTAGAGTAAAAACACAGTTACTGTGGTAAAATCCTGGTAAGTGTTGTGGTTATTGTGTGTTAGTAACTACAAATACCAGAGTAAAACTATGGTTACTATGGTAAACCCATAGTAAATGTCGTGGTTATTGTGTGTTAGTAACTACAAATACCAGAGTAAAACTATGGTTACTATGGTAAGCCCATAGTAAATGTCGTGGTTATTGTGTGTTAGTAAATACAAATACCAGAGTAAAACTATGGTTACTATGGTAAACCCATAGTAAATGTCGTGGTTATTGTGTGTTAGTAACTACAAATACCAGAGTAAAACTATGGTTACTATGGTAAACCCATAGTAAATGTCGTGGTTATTGTGTGTTAGTAAATACAAATACCAGAGTAAAACTATGGTTACTATGGTAAACCCATAGTAAATGTCGTGGTTATTGTGTGTTAGTAAATACAAATACCAGAGTAAAACTATGGTTACTATGGTAAACCCATAGTAAATGTCGTGGTTATTGTGTGTTAGTAAATACAAATACCAGAGTAAAACTATGGTTACTATGGTAAACCCATAGTAAATGTCGTGGTTATTGTGTGTTAGTAACTACAAATACCAGAGTAAAACTATGGTTACTATGGTAAACCCATAGTAAATGTCGTGGTTATTGTGTGTTAGTAACTACAAATACCAGAGTAAAACTATGGTTACTATGGTAAACCCATAGTAAATGTCGTGGTTATTGTGTGTTAGTAAATACAAATACCAGAGTAAAACTATGGTTACTATGGTAAACCCATAGTAAATGTCGTGGTTATTGTGTGTTAGTAAATACAAATACCAGAGTAAAACTATGATTACTATGGTAAACCCATAGTAAATGTCGTGGTTATGTGCGTTACAAAGTCCAGAGTAAAACTACGGTTACAGTAGGAGAAGCATGGTAAATATGCTGTAGTTACTGTGTGTGTATTGGCTACACATGACGTGGTCAAGCAAAAGTTAGGCTAGTATTGTAAAAATATGCTAAATGTGTGGACTTTTTACACGATCACGATTATCACGCGATATTGGGTTTGGGTGCTTTGTTGTGCTTGTATTAGTCATGTCTAAAAGCTGAAGACCCATATGTCACATCATTATTTATTTAAAACTGCAACAGGTCTATAAACAGTAACTTACAGGTTAGCTTAGGCTAATGACAATGGTAGGCTAGCTGAGCAGCCCACTGACCCATAATTTGAGCATAAACTGCCCTTTAAAAACACGACCCTGTCTAACGTGATGCAGAAATACTGAAATAATTAAAACAATACGCTTAACCACGTGATATCATTACAAGAAGAAGAAGAAAAAAATATATTTACCCTTGCTTACCTGTTTGAAGGTGTACGCGCATCAGGTGAACTGAACGAGCCTCGCTGGTGACGTCACTGCCGCTGAAGATGATGCGTGTTATTTGGACGCATCTGCTCTCCACCGAAATTAATGGGAAGGATTGGCGTATCATATGCACGCAAAAATGGCATTTGGCGTATGCATTACACGCAAATAGAAAGTGTAAAGTCGTGTTATTTATACGCAGACTGATGAGAACGGGTTGCCATATTGGTTCACTTCCATAAATGGTAACAAAACCTATATAGGTCAGGGGTTTCATTTATAAAACTCTCCGTGGATTTCATCCTAAATATTTACGTAGACACAAAAGCTAGAGTTTGCTTACGCCCAAAAGTTTTCAGATGTATAAAACCATCAGATTTATAGAACCTTCACAAAAATCTCTTTATAAATTCCAGTCAGGGGAAGATTGTGCGTACATGCATCTCCACCTCGTCTGCTCCCCAAAATCGCCATATATGGAGCTTACAACGCCTAGTTTTACTATGCATAACCTCATCTGCATATCATTTCCATGCGAATTCCCATGGAAGTGACAGCATGTTTAACACAGAGACAGTAGGGAAATAGTATCCTTGCTATGTTTTACAAAAAAGATATGAAAATAGCCATAAAAACTAAATGGTTTCAAGTAGTTCTCAGGTATATTTTAGATGACCTCATTTTTTTACACTGGCCAAATAAAATTTCAATTATTTTAAACAATTCAGATCAAATTAAATGTATGCAGTTTTGCTGATAAGATAAACATATTCTAGCTATTTTAGTTTAAACAGATAAGCCCATATTTATTGCATCGTATTGTCTGATTTGGTGCGTCACTGACAAAGTATTGTAAAAAGGAAACATGCAAATCTTACTGCATTCTCCTAGTTACATTCCTTCAAATATAGTGGAATTTTTTTTTATGTTGTAGAGATGACTTTACACAAAATTATCACCTCCATGCAGCTGTGGTTGTACAGTAATCCAACAGTGTTCGCCAATAGGTGTTGCAGTAAGTGCGCATCATAAGTGCTCCTCGCTGTCATTAAAACGTAACATGTCACAGGACAATTATATTTATTGTTAATGAAATTATGTAATTATGTTGTTTGTAAAATTGTCATTTCAGTGTTAATCTACTTTATTCCGAGTGGAATATTTAATATAAATGTGTATATCAACATGAAAACAGGGTTTAAAACCATTGTTTATTTCATTACTTTTCTCACTCCTTGAAAAAGAGTTTGTATGCATGGTTTATAATATCTGTACGGTGCGTCCTTATTCACAGCAAGTTTATTTTTTATAAATCACGATATGTGCGCATGCATATATTATGAAAATTGTGTATGCATATATTATGCCCATTTTTTGTGTATACAACCTTTAAAAACAGGGGTGCACATCATTTTTTTCAGCCTGGTTCTCATAAGAGAACCTGGAGATTTGGTTTGGTCCTCACACTGCATATAGTGTGACCCATTAAATAAACTATAAAAAATTAACTAATAAAAGTTATGATATTAATGCACTTTATTTCTTTCTCTTTTTTTTAATAAAATAATAATAAATAAACTAAATAACAGTGTGTGATAATATTAATACAAATTAGAGATGGTCCGATACCCTTTTTCTCTTCCCGATACCGATTACGATACCTGGGCTCAGGGTATCGACCGATACCGAGTACTGATCCGATACCTCGGTGTGTATCTGTATATACAGCTGTCTATACTACTAGCCCTGTGTAAATTGCTAGAATTATTTTATGGTGTGCTTCAGACTCATCCCTTAATAAAACATGAACAAATACATGGTGAACTACTGTATTCATTACAGTATTTTTATTATCTGACATGAATTGACAGTATTATTTATTTTCTTAAGAGAAAAAGAACTTCAAATGCAGCCAAAAATCGATCACCGCAAACTAAAAAAGGTATTTTAGTTTTACAATAAAACTGTATAAAAAATGCAACAAATAAGTCTAGGAATATAAAAAACTTATATATTAATCAGATAATCTGTTTACAACAAAACAAGTAAAAAACAAGCAACCGTCTAGGCATAATTATTATTATTAATAGAGACGTATTATTATTACTACATAGAGACATAGCTAAATCTACTGTAGACTACAACAGTAGCTTAATATATTATCAATTTACTCATGTTAAACCAAATATTTATTTTAATGGGCTGCCATGAAGTTCTTTGAGTGTCTGTGTTTATGATATGACAGTTTTCTCAAATGAAACGGTAAATTCTCATGAAGTGATGGTCTATGCGTTCGTGTCCTCATATAGTGACACACAGCAGAGACTACAAAACAGCGAGCTCCAGTGCATCTGCGCCCGTCACTCACAGAGATGCAGAATTTGCAGGAGTAAAATTTAAATGGTATTTTGCAGTTTAATATTCACAGACACTAGTATATACTCGGCTACTGTCTGGAGCCCTGCGCTTTGACTAACACGGAAGCAACTGAACGCAGCTGCGGGTACCGAATATACTCGGGAGTGGGTAACTACCGGTACTACAGAGACATACTGCTAACCACTGATCTATAATATAGAAGCGGCTTCACTGTCTGTTGGCAGTTTAGAATGCGATGAGCGATCCAGTCATATATAGATCAGTGCTGATCTATAAGCGTACAGCAGAAATGTTGGCATAATCAAGCGAATCGAACATGGATAGCGTGCGTCGGCGGTCCTAAGTGTGGTTTCACTTTCCTAAACAGAATGACAAAATGCAACATTTGTATTAAGATTGTTTCGTGCATAGGGGGGTGCACGTTGAACATGATAATGCACATCCGGGTTCATGGAGTAGAAATAGAAATCCTATGCTGCCTCTTTTTTCTCCTATTTATGCGTTCAAGCTTATTCTACACCAAGCGAACGTGTTTTACGCACAGCATGAGATAATAAAGTTATCTGTCTGGAACTCTTACGCATCCTGCCTGAGAAGGCAGATTGTTTCTGATTTTATACTGTACCTGCTGCTAATCTATACTGGGTTTAACAAGTTGTTTCTTATTGTAGGACCCTATGATTTCCGCAATGCATAAAACATGGACGGAATCGCGGAATCCAGTCATAAAAATGGAATTTACAGTTTAATGCAGAATGTCACAGAATTTGCTAAATTTTTAATGAATTAATCAAAAGTTGGTCATTGCACTTACATCAAATAGCGATATGGACTAGTATCTGTAAATATCAAGCCGGAAAAGTCTATATAAATATGAATCCTGAATGTTCTGCGTGTCTGTGTTAATGAATGGCGCAGAAGCGCATTTTCATTCATCACACACATGGAAGTGCGTGTGACGCTCGCAGTGATTTCAGAGTCTGTCGTCTCTCTAAATAAGTAAAAAAAAAAATGTATAAAGTAAAAAGAAAAAAAGTTAATAGAATTAAAATTTATGAAAAAGGTCAGACTATTTCCTTCAGAAAGACCATTGGTTAGCTAGATGATTTAAAATATCCTAAACTTTTTTTGACCCTGCCTCTTAAAAGAGACGCAATCGAGAATCATTAGGAACCGTAATCGAAACAAGGAATCGAAATAGGAATCGAAATCGTTCAAATGCAAACGATACCCAACCCTACTTTTGTCACATCCTTGTCTTTATTTTTCATATTTCCTCTGCATAATTTAATTGGCTTCTGCAGCAGATTACAATATAAATGCATAATTACTTTATGCCCTCAGTGTTTTCTTCTGTATGTACAGTATATTGTACTGTGCAAGTGTTGCCGAGTCTATAGTTTTTCCTCGGAATTGGACTTCTTTTTCCACTATTTCTGTGTTTTTTTTTTTAAACTATGTGTGTTGAGGTGGCCCTACTAATTTATTGTTTTGCCTTCGGAAAATTTTCGGGACAGCTTTGGACTAGTTTTGAGAAGCAGTTGGACGTTGTTTAGTGTAAAAACCAGGGAACCATGTACATATCGTTTTTTCGCTATGCTGGTCAGTTCAGAACCATGATCTGTTCAAACTGGAAACCAGTGGCCACATTTAAAACAATAGCTATATGTGAAGTGCTGTGCAATCAAATAGATTTAAGAAAACATTTAAGAGGAACTGAGCACTAAGGCTTGCAGTGTGAACATAGCCTTATGCTCCCTAAAGCTATATTAATTTCAGAAGTCATCGCTCTGTTTCTGTTGTCTCATTCTGTATTATATTACGGTAATATTGTAAAGTTTTGAATTATGTTGTTTTAATATACTCCGGCCTTCAGGGTCATTGTAATATACAGATTTGCTGATTTCCAGTGTCCTGAAAGGTTAACACTATGTGCTGTGTGAGCAATAATATACTATATAGTTGTACAATCTATAGTTGTCTGTCACATTGAGAGTCAAACCTGTAACTGTGAGTGCTTGTGTTGCTCTGCATACAGGTATCCATGACCGTTTGTCTGTATGCACATGTATGATTAATTTTTGAAATCTTGAACATGAATAATGCATTAGAAAGAAAGGCAATTATGAACCAGTTTTATTTAGCAATAAAACACTGTTAAAATATAATGAATGCACTTTCATTTCAGTTGAAGGTACTCCTGCCACAAAGCTGTTTTATTTGTGGGAAAAGGCTTTTTAGAAAGAAAAAAAAAAGTAGCAGAAATAAAGTAATAAAGTGCTCTGTAATAACAAGAAAGCTCCATATTGTGGCTCTTGCGCTCAGATCGCAGATGCGGTTCAGCTTGAAGCCAAAGAAGATTGAACAGCGAGACACTTGAACAGAAGAAAATAAAGCAAAACAGAAAACTCGAGAAGAGACTGAGCACAGCGTGTTTAAACGTGCAGGGGAAAAGCTTTTCAGCTGTTGTTGAACTCTAAAATCAGTTGGGCTAATTAGATTTTCAAAGCTCACAGTGTGGCATATTTGCCTCTAATCAAAATCATTCAACATATCAGTCTGTGTTGATATTCTATGCAGCAGCCTTTACTGTCAGATGTAATGTTGTGATCACAGAGAGTGGAGGCAGGGAAGCCACAGTCACTATCATTTGTACGTATCCCTATCTTTATCCAACGATAGGACTGTCTTTGCATTAAATTTGCTCATTTGAAGCTAGATGCCTTGCCTTGTTCTAGACCTAATATTTGTAAAAGACATAGCAGCGCTGGTCTCAGATCAGTCTAGTGTGTTGCTTTATTTCTGATCTCAAGTAGCCAGAGTTTGCAACATTGCAATATATTATTTTCAAGAGCTAGCCACTAAGAAATGATATTTTTTGTTTTTATGTGAAAAAATCATGGTTATGTTAATAAATCACATGGTTAGCTCAGTAAAGGATGGAAAGACAACTCCAAAAAAAAAAAAAAAAAGATTTTTTCTTTTTTTTTGGCAAATAGTTCTAGTCAGTTGGGCTTGTTGTAGCAGACATATACACAATATAGTTAGAAATTTATTTGAAGAAGTATGGGAAAGTATATTTAATCTTCACAATTTATTCATAATGACTTTATTTTATTACATTATTTAATTTTCTTGAATTGTTTATCTTCACAGATTTTTCGATATAAACGTTGAAATATATATATATATATATATATTTAGCACAAATAAGTACAGTAAAAACATGTTTTCATTCTTATACTACTGTTCAGACCTTTCTTTCTTTTTCTTTCTCTCTTTCTTTTTAAAGAAATTAAACTTCCGCAAGCACACATTAAACTGATAAAAAGTGACAGTAAAGATATTTCATGTTTGTTTCATGATTTATAAAGATTCATATTTCATACAGAAGACACAGTGCATCACAGTCTGCTGTGTATGTGGTTGCATAGTCACAGGCAGGTCAGAGTGTTCATGCTGACCCTTTTCTGCTTTAAAAGGGCACATGAGTGTCAGAACTGGACCAACTGAAGAGATAGAAAAAAGTTGGCTGGTCTGATGATGATTATTATTTATTTATTTTTAATAAGGTGGCATGTGCATGTGCGTTGTTCACTTGGGGAAGAGATGGCAGCAGTATGATGAACCTGCCATATGTTCTGTATTATTTAACAGACAGATCATGAACATCTCTTCGACAGTTTTGCTTCAACGGTTTGCTGTCTGAGGCTGAGACTACTAAATTCTGTACTTTTTAACTATAGGTATTACTGTCTCTAATCTCCCGCTTTATAGAGGTTTAGAACAGTATTTGAAAGTAATGTGGAAGCACTTCAAATAGACAGAGTAACAAAGAAAGTGAGAGAGAATGAGAGGCCATGGAGGAGAAAAAAAAGATATTTTAGAGTTTTTAATTTCATGAGGATGATCCTGGGTAAATGAGTCCTGCCCAAATGAATAGAGTCATAAAAAGAAATAAAGTATAAAAGCCCTGGAATTAATCAAGTTACAGACACGCCGTGACCATCAGGAATGTTTCAGAAATTTAATAATGTGAGCTAGGTGTGTGTGTGTGTGATAATCACAGTGGCTGGCTCTATACTCTCCTGTAATTTCAGCAGATGTTTAATCTCTCTCCAGAGGAAGTGGATGTTGCTCTTGTTGAACAGCATCAGATCTGGAGTGCCTCTCCCTACAGGGCACTGGAGGTTAATGTAAAAATCAAACTCAGTAGCATGTGACGTATGGAGCATCACTTTATTTCAAAGCATATTTTCTCTTACAGCACACGCAGGTGCCCGAATATATTTAATAGACCAATACCTCAGTTCTCATCCTCCTGTTGAGAACTCCAACACAAACATTCAAAAGTTCAGGGGTGTTAAGACTGTCAAATGTCTAATGTTCATCAAGGTTGCATTTTTTTTACTTAATAATACAAATTAAATAGAGATGTTTTGAAGTGCATATGTGTGTGTGTATATATATATATATATATATATATATATATATATATATATTAGGGGTGTAACGGTTCACAAAATTCACGGTTCGGTTCGATACGATACACTGATGTCACGGTTCGGTTCGGTTCGGTTCGATACGTTTTAGATACAGCAAAATGTAAAAACATCTCAACTTTTCAGAATGCCGCAAGCGCACCGCGGGTCATGTGACAAGAACCAACCAATCAGCTTCATCCTTTCCCGTAACAAGGTTGAGAGCTCAGCCAAGATGAAGGAACAGCTGATCATAGTTGTATATGGATTGCAATTTTGAAATAAATTTAGTAGCAGAGCTACTGCAAGCGATTTTTAGAGCTGCAAATCCATTTATCCTTCGCTGAAATTTCCGCGTCTCATGGAGAGAGCACGTCATTGTTGCTTAGCAAAGACAGACGCCTCATGAGCGCTTCTGCCCGAGCGCTTTGGAAAGGAGGAGAAAGACGTGCTTAGCGTTTTCCACGCGTTTTTAGGAGCACCAGACCTGTTGGTTATTGGGGGATCTTCTCATTTCTAGTCTGTTAAACGCATTGGCTATTTTGCAACGAGCCTTCAGCGCGTACTGAGTGAGCGAGCGCCTGCTGAGTAGCCTAACATAAACATATAAGATGGTGTTTTTTTCTTCTTCGGGAGTGTCAGGGGCGTTGCCTGTTACGTTGTTTGGGTTATTGGGCTACCTTGTTGAACGCATATCATTATATTTCTATCTCTCTCTTTTTTTTTTTTTTTCCAAATATAATTAATTACTCCAACGAACCGTTCGGTATACATAATGCGTACCGCGTACCGAACCGAAAGCGTCGTACCGAACGGTTCAATACGAATACGCGTATCGTTACACCCCTAATATATATATATATATATATATATATATATATATATATATATATATATATATATATATTAAAGTTTAATTTATTCCTGTAATGGCAAAGCTGAATTTTCAACATCATTACTCCAGTCTTTAGTGATACTTCAGAAGTTATTCTCATATGCTGATTTGCTTCAGAAACATTTCTTATCAACATCGAAATCTCTCTCTCTCTCTCTCTCTCTCTCTCTCTCTCATTCTCGTCAGTTTATACAACAAAATCTCCTATGAAAATAAGCTAAAAAAATCTGTTTTGGTCTCAAACTTTTAAGTTTTCTCAACTTTTTATCTGTTAAATGGCTGCTTGAAACATTTTCATTTCAATTAAATTTATTTTTAATACTATTGTCACTATAGTAAATATTCTACCCAGGACACTTAGTTTAAAACCCATTGTTTAGGCTATGTAAATATTGTTTATTTTGATTTAACTGGTTTTGAGAAAGTCAAACTTGATTTCTCTCGAAGATCTTGTTCAATACATTTAGAGAGAGAGGCAAATGGCCATACCCCATCTCATGTATAATAATCTGAATTCGTAAACATTAAAATGATCCATTTTAATGGATCCATCCATCCATCCATTTCCCTGTGTTGTAATTCTGACAGAAATGTTGCCCAGGATCATTTTCTGAACACAAACTGTATAAGAACTTACACATTATTACTTAGCTCCGGCTCTATTACTAAAACAGGCTGACATCACCTTTTTATGACTGTAAACAGATGTGATGTCAGATTGGACAAGCATTTCCATTTTTCCCATCATCTTTGTGTGCATCATTGTCATGGGGCTTATTTATTTCACAGGTGCACAAGATGGGCTCTCTGATCTCCTGCGCCAGACACAGGGCAAATGATGTGGTTGATCAGAACACAATGGATCCTTCCCTGCTGGACATGTCTTTTTCCTGCTATCGTTTGAACTCATCACAGTCGGTGCTATATTCCGTTTGTGATGTGAAGCAATGCTCTGATGTGCAGATGTTCTCATTAGCAGCACCTACTGGAGACGGTCCCATATTCTCAGATAATGATGTATCCTGCAGTGGACATCCAATGTTTTTAGGTTGATAGTTCTTCCTCTTTTGTTACTGTTGTTCTCATTCCTTAGAAAAAACCTTGGGGAATTGAGTTCTCAGTGCAAAATAGAACGTGTTACTTTGACGTTGTTGATGATACTTAGACTCACGTCTTGACTATGTGTGATGTTTAGATGCACAGCCTTCTGACAACAACAAATATGTGCATTCACTCACAAATATCGTCCAACTTGATCGAATTGCTCCTGACAGCAGCTGCACAAAAGACTAATTTAAACCGTCCTTGTCCTCATCAGCAGAGCCTGTTTATGGAACCTCGCTTATTTCAGTATCACTTCTGCTGACGCCTGCTGTAGGCCATTCAGAGAAGAATTCTATTTATCAAACAAAGCGCATGTAGCACCAGCAATCACAATGCCAGTAGAGGAGCGGCGGCTGACAGACAGGACTCAGGACATTGAAAACCATCTTTGAGGAGGAAGCTGTGAAAAAGAGCTCCGGCAATGGGGATTTTGGACAGCGCTGCTAAACAACATAATTAGATAGTGGTGCTGGCAGTGTATAAAGCATCTGCTTGCTTATCTGTAGAAAAAAAAAGAAAGGGTGATGAGAAAAGGGAGGAGAAAACCAGCAGAGAATTGCAGGGAGAATAAGCATGCCAAATGTTGGGTTGAAAGAAAGGACTTTAGCTTGAACACCTCATTTACAAACTGAGAGACTGAATGAATGTTGCTAAAGGAGTCAGATCATTGTGGCTATTATGCTCAGGTTTAAATAGTTATCTAATGACACAAGTTTATTCATACTAATGGACTATATAGTCGTTTCCCTCTATAATTCATTATTTGTAACATGTTCCTGTCAGTTTCTCCTCAAGTCTCTTCTGTTGCACCTTCTGTTGATTAAATGGTTGGTTAAAGTATACAGTACCTTCTTAAAGGGATACTCCACCTTTAATCACTTTAATCATTAATCACTTACTCACATGTCGTTCCAAACCCATAAATGCTCAGTTCATCTTCAGAAAACACAATTTTAAGATATTTGGAATGAAAACCTGAAGGCTTGAGACTGCCCCATAGACTGCCAATTAAATAACAGTGTCAAGGTCCATAAAAGGTATGAAAAGTTGTCGTAAGTATATTCCATCTGCCATCAGACATGCAATCTGGGTTATATGAAGTGATGGAAACACTTTTTGTAAGTGAAGAAAACAAAGGTCTCCTCTGCGTATGCTCCTCAGCGCCACAAGCATGCACTGTATGTAATCTTATCGTATCTTAAACAAACTATCTATATTGCTTAGAAGAATATATCTTAAAATGTAAATAGAGGTACAATTAGCATCAAGATACATTTGAATTTTTTATTTTATTATTTTATTTTTTCTTGAGAATGGATTATTCACTCCATGCAGGGCTGATTCAGTGTATTATTTGAGAAAGAGAATTCACAGGAGAAAAAATGTGAAGTACCAACAACACAAGACAAATGGTTGATCTCCCTGCTCTTATGCATGCTGGACTACATGGATACACAGGGATTTCTTGCCCAGAAAAGAACCATACCATCAATCCAAACTGTATGCTAATTGTAAGTCACCTTTGACGATAGTGGCCAGATTTTCTTTTTTTTTTAGCTTCCTAAGAAATAGAAAATCAAACTCCTGCATTCTTTACTTTTAATCCAGCAATATTAATTAAAGTATTTTAACATGGTCCAAACAGATCCTTACCTCCTTTTCACTGGTTTAATAGAATGTACATTAAAATGATGTATCATTGTGGGCCAAGCACATGCTACATTCTTTATGCACCAAAAAAAAAAAAAAAAAAAAAAAACATCTCTTACTGAGATACCCTGTTTTACATTAAACGAATGAAAAACCAAATCAAGAAGAAAAGAAAGAAAGAGAGAAAGAAAGAAAGAAAGTAAGCTCTTTTATCTCTTCCAAGTCTCTTGGGTTTGATTTGTCTTTGTGCTGGGGAACAGTGACACTCCTTCTACATGATTCTGCTTTGCAGCAGCCATATGAATTGCATAATGAAGGCAGTGATGCTTTTGAAGGCGACATCCACCACTGCGCTTTGTTGACCACTTTTAATTAGGCAGCGCATTGTGCCGTGAGCCAACCCACTGCAGTCTGGACTGAGTCAGTTATTGCTAAATTTACTGTAATCAATGTTGAGAAAGCTGAGCTTGATGGCCTGCCAGAAAACTCATGTGTGACAAAAATAGGAAAAAGAGAAACATTCAGAAGACTTAGTTCTGAGTCATTTTACTGTTTTTACTGATGCATTAAAATCTGCAATGCAGCCCAAAAAATCTCAGATTTTTAACCATAACTGTGTTTTTGAAAATAGTCCATTCCTACTTTGAAAATTTAAAACACCTTATTTTTAAAGTTCATTGGTTTAAATTGTTCTAACCTCATCTGGAAAACAAGAAGAAAAAAAATTAGAAACACTGCACTGCTGTGCTTTTCTACATCCAAAATATTTTCTACAACGTCTTTTTTCTCTTTAATTTCTGAGGACAGACAGCTTCCGTCGGCCTCAGATGTAGGACATCCTAAATAAAGAATGTTGTTTTGTAAGAATGAGTTATATGCAGGACGTGGAGAAATAAATAGTGCTGTGGCTTTGCAAAGTGGGTTTGAGTGTTTCAGCTTTTGTAGCCATGTCCTTATAGTATGCATACATCTGTCAGTTGTAGCACTTCTCAAAAGCAGCTTTAATCTTATAATGCATTTATATATGTCATTCATTCAGGTGACAATGCCACATCAATGTTTTCAGGCTGACTTAAGTGTTAAACAATCAATCAATATATATATATATATATATATATATATATATATATATATATATATATATATATATATATATATATATATATATATATATATATACAGTATATGTATAATTAATTGTTGTTGTTTTTTTTTCTTCATTTGACAGTGCTTAGTCACCATTTGCCATATTACTGAAATTTACTCTGACTAAAATGTCATCTAAATTTAGTAGATAAAAAATAACACATTACTTGGCAGGTCAATCTCAGATATTGTAGACTATGATTGATGATGATTTTTTTTTTTGCTAAAACATTTGTTGTAGCCATTTAAGAAAGTGTATTTTCTTGTATTTTATTTGTTTAAATATTATTGGTTCGTGGTTTGTTTAGTTCAATTTGCTAATTGTAAACGTCATAAGGGGCGGTAAACCGAATGGCAGAACGCCGGAAGAAGGGAAGTGGGTAGGACATAATTTTTTGATCACTTCATATGTTTTGTTTGTAGAATTCTTTTCTTTGGAACAAATTTCATTTGGTATAATTTGTATCTTAATTTTAATGCATTTTTTGTTGGTCATTTACTAAAAGGCAAACAGTTCTCTAAATGAAGTGCGTTCAGAACGAGGACCGCTACCATGATTCCGCGGCCAAAACAAAGGCTGAAACAACAGTATTAGTGCACATTTTTAATATCAGGTGATGTTGTATTTTCTAGAAGACTACAATCTGGCTGCTTATGCTACATTGATTCACTATTTACTAGGGAGAACTGCAAGGCCTACATGTAAATTATTCACAGCAAACATAAGTCAGTCATTACATTCATAACATCAGCAAACTCCACCTGTGCTCTGCCACAAAGTCTTTCCATCAGAAGCCTCTGTGTCCCTGTGGGAGAGTGAGATACAACATTGCTGCCAGCAGTTCCCTTTTTGCGATTGTCAAGTCGAAGTTATATTCTTCTAGTGAAATTCCCCACTGACAAACTCGGATATGCTTGCGTTCTTAATTTTTTTTTTTTTTTCTCAGAAACTCTCTGAGGCCTTAATAAAGCAATGCTTTTGTTTTGAAATTATTCACAAACACAGAAAAAAAAAAAAAAAAGCCGCACAAATCCTCTGAGCTGCTACTGGAATCCAAGCACCTGCCTCCCCATAATCCACTCTGCTAAGTAGCACTCTAAATCATTTCCCTAAAAATCTCTGTGTCTTTTTTGCTGGATTAATTTTGAGTGAATAGTCTCTGTCATTTCCAGTTTGCTTACCTGAAGCACTTCCATGGCGAGTCTTGCCCAGAGACAAAGCACTGAAAGGCATGTAGACGTATTCTGCATGTATGAATACAGGCGAGTAGACACTCATGTGTGAGGGATGCAGGAGAATAAAATTATTCACGGGGCTCCCGCAAAATAGAAATATCGAAATATAACACAGATATGTGAGATTGTGATGAACTGAGTCTTTTAAAAATTATAAATGCAGTGCCCTTTGTTGGCTTTTTGCCATGCCAAACCATGCACGCAGCAGCCGCTTGCTTTAGTTAAAAATAACAGTGTTCTGTGAATGTTGATGCATTAATAACAAATATTTATTGGGAATGTGTATGCTGGGATTTCATGGAAAAAAAAAAAGTTACGTTACTAGTAATGAAACTAATTACTTTTAAAATAAAGTAATCAGTACAGTTACATGATTACTTTTAAAAGGAGTAATCAGTAATTAGTGATTTGATTACATTTTCAGAGCAACCCATGTTTACACTGCATGTATGTCAGAAGCATGCCATCTCTGAGTTTTTATCAAAACCATTCGTTCTAGTGCATCCCCAGTGCATTAGCACCCGCCACCAGTGAAAAGAACTGTTATCAGGGGTCTATCTGTGAGAATGGATAAATTGTAGATTTAATGGGGGCTCTTAGACCTTCTAGAGCTCCGCTTTTTACATCCTGTACATGCCTATTGCTCAAATAGAAGAGGCGTCAGTACAACAGAGGAGCACATTGCTGCACTTAAACAAGCTCTGTCTACTGCACACCTCTTACTTCTCCACATTATCATTTTGAGATGCTTTTTCATTCCCAAATTAGAAGAATCCACAAGGAAATATGTGACATGCTTGTGCTGGCATGATGGAATTGAAGGTTGGCACCAATTCTGCTCTCCCGAGTTAGAAAAATCCTAGATTGACGTCCAACCAGGAAGGCAAATACGCACAGTGCGTATGCGATTACTCAAAAGATTATCGGTTGTTTCCTGCACAACACAGACCCAGAAGTAAACTAGGGTTTTTCGTGCAGCTGATCAAATCTAAAGGAGAATTTTGCCTTTGGCTGGAATGCTCTGTATAATGTTTAGGGATCAGATTGGAAAGCTTTCTGGTTATTAAGTTGCTGGCTAGACTGATTTCAGCCAATTGAACATGTGTTCTAACAACAGCTATGAGTGAAGTTTTAATCAGTGCATTATAGGACAATTTAGGCGTGAACATAGTACCTCGGGGAGTTCTTGGAGATGTTTCAAATTGAAGTTAAATTACCTCTTATAATAATGCTTCTGCTGTTGCATTTTTATCTGAGTTCTGACTCGATTTAGCTTGATAGTATATCTCACTTCTAAAAATTTATTTCTCCACAGGGCTTCCCACTGGGCATAAATGATGGCCACATTTATACCTGGACAGACGGTTTGAGAAGAAGAGACTGGCATGACAACGAGAGCATCAGGAAAGACAGCCAGCGTGTTGGTACGTGCACTAAATTCTCTGAATAGTTCAGAATTGGCCTTTTCTTTCTTATAACAAATACTTGTAACTCTTAAAGCATATGAAAACCTCACATTATCACAGCATAAAGAACATCAACCAGACTAAAGAGGAATGATTTGATGATGACGACGTTTTCTTTATGGCTTTCATTTAGGGTAGGACATTATTTTAGAATCCCTGCCAAGCTGTCCCTGTAAATCAACTGGTTGCCCCTGTGGCTAAAGAGAGTTTATTGATCCATCTGAATTTACGGCTGGTTAATAATGTAAGGGTGTCTTTTGCTGTGTTAAATTTTAGCTGCATTAGGTCCTCGGCAGTTAAGGATATAAATGGCTGTCGAGGTGGTTACTTTGGTGTTTATTTTATTCAGTCATTTCCATTTTCAAGGATGACCCAAGGTGCTCGATAGGATGTGATTTTTGGCCAAGAACAAATTGCCAAAGTCTTTGGGCCCTTTTTTAATGATCTAAATGCAAAGTGTAAAAAAGTGCACGGCGCAGGTGCACTCAGTGCATGTCCAAATCCACTTTTGCTATTTTAATGACAGAAAAACTAATACACGCAATGACTATCCATCATTACATTTTTATATTTATGTAGCCTACACGACAATATTATTTTACACTGTAATCCTTTTGTGTTTAATATTTGGCATGTTTCTGTGATGCGCATTCCTGTGTGTAATAAGCAAAGTCAACGCGCACTGTGGACCCGGCCAGAGGTGCATTTTCTACCAACATGCTCTTTAAATAACAAAAAAATATTGCGCCATTGACTTAAGACTTTAGACCAGGATTTAGTCAGTCTATGGCGCAGTCTATCTTCAGCTCCTTAAAATTGCAATGCGCCAGCAATGCGCCTGAACACACCTCTTTTTTAGACCAGCACGCCCATGGGTACACAAATAGGCACAAATGCATTTGCTAATTAAACAACGTGACGCTGGACGGGAAAATGCGACAGGAAAATGCCGGACTGAAACTAGCAAACACACTTGCACTGCGCCTTGTGTCGCATTGCATCGGGTGTATGATAGAGCCCTTTGACTTGTTTACAATTTAAATTATACATCAGTCAATTTGCTTGCATGGATAGTAGCAGTCGTGCCAGAAATAATGTATTTATTTATTATGGTGATGTCACGATTCTCGACACGCCCCTCAACATGCATCAGTGTCATATATAATCAAGTATGTGTGTTCTGAACAACTCGTGTACATTCATTGATCACAAGAGCAATACTGATATTGGATAAAGATGTCGAGTTAGCCCATCAAACAAAAATGCTGATCATGTTATGTTGATCTAATATGTTGATCTTTCAAGAGGTAACCCCCTTTAATTTCTCTGTTTTTTTTTTTTTTTTTTTTTTTATTCAGAGAGTGAAAATGAGGATGGAAAATAAACATTTTTAGAAATATTTTTTTTTATTTATGCAAAAACATAATATAAAACTGCATTTCATGACCCCTTTAATATAAATGTTAGTGCTAGCAGTTAGTAGCTTTAGTAGCCCTTCATGTTCTACCTTTATTTTCTAAATGCCTCTTCAGGGACTACATTTCTTTTTGGATAAATGCATTTTGACATTGCAGGGCTTTTACATTCAAAATTATTTTTATCTTTAGATACTTAAAAATACTCTTAAATCCCAGATGCTAAATGCAAGTGCTCAGGATAACAAATAATTGCGTGCAGCAGATAACTGTATGAAAGCAGGTACCCAGAAGGTACCCAGAAAGAGGCTTGTTTTGTTGCTGTTTGGAAAAAAGAAGTCACTGTATTAAGCAGGGAGATTTATCAGATTAGAGGGAGGATGGTTTTCTGGCACCTGCAGGCAGGACCACGTACTTCTGCATATGGCCCACTCGGCCCAACTGTTCTGTGTTGACCCGTCACATCGGAGCATGCAGCATTATTCTATCAGAGAGCTTTCAGAGCACACCATCTGTTGGTGGCAAATTTTGTGATAGCAGCATTCATTCTGAAAAACATCCACAAATTTTAACATGAATCTAGTTCATTGGAGATGGTAGAATATGAATGACAGGGAGAAGTAATAGATCTTTCCAGATTAAAGTGTTTCTTCTTCTTCTTTTTCTTCTTCTTCTTCTTCTTCTTCTTCTTCTTCTTCTTCTTCTTCTTATTATTATTATTATTAATAATTTAATTTATTAATTTATATATATATATATATATATATATAATAGTGTGTGTGTGTGTGTTTACATATACAGTGGGTATATAGTATCCAGACCCCCTTAAATTTGTCACTCTTTGTTACAGTATATTGCAGCCATTTGCTAAAATCATTTAAGTTTATTTTCCTCATTAATGTACACACAGCAGCCCATATTGACAGAAAAACACAGAATTGTTGACATTTTTGCAGATTTATTAAAAAAGAAAAAATGATGGAAATGATGGACTTTGTTGGGAATTTGTTTTATTTGTCACCAAAGTGCATCCCTGTTCTGCTCAAATACAACAGATAAGAGATATTCTCCAAAAACAAAAACTTTATTCATACTAACTTATTTCAGTCAATACACACGATTACTAAAGAAAAATATGCTAAATACTGCATCCCAGCACATATGACACAATGATGCACTGTAGGGTGACCACCTGCTAATAAGCCCAAGGGGGGACAAGGGGTATGTTTCTGAGGGACAATGTGGGACACTGCCTTGCGCGGCGGTTCCCCAACCCCATGGGCAGACTCACTGATAGTGGTTTGCCCATTTCTAGCACATACCACCTTACATGGTATATTAATAATGCCCTATTCCCCTAAACATGTGTAATTGCTGATGTATGCTCATGACAGAATTGACATATGCACTTCCACTTACGATTTACTTTAGCTATTTAATTTATTTAATTTCGTAGTTGCTCAACATCACAGGAATAGTTAAAAAAAAAAAAAAATCTAAACTCACAACTCCAGAGGTTCACGGAACAAGAAGGGGGAGAGAGGATGGTGAACTTGCATGTTAGTAAAGGCAGGCGCATGAAAAAAACAAACAGTTTGAAACAGGACACACCTTCTCTTTTTTAATTGATGATGGCGGTGCCTCATTTTCTCCATTTTTCGAATTGGAAAGCGTGCATCTAAAGGATCCTTCCCAGTGTGTCTGGTATGCACGTGCGTGTGCTGTCATGACAACAATGAAAAAGCTGACAACAACCTAGTCAGCAGTTCAACTGAGGGGTGGGTGTGGCAACAGTAGCATGCTGAACTGTCAAGTAATGTTCGTTTGGCTGCCTGGGGCTCGAGGATATAGAGCAACCAACTTTTTTTGAGCAAGCATTGATTATGCGTGACACAGTCTCAATTTGTGGCACACATGAATTGGGCTTCAAATGCTGTAAGTGCACACGCTACGCGGGACGGGTGGTCACCCTAATGCACTGTCTCTCAGTATCTGGTTGACATGACTGTGCATGAATTGTAGTATAACTTTTGTGTCCATGGTTAAAACAAGATGTTCATGCATTGATTAAGTTGGTGCCCTCATGTAATCAATGAAATTGTGGTGTGCATCATGGCAGGCATGGTGTACTGGTGTGTTCTCTGTGCAGACTCATTGGCATGATTGAGAGCAAACGTGAAAGGTCACGGGCCTACAGCAGGTCGCAGCTACAATAAGAAATTAGCAAATTTGGTGAAAAAATCCCAAAATTGGCAACACTGATGATAACTTTTAATCACGCTCCGTTCTTCTCAAGTCTGTGGCACGTAACGGCTCAGACACAGAAACCGGAGTGGATCGTGGCTGCTCGACTCAATGCTTCTGTTGGGTTTAAACCAGAATGTTTCTGAACCATCCCAAAAGTGGCTCTCCAAGGCTTTTATACAGCGATCTGTCCGGCCACATCAAAGACTGTCAAAAAGCCATTTATTATTTGAATTTCCAGAGAAAAATGTATAAATAAAATAAAAAAATAAAAAAATAAGTGTTTGTTCTGTACACATGCATACCGAACCGAAAGAACAGCTCAGTACGAATGTGTGTATGGTTACAAATAATAATTATTAATAATAATAATAATAATAATCATATGTATATATTGGCCATATAAATATATATGTCTGTCTGTGTGTGTGTGTATTTTTAGGCACAGAATAATTTAACATTCTAAAGAAGCAATTGCAAGGTTTTACTTATCTTTAACCCAGCATGCAGAGACCTTTAAATCTAATTGACAAATCACAACAGCAGTGGCATTCAAAACCACATATTCAGGAGTGGAGATCCCGGTGTGTAAAATTGCCAAGTTATATAGACTATATCTCATTCAAATAATTCAGGAGTCGACACAGAACAGAGGTCCAGCTGATCCAATACAGAACCAGTATTTATCAGATTTAGAGCTTGTTGTGCAATTGCACCAACTGAACAAAATCCTTTGCTTCTGTTATCCACATGCCTGTCAGTGATCAAAACCACAATGCTCTCTGAAGCCTTTCCCCAAAAGTTCTGAGAACAATAATAAACTCTGCATGGAACTGTTGTTCAATGCTTTTAAGAGGCAAACACGTGTACACAGTTACACTGAGGGCTTGTGTGTAGGAGTATTAAAATCTGTAATTTTGCATTATGATTTAAATGTTCTGTTTAACTCTGTTATCATGCCAGAAAAATGCCAGAGGAGTGGGTGTAAAGTTATAGTAATTATGCACATGTCACAGAGAGATGACTTTGTGCTGAAATGCACTAAGGGATGTATTTAATGAATAAGGCTTACAGACACACACACACACACACACACACATTATGTGCATACATACAGTATATGCGGGAAAATGCATGCATATAGTACAGACAAATACATAACCTGAATGATCTGTTTTTGCTGGAATATTCTCTCAATGCTCCTCATTAGCAGAGCTTTCAAAGTCATGCTATACAATCTGTATTTTATGTTTAATAATAACATGACAGTAACACCTTTGTGTATTTGTGTGTGTATACTTAAATGTTTGAGAGCTGTATTGGGGATGCTAGATTTAAATGTTCAGTTTTGCCATTTAATTATTTAAGAGATGATAAAATTTTGTTTAATGACTTCAGAAAAGCAGCCATTCTCAGAGAGATATTAGTGGCACTGATCAGTCAATTAGGACTACTCAGGACATAAGGAAACCATTCAAAGAATAAGTTCTGATGAAATGGTGCTGTGAAGCCTACGTTGCTACCACAGACAAATTCTTACTTTTCATGAAAGAGTGCATGTCTTCTTAAAACTGAAATGCTACAGTATGCACTACTTCAGACTGCTTGAGACATTTTTTTAGCACTTTAAAGGGATAACTCTAATCGTCTCACCCTTATGACATTTAAAGTATATGTGAGCTTTCTTTTCCTGTAGGAATAATAAAAAAAATATTTGTATTTTTTTTGAAAAAGTTTATCAGAATTTAAACTACAAATTAAAATTATAGTGGCTTATTTTAGTGTCAGGAGTACACATAAAACATTGTAATATCAAACACAAATTTACTTTCAAAACAGTAGTAATTAAAAATATTGCAACATAGAAAAACCAACATGACAAAGAATTGTGATAAAATCATATTTTAAAAAATTAAAATAAAATAAAATAAATAAGTTATATTGTTATCATATCGCCCACCCCTAGCCGGGGGGAACAAACCCATACAGAGTCTAAACCCCTGTCCCCGGTCCACGATTGTGCCCTCGTAACGCCATTTCGCCCTGCCCTCGGGAGGTCTGTGCATGCCAATGACATCAAATATATTTTTTCCCCCATATTTTCCCATTTGGTCAATAAGCAAAAGAAAAACTTGACAATAGTGTTTACATGATCTTTTGCACTTTAATATTTGCATACATTATTTCATATCAGGATATGATTATTTGTACAGCACTATTGCTATCGTACATATTTTTGTGCACTGTGGAAATCATAGGGCTACTGTATATGTGGTATTTAATACTATGTCAAAAACAGTAAGTTGTGTGTCTTAAAGTTAAATTACAACAAATAGTAAGAAGAGTATACAGTTCATCCAGTTTCCCTGTCAATACACTTTATATAGCGCTCTTATCTACTGAATAGCGGTATGACAGTATTTGGAAAATGCATTGCATTATGTTATTGCAGCAATATGACTGTAGTTACAGTACACTTTTTCTGTATTAAAAAAGAGCAGCACATGCTGCAGAATAACTCCATGAGGGTGAGTAGATGACAGAATTTGAATTTTTATGTGAATATTCCATTAAGTAACGATAAGTAGGATTTTCATCAACTGTGACAAACTAGACACAGTTGGAAGCGGCTGAGACCATAATATACACTGCAGAGCCAGCAACTCAGTCAGCATTTTGAGCCTTCATACTGGACTGTGTCTGGTCAGCATTCAGGGAAAGGCCAGGCTAGTTGGTTAAGTTGTTTCAGCTATTCAGTCATAAAATAATAATAAAATAAATTGTCAGTTTTCACAGCGGTGCTTTCTATCTTTGGAGGGGTGCATGTTCGTTGTTAGTACACACATGCTCACCTTGTCAACATCTTGGCTGTGCTCAGCATGGT
Source organism: Carassius gibelio (assembly GCF_023724105.1). Taxonomy (NCBI): domain Eukaryota; kingdom Metazoa; phylum Chordata; class Actinopteri; order Cypriniformes; family Cyprinidae; genus Carassius; species Carassius gibelio. The sequence goes on from NC_068396.1 coordinate 23,107,413, forward strand.
TGCTAATGTCTGACTGCTTCTGTTTCAGGAAAAGGGGAGCATGGGAAACCGTACCCGCTCGCAGAGGACGAGTGTGATGAATCAGTATACAAAGAGAATGGCTTCAACATCTACGTCAGCAACAATATCGCTCTGGACCGCTCCCTTCCTGACATCAGACATCCAAAGTGAGTCGAGCAGATTCTCACAACATGTTCACAGTAACCAGCCTCCAGAGCTGCACAGCTTGAGCTAGACATCAGCATGGTTTTAATGATCCATGGCAGGCCATACTTTCGCAGTGTGTTTTAATTAATGGTTTTGTCCTAAATGAGGAATTAATCTAATTTGGATTAATTAGCTTAGTGATTTCATGGCTGATAGATTTTTTTGTTTGTGCACCTTTTACTGTCATATAACATCAAAACAAATGAGAGCAAGTATAATTTTTCTTGGGTGTTTTTTTTTTTTTTTTTTTTTTTACTATTAGCCTATAGCTTTGAGATTTTACCTCAAAATTATTGTTTTCGGTACAGTCTGGTATGTGGTATGTGTGTTTATGGAAAAACTACTTTCTAATAAAAAATTTAAAATAAAAAGATTCTATCCAACTACAAGCAACAGCACAGATAAATACAACAGAGTAAAGATACAAAAAATAAACTGTGATTTTCATTTTTTTTTTTTTTTTCTAGTATTCATTTTTAGGTACAGAAATTGAATAAAGTAATCGATTATAAAGATAAAGATTATTCTTTTCTTCTACCTTTTGACATAATTTTTGTCTGAATTTGTAAATTAAAACACAATACTTCAAAGAGAGCTTAATATTTGCTCGCGATCTGAGGCACGGGTTTGCGCTCTTTGGATGAGCGCACACAAATCTTCTCACTGCGCGCGCGAGCTTGGTAAATGTTTAAACTGACAAACATTAAATGCAGTTAGTTTAAAGGTGCCATCTGTAATGTTTGGCAAAAAAAATCAAGTCATACTCCACATTCCATACCAGATGGGGGCAGTATGCCTCAATAAAGTGAATTGGTCTACTCTAGAGTAACAAACGAGAAACGGCATAGTCTCTATGCTCCGCCCCTACTTTCACAACAACACTACAGCCATAGCCGAAGCCTAACTGTGCGTTCACACCGCCGGCGTCTAGAGCGTCAAAAATCGCTCTTGCCGCTCTGCTCACGATGCTGCAGAAAGATTTGTGAGCGCTCAGACGCTCTAACGTAGATCGAATGCTTATTTTGTATTTAAAGCGGCCGCAAAGCAAACAAGCTTGTTGATCTCATGCAGACTAACCACAAGGAGTTCATAGCCTCATTAAATATTGTTGTGGACGAAATATTAGGATCCTTTACTTAAAATGAACAATCTCAGACACCTTGGTCCACGTATCACTTTTAATTTTTTTTTTTATGTCCCTGTAGGCAAACAGGGACACATCATAGATTAATACAAACGCTAAACGTGAAAGTGGAGACGGGAAGAGTTCCCATATACGTCTTAGCTGACGTAATGTTGAGTTACCGCCTCGAGAGGGAACTAATGTGCCAACTCTCAAGCATTCACCGTGAGACACACGCAATTGACTCTTTTCACACGCTTTCACGCCACACATCAATTTTTTCACACACAGAAAAACCACGAAGCAAAGAGGACACGGAGACCAACAGACTAGACAGAGCAGGTTAGTTATGATACATAGGGCTGTGCAAAAAATCGAATGCGATTTCCATGCACCTCTCATCAGTAAAGACGCTCCTGTAATTAGAAGTATATCTCCAGCATGTGCATTCAGATCAGGGTTGCCAGGTTTTCACAACAAATCCTGCCCAGTTGCTTCTTAAAACTAGTCCAAAACTAGCCCAATCGCGTTTCCGGGAGGTTCCCCGATAAAACTTGCTTCCCGGGGTTAAAATATAAATTTTGGGGAAGGGTTTCCCTGGTAAAATAAGCATTTTAGGGGCTAAATATCACGTTATTGGTATTGGGATTGCTTCAAACCGCAGACATGAAAAACAACCGCAGACTTGGCAACACTGGTTCAGGTGGAGCGGCAGTTACTGCACAGAGCCTTAGTCTACCGACAACTAACACAAAATCGCTTTCAAAATCGACAAAGAATCGCATGCGATTTTAACATCGATGTTGTGTAGATTGTCAGTGAATTACGGCTCTGTGTAGTAAATGCCAACCAGTGTTGCCAAGTCTGTGGTGGTTGTTTTTCATGTCCGCTGGTCACAGCGACCCCAATACAAATAACGTGATATTTAGCCCCTAAAATGCGAATTATACCAAGGCAACCCTGCTAAAAAACCTATATTTTAACCCTGGGAAGCAATGTTTTATCGGGGAACCTTCTGGAAGCGAGATTGGGCTAATTTTGAGAAGCAATTGGGCAGGATTTTGATGTGAAAACCTGGCAATCCTGATCTGAACACACGTGCTGGAGATATACTCCTAATTACAGGAGCGTCTTTACTGATGAGATGTACATGAGTAAAGACATGCACAGCCCTATATAATAAAATGGGTAACGTTAAGTTATAGCTAGCTAACTTAATTATCAAACGCAGCTACGGTTAGCCATCGCTAACATTAGCACGTTTATCGAACAGCCCTCGATACATTTCTATGTTATAACTTCCCGAAAACAAATACACAAACATATAAAACAAACTTTTCAGCACCCAGGTGATGATGGAATAAATGACTGTCCATATTCCAGAATACTGTTAATGCTAATTAAGGTTGATATCTCTGCAGCACTATAACTTGACATTTTTTTAATGACATCATCGCCCTTATTTCTTCTCATTCTTTTGATGCGTGTACGTCATGTTATGGATATTTTTACCTCAATTTCTGCATATGGCACCTTTAAACACATATTAGCGTGTGTTATTCAGGTCATACCTGTGAGTGCGCGCTATCAGCACCCAGGTGATGACGGAATAAATGACTGGCCATATTCCAGAATACTGCATTCGCATTTAACAAGAGTGCATGGTTTGTCCAGGTTTTATTATTATTATTATTTTTTTTTATCGCTGTTGTTGTAATGGGAAGATTTAAGTTGAACCAGGATCACAGCGCGTGCCGAACCATGTATGGTGAACATTTAGTTTTTTTCAGCGAACCGTGCCATCCCTAATATATATATATATATTTATATATATATAAAAAAAAAAAAAAAAAAAATATATATATATATATATATATATATATATATATATATATATATAATAATGAGGGGTGTCATATATAGTGTTAATACTCCCCATATATTCTATTCCCTAACACCAGGGTTAGGGAGTATAACTAGTTACATGTGATGGAATTATGTCATTTAATTACAAAATAAATGTAAGTGCAATCTGCTACAGTTACTGAGAAAAAAAAATGTTATTAAATTATAGTTACTTTGAAAATGTTAACAATGTTAAGAATTACAAAGGGAGTTGCATTTGATTTTTTCCCACAAACACACACATACAGATTTAATTTATTTATTTATTAACTGCACTGACTGCTTTAAAATACAAGGCACCAATGTTTCAGAGGTTTAGTACACAGAATAAGAGGCATGCTTATTCAATAACTTTTTATTTCTTATTTGGGATTATGCATATGCTTTAGATCAACTGGCTTTTTCTTCCCAAGACATTGTTAGCCTCTAAAATGCGAATTATACGAAGGCAACCCTGCTAAAAAACCTATATTTTAACCCTGGGAAGCAATGTTTTATCGGGGAACCTTCTGGAAGCGAGATTGGGCTAATTTTGAGAAGCAATTGGGCAGGATTTTGATGTGAAAACCTGGCAATCCTGATCTGAACACACGTGCTGGAGATATACTCCTAATTACAGGAGCGTCTTTACTGATGAGATGTACATGAGTAAAGACATGCACAGCCCTATATAATAAAATGGGTAACGTTAAGTTATAGCTAGCTAACTTAATTATCAAACGCAGCTACGGTTAGCCATCGCTAACATTAGCACGTTTATCGAACAGCCCTCGATACATTTCTATGTTATAACTTCCCGAAAACAAATACACAAACATATAAAACAAACTTTTCAGCGCCCAGGTGATGATGGAATAAATGACTGTCCATATTCCAGAATACTGTTAATGCTAATTAAGGTTGATATCTCTGCAGCACTATTCGCATTTAACAAGAGTGCATGGTTTGTCCAGGTTTTATTATTATTATTATTTATTTTTTTATTTTTTTATCGCTGTTGTTGTAATGGGAAGATTTAAGTTGAACCAGGATCACAGCGCGTGCCGAACCATGTATGGTGAACATTTAGTTTTTTTCAGCGAACCGTGCCATCCCTAATATATATATATATATTTATATATATATATATATAAAAAAAAAATATATATATATATATATATATATATATATATATATATATATATATATAATAATGAGGGGTGTCATATATACCAATGTTTCAGAGGTTTAGTACACAGAATAAGAGGCATGCTTATTCAATAACTTTTTATTTCTTATTTGGGATTATGCATTTGCTTTAGATCAACTGGCTTTTTCTTCCCAAGACATTGTTAGATGCCAGTGTTTCCTGTTATAGCTGTGAAAAGATTTGATTTTAAAAACAGTATCATAGCTATCAAACTATTCCTTGTTATGATTTTAAACCTGTATTTAACAAGAATGATCAGAATTTAATCAGAATCACATATCAAAGTAAAAAAGGTGCTAAAGTGTCATTTTGTGGTGGCTGTGGTTTAAAAGTAAATTATTATAATCTTAATTTAAGTGATGAAAGGCTTTTGAAAGTAAGCCAATAATCAGTGATGAGTTCTACTGTAAGCTTAACCCTGCCTGCTTTATTTTTTTTTAAATGAATATTTTACATTTAGAAATGTAATCTGTTACATTAGTTTAATAAACTATTTGATATAGTTATACTACTTATTACTTTTTAAATAGGTAACCTGTAAGCTATTAAATCTCCAAAGTAACCTTCCCAGCACTGCCTAACAGTAACATCACAGAAAATCTTCTGCAAATCAATGGTGAAAGAATTGTCAAAGGTTCATGTATTCACTTACAGTTTCCACTCCCTTGTGTATATAGTTATTTTCACCTTATGCTGTTGGATTTATAATTAGACATTAGAAAATCACTATTAAGGCATATTTAAAAATATGCCTTAATAATGCAGCACGTATCAGAAGATCTGCACTCTGGCGCGGTTAGCAATCACACTCACTGATCTATATGTAACTGAACCGTGCTCTTGCCTACCTCTTCCAATCAAGTCAGGGACTGATAAACAGAACAATTACACTAGTCAAACGAACCAGGCTTTGGGGGTCAAATGCGCTCCGGCACAAATAAGATTGCCTACTGAGAGCACACCCTCCCACATCCCGCATACGAGTCTCTACCCACCCATCAAGGTGCCTGTTATAATGTTATAATCGAGGCTCTGGACTCTTGTTTTTCTGTAATAAACTATAAAATATTATCTATAAAAATGATAATGTCCTGTCAGTAACAAATGGCTTTTTTAGATTTAATTTAATTACATTCATGTTATAAATTGAGATACAGGCTACAATAAATATTTTATCTGCTACTATGTAAAAGAAACACTGCTGTAAAAAGCACCTTATGTGTTTAAAGTGTTTGCAAACCAAATGTTATTACACTTTTGTTCAAATAGCAGTAAGCCTACTTTTAAATGAAAGAAGTGCACAATACACTACTTTTGAATGAATTATTATTTTTGATCATAACAATGCAATTAATTGCAAATAATTGCAAACAATAGTGTGATTAATCGTGATTTAAAAAATAAATAAATCACTGTCCAGCACTAATATATATATATATATATATATATATATATATATATATATATATATATATATATATATATATATATATATATATATATACACAAACACTCAGCTAAAGGATTATTAGGAACACCATACTAATACTGTGTTTGACCCCTTTTCGCCTTCAGAACTGCCTTCTACGTGGCATTGATTTAACAAGGTGCTGAAAGCATTCTTTAGAAATGTTGGCCCATATTGACAGGATAGCATCTTGCAGCTGATGGAGATTTGTGAGATGCACATCCAGAGCACGAAGCTCCCGTTCCAACACATCCCAAAGATGCTCTATTGGGTTGAGATCTAGTGACTGTGGGGGCCATTTTAGTACAGTGAACTCATTGTCATGTCCAAGAAACCAATTTGAAATGATTTGAGCTTTGTGACATGGTGCATTATCCTGCTGGAAGTAGCCATCAGAAGATGGGTACATGGTGGTCATAAAGGGATGGACATGGTCAGAAACAATGCTCAGGTAGGCCGTGGCGTTTAAACGATGCCCAATTTGCCTTAAGGGGCCTAAAGTGTGCCAAGAAAAAATCCCCCACACCTGGATCCATGTGATCCATTTCTGTTTACAGGACTGCCGCATACTGAATGTTTTTCCCTTTTCACACCATTCTTTGTAAACCCTAGAAATGGTTGTGCATGAAAATCCCAGTAACTGAACAGATTGTGAAATACTCAGACCGCCACGTCTGGCACCAACAACCATGCCACGCTCAAAATTGCTTAAATCACCTTTCTTTCCTATTCTGACATTCAGTTTGGAGTTCTGGAGATTGTCTTGACCAGGACCACACTGCCATGTGATTGGTTGATTAGATAATTGCATAAATACATTAATATATATATATATATATATATATATATATATATATATATATATATATATATATATATATTTCATAATATTACAGTTTTTAAGTGGAAGTGGAAGTGAAAGTGACGTGACATTCAGCCAAGTATGGTGACCCATACCCAGAATTCGTGCTCTGCATTTAACCCATCCAAAGTGCACACACACAGAGCAGTGAACACACACACACACACACACACACACTGTGAACACACACCCAGAGCAGTGGGCGGCCATTTTTTATGCTGCGGCGCCCGGGGAGCTGTTGGGGGTTCGATGCCTTGCTCAAGGGCACCTAAGTCTCCCCCTTTAACTGCATTTTTGATCAAATAAATACAGCCTTGATGAAAAGTAAATATTTTTATTTGTAATTTTTTTGAACGGGACAGGCTGGATTAGAGGAAATTAATTCTTATGAATATTTTCTAGAACAAATGCATTATCATCAGTATCAAAGCATAGCACCAAAAAAGAGAGAGGCATCATTAGTGTGGTTCACAGTCCATCCATTTAGCAAGATTTAAAGGAGAAGGTCTGGTTTCACACTTCCATCTAAATGAGCTCCTTGATGGATTGATCGTTAATTGTTCTCAGAAGGATCTGCACCATTACCTTCCCTTGAATGTCTCCACCGCCATGGATTTTCCTTTGGCAAGAACACATCTTTCTATGACTCATGCACCAAAGAGGAGGACCAATCCATTACACGGTTGTCGATAACTAAAATATAATTTATATTTCTGAACAGGCTTCAGGTCCATTTAAGCTGGCTTGCCAAGCTTCCAGGCTTTGATAATGTGTATGAATGTGAAGTCTTTAAAACATGTTTTTAGTGTCGTTACAAGGTTAGAGAACATTGCCTATGTCTTCTTTGTAAAAAAGTTTGTCTGTTGTTCACCTGCTGTTAGCTTTTGAGAACTGCAGACAGTGTTCCGGTGAAGAGCCTGGTGTGGGGCTTTTATTTTTATTTACATCCCCTATAGTTATAAGCCTGTGGCGCTCAGTGTGGAACCTGCCAACAGACAGAATGTGAATAACCGTCTCAGTGTGAGCCAGCATGCCCGTGTATTCACTTTTTAATGCTGGTAACAGAGAGATACACAGATGCTGCTGCAGCTTCAGTTTGTGCAAACAACAAGCACAAAAAAACTGGACAGATTCCATGCTTTCCCAAGTGAAAAATGGCCGAGAGTTTTAAAAACACACATATAGGGCCAGATTTACTAAACGGGACAAATTAGCATGAGAGCACAATTCCAAAACTGTGCGCTGGGCATGGAAATTTCTGCAGTTGATTTACTGACAACAAACAAGTGAAAGAACACAGGCACAACATCTCATTTACATATCGACCAGCACAATATACCAAGCTCAGCGTAAATTAGCGTACCGTATTTTTCGGACTATAAGTCGCACTGGACTATAAGTCACATTAATTTAGAACCAAGAACCAAGAACCAAGAGAAAACATTACCGTCTACAGCCGCGATAGGGCGCTCCTTGCTTTCAGTGGTAGACTACAGGAGCACTGAGCAGCATAGAGCACCCTCTAGCGGCTGTAAACGTTAATGTTTTCTCTTTGTTCATTTCTCTTGGTTCATGTCAAATGAATTTTGATAAATAGGTCGCACCTCACTATAAGTCGCAGGACCAGCCAAACTATGAAAAAAATTGCGACTTATAGTCCGGAAATTACGGTAGTGACAAAAAATCTGAGCCAATGCTCATCAGGTGCGGGTGAACTACTTACAGCACATGCACAAATTAGTTTAAATATGCAAGCAAATACTAGTAATTTCATCAAAATAAACGTTAGTAAATCGCATTGTGTAATTCATGTGAATACTCTCCGATAAGTTTTGCATCTGAAAGGGAAACTCTTACAAATGCATATTCAAGGTCAGGCACAAAAATAACAGTGTCCACGACTTTTTAATGCTAATTCTTTTCAACATGTCTTTAGCAAATCCTGACAGTACTATTTTAATACCAAAATAAGGATTGCACTGGTGTTATAGAAACTGGCCCATAGTCTTTTGAATAAAGCAAAACAAAGCATAACATATCATATCATATATCATATCATATCATATCATATCATATCATATCATATCATATCATATCAGACTGATTTTTTCAGTCATATGACACTAAAGACTGGAGTAATGGCTGCTAAAATGGCTCAGCTTGCATCACATAAGAATAAATTACATTTTAAAATGCATTTAAACAAATAAAAGTTATTTTAACTTGTACACAATATTATTGTTTTTTCTGTATTTTGATAAAATAAATGGCGTTGGTGAGCATAAGTGTCTTCTTTTAAAAACATTAAAATTCACCATACAGCCATACAGACAAACACAAAGTCACCTCTTACAAAAATATGTATTTTTGTTCTTACCCCAAATGTAAAAGTTTTTTTAATCAGATAGAATATGCATTTTTGAATTGAGGATAAAGCAAAAAATAATAATTATATATATATATATATATATATATATATATATATATATATATATATATATATATATATATATCTCACTGGAGAAGTTATCTTTCCACAAAGTACCTTAGCTCAAATCCTGAACTGTAGCGTTTTCATGAAAATAAGTAATCTTTAATAACAATTTTGAGCATTTGCCGTATGTGACAGTTGCATGTTTCAGTAATACATGTGACACTGTCTGCCTATTACTATGCAAATGGGGTGCCTTTTTCTTCCTAAGCTGTGTTTCATTAGTAGACTGATCTGACAGGTCAGACAGGGCTGTTTTAGATGCTGGCTCCTCTCCAGAATGCATTCATTCACCATGGTGCTTCTCTCTACACTGTATTTTTGTTTTCTGTCTTTTTTTCCACCTGCATGGAAGTGAAATGTTAATAAACCATGCAGCACCCTGAGAATGATTATTATATGGAGGTGTATGAATTAGGGCCGGCTTGTCAAGTTTGTCAGGGTGCTGAATTAGAGAGACCGTTGTGAGCCATAAAGTGCCACTTCATCTGTCAGTGCCGGCTTTGTCGGAGCTCAATTAGCATGCAGATTTCTGAATGCTTTATGAGCACGTTGGGACTGAAGGACCTCTCAAAACATTGATTTATGATCTGAGCTGCCGCGCCGTTGCCCACGGCATTGGAGCGGCCCATGCGGGTACTTTTGTTTTCAAATAATATTTTTACAGTTTGGCAAGATCTAGTGCAATAAGTGACAAGATTTGTATTTCACACATCATTGTTCTGAAGAGGCTTATGCAATGTCGGGAGTGTGTGTTAAGTGCCTTACAATATGTGGATTATATGTTAATGCACAGATCAAGCATTTTATGCAAAGCATAAGTAGATACAGTAGTGTTTGCCTGCCTCAGTCTCACTCTCTATATCATTCTTTCTTCTCTGTAGCTGTAAGCAGAAGCTGTATCTTGAAAACCTCCCAAACACAAGTATTATCATCCCATTCCATAACGAAGGCTGGTCCTCTCTGCTCAGAACCATCCACAGCATCACCAACCGCACACCCGACCACCTGATTGCAGAGATCATACTGGTAGACGACTACAGTGACAGAGGTAAGTGGCAGAGCTGTTTTGTTTCCCTCTCAGAACATCTGCTTGACATCAGGGCAGTTTGACAACACCGGGTGGGTGTTACAAAAAGGGGTTTTTAGTCATTTAGAGACGTAGACTGTGCTTTGTCATTTATTGGAGACAGAATGACCACTGAGTGACAATTACAATTACACCCTTAAAGGAACACTCCGCTATTTTTGAAAATAGCCTAATTTTCCATCTCCCCTAGAGTTGAAAATAGCCGAATTTTCCATCTCCCTTAGAGTTAAACAGTTGAGTTTTAAAGTTTTTGAATTCATACAGACGATCTCCGCATCTGACGGTAGCACTTTTAGCTTAGCTTAGCATCGATCATTGAATCTGATTAGACCATTAGCATCTTGCTCAAAAATGAACAAATCATTTTGATATTTTTCCGATTTAAAACTTGACTCTACTGTAGTTACATTGTGTACTAAGACTGACAGAAAAAGGAAAAGTTGTGATTTTCTAGGCTGATATTGCTAGTAACTATACTCTCATTCCAGTGTTATAATCAAGGAACTTTGCTGCTGTAACTTGGGTGTAGCAGGGGGCAATGATATTATGCATCACCTGAAAATACCCATGGAACAGCAGCAAAGTTCCTTGAATATTATGCCAAAATGACATAAGAGTTATATACTTATACATTTAGTCAAATTTAAGAAATTATGGCAGAAATATATTATTTTTTCATTATAGAATGTAATAATCATAATCATAAATGTATTAATACATTATTTTTGAGGAATATCACACAATTTTTTTTAACCATGTTTTAATTTAAACAGCATAATATATTATACATTCATGTATATATATAATACAATATTAATTTAATAATTTATATATAAAAAATATTTTTAACATAAACGTATTTTACTGTTATTATATCCATCAATCTGTATGTGTATGTAGATAGACATACTGTACAGACCATTATTGTGTTAATTTCATATTTTTAATCTTACTGTTCATAAAAGGTAGAAAGTACTTTCATGAAAAGTAGAAAACACTTTTGGTAGTGGAATGCAGTAAGATCCATCAGGATCAGGTCTTGGCTTGGAAATACATGGATAGCATGCTGGTGAACACTGTAGTGCCAAATACTCTGTTTTTTTGAACAGCATCCCAGTACCTCACATAATAAATCAGTGAGACCATCCCATCACACAATGCCTCTCTGTAGTACAAGACATCTCAGCCAATAGCATTCCATCTCACAGCTGGGCACGCATTACTCCTGTAGAGGAGTAATGGGAGAGCACAATTGTGAGTGTGTACTTCCCTTTGGCCTGCTCTGTTCCCATCACAATACTCATGTCCAGCTGAAATGAGCTGCCATTAGACTGAGAGGCATCTTGCATTGTTTGGCTTATGATGATAAACACAGATTTGTTGTCTGTGTTGGCATGTTCCTATAGTGTAATACAGTGTTGTTAATAAATGTAAGGACAGTTGGCAGGAATACTGCACATCTGCAGGGTTCAGTGTTTGTGTGTGTGCCTATATATAGGAGACCAACTCAGCTATGCTAATCTTGCCAATCTTATTGGCCATTACTTGTTGATGATGAGCTCATATGAGACACAGATTCCCTCTCAACAGATTTTTAGAGCAAGAGTAGCAATGAACTTCAAAGCATGGAAAATGTCAGGCTTCTGGCATCCTTTCGCAGTCATTTGAAAGCAGATCCTTCATTGAAAAAGCGCAAAATCTCTTGTGTATCCGTCCGTTAGTCTCAGCTTCAGACGTCAGGCCCACGGGCCGTCGGCTAAATGTCTGATGCATTTGGGATACAAAAGTGGACACACTTCAGGAGTGTCGAAGTTATCATCGGATTGGTTGAATTCTACAGGATTTCCGGGAGATGTGTGTGTCACGTTCTTTAACGTTCTGCCTAGAAACAGATATTGTGGCGCCAAACCCCCTCACGAAAGAAGAAAGCTGTCATGTTAGCAACTTTTACAATGAGTGCTTGACAGGATAAACTAAATACTTTGGAGTTTTAAAAGTATATGAAATATTCAAATATCGCTGCATAGAATCTTTACAATATGTTGGAGAGTTTTACACACTGGTCTGTTTTTGTGGCGACATTTCCACGCCCTGAATCGTGACACTGAAACAAAATGAACTGTGATTAGTTGTTTCACATGACGGTCAAATGGATTCGTGGGCGAGCATTAGCTAATGAAAGCTGCAGTGGATTCCAGACCTTCAGCCGTCAGTCTGAAGGTCTGGCTGTGCGATAATATTCGTCTGGTGCTTGTATTAGTCATTTATGTGGTTTAAAGAGTGAATTAGGGTTTGTTTGTTTTTTTGCCAGATGTGTCGCTTATTTTTTGCAACAAACATTTACTCAGATATATAACAATGAGAGGCAATTTCATCACTAGTATACAGGGGAAAAAAATCATTCGTTTCCCAGTACTTTTCAAAGTGCATTTTCAGAAGAAATAAGCATCTGTCAGTAGTGTAACCGGTTCCTCTAGTTGCACTCTTTCTACACAAACACACAGAAGGTTGTATACAGCTGGTGGCCTTTTTGTCTGGACAGTGGCTTTTGAAAATGTCCAGTACCATCCATTACAACAGCAAAAAAAACAAAAAAACAAGTGAGATCTAATTAGCATAGAGCAGAGGACAGTCCAGAATGACTGACAAAGAGCCACACTTCTGCCACTCGTAATCACTGGCTCTAAACAAAACAAGACATGATGGAGTGGATATGAAGGGGGCGGAAGTTATTGATTCCCCCCATCTTCTTGTATTCTCTTTAGCAGCATGATATCCATTAGGGCTGGACGATACAGAAATCTCTATAATTTTTGGCCTTTTGATAATATATTTTTTATTTTGCTACAAAAAAGAGCTGTAATTTCAACCAGTCTCTGTAGCCAAGTAGATATAGCTGTTGTAAGTACAACATAGATAACTAAAACTGAGCACAAGGAACAATATTTAGTCACTGTTTAAAAATATTTCAACAACAATATCCTCTATATAACCTCTGTATTACCATTCCGAAACCCATTTGAGAGGAAATAATTCCAGGAAATAATGTTATTTTTTCTGTTATTTATTTTCCATCAATAATTATAATTTATAAAATTATAATTAATTAAGTACAGTGTTTTCTTTACTCAAAAAAAAATATAAAATAATAATAAGTCACTACACTGTCAGAAGGAACACAGAGCAGAAGATAAACGAAAAAATCTTTAATCCAACACAGAACAGGAGAAAGACACATGTACTAGACTGGTAGACCCGACAAAACTGAACTGAAAGGACTAGGTCAGGGGTAACCAACCCTGCTCCTGGCGATCACGTGTCCTGCAAAGTTTAGCTCCAACCCTAATCAAACACACCTGCCTTTAATTTTTAAGTGATCCCGAAGACCTTAATTAGTTGCTTCAGGTGTGTTTGATTAGGATTGGAGCTGAACTTTGCAGGACAGTCAATTGCCAGGAGCACGGTTGGTTACCCCTGGACTAGGGTTATATAAGATGCATCCTCGCACTGTATGCAACAGGAGTAGGCATAGATGGGAGCTTGGGAGGAGGCTATGGTGGAGGATGGACCCCCAGGAGGGGGCTGGCAGACAGAAACAATGGAAGGAGGAGCCCAAGGCAGAGCCGAAAGGGACGAGGGAGCCCCATGGAGTTGATGGATTGATGGTTGACGGTGGAGGCGAAGGAGCTAGGAGCCAAGGTGGAGGCGCTGGGACTACGGGCCAAGGCGGAGTTCGTGCCTCGGAGGCGAGACAAACTCTGGAGCGAGTGAGAGGGCGGGCATTTTGGAGGATCGGCCATTGGAGGGCACATTCTAGGAGCAGGCACTGGAGGATTGGAAGCCCCCTCAGGGGTGGATGAGGAAACCAAGGACAAAAGAGTGCTGGATGGGACTAGAGATGGAGAGAGGAGAGGGGGCAGTTAAACTTCCAGTTCAGGGGGCAGAGCTCCACTCTGCACTCACCGCGGCTCTCTCCCTTATGGTGGGCACTGTAGCTGGCTCTCGCACCTGGTCTGATGTGTTGGGCTCTGGCTGTCCATCATCAGGGCTTATGGCTTATGCTCCCTACCGTGGAGAGATGGTGGGCTGGGCTCTGGAGTGGCAATCAGTCCCTGGGAACAGGTGGGGAACAAAGATCCATTTCTCACCAGTGTCCACTTCATAAAAGGTGAAAAAATTCACTCAGGGACCATCCTCAGACAACGGCGTTCTGTACGCGGTGTTCAAACTGGCATCGTAGAATGTCCGGGTAGTTGGTGAGGCGTGTCATGATCCAGACCATTCTGGTGTGTACCCAGAGGAAATTCTCCCCCTGCTCCAGCAGGAGGAGGTATTCCAAGCAAAGGAGGGGATCCATACAATACAACAAAAAGAAAAAGGACTGAGGAAAAAACACGGAAAACAAACGGAGAGTAGACCAAAATTTACACTGTTCCTGTCAGGTCTTCTGTCACACTACGCTGCCAGAAGGAACACGGAGCCAAGGATAATCAGAAAAGTCTTTATTAATCCAACACAGGGGTAAATCCAAACATGGAGAACAGGAGAAAGACAGATGTAATAGACTGGTAGACCCGACAAAACTGAACTGAAAGGACTAAGGTTATAAAGGCAGGATAATGAGGGAATTAAGGAGACACACCTGGGAACTAATCAGAAATCAAGAAGACAGAAACTGGGTCACATGGAAAAAAAAACCACAAAGACAAGTCCAATGTTCTGACAGCTATCGGCGCACGTTGCATTTTATTATTGCATTCAGAAATAATGTAGACTTAAATGCTAAATGTTTACAAACATTATAAACACAATTATTAGTATATCTTCCCAACAAATACTCTAAAGTTAAATGTGTTTAGTCATTCAAACAGGGGTAGGTTATATCATACAAAACTGTCAAGCTTTTGCAAAATACAGAAAACTACTTTCTGCAGTCTCATTTTCCTTTCCAAGAACTTTGAAACATGTCACAATGAAACGTAACTCAGCACATTTTTTACTTTCATTTTGTTATTTTGCCAATGTATTAAGTGTAATATATTTTGTGTATATATTCCCTTTTATGTAAACCTGTAGTTTTATTCTGTTTTCACTGTTCACAGAAGTGCTGCATGTGCGTCTGATCTGTTGAATCCATCTTACACTATCCTCAGATAAACTCTGACATTGGTGCATTGCCATTATAGTGACTTATCTATGATAAGTTCACAACTGAGTGTGTTTATTTAACTTGTTGGATGCATCAGCCTCACATTTGCAATTTTGCATAGATCACACCACTGGAATTCATGATTGGTTGACGACAAATTTCAAGTATTAAATGGAACAATAAAATAATGTTATTATCCGGTTAATAGCAATTTAAAATTTTTGATTGGTTTGTAACTATAAAATTTGATTTTGTTTCTGTTTCTGGTACTGTTCCAGTCGTTTTCGTTCCTTGAACTGGTTTAGAACCCTTTTTGAGTGCTACCAAATCATTTAATCAGAGTTTTGAAAAATAAATATACTAAAGAATATTTTAAATGCAGTTAATTCATGCTAAGTATCCTACAAATAAATGTATGTACTAAATAAAAATACCCTGCACTTGTACTTTCAGTGTACTTAACCTGGTATACCCAAAGTCTGCTAAACTAAAACAACTAATTTTGTGCTTAATGCACTTGAATTGTTTGGAAGTAGTGCTGAAGTCCAACAAAAGATATATTAAAGTACATTTGATTCCGATAAAATGGAGCTATTGCAAATATACATTGGATATCATGCGTTTAAAGCAATTTAAAATGATAATGCAGTCCTCAGTGACATTAAAACACATTTTTGCTTTAAGTGAGAGATACATTTTATAACATTCGCCTTCAAACTCATGCCATTGACTCTATAGTGAAACTAGTGACAAAATAAAAAGTACATTAAAATCATTGCAATATTAAAATCAAAAATGGCAAATAAATAAATGGCAAATAGATTTCTTCAGGCAGACATTTTGAATTTTTAGTATTAGTATATCACCCAGCCCTAACATTCACAGAGTTAATAATAAAAAAAAAAAAAAACAATCTATGCACAGACCCTCATGAAAAGACCACTGAAGCACTGCTCCCTTGTATTGTGTGATTAACTTTTATGAATATGTAGAGCGTTTTTGTTGCTTTGACTCTGCTTGTGTAAAGTATTTTTAGAGCACTACTAAAGTGGAAGCTCTGCTGGTGTCTCTCTCTGCCTGGCTCTTCTGGAAGATAAGCATTTCCAATACACCTCACTCTGTGCAAAAGAGGCCTTGCTGGGCTTTCATTAATAGTGGATACAAAGTAGTTCATGCTATGCGTTTAATTGATTGAGAAATGTCCTGGTCATGAAAGCTCACAGTGGCATTCAGTAGCGTGAAGGTGCTTCATCATTGCACACGTTTGTTGTTCTTGGCCCATATGACATGTTAAGCCTTCCAGAATGTTACTTTTTACTTGTGTGTTTAGCTAAGCTATAGAGTAAGCTGTGTGATGGTAAAAATTTAAATTTCCTTTAATAGATGGTATTCAATTAGAACATGCAATTAAAGCTATTTTCTAATGATCCAATATTAACTGGCTTGCATGAAAGATGACATTTATGTGAATGTAGATTCAACCCATGCAAGTCAGCATTCATTTTCTGTTAAGGCTAATTAAACTGCCGCTATCATTGCATGGGCATGTGCATTCATTCAGTAAACCAGTATGACCATTATGTTGATAAATGCTAAGTCCTATGCTCACCATTGTTTCTGTTTGAATGGGTTGAAAGATAACCAGTGCACTAAAAGGAATATTCTGTGTAAATAGAGAAATAAAAAGAAAAAAGAAAACAAAGCTCAGTCGGCATGCAAATTATTTCTCCGATGGCAAAGCAGAATTTTCAGCAGCTGTAACTCCAGTCTTCAGTGTCACTGATTTGCTGCTCAAGAAGCATTTCTTAATAATATCATTGCTGAAAACCGTTGTGCTGCAGTTTATGTGTAATTTATTTATTTATTTTGTGAAAACTGTGTTTTTTTAAACAGGTTATTTTGATAAATAAAAGTTCAAAAGACCAGCATTTGTTTTATATAGATGTGAATGTGAATAAAATGTATATGTCCATGATAGGGCATAATCACAATTATTTTGGTCAGTATTGTAATCACGATTATTTAACACGATTATGAGAGAGCCATATGACCAAAACATTATACATTATATTTATTTAATATATAGTGATACATATCAAATATCTGTTTCCTGTAAATAAGTTTGCTATGACATCTACATTGCAAAGGCCAGCGGAATTTCAAACAAACAAAAAAAAAGTCCTCAAAATTACTGAAAATAATTGAACTGTCAGTAATAAAAACAAAGACCGATACAACAGAATAAACAGATACAAATTAAACAAACTGTGCTTTAGTGTTTTTTTTTTTTTTATGCAAGTATCAAGCAGTATGATTATTTCAGACATTACATGTCCGAGTTGTGTTCTACCTCTATTCTTAGGCTATACTGTATGTCTTCCTGAGGAGCACCACAAGTTCTCTTTAACGCTTTTAAAAACATTAATAAATGTTCATCGATAAATCAAGCAGTGGGAAATTGGGCTTTTATGCATGAACGAAATCGCAGCACTGCAAAAGGGGTCATAATGAGGGAAACATTGATTGTTTTATCTTGATTATTGTATTTTCATAATCGTTTGATGCCAAAATCGAATAATTTTTTCGATTAATTGAACAGCCCTACTCCATGATGAATATAAACTTTAATTTATTTCAGCTACAAAAAGTATTGCTGAACCCAATGTTTTTTATTGTATATCTGCTTTTAAAGGTATATTTTGTAAGATATTTGTAGTAAAATGTAAAAAAAACAGCTCCCATAAACTTAAGTGTACGGGCCAACCAAACGACCCAAGAAGAGTTTGGGAAAAGAGGAGAGAAAGAGCGAGGATCAATATCGGTGTTGCATTTCCTAGATCAACTAGAAAGAAATGCCGCTCTCTCTTGTGTTTTATTCAACAGGTGAGTTGTTTTGATTCGTATCTTTACAGAAAACATATGATATTATAACAATCAACAAGATTAGTATCGGATTAGTATAATCTAACTAAACAGTAATCAATTAAATCCATGATTTATCTTTCCGTCTGATTGATGGCCATCAGCAGTTGGGTAGAAGACAACAAATCCCATCATTCCACGCTCCTTCTTAACGTCATCAAACCACGGGATTGTTATTGTTTTGGTATTGCACCCTCTACAGGTCCTACAACCTGTACCTTTAAGTCCGAAGGCATTTTAGTGCCACATAAAAAAAAAAAAAAATGTGATTGAGAATGTAATTATATTATTAAAAAAAAAATCTCAATGTGATTGAGAATGTAATTATATTATCTATTCTGTTTTATATGTCCACCTCGTCACGTGCTGTTCCACCCTGTTATCTTGATATTTTTTTTTAAATATTGTCAATAACAATTCTATTATATCTATATAATCCAGTCTGTTCGATTTGCTAGTTATTGCGGCAATAACAAAAATAAAAAATAATAAAAATATCTGCACCCAAATGTCACAGTTTTCTCCAAATTAAAAAATACATGTTTCTTTAAAAACACATGGTTTACATACAGTCTTTTTATGTATTTATAATTGGAAAGCAAACAAATAACCCTGTTTAGGAAAGGGTCATCATACCTTTCAGAAAGTGTCATTTGCTTCTTAATATTGCAATGGAAATGAAAAATTCATATGTCCATGACAGGGTGGAAATATCTTATGGTTTGTGCTTTGAATAATGGCCCATAATTATCTAAAGAAATGTGTGGGAGCTGAACTAATTTGTTTCTATAGTACTAAGTGTCTACTATTTATGACATGACATAAAGCGAATGGGAAATTAAGATGTGTGAGTAAATGTGAGGGTTGAAAGGCACTCTATGGTTATAGTGAGACATTGATTCAATGCTTTCTTTCTTTCTTTCTTTTTCAAATTTTCCTTTGAGGTCAACAGTGTTACCAAAACAAATTTACAGTCCACCTTCTGTGAGCATAGTGTTGGAAGGGCGAAAAATCACATGCGACTAAGAAAACTCAACATCAACTTCAAAAGCCTCTAATTTGTGTTTTTACCTGCTGGAAGCTGCATTAGTGGTAATTACTGACCAGCCTCCATGTGCCCTTTCAAGAGCGCTACAGATGACACAATTAGTATTGCGTGAAGATTGCCTGGCTGCTCTTGGACACAAGTACATGCACACACACACACACACATAAACACGTAGCCTACAGACACAGAGACAAAAACAGACCTGCAGTTCTGCTGGCACACCTTGACAGTGAATGATTACTATGCTCTGTGTTTTGCGAATGATGACGAACAAGTCTTGCAAGCCAAATGCGTTCCCCTCCAAGATAACGTCCTTGAGCTTCTTCACAAAGTGATGTGAAGAAACGAATGATAAAAACTTTGCAGTAACAAGCTGTTCAGATAGCACCCATTTCTGACATGCGATTTGAGGAGCAGACAGTGGGATACTGGGCATTTTGCTAGCCAAGCCTCTTAAAGTCTTCTGCTTAGACAGCGTAATTATTACAATCACCTCACCTCTTATTTGAGAGCAGACACCTGCATGCCGCGAACCACTTCATGAAGCAACTTGGGATTTTACTTAAAGAGAGAGAGTGCTATTATCTCTGATCTGTCAATGCTTTAGTGAGTACACCCAGCATGCATTGTTCCAAAAACAGCACAAAGTGCAGGTGAATTTTTAAAAATATGCAGGCGATTTAGGTGTGCATTCACCTATCATGTTATTTGCTTTGAAAAAACAATAATAAAGTGTCAAGGTCTGTTCCTTTTCACATACTTTACTTGTACCATTTTTATTGAATAAGGAGTCTGAGTAATGTGTTCACACTGAAAAATTCGATAAGAACAATGCAATGCAATATGCAATGTATCCAGATAAAGCACTTGTTCAGCTGACAGTGATGGCACTTTAGGCACTCATAAACATCATGTAACAATACAGGAGGGGTTCCCTAGCCATGATGGTGGCTTGACCAAAAATCATCAAGATGGCAGATGTGGTGACTGCTAAAAATTCTCATTTGATTTTAAGGCTGGTCTTCTGGGTGTTGGTGGTGGTCCACTGATTAATGCGAAGACAGGTCAGGTGACCATGAGGAGAGAGATTAGACCAAGAGATAAGACCTGTCCGGATGCCCTTGGACATTTAGCTGCCTTGGTGAGGCTTATGTGGAGGGCAAAATGGCAGAATTTCTCTGGAGTCACTGTAGATGTGAATGATTGCAGTAAAAAGAGACAGAAATGTGCTATTTGCCATCGTTTGAAGCAAGAATCAATACTCTTGTTGACCACCTCATGGAGACTATTGTCACCCATTATCAGGCCACTGTAGTAATTGACAATAAATAAATAAATACCTCTGCAACTTTAGTCTGTGAAGAAGTCAGCACCTTACAAATCTAAGTTGAATGATTTCACATTATTTTTAAGTAATGTACAATATGTAAGAGCCAATTCATTAGGTATACAACATATTTTAAACTTAATATTGTAACATTAAATATTGTCTTTGAAAAACTCTTATGCTCACGAAGGTTGCATTTATTTTTTTTTATGAAAAATACAGTTAAAACTGTAATATTGTGAAATATCATTCACTTTTATAGATTTATTTTCAGGATTCTTAGATAAATGGAAAGTTCAGAAAAAAACAGCAATTAATTGAAATAGAAATCTTTTGTAACTATTAATGTCTTTATATTCATTTAATGCATCCTTGCTGAAAATAAGTATTTCTTTCTTTCTTTGTTTCTTTAAAAAAATGAACCAGTGTAATACTGAAAGCCAATAAATGTTTCTATGTAGTAAAAATTGCATTAGTGTTCCATTTTAAAATTATATTGATAATGATATATGACTCTTCAAAATTTCATAAACTGTGTGGCTGAGTGTATAGTGTTAATGCACTGTATATAGTGTGTGATTTAGTGCACTACGTATGTAATTTGTTTCTCCAGTAGGGGCCACTTAATTCACTTTTTAATTGCCAGTGTTAGCTATTAGCTAAAAGCCATTACAACTAGCAAGTGGTGGGGTAAATCACCCCAAAATACAGGGATTATCTAAGCAATAAATGAATCAAGGTGAAGAGAAAATCCATTGTCTAATAGCTTTTGCTTCACAGGAGGCAACTAATGTACCCTAAGCTGGTTGGGCTCAAGATCAGCCTTGGAGATCAATGTTCTTAAGCCCAATCAAAGCAATTCCATCACATTATTTGGCTAGACTAATTGCTCAGACTAAAAAAGTGCAAAGTTTAGGCCTAATGAGATTGACCTGTAGAATAAATGTGTTCCCTTGTTTTAAAGATTATGCTGACTTCTCTTATCCAGGGGTGAGTGTTAAACGAACACTTCCTCTGCATCCTCTTCTAATCGCCACTGCCATAAAATCATTGCTTGTGCATATTTCACAAGAAAACCGCTGTTTCCCCAGTGTCTCTGATTTAAAGGCACAGATCTCTGGATCAGCAAGTGTGTTTCACACATTATCACAGTTTGTCACATACTGTGCAAATCTTTGCTACCCATTAGCGAAAGTCCAGCCTCCAGTCTTGTCAGTGGGTGATCAGTGCACTGGTCCTCTGGGTGTTGGTGGTCTGCTGACTGAGTCTCGGCCTTCCTAGATGAGCCAGGAAAATAACAGATAAGATCTGCCTAGATGTCCTTGGACATTTTGCTGCCTTGGTGATACTTCTCTTGGGATAAGCTGTAGATGCGATTGATCGGAGCGGGCAAAAGAGAGAGTGATGTACTCTTTGTCACTGCTACTCTCCCACGGCGTGAAAGTTTAAAGCAAGAATCAATCCTCTCGCTGGCGGCCTCACAGTGGCTGTCGATAGTCATAAGTGGCTGACCTTCCCATCAAAGTTTGTGCCCCTAATCAGGCTCACGGACTCTGGCAGATATTGCTTGGAAAGCTGCATCTATCAGTCCTGTGCCAACACAGCCAGTGCAGAGAGAGGGATTGTCATGGTGACAGGGCTTCAAGGGTTTTCCACAAGAGCTGAAGTGCTAATAAAACTAATAACACCACCGTCAGTGGCAGATGTTCAACAGGAGTTAACATTTAAATGCAAAAACGTTCTTTTTGAGCTCCGCTATGTGCTAAAAATACACATAGTTAAAAGTCGTAGTCATTCGTATCAACATTCCCCACTTTGCACAATGCAGCGGTTATTTAAAGTAGCAGATTGTATTGTTTCATATCTTGCCCAACAGATATTATGCTCTTCATTTACAATGCTCTGCACTCAGTTGTGCATAAGGACAGTAATTGGTCTTGTAGCTACTTCAGAGGCTTTTCTACTTAAAAGTATGATGCTCAGAACTGGTCCCTGCTGAGAAAATGGTTATCTCTCAATCCCACTTCACCACTAAGGGTCTGTCTTCCTTTTCCTCAGGCTCTGCACCATTGATGAGCTCTGTCAGCCTCTGTCTTTAGATATGGTATGTACTACATGGAGCGGACATCATCTTTGACGCCATGAGCTACATTTCAAGCTACACTGTAAAAAGTAAAAACAATAAAATAAATAAAAATACAGCAGTTGTGAAAGAAATTAAATTTGAGTGAGTCATCAGATCATTGCAAACTGATTTGTTCCTACTCACAAATTTCACCATTCAGAAATCAAACAAATAAGCATTCATAAATTTTTGGTATCAGAGCAAAAACAAACACAGTAGCTGACAATATTGTATCTAAAATGTACTTTTCATAGTGTTCTCACTATTAACTAGTCGATTATTTGCATGCCTATTAATATCATATTGGCTGTTTATTATTAAAGGGTTAGTTCGTCCAATTTACTAAATTATGTCATTAATAACTTATCCTCATGTTGTTCCAAACCCGTAAGACTTATTTGTGGAGCACAGTTTAAGATATTTTAGATTTAGTCCGAGAGCCCTCAGTCCCTCCATTGAAGCTGTGTGTACAGTATACTGTCCATGTCCAGAAAGGTATGAAAAACATCATCAAAGTAGTCCATGTGACATCAGAGGGTCAGTTAGAATTTTTTGAAGCATCAAAAATACATTTTGGTCCAAAAATAGCAAAAACTATGACTGTATTCCGCATCGTCTTCTCTTCCGTGTCTGTTGTAAGACAGTTCAAAACAAAGCAGTTTGTGATATCCGGTTCGCGAACGAATCATTCGATGTAACCGTTTCTTTTTTAACCAGTTCACCAAATCAAACTGAATTGTTTTAAACGGCTGTGAAGAGAGAACTGAAGATGAACACCGAGCCGAGCCAGATAATGACTCATTCAAGAGTCAAGAACCGTTTCTGTCAGACGTGTCCGATTCGATAACCGATGAGCTGATGATACTGCGCATGTGTGATTCAGCGTGAAGCAAACCGACACTCAGAGCGTCTGAACCGAACTGATTCTTTTGGTGATTGATTCTGAACTGATTCTGTGCTAATTTTATGAGCCCAGGTAAACCGAAGGCTTGCAGTCATCGCCAATGACGCCATTACATCGAGTGCAAAAGAACTGGTGAACCGTTTTCTTCAACCGGTTTATTGAATCGAACTGTCCAAAAAAACTACTGGTAATCCGAAAACCGAAGCAAAAGTTGTAGTTTGTTAATAGTGAGAATTGGACCTTAAAATGAAGTGTGACCATATCTTATTGTGACATGCTCCCATAAATATTACAGTATTGGTAAAATTACACTCCCAAACCAGCATATACTCTGGTTAGACTTCATTGGTCACTGACTTTAGTGCCCTGATGAAATTTGATTTGGATAAAATGTAACCCAAGTTATTTAAGGGCTGAATCAGTATAGGTCATGGCAGAATTGGTCGCAACACAGTATGAGTAGGCAATAGCCATAATGTGTTCTTCAAATGACTAACTTCAAAAATATCAGCTTTATTTTTGGGTAAGCCCACACATTGCTTATTTTTAACTTTTAAACCTTCATTAAACACATATTTGTGGGTTGCACTACATTAAAAATATATAACCATAACGTGTCTTTTCCCACCAAAATCAGCCTTGCTCTTTGACAGGAAAAGCCTCTTTATAATGAGATACATCTATACCCCACTCTGTTCAATCAGTCTTCTCAGGTAGTCCATTTCCTTGGCTGTGGGAGGTTGTGAAATATTCAGGAGCTTGCATCAGTACTTCTATTATTGAAATCAGCAGCTACTCTTTTTAAAAGGTGTAGCCATTAATCAGTCATTACCGGAACATTGGCTTTATTATTGGCTTCATTACCAAAGCTCTACCTCTGGCAACCACCATTCTGTGTGCATGAGTGGAATCTAATGCACCAACTAGTGCCATTTTTCCATCATTATGTGAGAGCTAGAGGTCTATTGTTGGAGATTACTGGTAATGTTTTCAGCCTTCAATCTTACAGCCTTCTATTGTATACAGCCTTTCAGGATTAATTAATTGTGTCACCATGCTTGTGTCTGAAAGGCATGTGAATGAAAGGCTTAAGACTTCAGGTGAACCAAATGAAAGTTTTGCACGGCATTTCTAGTATATAAGCATTCATAAAGCTTCAGTTATATCTCAAGGCGACTCTTCAATATTAATGACAAGCACTGAAGTGATAAGAAAATTCATAGAGATCTAACAGACTGATAACCAATCCTTGACTGTCCCAGCATGATGACTTTTTATCAACCAGATGAAGAGAGACCTCCTAACAAGATTCATTGCTTTTCTTTTGCAGAATTAGGAAGGGTTATCTGCAAGAGCAGTCAACTGTAGGGAGACCTTTGCAATTATCACATTGCTGTTGGATATCGATTTCGCCTCCATCTTAAAGAAGGGGTATCAAAAGAATATCCAACACCCAAAAAGAAAAAAATAATTATCATAATCATTCGTCGCATTGCCTTGCTCGGCTGAAAAATGGGTGGAAATTATTCTCCATTTAGGGCAATTGTGCTGCTGCTCAATACAAAGGCATTATTGTCCTCAAGAAATAGAGTAACATCTCTGTAGAGGAGCGGCCGCCATCACGTGGGAGTGTATAAGCAGCTGTGATGGATGTTGTTCAAATGTAATGACTGAACTTGCAGTCAGCACAGTAGAGGAGGAGAAGGCAGAGACCATTGTGTGTGGTGCTTATTGGCTTCTGTTTTCACTTGGCATAGTCAACTGAAATCGAGATGGGAAATAAACTGCCTTGCACACGCCGAGCCCTGAAAGAAACTCGCAAATTGAATATCACTATGAAAAAAAACAAGATTCCCTTGACTTGGCCGAATGCAGCTGTGGCCAGCACAGTTATTTATTTGCCTGTAAATTAATGTGCCACAATGCCACCGGCACAATTTTGGTGGTGGATTTGAAAAACGGCAGCTATTATCATTCCTATTTGAGCACAATCAGCCTCATGTCTCCAAGCTGATTAGGAGTTGTCCTGAATGGCTCTGATTGTGTAATGATCAGCTAATTACAAAGAGCACAGTCCCATGCTGTGGTGAATTCCGGCCTAGCTGCTAATGCCAGTCTGGCAGAGTGAATAATGCAACATCCCATAAGAGTCTCGCTCACAAAAGTGCAGTAATAATGGCCTTTGAGCACATAGAAATTAATGTTTGAATTTTTCTTTTTTTTTCATGTGTTCTTTTCAAATGTTCTCCTTGACTATCTCTTTGTAAATATTGCACCATATATTGCATCATATATCACCACCAATATCACCAATGTGTATTTACACACAGTTGGTAAGCGATCTGTGCAGCTGTGATGCATATTGCCAATGAATAATAGAAAACAGCAAAGCAGAGTGCCATGGCTGTAGCTCCAATCGTATTTATTATACCCTACCATGAGCTACTGCAATTAACAAGAGTGAAAGTGCAATCATCTCCTTAATTAGCATATGAGGAGAACTTTGAAGAGGTATTTATTTTATGTAATATATCTCCTTGTAGAAAAATACTGGCAAACCACCATTGCAAATATAGCAAATATACCGTAAAGTTCTAAAGCATGTTGGGAAGATACAATGAGATCCAAAAATCATAGGCTTTAAAAGTTTATATAAACCTGGAAATAAAAAGCAAAGAACAAAACTGTGAACAAATAAAAAAATGAGATAAGTATTATGATATTAACATGAAGTTATATATTTACAATTCTTTGCTATTTCTAGGTCACTTATTAATAAGCCAATTTATGGTGTTGACTTTGCTAACCACTTTTTAACTCCAGTGCTGCTGTGAACTGCTATTAAGTTCTAAAATATATATTTTTTAAATTCCAATTCAGTAATTATTTTTAACACTATGAATGCCTTTATTGACACTTTTGGCCAATTTAGAGCATCCTTTAGTTAGAGCATCCAAGTTAATTCATATTAATATTATAAAGAATCTTTGTTTATTATAATATAGAATATAAATCTAATCTAATAAATATTCTATATAATATTATAAAGAATATTTATTTCTTCCAAAAAAAATGAATGAATGAATGAATGAAAATAACACTTTTACCAACCTTTACAAGCTGTGGAACTATGGTGTGTGTGCGAATGTGTGTGAAAAGGTTAAATTGTTCACTTTTACAAACATTGGAAATCTTTAGAAGCATAAGAAACATTTTCAAAAATGGTCTCTACATTTTGGTGCCCACCATAAATCAATTTGACATGCCTGGTGTTGAAGTTGCCACATGGTTGTCATATAAGAGTTCAGTCCAGTGTCCCTTTGGCTGTTGTGACAGTGATAAGCACTT
The DNA here is from genome assembly GCF_023724105.1 of Carassius gibelio. Lineage (NCBI taxonomy): Eukaryota > Metazoa > Chordata > Actinopteri > Cypriniformes > Cyprinidae > Carassius > Carassius gibelio. The sequence goes on from NC_068396.1 coordinate 23,134,571, forward strand.
TGTTCCAGCATTTGGAGACAAAAATAGGGAAACTCACAGACCAAGACTGACTAGCGTGACTCCTCTAGAGTGAGGGTTTTGCAACCAACCAAATGTAACAGAGCAGAACAGCACTAGAATAGGTAGACACCACATCAGGCAATTCCATTAGCTGCATTGCAGATGAATCAGAGCCTTGAATCTAATTCCATCTGCCACAGAAGAACAGTGTTCATCAAGAAACCATGTGACCCTGCAAATGTCCTCCTGTAACATGTCGTAATGTGAACTCCGGGGCAGCTAGTGAGAGCAAGACTGAGGTATTGTGAGGCCATGGTGCGTAGTGGTTTGAAACAGACAGGCTGGACTAGTGTAGCTTGCGCCTCTGCTCTGAGACTGATGAACGTGCCGTTCTGCCAAGATGGGCCCATTTATTACCATCTGACATGACAAATCATTGCACAAGGATACAGGGCCACTTTTTTGCACTCTGCCACCCCACCACAACAAAGCCATTGGTAATTCTAATGGCCAGTATGTGCAAATGTGACATTTATTTTATGGTCATGCAAGTATCTTCTTTTTGCAGTCAATTTTGCACCATTTAAAATGAACACTTTTAAGCATAGTATTCAGGAAGGCATCCTACCATTCCTCAATGACTGAATGCGCATTTGATCCACTTTAGTCAGCCTGCATAATATAGGGGGAAAGGGACATGGAGAACCACAACTGAATACAAAAATACACACTTTGTACTTGAATGAGATCCTTACATGTCACACATGTAGATTAAAAAAAAAGTTTATTTTGAAATGTATATGTGTATGTATGTGTAGGAACAAACCTACAGTACACGAAAGTCCGGTTTTTCATCCTCATACTAATACGCACCTCTTAGAAATATACTCTCCACATACCGGCATTTGATCTGATGATTTTTTTTTAAATACCTGTTCCCTGCCGGTTTGAGCTTTGATGTCCGTTTCCATTAAACAGATTGTGTTTCTTTTCTCATAGAGCGAGGTCGAGCTTAACAGGGCGTGCTTCACGTGCAAAGAGTTGGGTCACTGGTGAAGCATATCTGCACAGTTTTTTTTAGAGCAATTTAGACTGGGTTTTGTTGTTGAGAAATGGCGGTGTACAGCTTATTGTATTTTCAATTAATTCCTTCGGCAAATGATGGTAATGATAAAAGCGGAGGTGACTTTTGGCACTACTCAACTGTGACTTTGTTAATTAGATTTGAGTCATGAGCAAAGCCCAGCAAATCCTTTTGTTTTTAAAGATGCTGTGTAATGAATGCAAATTTCACGTTTTCTGTCTTTCGTCAGTTGATTTTTATACACTACATCTCCGAAAGTATGTGGACACCCCCTTTTAATTAATGAATTGTACTATTTCAGCTACTCCCGCTGTCAGCGGGTATTGTATATAACATCAAGCATACATCCATGCAATCTGCTTATACAAACAGTTTTCATATAGTGGGCCATATCTTTTCTGTTCCAGCATGACAGTGTGCCAGGGCGCAAAGTGTGGTTCATAAAGAAGTGCTTTACTGAGTTTGGCATAGAAGAACTTGACTTTGATTGCATAAGTCAAATAATTGAGTTTTCTATTCAGTTATTGTGACAGTAACATAAAGCTTGAACAGTATAGTCTGTCACACACAAACTCAAACTCTTTTAAGTCAATCAACATACAACATAAACTAGGGGTGTAACGATACGCGTATTCGTATTGAACCGTTCGGTACGACGCTTTCGGTTCGGTACGCGGTACGCATTATGTATACCGAACGGTTCGTTGGAGTAATTAATTATATTTGAAAAAAAAAAAAAAAAAAGAGAGAGATAGAAATATAATGATATGCGTTCAACAAGGTAGCCCAATAACCCAAACAACGTAACAGGCAACGCCCCTGACACTCCCGAAGAAGAAAAAAACACCATCTTATATGTTTATGTTAGGCTACTCAGCAGGCGCTCGCTCACTCAGTACGCGCTGAAGGCTCGTTGCAAAATAGCCAATGCGTTTAACAGACTAGAAATGAGAAGATCCCCCAATAACCAACAGGTCTGGTGTTTGGGTGCACTTTGGATTCCCTTTAAGCTATAATGGTGATGGCAAGAGAGTGGTGGATAAAAAAACAACGGTATGTCGCATCTGCAACATGACAGGGTACACCAGCGGGAATACAAAAAAAAAAAAAAAAACACCAGCGGGAATATCTGGGATATATGCGTCAGTACTATCTGGGAAAAGACGAAAAAAAGGAGAAACATGCACGCAGCAAACTATCCCTGCAGCATTTAGACACTATAGCTTACAGGGAATCCAACCCAAACACCAGACCTGTTGGTTATTTTAGGATCGTATATTTCTGGTCTGTTAAATGCATTAGACATTTTGCAACGAGCCTTCAGCGCGTGCTGAGTGAGCGAGCGCCTTAGGGGCCGTTCACATATCGCTCCTAAAAACGCGTGGAAAACGCTAAGCACGTCTTTCTCCTCCTTTCCAAAGCGCTCGGGCAGAAGCGCTCATGAGGCGTCTGTCTTTGCTAAGCAACAATGACGTGCTCTCTCCATGAGACGCGGAAATTTCAGCGAAGGATAAATGGATTTGCAGCTCTAAAAATCGCTTGCAGTAGCTCTGCTACTAAATTTATTTCAAAATTGCAATCCATATACAACTATGATCAGCTGTTCCTTCATCTTGGCTGAGCTCTCAACCTTGTTACGGGAAAGGATGAAGCTGATTGGTTGGTTCTTGTCACATGACCCGCGGTGCGCTTGCGGCATTCTGAAAAGTTGAGATGTTTTTACATTTTGCTGTATCTAAAACGTATCGAACCGAACCGAACCGTGACATCAGTGTATCGTATCTAACCGAACCGTGAATTTTGTGAACCGTTACACCCCTAACATAAACAGTGTAGTCCTATTGGCAAAACTCTTAGTTACTGAAATAGTCAGTAACACTTTAGTATTGGGATCGATTCTCACTATTAACTAGCTACTTGTTAGCATGCTTATTATTATCATATTGTCTGTTTATTAGTAATTTACAAAGCAGGTATTCTGCATGACCATATTTTATGTCCCTAATCCTGCCCAATACCTAAACTTAACAATTACCTTACTAATTATTAATAAGCAGCAAATTTGGAGTTTATTGAGGTAAACGTTAGTTAATGGTTTATTAATAGTGAGAATTGGACCTTAAAATAAAGTGTGACCACATTAGGTAAAATTAAACATATTTCTAAGGCATTCATTAATCTTACTTAATGGTATTTTCATCATTTACTAGACTACACTATTAAAATATATATATTTATTTATTATTATTTATTGTTTTTTGTTGTTGTTTTTTTTTTTTTTACGTAAGCTGCCATGAACTAACACTGAGTAGCTGCATTGTATTAACTGTTTTATCAGTTTTACATTCATAGTGAAGTGTCACTGAAGCACATTGCAACATCTGTACTAGTCCATGTTCAGCTAAGTAGCACATCTTCAAAAATCAAATAAAACAAACCAATAAAACATTTCATTTTTGGGGATGAACACATACACTAGCCTCATTATGAAGCCTCTTATTAAATGGATGTCAACTTATATTCTCTTAAGCCTGGAATGCACAACATGATTTTTTGATGATATTTTCCACAGATTTACAGTCTGGAGAAGTTAATTCTAGTTGCCAAAGGTCAGTGCCAGTCTGCAGATTTGAGCTGACATATTTAATAGAAAATCGCGTAGTGTATGATGGTCACAGACTCCGATTTTTTTCGCTTCAGACTTTGATTCCATTCAGTTTTTAGAACACATTGTTTTCATAAAATTTCATTTCAAGTGTTTTCTAGCAACAATGCACAAGTTTCTGGATGAGTTTGTTGTGATCGCAACAACTTGAAGGCCCGGTAGTGTGTGATACTTAGTCATTTAGTGTATGATGCCTAGTTTTCCTTGTGACTATTTACATGTCACAAAGGAAAATTGGCCATCGTACACTGGTGTTTTAAAAATCTGTTCAAATTTGACCAGTCTTGTAGTTTATTCCAGCCATCAATCAAATATTTTCCTCAAGAAAAGGACTACAGCACTCACGTTCCTAGAACCAAGCCACTCCTGAAGCAGGAAAAAACGTCGGAAGCATTTCACCTGGGGTAAGGAGAAAAAGAATTGGGCCCGGTTCCCCAAAACGTTCTTATCGCTAAGTAGTTCTTAACCTATTCCTTAACCTCTCTCTTAACCTTGTGCCACGATTCCCGACACGTTCGTACGCTAAGTATATCTTCTGTAAGTCATACTTTCGTAAGGTTGGTCTGGACCATTCCTAAGCTCTCTCTTAGCGTTATTTGAGCTCAAGACGCTACTGTATACAGCATTCTTTAGAAATCAGCGCAGTGCAGTACAAGCCAAACTATGGTATGTTGACAATGTTGTGGCTCAACAATGATTTTATATTATTTTTTAAGACTTATAATAAATTATGTTCACAATGGATACAGGCCTATTTATGAAGGCTTTTTCGTAAGGTAATTAAAGCGAATTGGCAATCAGTTTTTTGATAATTAAAATCTGGCAAACAATTTGGCTCTAAATGGCTAAGATCTATAAATGGGTAATCATGGTTGTGTCCAGTAAGCGACCATAGCAGCGATCCAACGTGTCCTTGTATTGAATCAAAGACATTTTGCCTGGCGTGGCTATATTAAAATAAAAATTCGCCTCCCAAGACAACTCACTATGGAGCTGCTGGACCTTCTCAGACCTGCGCTTGACAGGCTAATGCAGCGGAATTTTGCTTTAAACCCTAAAGCCCAGCGCTACGTTTTATTTATTTATTTATTTTTTATTTATTTATTTTTTTGCTACAGAGAGATTCATCAAGGTCTACACCGAAGACCTCGGTGTAGAGGTGCGTCCACACTGGTGGCAATGTCCAGCAAAACTTCAACTTCCTCTGACGAGAGGCTTGTTGCCCTTTTTTACGTTGCTTCCCCAGCATATTCTGTATCTAACTCTCTCTCTCTCTGTTCATTGTAGATAGGTTGCTTTTTATTTAAAACATAAACCAATTGCAATCAATACCACATTAAACAGAAGTAACTGCAGCTGCTTGCCAATCAATTCTGATTGTAAAGTACCTTACCATTAATATAAAAGTGTATTATATAATTTTTATAAGTCGTTAAACCCATATCAAGAAGCGGCACAAGTGGCACAATGGGATAAGGAGGGTGGATGATTAGCGAGGGAGACCCGGTTCGTTTAACCGTCACAACATATCGTGTGAACATATTACCGACCATTTGATAATTAAATTTATAGTTTATATTCTACTGATAACTTAATAACTACTTCGGGGAACACACTTAGTAACATAAACAACTTTGGTAAGATATATCTTTCGAGGTCTTCTTAGCACGCTAAGAGTGAGCGTTATCAGGAAACCGGGCCTTGGACTGTTGCTCAGTGGTCCAAAGTCCACTTTCAGATTAAATAAAATTTAGCATTTTATTTGAAAATCAAGGTCTGGAGTCTGGAGGAAGACTGGAGAGGCACAGAGTCCAAAGTGGTCATGGTGTTGGTCTGTTGTGTTTTATCAAGTCCAAAGTCAACGCAGCCATCTACCATTAAATTTTGGAGCACTTTATGCTTCCATCTGCTGACAAGCTTTATGGAGATGTTGATTTCATTTTGCAGAAGGACCTTAGTACCTGCCCACAGTGCCAAAACCACTTCCAAGTGGTTTGATGACCATGATATTACTGTGCTTGATTGGCCAGCCAACATGCCTGACCTGAACCTCACAGAGAATCAATGGGGTATTTTGAAGAGGAAGATAAGTAACATCTGACAAACAATACAGAGGAGCTGGAGGCCACTATCAAAGCAACCTAGGCTTCAATAATGCCTCAGCAGTGCCACAGGCTGATCGCCTGCCACACCACATTGAAGCAGTAATTCATACAAACGGAGCCTCAACCAAGTTTTAAGTGCATTAATAAACCTGCTTTGGAGACCTTGAACATTTCTGTTTTGCAAATCTTTTTTGATTGATCTTTGAGAAAATATTCGTAGTTTTCCTAAGCTGTAAGTCATAACCTTCAGAATTAAAACAAAAAACTTGAAATATTTAAGTTTGTGTGCAATGAATCTAGAATATATGAACGTGTGCTCGTATATATGAACGTATTTCACACATCCAAGTTCCAGGTTATAATTTCCAAAAGTGTGAACATTAATCTCTTCATTTTAGAGTAAGTAGTGAAACGTACCCAAAATAAAAGCTTAAACATCTAAAACAAAAAAAGAAATTACAAAAGCACATACTGTATATAGGGCTCCTCTTTTGGTGAACGTTTTAAGACAGCTTTCAAAATGTCGGCCAGTCAGTGTGAACGCAATGGAGACCCATTATCTTAGTGTGCACTAATCTGATTGACTTGAAAATACAGCAGGTGTGTAGTAAGAAACGCATTAATTGTTTAAAACATCAAGTAGGATAAAACATTATTTTTTATTTTTATAATCTGAGCTCATTAATGGAAGTGAGTTTAATGGGTATGTGAGCTCAATAGGTATGTTTACCCTATTCTCTATTAACTACAACTTTTCCCTCAATAAACTCCCAATTTGTAGCCCATTAATAGTTAGTAAATTAGTTGTTAGGTTTAGGTATGGGTAAGATTAAGGGATCTAAAATATTCTGATACAAATTAAGGTATTTACTGTATGTGGTTTATAATAAACAGCCAATATGCTAGTTATATGCATGCCAATAAGCAAATAGCTAATAGCAATTATTGAAATAAAATGTTACCGAAATGATTTCATAACCAAAATGGACATGACTGAAATATGCTTATTTGGATCAAAACTGACTCAAATAGGCTTAGTGCCAGATGTTGCATGAACAAACTTAAAAACAGTCTCATCACATCAATTTGTTGAAAAAAAGAGTGTTTACAGCAGTATTGTTTTACATTGTTACTGTATGCATTTTATTTAATGTTTGTGCGAAGAAGAAGAAAATAACAAACCTTTAGATATCTTCATATGTGATGGACAGCGGTTATGCCCATCTTTAGTAGCTCCTTTGTAGGCTCTATGATTTATCTTGAGTAAAACAGCTCTATGTTTAATGAAGCATATAACAGAAGTAAAGAGACCTGTTTTACAGAATACATAAACTTGTTTTATATAACCTGCAGTGCACCTGTATATTGTATCTATAGCTGTAAAATCTGAAGCTATAAGAGGAGATGTAGAGAGGAGAAAAACAGCCTTGCGATTAAGGATAAAATCTACTCTGCACAGCTCAAGCAGACAGGAGGAGTCACCCATGAGAATCTCCCTCTCTGTACAAACATGCTGAAGCTCAGCACAAAAGAAGAGTGTTTTCTGCTTACTAACCCTGATGGGAGGAAGTCAATCTCTGGACCTTCTCAAGCAGGGCACAGTGGTCCACTCCTGCTTAGCAGAACATTTGTCTGGCATGCCGATGTATTATTCATCTGGACGGGTTTACAGCTGGATTGGTCCTTGCCATGGCCTGTTTTCTCTCTGTCCATAGTGATGTTCTGATGGCTTAATGATGCGACAGGTCTCTGGGAGGTGGTGGATGCATCTGGCGGCCGCTGACACCTGCCAAAAAGAGAATCTCCTGATGGAAAGAGAGCAGCTGCACAGCAGATGCAGGCTAATAAAACACTGCTCTTTACTGGCCTCTGATTGGCCGGCACATGACAGAGGTGACAGGGAAACAGCTCTTTGTTTAAGCGTAATCACCAGACAGGATGCCGAGGAGAACAAACTGATGTGTTTAACTCGTCTTCCTGTCACACACCTACATTTACCTGATAATGCCAGTGAATGTGAATATTTTATAAGTGACATGCTTTTTTTTGCATCATGAATTTTAAATTCAGATGATGCTTAGGGGCAAATTGCACTGCATTTCACCCTTGAATTTCTAAAACTCTATTTCTTTATCTACATTTTAAAGACAAAGATATTTGTGCTTATAATCGCTGATGGTCTCCATGGATGTGTCTGCCAAATAATAGTTCATTGAACCAGTGAACTGCAAGAACAGCAAATATGCCCACCTGGAGCAGTAAAATATTCATGTCATACCTGGTGTAATGTGGCATCACTAATGCAGCATGATGGCAGATGGAATTTTACTGGGTTGGGTGGCAGCACTACAGAGAGGCCTGTCATATTTAATGGTAGACAGTCCTTGTGACAGTTCACATTAACCGCTGTGGATGCTGAAAATTGTATATGTTTTATATTCCCTTAAGTCAGGCTTTGGATGAAATATCATCAAGAAATTATACTGTAAAATTAGGTCAGGGCTACAAAAAAGGGCTCTAGGGTTCAGCTAAACTGTGGCGGAGGCTTTTAACCAGGGCTCTGAACCGGATCAAGGAAAACGTCAAACGAAATGAACAGGAACAGAAACAGAAACTAAATCAAATTATATAGTTCCAAGCCGAAATGGTTCATAATGTAATTATATCGTTCCATTTAATATTTGAAATTTGCTGTCGACCAATCACGAAAATCAAGTAGTACAGCCTACAAATGTGACGCTGACGCATCCACCGAGTGAAATGCCCGTTCAGCTGTGAACTCATCATAGGTAAGTCACGATGGCAATGCATTACAGTTTATCCAAGGATAGTTTAAGATAGATTCAACAGATCACTCATGCAGCGCTTCTGTGAATGGAGGAAACAAAATAAAACTATAGGCTTACATACAAATTTATATATAGGTATATACATGAAATATATTTCACTTAAATCATTGAAAGATTAAAAAAAATGAATAAAAGGTCATTGTGACGTGTTCCCAAGAAGTAAAATGAGTTTAATTTATTTTGCAAAAGCTTGAAAGGTTTTAATGATCTTGGTGCCTCACGCACACAAAGACACAACATATTTTGTGACATTGCAGCCTATTTATTATCAGAATAAAATACAGTTGAAGAAACAATTGCACTGCTCTGTTGTTCAATCTGTTGCATTCAGCGTGACCACCACCTTACTGTGCTGATAAAGCCGTTGTGAAGGATGATGTTTTATGTCGATTAAAGTACAAAGACTAGCCTATAATAAATTATATTTTAGCATCCAGTTCACAAATATGTAAACATTTAGATTCATGCCGGATTAGAGTGATAGGCATCAGTTTCATTAATTTGTTTTTGGATTGATGATTTTATAGCCTTTATGCATAGCGTTAACTTTAGAGGATTTAGTTTTTTTGTAGAGAGAAATTAATAACTGTGTTTATAATGTATTTAAACATTTTGCTTTTTTTTCTCACTCTCAAAACGCAATCTTATACAAGTTGCCTATAGCATTTTTTAACAATATATATGTTTTGTGGGGTGGAGAATTTGGAAATCATTTTGAAATCTAGTGCCATCCTCTCTTTACCAGTGGTTCTCAACGGTTTTGATTCAAAGGCCCCACTATATTTGTTTAAATATTTTTTCTGATATTTCTCTTGTCAATATGACAACAATTCTTGTTTCTCTCTCTCTCTGTATTTCTCTTTCTCTTTCTCTGTATCTCTCTCTCTCTCTCTCTCTCTCTCTCTTTCTCAACATAGTAGTCAAGGCCCCCTTGTATAAAGTGGTAACTTATTTTCCAATAAAAGCAAAAGCAAAAGCTATGTATTGGGTGGGAAAATAATCTTAGTTTGCATCTTGATTTATTTTATTTTTATTTATTTGTCTTATCGGTCACACTTTATTTTAAGGTCCAATTCTTGCTATTAACAAACCATAAACTACTACTTTTACTCAATTTTCTTTCAGGTAATTTGCTGCTTTTTTCATATTTATTTATTTATTTATTTAGTTGCTAAGTTTAGGTATTAGGCAGGTTTATGGAAGTAGAATATGATCATGCAGAATATGTGCTTTATAATTACTTATAAACAGCCAATATGTTAAGTTAATTGTGAGAATTGTTCCTTATACTAAAGTGTTACTATTTTATTTTATTTTATTTTATTTCAGTTTAGTTTATTATTTAAGTGTGCATAAGTGTGTTATGAAATAATCATTAAACTTTTTAATTTATTATTATTATTATTATTATTATTATTATTATTATTATTATTATTATTATTATTATTATTTATAAATATACTTTTAGAATTTGAACTACTCTACAAGTACACATTCAGTACATTAAAGTGTACTTTGTCATTCTGTGAGTCACACCCGCTTGTTGAGAACCACTTCTCAATGCTTTCTACCACACAAAGTCTTTAAATATCAGCAAACCAGTGACTCACTGAGATTAAAACTCAAATGCTCTGGAACCTCCTGTTCTTAGTTCTCTCTCTCTCTTTGTCTCATTTTGATTCATTTCAGATGTGCCCTCTGCCAGTTATCGAAAACCACAGTCATGAAAACAACTATTTAATTTTGGTGCTTTTGATGCGCAATAACTATTTAGATGAAAATGGTGGGAAATGACAGAAACACACCCAGTTCTCAATCATCTCCAGAAGGTTTTTTTTTCTTTTCTTTTTTTTTCTTGGTCGGCTCAGTCGAACCAGGACTGAACAGTCCCTGTAATTCTCATCAAGCAAACATAGGAAAGCAATGATATAAATCTGTTAAATCTGCAGGATGTTTTCTCCATTTAACACTTTGTTTTACACAAGCTCACAATGACCATCTATTAAATGCTGGAAAATCTGTCTTTGACTGTCATCCGTTTTGAAGTCCCTTTGAGTGGAAATACCTGATCTTTTGTCTGCGCTTTCCTTCCCCACTGATTCGTCGACTCAAAACTTTCTGACTGCTTTCTGAAGAACTTTCCTCAAATATGCAGATGAAACTCACTGTTACCATAGTAGCGTATTATGATATTCAGAAAGAACAACTAACCATTTGGGATGCTAAAATTAGACTAAAGTGTGTGAATGCATGCATGTTTTGTTTTTGTTTTTTGGGTGTGTGTACGTGTGTGTGTGTTTTTTCACTGACTCCAGAATGATAATAAGATTCATTGTCTCCAACTAGACAGAGCAATTAAATTAACTGGAGAAGAAAGCTTCTCTACACCCTCATGCTCTGCACAATTGTTTTCCCTCTAATTAGATGGAAAACTTTCTAGACTAGTGAAAATAAATCTGTGGTAAGTTTGTTTTATTGTGCCGTTTTATTTTTTCCCCAATTAGTCCAAGTATTTTTTTTTCTAAACACATATAAAGAATGCACAATTAGTGCCATTAACACGTACACTAAGCTTTGATCGTATGCTGTCAGTGGCACATAGCAAGACATTGCTCAGTAGGTTAAAAACAATGCTTCAAAACAATTATGTGGTAGTCTGTTTTTTATATGTTTTTATGTGTTTTTACATTTTGACTGAGAAGATAGATTTAGCAGTCATAATCAAGTCTTCCTTAAAGGGATACTTCACCCAAAAATTAAAGATGTGTCCATTTCCCTGTATAGTTTCAAGCCTTTCTGACTATTTCTTATCTAGAAAGCAAAAGAAGGTATTTAACTGTTTTTATTGGTATATTGAAAGTCATCAAGTTTTCATTGAAGACTGGCAATTTTCTTTTTGATTATAAAATAATGCATCCATGCACCATGTGAGACATGCCCCATTGGCTATTGTGATGTCTCATTACTGGATTTATCTTGGCTCAGGAATTTTTTTTTTTGAAGGTTGTTGAGTCAGAATCTCTTTATAGCTACTGATTGATTACCAATTAAGGTTAAGACCTACAGATCAATTATACATACAGAGATTAACATAAAAAAATCAATTGAAATAGTAGTATTTTCACAAGTGGTCTCAAGCTTTATTTAAATGATTTAAAATTGAAACAGTGGTCAAAATTTGACAAGACTTGTTATAGTACCATGGAGTATAGAAAGTACATACTGCACTGTATGTGTATTCTTTGTTCTTTGTCTTGCGCAGTTTTGGTTCCTATTACTTTATCATAAATATTTTACCATTTCTCCTCGTATACTGTAGACTTGATCACCAAAAACATGGAAACCGACAGAAAAAAAAAAAATCAATTATGCTTAACACTTCATTTCATTCATTTTCCCGATGCTCCCTGCTGTCTAGATGTCTTGCACTTCCACACGCTCCATTTTCCTGTATTAAAGAGGGCCGGCTTATCACTGTGTCTGCGAGTCTGTTAGCATTGCATATCTTACATGCAAAGTGATTACAGCAGTGGCAGCACCCAGTCATCCATGAAGACAGCAGCGGTTCACAGATTTGGCTGTACAGCTCTCGGGCGATGGCATTACATGACATGTTGGCAGGAAAAGCTTTATACACATGAGAGACAGAAAGCATGGAAGCGGTGCATCAGAGGCTACACAAACCCTCAGGGCCACTTCAGATAACCTTCTCACTTCCATGGAGTTAAATATGGGTTGGCGTTGGACTCCCTCTTATACACGACAACTGAATTTTTGCAGTCTATGTTGTTTTATGAATGTTGTTGAGATCATGCCAAAGTTGCCATATTACTGTGTATAGCCACCACGGGTTCTAATTCAGATATCTTCCCAGAAGAGCCCTGCTGAATTCGGTTCCTCTATTGTGTCTTTCTCAGAAAGACCCTTCACACGCTCCTTCATTAAAGGGAGGCTGCAGTCCTGTAGTTCCACAGGTTTGATTGGGCCATGACTGTAAAAAAGGCACCAATCTGCACTCCATCCATCCACTTCCTCTTGAACATGCCTTGTGCTGAACTGAGCTGATTTCTCTTCACTCACAGTGGAGCTGGAGGTCCAGCTATCTCTGATGATGTCTCACGTTAGAAGTGTGACAGGCTGAGTGAGAATTTGCAAGGAGCTCCTTCCACATGTGCCCTTTTTACTTTTTTTTTCACCATATAGCCTCTGACTTCTCAGAGTTGTGATGAGATAATTGACCTCCATTAAGACAAAGATAATGCAGAACTTAAAGTGGTTTGAAGTGTGTAATTACCCCACTTTACCTGGACCTTGTCTATTTATACCATGTCTAAGATTCAGACTAAAAGGTTCGACCTCCTAAAATGATCATACTGAAAAATACCTAATTATAATAATTTAATTCTTGAAAAGAAAAACCTTACAGAGATCATAGAGGAAACATAGTCATGCAGGTTTGGAACAATGTGTTCCTGTGGCTCAGCGGTACAGCATTGTGTTAACAGCACAAAAGGTTGTGGGTTCAATTCACAGGGAACACACATACTTGTTAAAAAAAAAATTTGTAATCTGATTGCACTGGAAGTTGCTTTAGATAAAAGTGTATGCTAAATGCATAAATGTCACAACATGATGCTGGGTAAATGATGACAGAATTTTGGATCAACTATCCCTTTATATATTGTTTTTAGAATAAAATATGTTGATAAAACTGAGACCTCACAGCAAATTAGATTGGCTCTTTTGTTACCAGATTGTGGCTTATATACTGTAGCTTATATTGTATAGATGTGTCTGCTGTCAAAGAGACATCACCTCACGCCTGATTTTGTACATTCTTTCAGTAGATACCTTTGACATTAGCTAAAGGCAGCATGCACATGCAACACATGCATCTATCGCTAAATGCTTCATATTAAAAGATTTTACAAGTAGCAAGCCATGACAGAGAGAAAACCACTGCTGCATGCCATGAAGGGAATTTGTACAGTTCAAATATATCTGACCCATGATTAAGATAAGTGTGAATGGCTCATATGAAGACTATGAAATGTATCTTCAGGTTCAGCGGAGGGCTTCTCTCATGGCATCCAGGTCCCATGCAAAGGTTAAGCCTTAATGGCTTTGATTTACTCCATTAAAATCCTTAAGGATGACAAATGGGGCCGTATAGCACTTCAGTGTCATTGTTATCAAGGAAATGTCTGATTTATGCCAGCTCAATGATGGCTGCCCTAACCCTGACATGTTCCGGAGGTCCTGGAAAATAAATGGCTAAGCTATGAAACCGGAGGCAAATGACCGCAATAAACGCCTCTCCCAAGTCCCAGCCACCCACTGAGGCGATCCATTTGTTAAAGTGGGAAGTGAGGTCAGGCCTGGACGGTCCCAGAGTGCCTGTTGAGGCTTGGCAGATGGTGGCCCAAGTGCGGACCAATTAAAAAAGACCTGTATGTGTGCTGGGAGCAAAAGTGGCCGTGTTCTGTGTTTGGATATAAGCTCTTGAGAGGAAAGCGACCCAGGAGTGTTGCACTGGAGCCAGATAAGGCCCACCTGAGAGAATAGATCCCACACCAGTACTGTTTGCTCACAATTACATATTTCACCCCCCTGAAGTAGAGTGAACAAAAGTAAAAACTTGTGCTATGATGTACAAAAATGTTTTGGTGATAAATTTTTATACTTGAAAATTGAGTACATTTAAAAATTTAAAAATAATTTAAATATGCTTTAAGAATCAAGAAAATGTAACAAAAAAGTTCAAAAAGATTCAAATAATTAGATCAACTAATCTCAGAAATAAAATTGACTAATTATAATTAAAATCCTTAAGCAGTTCAATAGTAATTCAATAGTACATCAGAAACACTAAAACAAAGAGTAGATTTCATTTACATGCTCTATATACAAATGTCCAAATGTTCTAACTGTTCTTACAATTTACTCCATGAATACTTTACAATAAATGTAACAAAACCAAATGGTAAACAAAACACACTTTTTTTAAAATATACATTTGCCCAATTTTTCCGTAACTCCAATTCAACCATAAACTGTGGATATTAATTCAGTTGATTCGTTTGAACAGCTGATTCTTTCAGGAAATATGCGACTGTCTTCATGAATGGATAACTAAATCATTGAATCACTAAATTTAAAAATACTGCTTTGTTTGCTTGGAGATGCACAGCAGACAAACAGTTTCAAACAAACTTTGTTTGAAACTATTTTCATTGACGAAATAGAGCAAACTCAGACAATATTGTTAATATTGTTAAAAGGTTAGATTACCCGATAATCTAAATTGTCATTAATAACTCGCCTCTCACAACAGACACGGAAGAGAAGACAATGATGAATAAAGTCGTAGTTTTTTCTATTTTTGGGCCAAAATATATTTTCAATGCTTCAAAATATTCTAACTGACCCTCTGATGTCACATGACTACTTTGATGATGTTTTTCTTACCTTTCTGGACATGGACAGTATACTGTGCACACAGTTTCAATGGAGGGACTGAGAGCTCTCGGACTAAATCTAAAATATCTTAAACTGTGTTCCGAAGATAAACAGAGGTCTTACGGGTTTGGAACAACATGAGGGTGAGTTATGACATAATTTTGATTATTGGGTGAACTTACCCTTAAAATTGTATGTCACTTAATGTTAACTTCTTGTTTATTTAACTGTTGTATTAATTTAATATCACATTTGCAAACTCCCTTAATAATCTAAATATTAGAGGAGGATTTGTGATCTTGCGTAACTCAGCAATGAACAAAACTCCAGTATTTTGAGCAGTGAGAGGATTTTGATAAACATTGCTTTCAAGGAATCAACATATGTCTGCGATAGTGGTTCTCAATCTTAAATTATTTCCCCCTTAGATTGATTTTTTCAATTTTTACCTTTGTAGAGGCCAACAATTCTAGCCTTATTAATTTTATGTCATGTTTATGTTAGTCAGCTGCAAATATGTCTTGACCCCAAAAAAATTCTAACAAAACGTTTCTCAGTGGTTTACAGTAGTATCAAATGTACTTAAAAATACTAAAAGTTTATCAAAGTTTGACTCCAAGAAAGGCCCCGTTTTTCAAAATGGCTGCTGCCAGGTCCTTAAAATGACCATTACTCCTTGGTTTTCCTCCTAGACCAGAAATATTGGTGCCTGATACATGTTTTTGCCATGTAATATTATAACTAGCATATTTGCATGATAGATAAGTGATTACAAGTCCAATTATATATTAAATCAATTGGTGACAAGCATATTTATGAGGAAAATATGTACAATTTCCCTTAAGTACATGCAGGTACATGTAAAAAAAAATTAGAATATCATGGAAAAGTTATTTATTTTTTGTAATTTAATTTTAAAAAGCAAACCTTTTATATTTTAAATTTATTGCACATGCACAAACTGAAATATGTAAAGAGTTTTTGTTTGAGTTCTGATGGTTACGACTTGAATTTGAATATTTTCTCAAAGATCAATCAAAAAAAGATTTACAAAACAGAAATGTTCAAGATCTCCAAAGTAGGTTTAATTATGCTATCAATACTTGGTTAGGGCTCCTTTTGCAATTACTGTCTGTGGCACTGCAGGTTGCTTTGATGGAGCCTTCAGCTCCTCTGTATTGTTTTTCAGATGTTACTTATCTTCCTCTTCACAATACCCCATAGATTCTCTGTGAGGTTCAGGTCAGGTGAGTTGGCTGGCCAATCAAGAACAATAATATCATGGTCAGCAAATCACTTGGAAGTGGTTTTGGCACTATGGGTAGGTTGTGAGGGTTTTGTACTTTGTTTTATGTTTTGTTTCTTGTGTCTAGAATCAGAATATGGCTTTGTTGATTGTTTTCTCGGCCATGTGCTCCTTTAGCCCCTCCTCCTTGTTTCCTGTTTACCACACCCCCTCGTCAGCCTGGTCAGTCTTATTGTGCTCAACTGTCCCTCATGTATTTTCCTCCTTATTTATAGTGCCCCTTACCCTTTTTTGTTTGCTGGTTCATGGTCATTCACACCCTCTCTGTCTCTGTATGTGGCTGAATACGCGCCCGTGTCTCCCTGTCTGGTTGGTCTTGTGCCCTTGTCTAGTCCTTGTAGTTCTATGTTTTTGTCTTGCTCCTTATTTTAGTAATTTGTTTGTTCTTGCTTTTGCCTTTTATTTGTAATATTTATTTGGCTTTTCTAGTCTTGATTCTTGTTGGTTAAACTGGTAATTTCTTATCTTGTTACTTAACCTTTTATTAGTTCATTGGCTTATATCTTTCCTTATCTTGAGTTTAATTTGTGTTTTTGTGGAGCTTTGTCCGGTCTAGTTTTGTGTTCGAGTTCCTGACCTGTCCCTGTGTGTCCTGCCCTGGTTTTACCTGCCTGGCACTTGGTCTGTTTCAGAGTCAGTGTTTAACAAGTGTCTGAGATCTGCTCTACAGTGCCTTGTGTGGTCTTCTCCATCAGCCTGGTTTTGCTGCCCCCTCTGTTGCCAAGTATTCTGCCAGTTGTTTCATGAAGCTTTCCCAGTGGCCTCCCCTAGCTGTTCCTGTTAACTGTTATCCTGTTGTGTTATCTATTGTTCACTTCACTTTCCTCTTGTATCAGTCTGTTTTTTCAATAAAACCTTATTACCTCCCAATGAAATTGGGTCCTCCCTCCTAGATCCCTGACATAGGTGCTAATTTCCTGCTGCAAAATTAAATCAGCATCTCCATTAAGCTTGTCAGCAGATGGAAGCATAAAGTGCTACAAAATCTCCTGGTAGATGGCTGCATTGACTTTGGACTTGATGAAACATAATGAACCAACACCAGCAGACGTCACGGCACTCAAATCATCACTGACTTCAGAAACTTCACACTGGACTTTGGATTCTGTGCCTCTCCAGTCTTCCTCCAGACCTTGAATTCCAAATGAAATGCAAAATTAACTTTCATCTGAAAAGAGGACTGTGAACCACTGAGCAACAGTCCAGTTATTTTTCTCCTTATCCCAGGTGAAATGCTTCTGATGTTTTTTTTTTTAGTTTTTTTTTTTTTTTTTTTTTTTGGTTCTGGAGTGGCTTAGTTTTAGGAATGTGACAGCTGTAGCCCTTTTCTTGAAGATGTCTGAGCTTGATGACTCTTAATGCACTGACTCCGGCTTCAGCCCACTCCTTGTGAAGCTCTCCCAAGTTCTTGAATCTGCTTTTCCTGACAATCTTCCCAAGGCTGAAGTTATCCCTGTTGCTTATGCACTTTTTCCTACCACACTTTTTCCTTCCAGTCAACCTTCTAAATATATTTTGATACAGCACTCTGTGAACAGCCAGCCCTTTCAGCAATGACCTTCTGTGGCTTAACCTCCTAGTGGAGGGTGATGACGATTGTCTTCTGGACAACTGTCAAGTCAGTAGTCTTTCCCACAATTGAGGTTGCATGTTCTGAACTAGCCCGGGAGGTACCCAGTATTTATACTCATAATTAATAAAACTAATCAAGCTCAAAATGGAATATTCAAATTTTTTGAGATACTGAATTTTTTATTTTCCTAAGCTGTAAGTCGTAACAAACAGAATTAAAACAAAACAAAAAAAAGTTTACTTTTTTAAATTAAATTACAAAAAATAAAGAACTTTTCTTTTAAGTAGTCAAGGATGAATTTTGTTTGAGCAAAATGGTATACACTGTGCTGCCAACAACATTACAATGAGTCACGCAATATCAAATGTCAATATTCTATTCGACCACCTTCTGAATTGCTGAAAATGGTGAATTTAGGTTTGTTGGGTTTAGTATAATGCCACCTTTATACTCTAAAACATCTATAAAGGATGCATTACATATTAATTACCTTATTAAAATTGAAAAGAGTGACCATTTTAGAGGTTTCACACACAGGCCTCTGTTCGGGCTAATACAGGGTTGTTTATGATCAAAGTTATGATCAAAGTTATACAACTCCAATTTAAGTTACTTTTGGGTGCAATAACTTTTACATTGAATGTAAAGTCTGTGTTTTAGCAAAACAAGTTACATGACATAGGCTAAATTGTTTACATCTCTGGTTCACCCCAAACAATAATAAAACCTTACAGTATTGTCACAAAATCATGTATTTCATAAGTATGTAATCATGTCAGTGCAATTTAGACAAGTCCAATGGATTCACAGACACAGAAAACATGGGGTTAGACACCAAGATTACTTGACTAAGTCAAATAATGAAGGAGTTAGGATATTTTAAGGGCTCCCTGACCACCTTGGACGCCATCTTGAAAATTACACCTTTCTAGTGGTCAAACTTTGGTAAACTTTTAGTATGTTATTAAGGACACCTAATACTACAAAAAACAGCTGAGATTCCTTTTGTTAGAATTTTTTTAGGGTTAGGTGTTTTATTTTCATATATGCAGCAGTCTGTCATATTCTTAATATTCCATTAAGTGTATTATCCATATAATAAATATGCAATAAATAAAGCAATAAATGATAGCAAATCGAAGTGATACTTGCAGATTTAAAAATAAAACCACCAGTCAATGGCAGCAAGTAGCTGTCTTAATGAGGTAGGCACTGCATAATTAATTCATTTATTCATTCAGTAACAAGGCAAAAAGCTATAGTTATGAATGGTTTATTAATCACTGACTCTCAGGATCATTAAAAGCAGCAGATTCGTTCACTAACGAAACACCGCTGTATGTTGCTTGGAGACGCACACCGGATGATAGGATTGTAACTATTATTTCAATTAAAAATAGAACAAACATGACAATATTCTGTTTCAAAAGTAGGCTACATTTAAAACGTAAAATATTAACTAAATATTACCTATTTTTGTTGAACCGTTGTAAAAAAAATTAATGGCACATTTGCTATAGATTGGATATTCAGGGAAATGTGCCTTCTTGCTTGTTCTTAAAAATGAAAACAATAACACACAGAGAGTGTGTCTGTAAGAGAGTTTAAATTGATCTCAGTCCATGTCAGTGTTTGCTCTTTATGCTATTAATTGAAGATCCATTTTTAACGAAACATTGAACAGCAGCATGATTCGCTAAAGCAGCATATTCAGCATACGCACTGCTTGTGTGGATGCCATGGGTTTTGACTGCAAAAGATGAGTTAAGCTGATTGGATGAATGTATTTGACCATTTACGGCACTTCCATTTTCCTGCTTTTACATTAGAAGTGGCATTTTGCTTGTCAGAAATACATGTTTGGTTTAAGTTGGGGTAGAATTAAATGAATGCCAAAACTCAGAATTTTGTTTGCGTACCCACCTCCATCTTCTCACTTACCTCCAGGGGTACACATACCCCAGTTTAAGAACCACTGCATTACTTAATGCTGCAAAAGCAAATAAGTAGAAATCTTTGAAGCTCCCCCGAGTGCAAACACAAATATGCTGATCAGGTTAGTTGCACTGGTGCTCCTAAATATTTATTGATAGTAACACACAGTAGTTTTCAATCGCAAATGCGAATGAAATGGTTGCAAAAACTAGGGATGCATCGATACAATTTTTTCAGAACCGATACGATACCTAAAATTCTGAGTATCTGCCGATACCAATCCAATCTCTGTAATAAAATTTCTATACTTCTCTGTGTTGACCTGATCACCTCACTTTTGTGTATTAATTACAATCTACTATATATAAATAAAAATAACACATTAAAAAATATATAGTCATAATCTATGACAAAAATACTATTATAAACTAGGTTAGTGGATAATTCAGCAGCAAAAGATACTCTAGATTCTAGAAAAATAATGGGTGCACAATAATTTAATAAAATCTAGTGAAATATTTTATTTACAAATAAAAGTGAAAAAGTCTAAACTCTGGTAAAATGTTGCACATTGTTGTAAAATACATTCATGTAAAAACAAGTATATAAATCTATATAGAAATATGTTAAAAAAAATAATTATACGTATAGCTCAGTATTAAAGGCAGCAACATATGATAGATAGGACAGAACAAGAAAGACTATCAATAATCTTTAATTGCACAGAAAAGTAATATAATACTAAAGGTGCCCAAACACTGTAGAGCATCACAGAGCGCTTATGCTCATCCCATGCACAGAATGATGAGCTTGAAACAACACAGAGTCACAGTGTGCAGGCTGCGCTCCGAATCCACATAGAAAAGTTAGTGCAACACACATGTTGCTCTGCTCATGTTCATCTTCAGTTTGCTCTTCACAGCAGTTCAGTCAGTGTACTGTGTGAGTAAATGAATTACTCCGGGATATTGGTTAATTTAGACTCGTTAAAAAAGTGAACAATTTAAGTAATTTGTGGATTAATAATTACTGGAAGTGCGAACTGTTCAAACGATTCAGTCCGAACTGGTGAACTGGTTCAATCTGTTTACTAAGAACAACCGGTTAAATCGAACGATTCATTCACGAACCGGACATCACTAGTACAAAGGGAAAAGATATTGATATGTAGTGTATTAAATCTGTGCGTTGGTTTATTGAGCATTTTCTTTGAACAGTTTTAAACCTCAGTAAACCTAAAGAGAGTTTAATCGTTTTGACTGTAGTAACCGAATGCGACACGCAGTTTGATTGCTGAACAGAGGATGACAGACAGCCGAAGGGGAAAGAAGAGTTTATGTGAACTGAATTTAATGACTTCAATATCAATCTGTACCTCATATGGAACTGTGGAACAGCTTCAGAACACTTGAAATATGTCTATGAAAATTTTTTGGTGCAAAATAATGTTTTTGTGCCGTTTTTGTGGGGTTCAACAATAACACAGAATAGTATACGCACAATATCGGATTTGGATCGGTCTTGTCTGACCAATACCCAATCCGCAGAAAATGCCAGTATCGGAGTCGATACCGATCCAGCGTATTGGATCGATGCATCCCTAACAAAAATGGATTGATTTGCTACAAAAGGCCATGTGAGGCACTTTTTTATTACGGATGGATATGGTTTATTTGGACTACCTTTGAACAGCTGAATGCTACCACCTGTCCAATGCCATTATAAAGCTTGCCACGAGGTTGAGTATAGAGCTAATTTAAATTTGTTGGTGAACTAACTTGTAAGTTGAATACTTATTTTTTTAATTAAATATACTTAAATAGCACAAGTACATAATAGTAATGTAGATTTTTACTCATTCATTTTGGAAAAACAAACTCAAATAATTTCTTATATGATTTTCAGAGATTGTATTAAGGTAATACAAGTTTTTATTTTTGTGATATGTGATTTGTGAAGGCAGCGCAATTTGTTTTGTGCTTCATTTTGTTTCCAGTGAGGGTGAATGTATGAGTCTGTAATGTGGGAGTTGATATGGTACCTTTAGGTCTTCATTAGCCGGAAAGGAATAAGATTGACTCCAGAATTGGGGTGATTTTCTGCACTAAGGTCTTCTGTTCAGAGATATCTGCTCCTAAGGGTGTGAACTAAACCATGTTCTCTCATGAAAGCCTTGAGGGAAATGGCTGAAGCTTCACAATCTGAGAAGCAGTAAAATGCTAAACATTGCCCTCATGGGAAAGCTGCTGCCAAACAGCAAGGCGCTAACTAGATTTACTTGCGTAATTAAATGAAAAAATAGGAGCTAAATGCATGTGTCTCATATAGATCTCGCAAACTGCTTTGGCCTAAAAACTATTTTAGGCTTTTTCAGGGATGCTGTATGTGTGATAATTTGCTTTAACACATGCATTTTTGAAGGGCATTGAAAGAATTAAACCCCTATTCTAGTTCCTTCCATTGCTGTTCTACTTAAACCCAGTGGGAAATTCTCTTCCCATCTTAAGCAGACAGTGGAGCCAGCAGTTATTACATTACCCAATTTCTTCACTGATAGCGATATTAACAGTCTTCCCACTATAGGTTCTTTTTCACTAGCTCCATTTTGCTTTTAAAAGATTTGCATTTGGAGCTCTGAGAACTTGGGGATTTTATTTCTCTTGAGCTCGGACACAATTGAAAGGAAGCACATAAAAGAAGCAAAGGACAAGGGGCATTAATCTCTCTGCGTAGTGTTCATATTGAAACATTTTAGTGCTCATGATGCCGTGTCCATGGTTAAAAGTTCCATAATAACACCTCTCCTTGGCAAACACACACACAGAATCTCTTGAAGTCATATATCATAATTTCTGAGCACTTTGCTCCTTGTTGGAAATGGTGTTCACCCTCGCTCGCTCTTTAAACGTATTAGGTCCAATATAAAGGGGTCAGAGTCCCTCTGCTTTCTTGATGATACATGTTTTTTTTCTTGCAGAAGTCCTAGTCTGATATCAGGACGTGGTGCGCCCAGTCTCAAATCCATTTTGTTCTCCATGCAAGGCGGTTGCCGGGGTAAATACTGTGATTTGATAGATGGCACTCATTAATAGAAGGTGCCTGCAGCCTTTGAGTAATAGCCCTTTGGTTTCTTTTCCCCATGTTGTTTAATCTGCAGAAACAAAGAGGTATTTGTGTCCCATGCTAGTAGAAGCCAAATTGATATTTTAACACGGTGTTTAAGCATCTGGGACATAGCTGGTGTGTTTTGCCCTTCTGGCTTTATTGAAAGAGGAAAGATCAAAGGAGGAATGTGTACGTTATTTAATTCATTGACTCAGATGACACAGGTCCAGGCCGTGTAGTTTCCTCCTCAGCGGTTTCTGGTTCGCAGCATTTCTGTCAAGGGACATGGGATTGAGCTGTTGTTATAAGGCATGGCTCCCCCGTTCATGTCCCATTCAGTCCCATATCTCAGGAGATGTTTGCTTTAATTACGCTGTGTTCTCCTTATCGCTCGAGACGACTGCACCATACAGCTCCACATTGTTATACCTCATGGGGAAATCTGCTGCTCTTGCTATTTTATACATTAACTAAACTCGGTTTATTACTCCCACAGCAGCTCAAAGCGATCACAGACTTGGTCGCTACATTATTAAGGTCTAAAATGTTTTTGACCAATCCCACCTTAGCTACAGTTGCTGTTGGCCATTTTCTCAGATGCTTTTGATCTTTTCTTATGTAAGTATATGAAAGATCTGTGTGTTTGATTAGTTTTAACTGCAGTTTTACAGAAATCATCCAAAAGTATAGTTGTTGCCTCAAGGTACTGAGAAGGGATACAGGCAGATTTTTTTTCTTCTTCTTCTTTTTCTTCTTCTTCTTGTTCCAAATCATTAAATTGAGAAATTCACACTTTTGATTACTCCAACAGTATCCCAGTGAATGCATTGTAGAAATGTTAGAAACAGTTTTGTCTTACTTCAGTGGTATCATTTGTAATTACTTTCAGATGTTACTTTTCTTTTTTCAGTTGACTGATAAGTTTTTGCCTCATTCTAATTAACAATCTCTGCAGTTTTTAATCTTGTTACTGCATAATTTAACAATTTCTTGATAAAACTGCTTTGTAATGTCATGATTCTATCAAGCCCATGTGAGAATAATACCCAATTCACTTTTTACTACTTATGAAACTGTAAAGCACAACATTAACCAATAGGGTGGAGCTTAACAGATAAAAGGAAGCCTTTACAGTAGTTTTTGAGTAATAAGCATATAGTATAATAAGTAATAAGCAGTAATGAGTGATAAGCAGACTGCACAAGTAATAAGCAGACTGCATAAATAGATATGAGTGAATTAATAGGAGAAGTATTGTATAATCTAATGTTGAGAATGTTGTTCGGATGAATGTTGTTCGACTTGAATGGCTTCCTCTGACTCTCAGGCCAGGTTTCGTTTCTTGGGGTCAATAACATGCATTCAGGTGCAGCAAAGTCTCCATCTTAGCTTCTGCCCTCTCACTATAGAGTCTGCAGTGCTCATCTTTTCTGTTCCCTTAAGCAGCAGAATTGAATGTCAGTTGTGCCAGAGTATAGCGGAAAGGCTCTGACCTCTGCTTTGTTTGCGAATCACGGCTGGAAATAATTACACGTCTCATCTGATAATTGTTCACTCTCATCCCGCCAGAAGCATCAAAGACCTGAAGGAATACGTATCATTCGCAATTAATGGACATAAGAATGGGCACTTTTCAAAGGGCAGGTTAATAGCAAGACAGCATTCTCAAGCGTCCGATATTTTGCTTCACTCTTGATCTAATTCAACTTATTTCCCAATGTGAATAACTCCCACTGAAAAATTAAATACTATACATGCTGTTTCTGCATCCTTGTCTAATCAGGTTAATCCAGTGCAGTCCAACACAGGGTGGTTTTAAATGTAATTCTTGAAGCGTGACATCTCATAATCAGATATGATTGGAGGACAAGTGTCATATGAGGATATAAGGTCATAAGTTATGTGCCTGTAACTTTGTATTATGCCAGATAAAAGATGCTAATTTCAGTTAAATGCAATCCAATTGGGATAAGCTTATTTTGCGGGACTTGCCACTCCTGTAAACAGCTGGGGCAATGGTCTGTTCATTACATGTACAAGTGAGCATTGCACATTTTTGACATTTTAGCATCTTTCAGAGGAGGCACAAATGGAGCATGTTAATCTTCCTTAAAAACACAGATGCTTTCTTAAAACCATTGCTCATGCAGAGCAACCCTCACTTTAAATGTGTGTGTGTGGCCTCGCTGAGCAATAGTGCATTGACTTCAAATGACTTTGGCCAGATCTGTATTCTCAACCAGTTCCACTTCTTTCTAAAATCTTGTTACAGTGGCATAAAAGTTAAAAAAAAACCACCAGATCAGTTTTTTAATGTGATTCTAAATCTAAAACATATCTGACATTTTTTCATCTTACCAAAATGTCACAATTTTCTGTCATTAATATCCACAGTTATTAAATATTTGTTCATGTGTAAACAAGATTATCTTGAAGCAGCTATATGTCAAGCATTTGTGAAATGTATTTTTGTTACATGCTTCACTCTCAGAACATTATGTGCAAAAAATTTACCTTTAGGGGTTCAACAGCTTATTACTGTGGTGGTAACTCTTTTTAGAGGGTACATATTGTGCCATTTAGGTACTAATACGTACAAACTAGATAATAATATGTACCTTTATACTACTAGTAGGCACCCCTTAGGGGTAAATTAGGTACAAAATCTTTTGAAAGGGTACCGCCCCTGTGACAGATTTTTTTCCCGAAAGTATATCCTTAAAGGGATCATATGATGTTGCTAAAAATCGACATTATTTTGTGTATTAATGTAATGAAATGTGTTATGTGGTTTAAGGTTAAAAAACATTACTTTCCACATACTGTGCATAATTGATTCCCCTCTATGCCCCTCCTTTCTGAAATGTGTAATTTTTTACAAATCATATTGGTCGGAAAAGCGAGGTATACACTGATTGGCCAGCTATCCAGTGCATTGTGATTGGCTGAATACCTCAAAGGTGTGACAGAAATGTTACGCCACTTACCATACTTTGATGATGTGTATCGGAGCGCCAAGACAAAACCAATAAAACCCATTACAAATGAGGCATCCAGTGGGGACATATTTACTGATTATAATGACTTATACTGTCTTTTTAAGCGTTGCGTTGCATCTCGCTGTGTAAACATAAAACTATGTTTGCATTTGTGATTGGCATTTTGCACTTGGACAGTGTTATGCAAATCTTCCCATACAGTGAGGTAGACATGTGGGAGCGTGTTTAAACAAGGCATTTTGGGAGGGCATTGACAAGTAACTTTAGTCTTGCAACTTTCTTATCTATTCAAGAATGGTTTGTAACACTCCAAAGAGAAAGGAAAACTTGAAATCTCATCATATGACCCCTTTAAAGTCCATGTGAATCTGGAAGTTGCTAGTGACTTCAGTATTGTGATATGATTTTATTATTTTTGTAGTATTCTCATAGCTTCATAAAATTAATGTTGAACCACTGAGGTCACATGGACTATTTAAACAATGTCCCTACTACCTTTCTGTGCCTTGAATGTGTCAATTGCGTTGCTGTCTATGCAGAGTCGGAAAGCGCTCGGTTGCATCAAAAATATCTTAATTTGTGTTTTGAAGATGAATGAAGGTCTTACAGATTTGGAACAATCATGAGGGTGAGTAATTAATGACAGAATTTAAATTTTTGTTTGAACTATCTCTTTAAGGGTACATATTATTTCTCCTATTATCTACGATAAGATTCTAATATGCACCTTTTATGGGGTAGATAAGGTACAAAGTTGTCCCTATAAATGTATTGCCTCAGTGATAATCTGTTGTACATTTTATGCACAATTTTTCCTGATAATGAAGGAAACGTCAAAAAAAAAAAAAAGTTGTATGCATGAGTAGTCTTCTGCTCCTTTGAAAAATTAATTGGATACTTGTGATGTTTTGTGAAGATTTTTCTAAGACCAAGTTCACACATTCATGTAATGTTCAGTGCTGTCATGTTAAACACTGTGAGCACTGAGTACTAAAAACTAGTCTAGATGTGCTGACAGTCTGTAGCCTTGGTGCATGATTGTTGTAACACAACTGGTTATGATGGGACAAAAAATTTGATATGTGTCAAGAGATCAAATATGTGCATTGTGCTTTGCTGTGTTAAAAGCATCCAAAATGTCCATATGCCCCTAAATTCAGTCTTAGACGGTGATGAAGAGCAGTTAGCTGCACTCCCTCCATTCAAATGCAGATTGCAAACTCTGGCCAGCTGCCAGCTTTACCAGATGAACACTGAATACTTGGGAATGGAGCTCCTCTGTCAGAAATGATGGACCCAGGAAAGCGGCTTCACAGTGAGGCCTGTTACTGCAGGCCTGAATAATGGATAGGGTTCAAAAGGTCTTGCTGACAGGGACAGGAGAGCCACACCGAGGAAACCCACATAAATTCTTCCACCAGACGCTTAATCTCAGACTGACGGCAAGTTTTAGACCCCTCATGGTTTATTCAGAAAGCTGAGATAGGTTAATTTCAGCTCTGCAAGAGGTCTGCTTCAAAGTAAAGGGTAATGTAAATATGCAATAGTCAGTGCCCTTAAAATATGAATACACTTTTGCTCTCAGAGCTGGAAAAAGTTAAATATAGTAAATTCAATTTTTGCCATTTGTGTGTATATAGGATGCATACATAATATGTTTAGAAATTTATGTTTTTTTCTTAAGGAAATTATTGCCTCTTACATGAATGTCTTAGTGTTGCTCAGTGATGCAGCCTTTTTCTGCTTTTGTCCACATAGGCAAGTGTGTATTCACATTAGCTTTGCGTCTCATGCACCGGACACTTTCCAGCAGGGGAGGGGTGCAGATTTATCGGGTTTGTACAGTCTCATAAAGATTTCACAGGCAAGCTCTAGGGGGATTAGATGAATTAAAAGTTGACTCTCTGCGTACTAAGTGTGTGTGCGCGCTTGGACATTATTAGCGATGGGGCTAAGGAAGTATAATTAAATACAGCCGCACAATGCAGTCTCAAACTACATCAAAGACAATCCATTCCGGTCCCTGGTGCCTAAATTTAAAAGTAAATATGGAGAAATCTCAGCTTCCCTTCAGTCTCGCTGGAGATAGATGAAGTTTTATGAGGAGTTAGATGCTTTTCCATCGATTGAGGCACAAAGAGAGTTACAGTTCAGATGACTAACTTTCTTTTATCTTGTGGTCGGAGCATCTCCTGTCAGCTGTTATCTTCAAAATGTTTCATACAGGATGTTAGAAAAATGTGGAATGCTTGATAGCTCTGTTTGCATTCAGTGCACATATTCTTTTAGTTTAACACGATTCTGCTGTGCTTCTTGTGAAAGGACACAAAAATAGTTTTTACTCATTTGACTTTAAAAAGAGTTAATTTGCTACTAATTTACTATGTAGTTAATTTACATTTCTTGCATCGGATTCTCAAAAATCATGGGCCAAGTTCATACCGCATATATAACTCTTTACTGTAAATCACAGTCCATTCATTATGTTTTCCATCCAGGCTTGCATGCGCTTCAGGCATCCTTCAGTCGTGCGGTACACTGTAACGGATTTTTGTAATTTGAACAGTATTTTACTGTAATATGTACATTATAATACTGTTAAATGTGCCAACAGTATATTACTGTAAATAGCAAAGGATTATGGGAAAATATAAGTTTAGTACTGTAATTATTCTCTACTGTAAATCGATTTACAGTAGCGACAATGCCCGCGAAAAAAACTGACCAATGACAACGGAGACTTCTTTTCAACGGTTTTTTTTTTTCGGTTGGTTGGGACAACGGAGGAAACACTCAACAAAAAGGTTAGTATTGTTTCTGTAATTATTTTATTTAAAACCGAGATATTTTCAAATGCAGTCACTTATTAACAGCAACCTAACAAGAACCAGTGTTGCAAATTGAGTGAGTTGTGAGGACAATATTCCTGTAGTCAAGACTTTTTTTCTGCCTGTTTGTCAAGGCCTGAGGTAATGTTACAATTGTTACTGCCCTTATCATTATGACAACTTCAACGGGGTGAATAAAGTTTACATTGACTGATATTTAGTGACACAGAAACAAAATAAGCTTTTTTTTAATGCGCCTCTGCCTCTTTAATGTAAATTAGCTAAGCAGGAGAACTCTGTGGAAACTTTACGTTAACAGCAAACTATCTTGAAGTACAAAAAGAAAACGTGAGGCAACACTAAAGACGGAGGTTGTATAACAGTATTTTGAAGTGAATATTTCGTTTTCATTTAGTTTTTTGCTGTTAGAACCGCGGAACGTCGGAGGTTTGGAGTTGCTTGGAGTTATTTTCTGGCGGTTACCGTCATCTGAAGAAACTGGTAAGCTAACAATAATTCAATGAGGAAAAGCTGGTGATTATTATAGCAACGTTGACTCTTATATTAAAACGTTAACATAATCTGAAAACTGTCATTTCTATCTTTAACATACTGTTTAAAAAAGCAGCAGTCAAGATGGTTGCGCAGTTTTGTGTGCGAACACTGCAAGTTATCTGTGCGAACGCATTACAGATTTTACCACCGTATCATAATGCATAGGAACCTGTCTAATTTTGGGTTCAATTGTGGTTTACCGACTTGTCCTTGTAGTTTTCAGATTCTGTCTGCACTAAAGTCACACATGCTTCGTAAGCACACACAACCAAATAAGGTTAACTGCAGACCTGCTCAAACGGATGCTGTGATTTGTCAGGTTGTGGGATGCGAGCATACTGTACATCCCCAAATTTTCCTAGCTTCTGCGACCATTTAAATTGGCATATAAGAGATGGGGAAAACGTTACCTGCCCCTTTCCCAATTTTGAAAAACATTTTCATGTAAAATCATCTTTCACATCTCACATAAGCAGAAAACACAGAGAATCTTTGGAGAACCCTGTAATAATAGATGCTGATGCATCAAACTGTAGACATGACAGTGACATCCATGATGACATTGTTGTGCATTCTGAGGTTGATGATAATTGCAATGATAAAGACGAGCATCCGACGAGCTGGATGGCGCCTTGAATGGCAGACACCGCCGTCGGTGTATGAATGAGTGAGTGGATGAGTGAATGTGAGGCAACTTGTAAAGCGCTTTGGATGGCCATGTGGTCTGTTGAAAGCGCTATATAAATGCAGTCCATTCACCATTTTAAAGAAACATTTTTGACAGAAGACATATTTCAAGAGGAATTTTAATTATGTGGCACCTGAACAGGTGTATCTAGGTAAAAATTCCAAAGGAAAGGACTGCTTTTTGCAGGATGTTTCAGTAAATGAGACCCTCAAAGCACTTTTGAGCCCTTGAGTCAGTCAAAGCACAGTACATTGATGCAAAGACACACAGATCAGATGACCCACATTTACTGGAGGATGTAAGAGATGGCAGGATTATAGTTTCTTAAGACATTTCTAAAAGACTATTACTGTTTTTGTATTCATATGTCATGCATTTGAGGTACACTTTAATTTTCATCATCATTTATGATCAAACTTCTATTTTGCAAGATAGGCAGACATAGATATCACAAAGTGACATATGCTTATAAAGCACATTGAGAAGTATTTTAAAACAAGATGCAAGTATGTTCTCTATATATGTAATTAATTTCTCCCAACCTTTTGTTAATTGCTCTACTTTTAGGTCACTGCAACTCCAGCAGATGCAGAGAGAAGCCTCTCTCTGCCCAGTACCCCAAGACTGATTGCACTTGGTAAGTCTGTTAAAAAGCTTTTTTGATACTATGGATGAGATTAAAGTTGGTCAACATCTACCAGCAGACAGATACCCGAGAGCTGACTGAATGTCTGCTCTTGTGTCAACACAACATGCATGCATCGCGGTGCTATTGTGAACACGTGTTGAAGATTAATATTTTGTAAATAAAGTGGTAAATTATGTTTAATTATTTTAGGCAGCAGCCAATCCAACCAGGCTGTACATCACAAGCTCTTATCCTAAAGCTTTTAGGCTGCATTTATTTGATCAGAAACACAGTCATATTTTTAAATATGATTGCAATTTAAAATAACTGTTTTGTATTTAAATATATTTTAAAATGTTATGTATTCCTTTTTTCATTACTCCATTCTTCAGTGTCACTTGATTCTTCAGAAATCTTTGTAATATCGTACCCTTGGAATTATAAGGTTCTATCTGACATTTTTGTCAAAATTTAGTTATTTACATATTTTTATTCTGTGGCCACTTCTTTACATTATATGATGTAGTTTTTTTAAGTTATGTACATTTTGGAACTTTTTATTTAGAAAATAAAAAGGTGCTTTCTACATGGAATGCAAAAAATTTAAAGCTCAATATCTCAAAACTGCTCAGAATGCAGAGAGAACCTTATAATTCCAAGGGGACGATATGTTGACTTTCTGCTCAAGAAACATTTAAATTAAAATTAATAACAATAATTTTAATTTGACGCATGTGAGACACTGCAAAAGACTTGAGTGTAGTAGTCATATGTATTTCTCTAGCACATTTTAAACAAGTAAAATATCCATTTTCAACTTTACATACACATTATGACATGACATTGTGTATGTGAGTGAGTGGCGTTCACACCAAATGCGAAAAGAGTGTCTGGCGCAAGTGATTTTCATGTAAAAGGGATAGTTCACTCAAAAATCTAAATTATGTAATAAATAACTTACCCTCATGTCATTCCAAACCCGTGAGACCTCCGTTTATCTTCAGAACACAGTTTAAGATATTTTAGATTTAATCCGAGAGCTCTCAGTCCCTCCATTGAAGCTGTGTGTATGGTCTACTGTCCATGTCCAGAAAGGTAAGAAAAACATCATCAAAGTAGTCCATGTGACATCAGAGGGTCAGTTAGAATATTCTGAAGCATCGAATATACATTTTGGTCCAAAAATAGCAAAAACTATGACTTTATTCAGCATTGTCTTCTCTTCCGTGTCTGTTGTGAGAAAGTTCAAATCAAAGCAGTTTGTGATATCCGGTTCGCAAACAAATCATTCGATGTAACCAGATCAGCAATCAGTTAGGACATTGCACAGTGCTCATTCAATAAATGCACAGCTAAACAGATTAGTTTTAAGTCTAGATTTAAATGTGACTAGTGTTTTAGCACATCTGATCTCTTCTGGAAGCTGATTCCAACTGCGGGCGGCATAGTAACTAAAGGCAGACTCCCCTTGTTTTGTGTGAACCCTTGGTATTTCTAACTGACTCGATCCTAATGATCTGACTGCTCTGTTAGGCTTCTATTCAGTGAGCATATCTGAAATATATTTCGGTCCTAGGTTATTTAGTTACTTATATACGAGTAAAAGTACTTAAAAATCAATCCTAAATGTAACTGGAAGCCAGTGTAAGGACCTGAGGACTGGTGTGATATGCTCAGATTTTCTGGTTCTACTCAGAATCCTTGCAGGTTTTGGATGAGCTGCAGCTGTCTAATGGTCTTTTTTTTCCCACTAAACTGCAGTGTTTTGAACTCTCTCACAACAGACACCGAAGAGAAGACAATGCTGAATAAAGTCGTAGTTTTTGCTATTTTTGGACCAAAAAGTATTTTTGATGCTTCAAAAAATTCTAACTGACCCTCTGATGTCACACGGACTACTTTGATGATGTTTTTCTTACCTTTCTGCTTCAATGGATAGACTGAGAGCTCTCTGCCTTAATCTAAAATATCTTAAACTGTGTTCCAAAGATAAACTGAGGTCTCACGGGTTTGGAACAAAATCAGGCTGAGTTATTAATTACATAATTTAAATTTTTGGGTGAACCATCCCTTTAAGTCAATGCAAAGACGCCATTTACGTGCATCTGGAGGTCCTGTGGCGCAAGGCGTTTAGCACGGTACGGACGCGAGAATGAGGCGAACTGAGCGTCTAGCGCGATATGTGCGAGTGATTCAAGGGTGAGAGCGTGAAGAGAGAAAGATAATTCTGATTAGTCCTGAGGAAATATCATGTTTAGGCTAAAAATAGGTTCAGTGCTTATCGCGGTTTGGAAAGAACCTGCATCTTGCAGTACATTTTAAACATGGAAATATAGCGATTTGGCAAGAAACGTTGATGGAGCAGCAAATAGGGTCAGTACACAGCAAAATTACAAAACATTGCAAAATTACAAAAAAAAATTTATGGAATTTATCACGTTTTGGAAAAGAGCTTTTCATATATAAATTTTGACTTGACTGACTTATAGGGTTGCCATCCGTCCCTTGAAATACGGAATCATCCCGCATTTGAGAATAAAATAGCGCGTCCCATTTTGAATCAATACTGGACGTGGTTTGTCCCGTATTTTCCGAGTTGTCTTCAATGCAGCATCTCATGCAAATCATCCCACCGGCATTCTGTGAAGACTCATCCTATTCTGCCCCTGATTGGGTAATACTCACTGCCATCATTGGATTGATTGGTTTGTTTCAGGTTCACAGCCAATCAGAGTCAGTGGAGGGCGGGTCTCTTGGCAGAGAGTCGATTTGAAAGAATGGTAGAAGCTGCTCCAGATTATTTTTTAAACACATTTTAAAGTTTTACCGATTTGTTTATTACGGTTAAGGTGTACAGTCAGACACATAAGCATTATTTTAATAAGAGATAAGAGAGATATATTTAATAATTAAAATACAGTGCCTATGTGAAGCAAATAAACAACTTAACTAATTTAAACGATTGCATTCTTCAATAGGCTACAGTACAATTAAGAATAGACTATATAAAATAGATTAACTTACCAATAATAAAAAGAAAATAACAATAATTGTGTGTTTTACATGAATTTAGACATGTTTGTTGATCAGTTATTTATTATGTGGTTTCACTGTTTGGATGGTGTTACTGTCTGCAAACAGTGACAAATATTTTATCCAATATCTGTGTTCACGCCACCTTATACAATTACTAAAGTTCATTAGCAATTAATATTTTTATGAAAACATGTTTTAAGTTGTGATTTACCCTTATTTTTCTGTATTGAAGGTGGCAACCCTACTGACGATTTAAGATTTAAAATCTCTTCAATACAAAAACATTCCCTGTGTGAGTTCCTGTGTTTAACACGAATGTCCACTCGATTGCTAATGTGACATTGATTTATACAACAGTTCAACAAACGAAAGGTATTAATATTAAGTGATGTTCATTTTAAACACAGTAATAGTCAGTATTTTTCGATACAAAAAATAGCTCCAACGAAAGCTACTGCAGAACAGCACCACACAGCAGTGTTTGTGAATGAATCTGCGGCTTTGAATAAATTAAGAGAGCCAATAATTCAATGATTCATTGATAATTACAGCCATTTGCTTCCTTACTGAATGAATGAATGCCTCACAAATAAAGATAGTGACTTGTTGCGACGTACTGGGGGTTTTAATTTAATATTTAAAGCATCACTTTGTTTTTACCATCATTGCATATTTCTCTATTGAATTTTTTATATTTTTTTATTTAAAGCATTATTTATTTTATAAAAGTATTTGTAAATGTAAAAAAAAGCAAATATTAGGAGCAAATATTGTCCCTTAGTGAAAAAGGTGTAACTGCAGAGAGGGGTTACGCAGATGGATGTTAAAAGCCTGAGGGGGTACTACTCTAAAAAGTTTGAGAACCAGAGCCTAGAGACATCACATCCCAGCATCAACATTCCCAATAAATTATCTAAATTCCCCTGTTATCTAAAACCACTGTTAATTTAAACAGAAAAGCAAAAATAGACTACTATGTTTGATTTGGCATGGCAGAAAGCACGCAAAGAGCTGTCTCTTTATAATCACTAAAAAGTGTCCCTCATTTTAATTGCAACCTCACAAAGGTTCATGATAATCTGTCTAATCTGTTCATAATCTGTCTACAATGTATAATTAATTATTTATTTATATAGTACATATTGCTTTTATTAACATAAAACTGCATACAGCACCATGTTATGACTGTTGGGAAATCAGTGGTTTGATAAATGTGTTTTTTCTTGTGCTTGCAGGTTCATTCTGAGAATAAACCCTGATGGCACCAAATGCCTAAATCACAAAATCAAAATCACAGATCAGCCGGGCATCTGGAAAAAGGGTGCAGAGAAAAATCGCCAGCCTGAATCCTCTTGTGACATCTTTCATCAGAGAGCTTGTTGAATTCGATTGGCCAAATTATTGAAAGAAAACACGACTAAAACATGTTTTTACTGTTTGATTTGTTCTGCTTTTCAGAATGTTTTTCAGAAATGTTTAGCCATGTTACAAATACACAGGATGAATTCAAACACATTTGTAGAATGTACTTTTTAAAGTAAATGTTAAATAATGAAATAGTTAAACAATGAAACAGCACATTTTAATGACAAATGTTCATGAGAACTTATGCATTTTTGGGGGAGTAAAAAACGTATAGTTTACAGCTAGTGGTTTTTCATTCGTTAAACATCAGTTACACCTGTTGTTAATTTCATTAATTGGTTCGTCTTTTTATACTCTGTGTTTGGTTTTGTTGCTTTGTTTCCTGAGTATTTTGAGTTCTATATTAAATAAAACTTTGACTGTTGTGATTAGATCAGTTTCATCCAACTTTATTGCAACCTTACCAGTGACATGTAGATTAAAATTTTATTAATTTTGTAACAATAAAGCAAATGAAGCTAGACCCAAATATACAAAAAAAGTCTCAGTAATATGAAATCAATTCTAGTACTGTAAATAAAAATACAGTACTTGTACTGTAAATAATAATACAATATACAGTATTATTACTGCATATTAAAATACAGTACTTGTACTGTAATTGAAAAATACAGTACTCATACTGTAAATAGTAATACAGTATGCATTATTATTACTGTACATGGAATTACAGTAATGATACTGTAAACTATTTTACAGTAAGTTACTGGCATCCAGCTGCCAGTAAGTTACTGTAAAATTTACAGCAACCTTTTTACAGTGTAGGCTTTGCTGTGTTTACTTGTTTTCTTCATTTTCAAGCATAAACATCCTAGGGGAAGCATCGCCAAGCATGTCCCGAAAAAAAAAGAGACCAAGAGAGAGAGATAAGATGATGGTGTGGTATGGTAGTATTTTCACAAACCCTCATTTTAATCCATGTAGCTTTCAAATCAAATATGCACATAGTTATGGCTCTCAGAGACAAGTGAGCAACACTGAGTGTGAAGTGTTTTGTTCCTTTACCCACTCCAGCTTCCACCTGGATGATTTAGAAATAAATAATTGATGGGTCTTTTAACTGACCCGCTGTACCTTTGACTTCACACTCCTCTCCTTCATCATAAAGAAGGTCTACTCCAGTAGGTCACTAAACATCATTAGTTTGGATTTTTCATTCCTTTTTGGTGCTTTTTCTGTGTCTTGTATTTGCAGTGCTTTGCTTCTTTTAGGGTCAAGTTGGAAGTGAATACAGACCTGGGTTTCCATTTGAACTTCCTAGATGATTCAATTCAGTTCAATTTAGTTGCACTGCATTTTTATCAATACACGTTATTCCAAAGCATCTTTATAGAAAATAAGGAAAATGATCTGTCTATCTGTCAGTTACAATTTTACTGTGGGGGGGGGGGGGGTCTATTCCATTTAAATGTACAGATGAGGAGATGAATCACTTCTGACTGGATTAACTTAACATGTTACCATCCATATCCTGTTTTACTCGGTTTTAACAATGGGCTTGCTTCCCTTGTTAAAAGTATTGAGTAAAGCAGTGATCCTCAAATCTGGCTCGCGAGATCCACTTTCCTGCGAAGTTTAGCTCTAACCCTAATCAAACACGCATGAGTTTGCTAATCAGTGTCTTCAAGATCATTAGAAAATCACAGGCAGGTGTGTTTAATTGGAGTCGGAGCTAAACTCTGCAGGAAACTGGATCTCGCGAGCCAGATTTGAGGATCACTGGAGTAAAGCATCAGTGTAATGGTAACTATAAATCTGCTATAACTTCTTCAGTTTGAGTTCTGCTTAATATAATCAGTTACTGAGTTCACATCATTTTTTCCATTAAGTGTAATGAACTTTCAGCAAATTTTTGAGTGAAGTGACCTTATTTCATGTAATAAATTTGACTCTTAGGTTTACAGTGTGTGTGAGTAATGTACTCCTTAATTTGCTTAATGAAAGCATACTTTGAGATTGCATTGCCAAACATGTTTCTAATTCATTATTTTCAGTGTGTTTATTTAGCGCAGCAAGTAATTTGCGTGCGATGTATCTGGTAACCATGATATTTCATGCGCATACTGCTGATCCATAAGTAAAATCACTTTAATATTGAGTTATACGGAGTGTGAATTTGTAGGTTTATTATTGAAAAGCTATATGTTTGAATGTGTGTCCTACCAAATCAACACCAACCCCAAAAATCTCAAATGTCAAGCTCATGGAGTAAAGGCTGTTCACTCATTTCTGTTTGAGACAGTAAGAGCAGCGAT
This sequence comes from Carassius gibelio, assembly GCF_023724105.1. Classification (NCBI taxonomy): domain Eukaryota; kingdom Metazoa; phylum Chordata; class Actinopteri; order Cypriniformes; family Cyprinidae; genus Carassius; species Carassius gibelio. The sequence continues at coordinate 23,172,066 of NC_068396.1, forward strand.
ACACTGTCTGAACCGACATGTGCTACTGATCTCCAAATGCTCCACTGAGTTTGTGTTTTTATTGATTTCCTATAAAGCAGCATTGAGCTCTCAAGGACAGGAGAAGTGAACGTGTTTGTCTGCAGGTTTTGACCAGGTACTGATGGGGTTCAGCTTCAGAGGAGCACAATGGGACTGGGGAAGCAAAACGTATTATTATTGCATTATTGTAGGAGTCTTATGCAGCTTAAGGAATCACAATAGCAGAGATGTTTTTGGGTGCAGTGTCCTGACATGAGAATGAATCCCACGCATTTTAGTTTGAATTACGTCATACAGAACTTTTCGGAACTTTTTCTGTCTTTCCTAATTTATGTTTCCAAAGGAAGGTCTTCCTTGTTGCTTTCACTCTCGTTTGCTCTTCAATACACTGTGATGTAAAACAGCATGATTCTCTATTTAAGGGTTGGGAAACATGATTCAGTCATTTTTTATACTTTCAAGAGAAATCGTTTCCTTTCCTCCTTTTTTCCCTAAAGGTTGAACCATCGATACCTCCACAGTGCTTGAAGGGAAGCATTTGTGAAATTGAAAAGAGAATCATGCTGAGCTTTTGTTAGCAAGCACACTGCAAAATACAGACAGAAACACTCTCTCCAAAAGAAAATTTGCAGCCATTATTACACGTGTGGAGTGCAGATAGTAAGTCCTCTGAGAAAACCTTTCATGGTGGTTTCTATACACTCTGTGGTTCTATAGAAGAAGTGTTCAAAATGGCCCATTAATCGTTACACTGTGGACATTTTCAGAGAGGTGAAAGTCATTTAAGGCCAGCAGAAATTAGGAGTATTCCAGGGATCAGACTGTTCTTTACTAAAAAGATTACTAGCCTTTCATCAGTGCTGGAACACAAGTAACCATCTCAAACAGTGTTCTCATATTTTTTTTTTTTTTACAATAAATATAAATTGCAGTACGGAGTCATTCAGATGCTCCACGAAGAGTTGACTTATCGTTGGCAAATTATGATTATCTGCAGCTGATGAATAAAACTGAATCGGTTTCAGACTCTCAGACTTGTGATTTATTTGCAAAACTGGCAATACTATTTCAGGTTTTAAACGTCTTATAGAAAACAGATATGACTTGATACAAGGATTGCTTCAATTGTCCTCATTTGTATGTCGCCTTGGATAAGATTGTCTGCTAAGTGACTAAATGTAGGCCTAAATGTAAATGGATTCATCAAAAATACAGTACTGGGGAACAGTAGTATATCATTGAGTCTCGTGCCTTAGTAAATAGGATCTAGTGATTCTTCACTATGGTGTGAGATATGAGTATTTCTTCAACTATGAAAATATATATCAATTAAAATGTATATGAAATACATTTATTTCATTCTAAGTACACTACAAATACATTTACAGTACGTTTATGTGCCTAATACCTAATAAAACACCCTGCAATTGTACTTTTGGTGGTATACTTGAAGTTTGTTAAATTGTTACAATCAATTCTGTGCTTAATGCACCTTAATTGTGCGGAAGTAGTGCTGAAGTCACACTAAAGATATACTGAAGTATATTTGATTTTGATAAAGTTGAACTATCCTATACTTCAGGTACACTTTAAATCATGCATTAAAAGACTGATGTTATTTGAGGTTCACACAATCCTCATCTAACAGTGACAAATCTCAAGGGATATGTCAGTAAATGCTAAAATATTTAAACTATACTTAGTATGAAATAAATCTATCTTAAATACATTACTTTTTTTACTAGGGTATGGACTTTTTTACAGTTAATATGGATACATTTTTCACAATGTCATTTCTACCACATCTTAAATGAATATTTAATAGCATTCTGTTGTGGAAAGGACAGTAATGAATATTACATTTTGAACTTTTTCCCGTGGTCTCATAGGAAATATCTGCCTCTACATTTCTGCAATACTGTTATTAAGTACCTTACTGCACGTCTCGAGGCAGTTTCAAGTAAAACATCTAGTGAGTGGCACTAAAAAGCAGGTTCAATACGTGATCATGGTATGTTTTTGTTTTGAGTGGATGGATTGTAATTTGTTTTTTTTTAAGATTTAAAGTCTGGGTTTTTGCACATGGGTAAAACTTTATCTTGAAACACATCATATAATCTATTTAAAAGAATATTTGATGGATGGATGGATGGATGTTTCCATTAAAGTAATTTTTATGTTGTTTTCATCCAGCAAATATTTCAGTGTCTCCAATTTAATTGAATTACTAATGCAATAAGCCATGAAAAAGTATTTCACCATGGTTAAGAGGTGTTGCTATGATACAAAGTGAGGTGGCTCCAGTGGCTTAATGCAGTGCAATAGAAATATAATAAAAGAAATGGATGTTCAATAAATAACTGCATTTATATTAATAATAAGCACAATAAACAATTCATGCACTAAGTAATACAGATCATTACCATAAATATAGCTGTTTACAGCTGCCAAGCAAGCACTGTAGCCATTTTAATTGCTTGGAGCAATGAGGATCATTAATAACTCTATTTGAGTATAGTAATGATAAGAACATTATCCTTTGCCTAATTATCCATCCTGTACCTATTTTTTCAAATTCTCAATTTCTCATTCCATGTCTAAATATATGTATGTTGTTTTAATCCTTTTTTCTTCCAAATTCATCCCGAGATGGAGTTAAGCTATCTTCTCCTCGCACCAGCAGTCTATTGATTTTGCCCTGGTCTGACTTCAGGGAGGATTTTCTCGTTGAGATAATATAGTAGTGATATCACCTGAAATCTCCTGCCACTGCTAAGGGGCCAAATCCTTATCTCTTCAGACAGGGAGTCTGACTTTGCCAACTCCGAGGTGGCCTGTCACTCTCCTGACCTACCAAAGGTCTTCACTTTTTCTCACAGGCTTTGCCACAGCACTGGGGCTTGCGAATAGTTCAGATAATAATGAAAGAGCTATACAGTCTAACGGTTATCTAACCAAGACCGTTTGCACTTGAAAATGCAGTTAATAGGGGGGAGACAACAGCCACTTAATGTGAAAGTGCTGTCAGCGCAAGCACCCAATCAGAATTCTATTGCAATTCCAGTTTCCTTGGAAACATTTGAGTATGCAGTAATCCTGGGATCCTGGGATGGTGTGTGACGTAGAGTTAAAGTGACATGTCTTGTTGGACTCCATAAAGCACCTTTCAGCGTATGAATATTAATGAAGCTTACTGTATAATGCTGCAGTGAATCCACCGTGGATATCTCTGTAAAACAGGAGTGAGAACTGGAATCATCCATTACTAATGCGCTCGCTGTGCGCCGGACAAAGAGAATTTCTAACGTGCTCCAGTCCTTCAGCAAACCCAGAGGTATCTGCAAGGTTCTCCCCACCTTAGCCTGAGGTTTTATTTTAAGAGAGAGTCTGAGAAGCATTCTTCAATTCTTGTCATTATTTCAAAATCTAGATGCTATCTAGATGCTTCACTGTGTTTAAGAATTCGCTGAAGCTGACAGTTGGACAAATATGTGGTAAACAGTTTTCTTTAGAGCTGTTTTGCTGTGTAGATTGCAAGGTAATGTTATTTCTCAAGTGTCCCCCTGCACTTTTTTTTTTTGTTTATTTCTACAGTAGGTAACCAACCTGCTGCAAAACATCAATAAACATGTTTTATGGCATATATATCTGTATGAATCAGCAAGGCCATGGACATTTTTCTGCATTATGAGAAATAGAGTGAAAAAAGGGAGAGGGAGCGAGGATATATTTTCTGTCAGACAGAGTTCAGTGAATATTCTTCTGAATCTCTGCATGAGGCTAATCTAACACTGCTGTATTTTTATAATGAGGACCAAAACAGAGCAGGGCAAGTGTTAATAGGAGTCCAAGAGATTTGATTTTATTTGCATTGTTATGATATTAAAGTAGAATGTCACCAAGAGCACTTTCAGTTGTTAAATATAGATCTTCCTGTTCAAGTTAAAACCTGTTATATATATATATATATATATATATATATATATATATATATATATATATATATATATATATATATATATATATATATATATATATATATACACACACATATATATATCTATATATATATATATATATATATATATATATATATATATATATATATATATATTTTTTTTTTTTTTTTTTTTTTTTATTCCACAGTAAAAAGAAAGTCATAAAGGTTTTTGAACGACATGAGGGTGAGCAATTGAGGACAGAGTTTTAATTTTGGGGTAAATTATCCCATTTACTCTGAAAGAGGCACATTGTAAATGCCCATTATTAGAGCATCATGGGTAGGTTGTCTACATCCAGGCTGTGCACCACAAAGGCATCTAGCTGAGCTTGCAAGCCCGTACATCAGCAGCTGACATCTACGTTGAGAAGCCATTACAGAAGCCGGGTAGATTTACATCTGTCTCTGTGTGTGTGTGAATTTGCTTTTTATTGAGTGTCCCGCCTGTCCTGGACACTGCCTGTGAATTGCAGAGGTTTGTCAGTAAACCTGTCAGGGTTTACATTTTCAGAATGGCTCACTGTGCACTCTATCTGACGATTTCAGCCATTTTATTTCCTCGTCCTATAGAGGGATGTTTCTGATCAGATAGGGCATCCATCATGGGAGAACACAGATGGTAGAGTGCTGCACGACACCACACAAAAGCACTCAATGGAGTTACGAGGAAAAAACATGGCCGTATTCCCTTTGAGTCTGCTGCCCAGTGTTTTTTCTTTTTTTTTTTATGAAAGAAATCAAACAGATCCTCACCTGGATTGAGATCAGTCATCGCTGGAGTGTGAACTGAGAGGGTCTCAGTGGGGAAATCACTGCAGGACTCTGCAGAAATAATCAATCTCCCTCAGAGCTTTTCCTGTGCCTTAATAGGCACATTCACTGTGTTAAATGCCCTGCTCATGTGTTGTAACTGCCTAATTCAAACATATAACTGCCCTATTCACTGTACTAACTATACCATGCTGTGTCTTAACAGCCAGTAGGGTTTTAAGTTAAACCAGCCAGCTGCTCTCAATTTGTCTCTCTCTTTTGTTTGACTCTTTTCCTCTCTATCTTCCCTCCTTCATTTCTTCCAGTCTGTCTTCAGGCACATCTGACTGCTCAGAAGGCAGTTTTTGATTGGAACTCTTCCCATTATGCAGGAAGTCAGTTAATCATTTGCTGTAGTAAAAAAGTGGAGTGGGTAATCGGGTCTCACGTGCTCTTCTATCCAGCCGTGTTGCACAACAACATTCATTCATCAGGCCATTTTTTTTTTTTGGCTCTTGGCAGCAGTTCAAACCTATGTGGTCTCCCACAGTCTGCCTGGTTTTATTCTGTCATACAGCAAATTCAGATGACCTTTTCACTTTAGTTTGACAGGTTGATGGATGGTCTTTACAGGCAAATTATGTGGAAAGCAGGGGTGTAGCAGCTATTATAACTTTTAGAAATGTTAAAGGGAAAAAGCCAGTTTATTTTAAAATATTCATTTTGCTTAGCTGTGCTTGGGGGAAATTTTTTTTATCATTGTTATATGAAATAATATTAGAAAGTGATAGACATTTTTTTCCATAAATGAAAAAACTATACACTATGTACTCAGCAATCTAGTGTTTGAAATTTGAAGTGTCCAACATTAAACACATTTAGTTTTTTTTTCATCCAGGTATATAAAAGGCATTTTTTTCTAGTTAAAATTGTCAGTGGAATTTTCACTACTCAAGCTATTTATGCTACTGGTCATAATGGCTTAGAATAGTGCATTTAACTTGGCTCGCTAGCTTAGCACAGTGCTAGGGTGACCATATGTGCAATTTATATGGAACACGACCAGGCCAGGATTTTGATATTGCCTAAAACATCCAAAGTACTTTGACTCATAAAATGCAGGTATTGTACATAATCGACCAGTTGTGAAGCATGAGAAGGTCAAATCTGCAGAAAACGATCAAAACGATGCAGATACGCTCACGTGTCTGTTTTGAAGCACGCTGCGCACCGATAATGGTGCACAAGAGTGATTCGAATGCATAAGGAGCCATCTGCTCTGCTCTCTGTCGCTCTCGTGAATGTCACACAACGATCAATCTGCAAAATGCAGACAGACAAAACCTGGATATTTTTGGCAATATAGAAATCCTGGCAAGGACGTCTCCCATAAAAATGGCCCGTATGGTCAGCCTTCATAGTGCTGACTGGTAAATTCATGTTTTTTTTTTTTTTTTTTTTTTTTACATGTTGCATGGTTAAACCATACATTTCCCTTCATTGTGTTATCTGTTAGCCTTGGTAATATTTTTACATATCACAGTAAAAAAACTAAAAACGATCAAATAGTTAGCAGACAAATTTAGCCTACTTGCTTAGCACAGCACTCAATTCCCTAGAACAAGGCAGCAAGAGATAAGGTGCCGCTTAAAACAGTGATTTTAATACAAAGCAGAAGCCTCTGCCGGTCTTATGCTGTGTTCCATTTACCTTGGAAGTTGGATGTTGGAGCCTGGAATGATCCCGGGGAAGTAGCCATTGATAAAAACGGAAGAAAAAAAATGGTGTTTTGCACAGAAGAGCCCAAACTATCATTTCCAAAGATAATGGTGCTAATAAATAATAGAGTTTCCGAATCTGAACTCTGACTTGAGGGGGGCACATTTCATGACGACAGCTGATTCAGCCTACACTGGACAGAGTGCAACAAGAGGGCTCATTTCCTCCACCAAAAAGTCTGTTCAACTGGTTTGGATGCCAAAGGAAGTAGGGGAGTTAATGCTTGTCTGAGGAAGATTGACTTTCTTCATTTCCATGATACGGGCAATTTGCATGTGAGAGTTTCACTAGATTCCAACTCCTCAGAAGCCACAGATGAGAGGAAACTTGATGAGAGACTCGCTGCTATCTCTGCAGACTCTAGACTTGGAACTCCAATCTGGTGATAATGTCACAGTTAACTGTGGTGTAAAATAAAACAATTTTACATACTAAATTAGTCTGAAATTATCTGTGGTCTATCACAAGTATTTCTTGTAACATCTGATTATTTTAATGATCGATTAATCTATTGGTTATTTTTTACATTCAATTTATTTACTCTAGTTAAAAAAAACATACTAAAATGTATAACTGATAAATACATTAATGCATTACATGCAGATTGACTTACTTTTTAAATCAACATAATCTATGTAGTTAATACGTCCTTTCAGCCCTAAATCTTTGCAAATTTAGTGTTACAGCTATACATGTATACTACAGTCAGTCTTCAAAAGGAATATCTCATCCTCATATTCTGCCTTGATGTTCATAATAACAGTATTTGAAGCCTTTTAAATATTCGACAGTTGCCCTCTGCCAAGGCTGTGGTTGACAAGTCTATATCCAGAAAAAATAGAATAAAGTAGGTTCTGTATCTCGGTCTGAGAAATAATGAGCTACAGTTCCTCCTATCAGCAAGAATCTGTCAGCCAGCTCAGATCGCTGTCACTCACTCATCAGAGAGAACTTGTGGTTCGTTCATAGGGTCTCATCCCTGGGGGTTCACACAGTCTGTCCGTGTTTGTCTGTTGGCTGATTTATGTTTCACTTTCTTGGTGCGCGGGTCTCAAGTGAGGGCAGAGGACAGGGTCTGTCCCGTCAGTCACGGCCCGTCAGTTTTAAATTTTAAACACAAGTCTCTGTTTACTTACACTGTGCTCCTATAAAATGCCTTTGAAATTCATAAGGGAGAGGGGAATGAGGTGGCACAGCACATTAAAAATTAGCCATGCTTAGAGCAGGAGAACATCTTCTAGTAATGCAGGGGCTTATAGAATCACAACATCTGTGCTTTTTACTGATGTTGTTCTAGGCAAGAGTGTGTGCATGTTGGTCTGTTGGTGAAAAGCTATTTGTTGATTTTAGCTATTTTATCATTTAAAAAATACATTTAAAATTGTTTCAATTTTAAATACATATATACTTACATATACAATACTTATTATAGCCTTCTTGTTGAAAAAATTCTTATTAAACTTATGATAGATGAGCACCTATTGTTCCATATTTTTTGCATTGTTGCAGGTATATTACTCCCTGCTTAAATTGTTGCCTTCTGATAAATGTATCATTGAATCATTCATTCAGATGATTCATTCAGGAACAAAACACCTCCAGGGTTGCTTCAAGATAGCCCATTATTCAATTTTTAAAAGGTTTTAAAATATCAGTGGTACCGAGTACCCAGTCAACCTGTTTCATGATCCGCTATCCAAAAGGACGCTATCTTCATAAAAGGACTGAGACGTGGTGACACCAAAAGGAGGAAACACACAAAACTAACAAAACAGTTTAAAGACAGACATCCAGATCAAATGAAAGAGGTAAGTTTCATTGTGTTTCCCAAACATTGGTTTATTTGTGTCAGCCTGCCACAATATCAAAACTGACCGCCACAAATATATTTTCCAAAAGGCTTTGACTTCGTTGAATAAACATGAGCACTGCACGTGTGTCAAAGTCGAAACCCAGTGCGGGTGTTTTTATATCACTGTATCTCTGAAGGAAACCGACTGTCTTGAGAAATTTATGGATTTCATTTTCATTTCATCTTGCCTGTAATGCCTGATAAAGTAGCATTTGTGAGCGCAGTGCTTATTTGATTACAGCTGTTACTGGAGAAGCCTCTATCTCGCTATCTCTATCTATCCCGCTCAGTCTCAGTTGCATTGCTGTCTATGCAGGGTAAGAAAGCTCTCGGATTTCATCAAAAATAATTTGTGTTCTGTAGATGAATGAACGAAGTTATAAGAAATTTCATGTTACTAAAACAATGATGTATTTATATAGATGGTCATCTTTTAGTAAATGTATTTAAATGCAGAACATCATTTTTGTTTAGATAGTAATTTAGATCGTCATGGAAAATGATGTACCTGACTAAGGAACATCTGCAACTCTTATTACAGTCAGCCTGTGGGTTTTTCTTCACTCCTCAATACAGCACCTGCTTCTGCACTGCAGATATTCCTCAAGACTTCTTCTAACTGAAAAACATGTGCTTCTGTAGCACTGCTACAGTACTTGCTTTCCATTTGATATGCTGGATTAGGCAGTGATCCATTAAATTCCAGCCATGACAGAGCTGTGTGAAAAAGATGAGACACATCTTCAGCTGAAGGACTCATGATGAAGGACTCTCCGGGTCTCTGAGAGAGTCATGAGAGACAATGATGGGCTGGAGTTTTACATTCACACTGTATCCAAAGCAACAGACACTCTTTCTCACAGTGCCTCCAGGACTTATCCGGTCTAGCATTTTAGACTTTGTGCGTGTTTGTCTGTATGTGTGTGTGCGTAGGCGACTGCGTAGGTGGGTTGGTACAAAGTGCAGCGGTCAACTTCCATCGAACCAGTAGGTCAGGGAAAAAAAACTCCAGACATTCCCACTAGAGCGTTTTATAATGTATTCTGCACCTCAATAAGAACATTTGCTTGTATTTTTGAAGTCTAAAGTCACTTCAAAAGGGCAGACAGGGAGTTCACAGGAGAGCAGGAAACAATTTCAGACAGCCTTTCTCCTGTGGCTTTTCTTGCGAATGCAGACTGCAATAACTAACCTCAGTATCTAAATCACAGATTTAGTGTTGCATTACTGTGTCCCTATACTTAATGTTTTAGGGATTTACATTAATGACATTTTGCTTTTAGAACTATGTTGTTAATTCAATTCAGTGTGTATGTGTGTGTGTTTACTGTGTTATTGTACAATTATACTGTACAATTATATAATTAGGGTTTGATTTTCATATACATTAACAGTTTATTTTACCATATATTGGTAAATTACTTTTCAGAATGGTTAAAATAATGCAATAATAGGTAAATATAGGAGAAGAAATACTGTGAAAATATGGAATGTAGACAACGTAAGGCTTATTAATATTACCATCTGAACATTCTGGCTTGAAAGCCCAGTGTTGATGCACAGTGAACTTTTCCCCTGCATTGTCCTTTCCATTTATTTATATAACCATACTCTGATGGCTCCATGGTAACCGGTGTGAATGGCTGCATGGTGTGAATTAAGTCTGAAGTCATTATGGAAGTAATTAGCGAGAATGTGTGTGTGTGTGTGTACGGGTGGAGCTGGAAGCCCTCTGTCTCATTCTGTCTTGTCTACTTCTAAGCATTCTAAGATTTCTACTTCCAGGTTTTGCCATCTGTTAAGGGACATAGGTGAACGTGAAAAAATAAAATTAATTAGAAAATAAAAAAGTGGGAAATTTGGAGTGAAAATCACTGGTTCATGTAGTGGCTTTAACTTGGTTAGTAACATTCCTGTTGTATTTAACTTGAAATGCTTGTTGTCAGAATGACTAGACTAGACGATGGCAGTTCTTTATGCAATGAAGTTGGCTTTTGTGACATAAAACTGTAAATTTGCTTGCATGATTTGCATTTAGAAAAGTCCATATCTGCAGATTATTCATTTCATTATGGCACTTTCTTAGAGAGTGGTGTCTTCTAATAGACAGGTTTGAGAGATACGTGGCAATGTTGGCTTTTCCAAATGGCAGTCAGATCAGGAATAGCTTATCCCCTGACTTTGTCAATATTTGCATGGGTAAATAATTAATGAATTGTGATCATTCTCAGTCTTCTCATCTACAAAAAAAAAAAAATCTTCAGGGTTTGGAAGGTTTCTTTTATGAATTATCTTCTCCCATGTATGTTGGGACATAAATAAAAACAAAATAAAGCTGTTACACCCTGTTTTGATTGTCAGGCCTAAAATGTTATATTTGTGTCTCCAGCTGTTCCTTGTGTGGATTACCCTTTCTGTGGATTGATTTAAACACTGTTACTTTTATCTTCATCTCTGCATCCTTCCCTTTAGCACAGCCATGACAAAAGCAAAGTTAAAATATTTTTGTAGTTATGTAGTTTCAAACACATAAACTGAGTTTGTAATCCTCTTTTAGAAAACTCAACAGTTTCAAAATAATGACATCAAAAGATGCTGAGTGGTAAAAAGTGTTTATTATTTTTTTTATTTCATTTTTTAATGTTATTAAAAGATTATGCCAAAATGATTAAGGCTTTATTTCACCCTTTATTACACCCTTTTTTACATTTTGGGTAAAAAATATGATAATTGAGGAATTTATAAGAAAATAAAAAGAAGAAATAAGTTTAAAGCTTAACAGCTCTACTGTAGGTGTTAATTGTTGTGCAGGCTGACATGTTAATTAGCAATTTTTTCTTTTGTTCTGCCTTTGTTTATATGTGATGCTACTCACTATTCAATGCTGGTGAGAAAATTTGCACCTTTAATGGCATTGTAACAAAATACCCACAAATATGCGTCTCTCCTCATGAATATTCCTGGGAAGATTTGTATTTTAATAAGTTTAGTTACGTGACTGACATCTGGGATCACAATATCAACACAGAATATGCAAAAAAAAGAAGGAAAAAGTCGCCTGATTTATTCCTCTCCCCGGCACACGAACAGTGGCTCCTTGGCTTCAAATAGACTTGGCTTATAGAGGATGGCTGTAAAGGTCAGCCGCTGTTAATGAGCTAAGTCTAGCTTATTGTCTCTAAACATCAGGGTATTCGTCTTCGAGATGAATCTGTGTAGCTGAGAGACAAAGATTACATACTTTCCACATTCACCTTAATGTTTAAATTAACAGCTACATTCCGCAAGTGGATTCCCAACATGCCTACTTGTTTCTAAGGCCAGTTGCAGCAGGTGACTAATTAGCACTAATAAAACATCTGTAATTTAGACATTTAAAGTCTGAATGCAGAACTCTGCAGTTGGCGACGCAGCGTTCCTGTAGTCTGTTTATTGTTTTCTTTCTCTAAATGCACACTGAATATGTTCTTGCTGTAAATGATGTGCTAAGGTTGAGTAATTTTATGTTTCCCACATTCAATTTTAGAGTTCTATAAGTGTTTCCATTCAGAGGTGCTTTCATTGCACTATGATACTAACATTTCTTTTGAAAACACTATACTTATTCCATTTCCTTCTCTCGTTCACCCACACACAGAAAACACACTTTCTGTTCCACGAGTTGCTCTTTACCTCAGCATGGTGACACCTCGTGTAAATCCTCTGTTGTTCTTTCTGACTGGCCCTGTTATTCATCACTCAAATTCATTTGCGAGCCTTGAGGTGTGTGTATGTGAAGGGAAGGATGATGTGCGTCCGCACACACAACGATATGTGTGCACTGATGGAACGAGACAGGTCTTGTTGCTGTCTCTGTCGGCTATGCTCGCCTCCTCTCAGTCCCTAATCCCTCAGTGTAACAGTCATCTCTGAGCTCCGAGCCCCTCAGAACTGTCAATATCCAGACCAGAAAATCTCACTTCTTGATCTCTGCTCTCTTACTGCCATAGACAGACTTATAAGCCCCACGATGTGCTTGGCATGAAGATACGCTACTTGCCACTCAAACCCCACCCAGCTTGATGCAAGATGTCATTTCAGGGCTTGGGGGAAAATAACAACATGTGGAAAAAAAAAAAATGGTAGTCTATATTGTAAAGATTTTTCTTTTTGCAGAAATATTTCTGGTTTTATTCACATTGAGGTTACATTTATTTGATCAAAATAAAAACAAAAATGCTATGAAATACTGCAGTTTAAAATAACTGTTTTCTATATAAATGTATTTTAAAATGTGATTTATTCCTGTGGAGGTATTCCTCCAAGTGAAATACTTTTTCAGGATTCTGTGATGAACAGAAAGTTCAAAATAACAGTGTTTATTAGAAATATACATATTTTATAGCAATGTAAATTCTGAAGTTGAAATGTTAATTGTCACTTTTAAGCAATTAAATGCATTCTTGCTAAAAAAGTAAATAAATAAATCTTACAGACCCCAAATAAGTCAACACTAAGTGTGTCATAATAAATAGAGACGTCTTTACTTGATATGAAATGGCTTTTAATTGACATTTACATTATTATTGTGTGTCCTAAAGTGAATAAAATATGGAAAATATTTACTTTTTATTAAGTTAACAGCATTTTTGTTCTACCCACTTCTGGAATAATGTAAGATGTATAAACCTTAACAGAAACATGTGCAATTCAAATGTGTTAGTAATTGTCTTCAAAAAGCATAATTCATGAATTGTTGCACTTTTTATCTTTTTTTTTTTTTTTTTTTTTATCCCCCTGGGGATTCCAGGACCCCCGTTTTGAAAACATCTGATTTGCCAGAGGCTTTTGTCCAAAGCATCCTACAGTACACTGGAAATATCTATCTTTTATAAGTATGTGTGTTTCTTTGGATTCAATCCCATGGTCTTTGATGGCTAGCACAATGCTTTCCGCTAGGAAGTTTGTAATTAGTTTTCATCTGATGGCTATATTTGTTGACAGTATTGATGCATTGCAGTACTCTTGCATCAGTGCAGTTATGCACCTGTAAACCCATGTGGTCCACCATGCCACGGTACAGATAAAGCACTACCGTGGTGGAAACCGGACCTCTACAGGAGTCTGGATCAAGTCCTGCCACTGCTGGCAGCCTGGGAGCATCATACCTCATCTTTGTTCTCTGTTTTTTTCTCCCCCTCTCTCGCCTGCATGTTTACATCACACTTCTCCTCTGAAGTCTCTCCATCCCAGCAGAAAACCAGTGCAGATTGATGCCAGTGTTGTACGTGGTGTGAATTTGGACAGCATGAAGCCCAGCAGAGACAAACAGAGATCTCATCCAGCCATCTTGACAACTCAATGGATCATTCCCCTCAGATGTCACTGGGTCAGATTTCCATTCAAAACACCTTGACACATTTGACAATGTGACAAATGGATCTCTTTGTTTGGAAGCAATATCATCAGTATCATACTCTGCGGTTATTAGCGCAATGAGCCAGCAAATGAAATTAACAGAAAGCAAATTAAAATGAGTGAAACTGATTGAAAATGGAAGTAATCCCAAGACAAAGGTCTCAATTTTTACGCTTTCTCAAAGACTCGCTGATCAGATGGCGCACAAATGAAGAAACATGTCTGGATGAAATGAATAAATGAATAGACAAATATATGTTTAAAGACTTCATCACAGTCTTGTTTGTTTGCTCTGTGACAGCAAATACCAGCTTCTGGATAATCAACAAAACAAGCACTCAACACACAGTTTGAGCTGGGCTATAACAACCGGGGAACTGAGATTCTGCGCTTTAACACCATTGCAAATATTTATGGGCCAACATGGAATTGAAATAATGCAATATTATATTTGCTGTCTATCAGTGCAATATTTGTTTTAACAGGGAATGTTTAGTGTGTAGAAGAGGACTGATGCATCCCGTTTAGCATTTAGCTCTCAGACACTGGGCAGGAAAATAAAATGTTCCTTTCTCTTAATTTTACATCCCTCTCATTCTGTTTTAACCCATGGTAGTTTACCCCAAAATGAAAATGCTAGCATCATTTATTAACCCCCATGTTGTTCCAGACTTGTAGGGGAGAGTGGTGTGATTTGAGACTGTGGGGAAGTTGAGCCACCCCTTGTTTCTAGGAAAGTCTTAAACAAAATTGTTTATGGGACCACAGATATATTAAGAGTTATCCATTTTGCTAAAATTGTAGGAGTAGAGTCATTTGAGCCAAAAGCCCTGTGGATCACGCCTTATGATTATAAAGTATTATTTACTGTTTTTTTTTTTACTGTATTTTATCTTTATTAGTTTTAGTATCTATATTATATTAGTTTTATACCAAACATTTTTATTGCATTCATTCTTTTTATTGAATTTCTCTTCCTTTGATATAGCTTAACTTTCCCTCCCCCTAGGCTCAATCAAGCTGAGCCAAGAGAACACTTTTTTTTTGGAAAGCCCTATTTTATTTTATATTCAGAGTGATTATTTCACAAGATGTACCACATCCAGTAATTTATGTACATATTTAAGTTGAACCAATTACTGTCATATGCTCAGTTTAAATGCACTGTACGTAAAAACTGGATCATCTCACCCTGATCTCCCCTATGTCTTTTTATGTAGAACACATGAAATTATGAAAATGTTGATATGTTTAAAAAAAAAAAAATCTTCTAAATATCTAAAGGTCATACAGATTTGGAATGACACTTTAACATTAATTACTAATTAAGTGGAACTTATTTATCTGATTCAGCTCATTGAGGGCAATTATGGGCGGAGAGACATTTCTTTGAAAGTCGCACATTTACATGTTATACCATTGATTAAGATTTGGCAGTCACAAGAGCTGCTTGTACATCAGCATTAAATAGTATCCTCAAGCCCTGAAGTAAGGAGTTGCCCGCTGACAATAAAAAGCATTAAGACTGTGTCCTTGACTCAAGCTCTTCAGCAAGGTCCAGCGGAGATCATTACCCAACCCTAGGGACAGGAGTGTGATTAATGGTTATTGCAGCCCAAACAACATCCGAGGTCAGCCGTGAAGAGGAGCAATATAAGAAGTGCCAGACAGATCACTCTTTTGTCTCAAAGAGGTGTGGAGACCAAGAGAAAGAGAGAGAGAGAGAGAGGGAGAGTGTGTGTGTGTGTGTGTAAAAACTCTACACATCTGCTCGGGATTATATGAGTGTCACCGTGTGCTTCTGTGGGTTCTGCCTCAGCCCTTTGATCTCCTCGTGCACCTTAAGTGGATCCATAATACCTTATCTCTGATTAAGTTAAAAATATGCAAAATTGAGTTGTGGTCTTTGTAGTCTGCACTACAAAGCACAGACCATTTATCATAGCTTTCAGTGAAATCAGTGACAGCAATAAGTCTGATAGGGAGTGCGCTCGATTTATTTCCATGCTCATTTGATTAGGCTGCAGCACTCAGTGCATTCCTCGTAGATTAATTAGAGATATATCTTGAATCTGGGTGTTGCTCATATATGTTATGAAGCTTGTTTCTGACCCAGAATAAAAAAAGGAAAAGTTAAATGTGAGTTTAAATTGAGAAAGAAAGTCACATTGTGAAATTTAAAGTTGAAATTGTATGATATGTTTAATTTGGAGGAAATCAGTTGTGAGATTTTTACCTTGTAAGGCAAAAACACAATTCTCAAAACACAAAAAAAAAAAATCTGTTATGAACATTATGAACAGTTGCAATTGCAAAGTTTAAATTGACATCAGAGACTTAAAATCATAAACCTTGAGAGATTTAAAGTAACATTGTATGATATATAATATATATAATATATACAGGTTTAACCAAGATGGCGGCACGTCCACAGGCAGCGGATTCTCTTTCCTGTAAAAACCGTCTTCATCGCGTCTGTCTTTAAGCGCACATACAGTCGTGAGTTTCTACTCCATGTTGGCAGAACCCCATTTTTAGAGTTAAACTCCATGCACGCAGAAGTGCTGCAGGATCTCGGTCTGCTCCGGAGGCCTACACCATCACCGACCTCCACTACTGCATCTTGCCCACAGCAGAGGTACCACAAGTGCCTTGAGAAGATGCAGAAGAGAGGTAAGCACGGACATATCCGGGCTAAGCTAACGGCTAACCCACACAAGACAGCTATCCCCACCATCATACTGGTTAACATACTGTCCTTGGACAATAAACTGGACTACATCCGACTACTACACTCAACTCAGAGGACTGTAAGAGACTTGAAAACACTTGTTGTGTTTTTATGTTCATGGAAACATGGCTCAGCAACAGTGTTCCAGACTGCGCTATTCTTGATCAGCTGACATGCTATCGAGTGGACAGAGTATGCGTCGAGGGAAGTAAGACCCGCCGCAGCAGGCTTTGTGTTTACATCAGTGATGCGTGGTGCTGTGATTCTATTGTGGTCTGCAAACTCTGCTCACCCCTGGTGGAGTTTATGATTATTAAACTCCACCCTTGGTTGAGTTTATGATTATTAAGTGTCCTGCTGGTCCACCTGGGGCTTAACACTTCGCTGTGCAACTGGCTGTTGGACTTTCTGACTGGAAGACTTCGGGAAGTACGGGTCAGCAGCAACACATACAGCACCATCACACTGAACAATGTGCCCCACAAGGATGTGTGCTTTGCCCCCTCCTCTTCACTCTGCTGACACACGACTGCAAAAAGTCACACAACTCCAACCCAGAGTTGGCACCAGCGCAGCGCTGACGAGGGGGCGGCTGAGGTGATGAAAGGGGGCGATGACATAGCACAGAGTAAAAGTAAAATAAAAATAAAAAATAAAACCTTTTGTGGCCTATTAACGTATTTGTAGGACCGATATTATTACAACTATTAGAATACAGGGTTCACACAGATAGATATTTGTGAGGTAGGTCAGCGGAAGTTTTTTTTTTTTTTATTATTAATATTATTGTTTGTTTTTTAAGTGCAAGGTCTAGAGATGTGTTTTAGAAGCTGAATTTCTATGAATTTGAGTGCTGTCTTTTAGAATGATGTAAGCTATTATGCATGAGAATTATGCACAAGAAGCTACTAAAGACCTGAAACGAGAGCGCAGCATTCAAGACATTGGGTAGTGCATTTACATTGAAATACAATGGAAAAGAACAGCAGCGGAATGAAAATGCATTCTGACTGAATCAACCTATTAAAAGCTACTTAGCAAATACAGACGGTAGAGTGTAAATAAAATAAAATCACATAACCACCCAATTAAAAAATCTGACATCCAGGAAATAGAAATGTTAGCAGTTTTAGGCAGCAGTTTTAACACAAATATAGACAAGAGATACCAGAAATACTTAATTGTGTATCCTTTACAATGAAACACAAGCTCATTGTGACCGATTCCGTGACATTATACATTCCCATTTAACAGATGCATCATTTTAAGTTAGAACAACTTGAACAGCAACAAACAATAACAATACAGTGAAATAATGAATCTACGATAATTTAGCCCTCTATTAAACAATAAAAAAAAATATTACATCACAGCTTACTCAGTAGTGCTGCTTTTTTAGTTGCACCGCTTGCGCGGGAATTTGGTAGAGTAACAATTAAAATGCGACTCTGTGAAACGGACTGTCCTAAATTCTTGCTATAGTACCATAATATTAATGCTATAAAGCTTATGCATTTGGCAACTATATTTTTTAAACAGACCATTATATTTCATAATTAAAATCTATTTTCACACAGGGGACGGGATAGCTGGTGACACCCTGCTTCAGCCTCCTCATTAAGTTTGTGGATGACACAACTGTAGTGGGTTTCATTAGCAACAGAGGTGAGACAAACTACAGGAACGAGGCTAACCGCCTGACCGGGTGGTGCAGTGACAGTAATCTCTCTCTGAATGTGGAGATGATGAAGGAGATTGTTGCTGACTTCAGGAGAGTGCACACTCAACAACTCTGACCATCAACGCTGCGACTGTGGAGAGAGTGAGCAGCACCAAGTTCCTGGGTTTGCATATCACAGAGGACCTCTCTTGGACTAACAACACCACGGCACTGGCCAAGAAAAACACAGCAGTGTCTCTACTTTCTCTGCAAACTGTGAAGAACCAGAGCCCCGGTCACAATCATGTGCACCTTCTACAGAGGCACTACTGACCCCCATCCCCCCCCCCCCCCAAATTTTTTTTTTTTTTTTGTCTCGGGCACCACTGAACTCTAAATCCCCTTCCCCGAAATTTTTAGAAATTCACAATTTTGAGAAATAAAGTTGCAGTTCTGAGATTTAAAGACACTTTTTTAAGGCTAAAGCCTTCAATACTATACTGTGGCTGAGATATAGAGAAGTGAAAAGAAACAGAAATATAAATACGATATTTCCTTGGAGGGACTGTATATACACTATGTTACTGCTTTACACAAAGAGAGATAGAGAAATTCAGAAAGACAGAGGAAGTCAGCCTGCAAGTCTCCCTGGTTCGAGTCGACAGCTCTGTAGGTGCTGTCTTACACATGTCAACAGAAATCTGCAAGGAGGAGTAGAAGTTCTGGGAGCTGAATGTGAACATGTTTGAATTAGCACATTTCAAATCTTCCATCCAGGCATGAACCATGGCCTTTGGTGGAGGACTGTCCTCAGATAAGTTTTTCCTTTAATTGGATTGGGCAGTAGGCAGAACCTGAGTGGTTTTCGTGTTCTTTTGGCTACAGACATGTCGGCCTCACCGGAGGAGGTGGTTGGATTTGTGAATGGCGGAACAATTCTTCTTCAGAATGTCACTTTGGATCTCTCTTTCTCTTGCTCATACCCACACACTTTCACACAGCCTCTCTCGCTTTCCCATTTCCCAGTTTCAATCCGATGTGTGAACTTGAAAATTGCCGCTATTTTAGCATCATTACATATGAGCACTTAGTGTAGGAACACTGTCGATCACAAACCCTCTTTTCCAAGCTGGCTGCCTTTCTCCCTCTTGCTCTCCCTTCTTCTGTTTGTCTTAAGTTTCTCTTTCAGCTTAGTCAACAGCTTCTTTTCTACAGCTCCAACCTGTAATTCAAAAGCCTGTGATGCTAAAGACTGACTCTTTACTCAGTAACAAACAATCCTACATTATGATTAGGTCCAGAATTGAAGATGTACACACGTTCAGCGCAATTAACGTCATCCCTTTGTCCGTGTGTGATTAAAGAAAGGCGCGACGATAGGTAATCAGCCAAAACGAGGAGGACAGAATATGCCTTTGACTGACCTCAACAGCTCCTCCACATTTAATTAGCTGATGCCAGCAAATGATTTTAAGCATGGTGTCTAATCTGGGGGCGTTAATCCCATAAAGCCTCATTGACCCGCAGGCATTTGATGATACAAGATTGCCTTTGATGATAGTGCCATCGCCCACTGACTTGCGAAGGGCGCACACATGTTCACACACAAAAAAATAAAAACCAATATATCACTATTCACACCATTGAGGCAAATGTATGCAAATATTCCCATCGTTGGCGTCCGGCAGAGATGATTAATTTTTTATTTTTTTTATCTTACAGTTTTGATCTGCATTTGCTCAATACATGTGCGTGTCTGCAGTCACACCTGACGGAAATGTGAAATGATGTTATCATCTCTCTAGGTGTATCATCAGCGTGAAAATTGTATTTAAACATCATAAACTGAAAATAAATAAAAAATTTAAGAGGTGATAATCGGAGCATTCAATCAGAGCTGCAATTTCTGCCTCTCCTCCGATGAAGCAACGGACGCTTCATTTTGTAACGAAGAGCTATAATAAATTAAGATTAATCTCTTGATAAATTGCCACAAATAGACTACAAAAGGTGTCCGAGATGAGATATAAGCTGTCGTCTCTGGCCACCTGCTAACATTCCCAGCTTGCGTGAAAGCACCAGTGATTCACTCTGGATTGCAGGCATTATAGAGGTCCAAACCAATAACTGCTTAGAGTTCACACATTCCTATGAAATGAGCTTATAGAAGCAGAGGAATAAGGAGAGGGGAGAGAGATTGTGAAAGAGAGGAAGTAGAGCGAGTATCTGTTTTACTTTTAGCCGACTTCAACCCACGCAAGCCATGCGGTAATGATCATAAATACTTGTTTTATGCACACAGTAGTTAATATCGATCCGTCCACATAGATCACCTTCACCGCTTGGGCTGACTCAACGAAAGAATCTATATTCAAACAAATCCATTTTCAGCAGCAAAAGTGAAGGTTTTATTGGCTCTGAAGGTCTTCCTTATTTTACTGCTTTGCAAGTGATGTTAAAAGAAAAGGCTGCGAAGGGAAAGTGCAGCCCTGTGTGAAGTTCAAAGCTGGGAATGGTACATAAAAACAGGATGAAACCGTATAAACCGTGCCCAGTCTGTCTGATACGCCAATGAAAAGCTCCGTGCAGCCTGTCTTCTCTCGGGAGAGCGTTTTGTTTATTCTGATTTCATGTTTGTATGTGGGTGTGAACCCTGTTAGAAGCAGCATATAGGCGAACAATGTCAAGCTAGCTTGGATGGGAAGCTAAATGGTGTTTGTAGCTGCCGACATTGTTAGACACCGTTTTGAAAGGCTGATTGTATTTACATTGACAGGTTCACAGCTCCAAAACTTATTCATTTCCTGGGGCCATTGTTTCTTTGAGTGATCTGTATGTTGACGTTAGCCTTCTTTGGTGTCTCACTATAAATCATCATATTGGGATTTACATAGTAGTCACAGTGAATTCAGTTGTGTTATATAAAGAGCAAAATGTATGATGTAAAAAATATCTAAGTGATCATTTGTTTTTATGCTAACAAATAGGTTTAAAAGCAACAGGAGTCCCAGAAGGAAGCACACTTACAAGAGCTTGGGATGGATGTAAAATAAGCTCTGAGAGGATAGGGCTCATATTGCTTTACATGATGAGCTGTCATGAGATAAACAAGTGTTAATGTTTTCATTTAGAGCTTAGATAATTGTTTCACACGTTCAAGTAAGCAAAGATTGGATGTTTTCATTCGTTAAATAAGATTCCAAAAGGGTTTTCTGTAGCGATGCCATAGAACAATAGAAAATTTTTGATAGCCAGTTCTTAAAATATCTTTTTGACAGGAATCTTTATTATTTCATCCATTTAACAGCTTTATTTACATTTCGTGAATGTGTCAAACAGTACCATCTGTGCCACCCACGCTGCCTCTTCATACGTTACATGCATATTAAGAGAACATTGATCTTTGGGTAATATAAGCTAATAGGTCTTTGTCTGCCAGGACAAGTACAATTTGACATCAGCCTAAATGGAACGGCTGATATCAAATAATGCCATTAAGCTTTCATCATCTTTCTAGTGATCGCGAACACCTTGATGAGGGCCTAATGCCCAAGCTATTCATCTTAATTAGACTCTGTAAATGGCATTTACGTGCAAGTCCAGTGTTTTGACATGTTCTGTCTTTAACTAACAATTCATCCATTTTACACAGTCAGAAGTAATGAAAAGCTTATTGTCAGAGCCGAAACACCTGAGAGTTTATACTAGAGCGTGAGAAATGCTGTGTATACATTCAATTGCACTCCAGTGGGACTATTTCAAAGAAGGGGTTTTACTCAGTTCTTTTTCTAAAAAGTTGGACAGACAACAATTTGAAAACACCTCGGTTGATGCACAACAATATAAACAACCTACCTTTTGAAAACCTTTTTGTTATTATTGACTAGAGAAGACCTGAAAGTGCTTTGAAGGAATCAAAGTGTTTTCTTCCTGAACAATCTGAAATGTGTTTCCACACTTTTATTGGTCATTCTCAAAGAATTGAAATGTCCACTAGCTTGTCACCTTCCTCAGTGACATTCACCTCAGTTCACTCTTCTTAATATTGGCCTTATTAATAACAGGCAATTTATTAACCAGCAATAACCACCTTTAGCTACGGCTTTCTATAATACCATCTAAAATGTATCCAAATGATTATTATAACCCCAGAGTACAGTATAGTAGGTTCATTAAAACATAGCTATCTATTAAACTCTGTTAGTAATTTCAAAATCCTTATGATTGACTTGTTTGTTTCACAGGACATTAGTGTGGTGCGTTGCTTCTCATTAAAGCCTAGGAAGAGACAATTCATTATGTGTCAAATCCTGTAAAGAATACAAGTGAAAACAAATTAGAGTGTCACCAATACCATACATGTTACCAAAAGTGTATTGCATTTATTATGAATGTATTGACAGTATTAAAATGATACAAAGCTTCCAGTGAGACCGGAAGAAAATAGGTCTTAGAAAATAGTACAAATTGTACAGTACAAAGTTATTTAAAAACAATAAATATGTGATGAAAATAGTTATTCTACAGAGAATTGAAATTGCATGTTCTTTTGTACTATACTGCATATTGTTAAAATATAGTGAACTACTAAAATCGAGAGGTGTCTGTTTAATTCCTGCTTGTAACTGTCAAACTAGAGTTATTGGCGCTCCCTTTTTAAATCTTTAATGACCCCTGTACTGGGGGTCTCATCCCCAGATTTTCTCAGGTATTATTAATGGGATTATTATTCACTGTATAATTGGAATGAGCAGCGTTTATATTCATTGTACAAACATTTGAATGTAATAATTCTGGTGGAACAGTTCAGCTCACAAGAAAATTGCAGAAAGCACTAGTCATTCATTGTGATGGCATTGCAACATTTTACTGACCTATAGCCACGTTCATAAAACCGTAGGAAATTGTTATGCATCAGTCTCTTCATCTAAGAGAAAGAAATGCAGAAAAAGACAGGTCTTTATATGTTTGCAAATTATGTTTTTCATAGACACCCACAACCACACATTCTTGCCTGTGAAAGATCTAATAAATTTCAGCTGCTCCTTCATAACAGCTGCTTCTACACTGAATACTTCTGATGACTGAGAGGAGTATTGGGCTGTTTTAAGGCAGTTTATGAATGTCCCACACTCAATGACTAGCCTGAATGACTAATAAAATATAAGTTATTGATTTCTATTATAACGTCTGTGAAATGAACAGTCTATGTGGTTTTCAGCTGGCAAAAGCAAAGCAACTTATAGAGTAATACAAGCTACCAATTAAACCCTTGCATACAGTATACACATGGACACTACCATTCAAATGTTTGGGGACTGTATAAGATATTTTTTTAATGTTTTTGAAAGTAGTCTCTTTTGTTTAGCAAGGTTAAAAAATAACAGTTTTCTACTTGAATGATGCAAAACTGAACTTTCAGCAAACATTACTCCAGTCATCAGTGTCACATGATCCTTCAGAAATCAGCTCAAAATGCTGATTTGCTCCTCAAGAAACATTTCTTACTATTTTCACAGATGAAAAAAGGTGGTGCTGCTTCATATTTTTGTCTTTCCAACTTTTTTTGAACTGTCTATTCAATTTTTTCAGTTCATATAGGCCTATATTTTCTGGCTGGTGTCCCAAAGGGTTTGGAGTTCAGTACAAGTGCTGCTGATGAGGAATAGAGTGGGGTCACGAATTCCCTCTGTTACTGTGGTGCATTTGAGCAAAGCACTTTGCCTAAAATTACTTTTGAAGGAACGTCTCTGCAATTGGCTTACTGTCTCTTCAGATAAAACTGCCCACAAAATGACAAATTTAATTTAAGCTAGTACCAGCGTGGGCTGATGGTTGTCTGAGTCTTGAGGCCAAATGCAAAGATTAAAGAGGCAAACATTAAGACACTGCTCTTTATTATGTTACAACATGAATTGTAACAGCTTTAAATCAGTTTCTAGTTTTCCAAGAACAACAAGCAAAGGCAAACATTCTAAACCTTAAAGCACTCTAATGTTAATTTTTTTATGTTGTTAACCAGTTGTAAAGAACACAAGATCATCACTTCATTCATGTGCTGTCCTTCCCTCTGTCACTTTTAAGAGTATTGAACAACAGTGTATTCTTTGAATACAAAAATGAAATAAAATCAATAGAACTTTTTGCATATACAGTAATTGTGGACAAACAACTCAGGGGCACACGTTCTTGGTTTTGTTGGATGAACACTTTTGGTTGGATGAACACTTTCATACTTTTCACATTTTTAGACACTCCAGCATAGACTTGAAAGATATTTTACAGATTCCTACTGTTACAGCAGGACCATTGTCAGTGTTGAAGAGCCCATTCCATTTTTGTCCTTGGCTCTGTGAATTTAAGCAAAGTCATTTATTATACCATGGGATTTACAGCACTGTTGCTTCCAAACAATCCACAAAACAATCTTCTGAAACCATCCTGGTCCAAACCCAAAGCTAGGATGTCCTTCTCTTTCTGTAATCACAGGATAAATGCTGCTGGGTTCACTACAGGAGGCAAAAAGATAGCTAAAGGAAGATAATTCATTTCCAGCATGTTCTGGATAGAAAATGTCAATGCATTTCGGTCCTCGAAGAAGCGGCTTTGCTTGGCATATTCACAGTAATTTTGTCTGCAATGTTTCCCGTCTTCAGACCGACATTTCTTACAGGGTCCTTCAGGATTGTTTTATGTTGACAATGTTTGTTATGATCAAGTAGATGCATTCGGTACTTAAACTCATCATAATTTTATTATAACCATTTCATGGTCTCTTCACAAAGGAAAATAAGATTTCAAAAGGCTGTTAAAAAATCAATTTACTTGATTTCATATGTTTCATCAGACTGACTTAAGAGGCTTTATGTGTGGACAAGCCCTACGGATATATTTAGGTATTCATTTATGAGCATTCTCAACAAATATTTACCCGGCAAAATAAACCCTCTATCTGATGCTAGAGATATAAATAATGTAAAATGTTTTGCCCACAGCAGAGCTGTCTCTACGCAAATAAACACCATGGTCATGAAGAAAAAACTGAGCCAGTGATTGCCGGTGATGATTGAGCTCAACGAAATGTATTGCACACATGTATGAACACAGGAGGAGTCTTGGGGAGTCTTATTGTCTGGGGCGACTCCTCCATGTTTTTTTTTTTTTTCATTCATTCACTGACCACCATCCGTCAGTCTTGAAATATTCAATTAGGTGCAGTGATTGTACTTAAACAGACCTTGAAAGGTTTGTTTTCCCCCAAGCGAATGTCAAGGATAATTGCGCAGGTGCGTGAGGAGATTCATGCGATTTGATGAGCATCCCACATGAGGGTATACAATGTGTTTGTGTTTTTTTTAAAGCTACAGCTGTAGTCCTGTACAGAGGAAGTTGTGTGCACTGGCTGCACTAACACATAGTGGCTGTAATTGAGTGTGGCAGGTAGATATTGCTGACAGAGGCGGGAAGCTGGAGCATAACACAAGTGTCCTGCAGCTGTCACAGCAGACTGTGTATTGCCTAGCGCTCCTCTGTGTGTAATCATAACTGTGGTTGTTTTTTCTGTACCGCCGTGGGCCCCTTCACACAGCAAAAGGCCTGTCCGGTCTGACCAATAGACCGCAATCAGTATCTCACCCACTCGAAAAGCCACGCAGCAGGCCTGAATGGAGCGTTAAGAAACACAGCCAAAATAGCTGCCCAAGCTGAGGTCGGCGGAGAAATTAATCTTATTTTTTCCATCTCCAGTTTTTCGTTTCTGTTTTTGTCTCTCTGTCTGGAGATGTGAAGATAATTATTGACAGTCATCTAGCTCAATTAGTTTCTATTTTTATTTACACAGAACATGTCTTTGCATCTTAAAACATCTTTTTTTTTGGTGTCAAAGAAAACAACTGTGATCAACAAACATGGGCTGCATGATAAATCGCATGTGATTGTCATCCGCATCTCGTCAGTAAAGCCGATTCTGTGATTAATAGTACAAGTAAATCTCCATCACATGCTTTCAGATGGAAATTATTCAGATGCATTTAATACACAGAGCCATAGATCATTGACAAGCTATGTTATCTCGCGTTCATTAGATAAATCGCATTCGACTATGTACGCAATATTGCGTAGCTTGTCAGTGTTAGCGTTTTTATTAATGCCATTTATGTTTTTGTAAATACAGCACATAGCACTAGTCAACTAAATGAATATAACATGACAAAGATGAATGCACTTTTGGAAGTTGAATGTAAGAGAAATGTCATTTTGGAACTTTCATGATGTTCAATTCATGATGAAATTTTATTTTATTGCTGTAATTAATTTATAGAATTAACAAGATAGCCTGTTGAATTCATTATTGAAGCGATAACTGATGAATGTACTTTTAGTCCAGTGCCTGCATATAAGATTAGTATTGACCAAGTTCAGAGGCTGTCATATGTGGATCAACTTACTATGATGTTTATTTTCATCAGTTTCAATAAGAAAAATAACTTTGATATTGATTCAGTGGTTTCTGTTGATGCATGCACATTCTGACTTCCCAGACATTACAACAAAATAAAATAAAAACCTGGACAAACCATTCACTCTTGTTCAATGCAAATGCCATATGCTGGAATATGAGCAGTCATTTATTCCATCATCACCCAGGTGGTGATAGGTTGCGGCAAAGTACTCAAGCTCGCAAGCAAACACAGTGAGAAGATTTGTGTGTGCTCATATCCAAAGCGCGCAAACCCGCGCATCAGAATGCATGCAAATATTACAATTTCTCAGAAGTATTGTTTGGACAAATTCAAATTCAAACATTGTCAAAATTATTGTCTTTGTAAGTATCATACCCTTGATTGAAAGCTTTTCTTACTTTAATAAAGAATATTCTTTAATTTATACAGTCCATTATGCAACGCTGTTTTAAATTTAATGATTTTATTCCGTTTTTGTACCTAGAAACTAATGCTAGACCTAGGCTACCTAAAAAAAAAAATAAAAAAAAAAGTTATTTTATTTGTGTCTTTACTCTATTGTATTTATTTGTGCTTTTGCTTGTAGTTAGAATATTCTTAATAATATATGATAAAATAATTATTTATTTTTTATTTGAAAGTATAGTTTTTCCATAAACATAGCACATACTGAACCGTACCGAAACCGTGACTATGAAACCATGAAACAAACCGAACCGTGAAAAAGTTGAATCATTCCACCCCTTGGCGCAGGTGTTTACTCTGGGCCAAGGCTCATTTAAAATGGACTCTGGCAAAGTGGAAAACTGTTCTGTGGTCAGACGAATCAAAATGTGAAGTTCTTTTTGGAAAATTGGGACACCATGTCATCTGGACTAAAGAGGACAAGGACAACCCAGGTTGTTATCAGCGCTCAGTTCAGAATCCTGCATCTCTGATTGTATGGGGTTGCATGAGTGCGTGTGGCATGTGCAGCTTACACATCTGGAAATCCAGACGTCGTCTCTTTCAGGGAAGACCTTGCATTTTGCAACATGACAATGCCAGACCACATACTGCAGCATTTACAATATCATGGTTGCGCAGAAGAAGGATCTGGGTACTGAAATGGCCAGCCTACAGTCCCATAGAAAACATTTGGTGTAAAGAGGAAGATGCGACAAAGAAGACCTAAGACAGTTGAGCAACTAGAAGCCTGTATTAGACAATAATGGGACAACATTCATTTTCCTAAACTTGAGCAACTTGTCTCTTCAGTCCTCAGACGTTTGCAGACTGTTGTAAAAAGAAGAGGGGATGCCAGACAGTGGTAAACATGACCTTGTCCCAACTTTTTTGAGATGTGTTGATGCCATGAAATTTAAAATCAACTTATTTTCCCCTTAAAATGATACATTTTCTCAGTTTAAACATCTGATATGTAATTTGTGTTGTATTCTGAATAAAATATTGAAATTTGAAACTTCCACATAATTGCATTCTGTTTTTATTCACAATTTATACAGTGTCCCAACTTTTTTAGAATCGGGTTTGTATATATATATATGGCATCAAAAATTATGAAAATTCCTGGATTAGTTGACAAATTACTCAGGAAACCTACCAGATAAGTTTTTCAAAATAATAATCTCCTGATGCAAAGCAGGGGGCCAAACATTATCACTAACCATCAAGTATCTTGTGCACCACTTTGCAATCTTTACAAGGTAGATTGCATAATACTCTGTGTAACTGTCCTATATCTTCATCTTCATCTGTACTATATTCTACTCTTTGATGTAATATGTCATCAGATTGCCTGTCATCCTGTCCCACCGCACTTAACAGAGAATATGTTTTTCATGCCATTCTTATCTGTCTCTTGCCATTGAGGATTATTTTTTAATTATGTCATAATCCCCCCCATAAAGGAGATTTGAATGGGGCATAACAGGCAGATGTGACCTCATTACTTACAGGACGCAGGCCCTGCAGTCTCACTCTGTTATCATGGAGACGTCGCAACAGTGACGTGATTATGGCACAAGCTCTTTTCTGAGATGCTGACAGAGTTTTATACCCCAGGGCTTTATTTGGCAGTCTCTCGCCTCACATCTTACTGTCTCTTGTGTGCGTCGTGCCAAATGTTGCTTTTTGACAGCACCACATGTAATATTTCACGCCTGCTTTGGATTCGTGCCTGCTTGTCGTGCAGGTCAGAGTTTGCGCTCAAATGTAAAAAAAAAAAAAAAAAAAAAAAAGGAAAATTAGACAAGCATGTGTTTGGAATTCTTTTCTTTTTTTGTTTTCCAAAAATGTATTCCGTTTCAACAGATGTTTATGAGACTTGGCACTGAGCAGGATCTTCACGGGCTGTTGGCAGTGATTAAGACAAATTTCAGTTTTCAGCTGCCGTTAATTTTATATGGGCATCGCTGGCATGTACAGTAAATGATCTTTTGGATGTTCAGGGTTGTTTCTTGGGGTTAAATTGTGCCTTAATTTCAGCATTCAAAAGGGAGTAAGAAAGTAATTAAGCAGCTTTTAGCCATTAGTCCATTCCACTTTCTATATACTCCAGTCCAGTTTTATTCATCACATATTCTGTCTCCATTTAGCAAGTGTACTCACTCTGAAAACATTTGAGGTTCATTACATTAAGTAGGGGTGCACAAAATTAGTACTGTATTGGTCGATAATAGAGATTCTTTCATTTATTAGTAATGGTCAGCATTGGAAATGTAATTTGCCTGCTAATATTCCATTTTCTTTACATTTAGATTGTCTTTAATTGAGTATTGGATCATGGCAAATGTAATCTTTTAAAGTGACTAATAATTTAATAAGATTGTTCAATGCAATCTTAGAATATCTGAAAATGAATATCTGTTTTACATACTGTTTCATACACTTTCTGATGTAACTAAATGTATCTAGTTGCATCAGAAGATGTAGGAAACAGTATGTAAAACATACACATATGCACACACTATATATATATATATATAGTGCTCCTTTGGCTCAGTGGTAGAGCATTGCGTTTTTGAACCTTGTGTTTTGAACCTTGTAAATGTTGACATATATACTTATATAGCCCTATTACACAAGGGTGTAAATATATGTCATTTTTGTTGGAACAGATCAGTCAAAAAAATGTGAGTGGGTCTTCAAGTCTCTCTGTGCTACTGACAATTTTATACCCTAAAAGAAAATCTAAGCATTTTGTCTCAGTGACTGTGCACTGAGCACCCTTTGAATGTGAAATTGGATATAAATGTAAATGTGAATGCAAACCATATTATCAAAACACGCTTCGTTAGAAACCTTTCCTAAGGTGTAAAGTAAACATCTTTGCAGATGAGGAATGATAATTATGTATTGTGGAGCAAGATTCCCATGTTGTTCCAGTGGAGGAAAAAAGGGCTTTGGTTTGAATGTGGTAATAATAACTGTGATTAATTTATGTGGTTTTCTCTCTCTCTCTCTCTCTCTCTCTCTCTCTCTGCTTTTCACAGTGCTTTGTTTAAGGAGAGTGAAAATGAATTGCAAGTTGATAGGTGTAAAATAAACCCAAATTGCAATGTGGTGTGAAAGAGGTTGTGTTTTTCCTGTCTAATGAATCTGGCTGGTCGCCATCCCATTTCAATGGGATTTAAATCCACGGCAAGGGTAAAAGTGAATGTTTTGCCTCCCCATCCTCTACAACAAATAATGAAATAATTATCATTTACACTGGCAAAGGATTGCATTGTGCACCAGAAATGAATGCTGAGCTACGTGAGGGCACTACAGAAACTGTCTGGCAACTTAAGAATATGTATTATTACTGTACGCTCTCTCTGTT
Source organism: Carassius gibelio (assembly GCF_023724105.1). Taxonomy (NCBI): domain Eukaryota; kingdom Metazoa; phylum Chordata; class Actinopteri; order Cypriniformes; family Cyprinidae; genus Carassius; species Carassius gibelio. The sequence continues at coordinate 23,202,541 of NC_068396.1, forward strand.
TTTTTTTTTGTTTTTTTTTTCACATTCTCCTCCCTCTCATGCACTCACTTATCTCCTCTCTTATCTCTTAAGAAACATATTCAGCTGCCGCTTCATTCATTAATCATTATATTTTTACTCTTAAACCCTCAGAGACCAAAACATCAATATTGATGATGTACGTTCTTCTTTCCCCTTTAAAAGTGTGTTTATGAAACCACTGGTTACAAAAATCATATTTTCTTGCATATTTTGTTTTTCGGGGTGAATTTTGGAAATGAACCTTCATGACCCTGAAATATTTCTACACCTTATTGACCTGGTTGAGCTGCCTATAAAGTACTTGAATAAGAATATTTATATTTTCTGTTGCTTTGACCTTTACAAAAGTCTTCAGTAAGCTAGAAGGCCGAAGCACTCAAATAGTGAGTATTATGACTATTCCCATGCTTTTATCATGTTATTCTTTAATGTGAAGTGGATGAATGTACCGGCTTCAGCTGTCATCAAGTGCGCTATCATTAGCACAGAACATTCATTTACTATTTTAATGATGTGTTTTGTTTTCCTTTTGGGTTGTTTGTTTAAAAAGAAGGTCTTGCTTTGAAGCATAAATTGGAGTTAGTTATTTAGTTATAGTTCTCAGGTCTATTGTTGCCATCTGCATATTGTTGCATTATGCATAGTCGCCCAGGCACCATTTATACATTTACGATAATGCTGTAATTAGTGAAAGATGAATGCAACTGTTAATGATTTTAACAAACATTCAGGCTTCCAACCCCTAATCAGCGTGAACATTTTTCAGAAATAGATTGTTCCTCTCTAGCAAGTCCATCACACCCCCTTGATCCTCTCTGTGTTCAGGGGAGGGGAAACGGTCGACCGCTGGAACACAGAACATGTCTCTTATGGGAATATTTGGCTAGTTTTAAAAGGTCAGGCACTCTGGCACTAACCCCAGCCATGGAAACTCTCTGCTGACACGGCCTCCTCCTCCAAATCACTTGACTTTCCGCTTAGTGCTTGTGCTCTGAATGCTCTTCTCGCCTGAAAAACAAAGGTTTGTTCTGCTTTCTTGGATGTGCTGATTGCAACTTTCTATATTCTGCTTTCCAGATTACTTCTATTTGTCCTGTTCCAGCTCCATCTGTTGGCTTGGCTGTGGAGCAACTTGCTAATGAAGTCACTATTTAGAGAGACATTCCATTATTGGACTTCTTCTTAATAGCCTTTTTTAAAAATATAACCTGCTCGGTTGTAGATAAGTAAGGCCCGTTGCTCAGAATTTAGACTTTATGTCTTGTTTTCCATTGTTGTTGGTGTTTTATTGTGCTTTTTTTATTATAGCAGTGTTGTTCTCAGGGTCTATTTGAGTCTTTTATGTAATCCCCGTCTCCAGGACTCGAAAGCCCAAAATTAATGTTTGCGCTCATCCCGCGCTTGTTTATCAGCAGAGCGGAACAATGGGATTTCAAGGTGCTCTGTCAGTGGAATTCGTATGGCTGCTTTATTTTCTGTTTGTTTTTTTTGTCTGTCTTGAAGACAAGGGACTTTATTGGATGTGCAATGCTGCATCCAGTGTTGTTTTTCATCTCTTGGAGAGGTGGTGGCTGCTCTCGTTCACTGTACACTGGATTTCTCAGCTGAGAGTCCGCAGAGGACATTTTGAGCAGACTGTTGTAATAACGTGTAGCGAAGGAACATTAGCTGCTGTCGTGAAGCATGCCAGGCCTGGAGTTTGAGCTGCTTCCTTCAGCCTCTGCTGGTGAAGTGAATCAGTAGCGCTGAGCTGACAAACATAGACCAGTAGTTCTACAGATTTTGTTTTGAGATGGATGGCGCTGGCCAATTATGATTTTGTCTTTCATCATTCCAAGCTGCTATTGGGCAAAATTACAAGGAACTAAGAGATCGTTCCAAAACAAATAGACAATACAAACTTTTCCAAAAGAACCGAAGTAGTGCCTAAAGTTTGTTTAAAGTTATACTTATCTCTGAAACTTTATTTTTAAAGTTTCTGATGTATTTCTTTTTTGTTAGTTTTTTTTTTTTGTGTGTGTGCCAAAGTCAATTTTCAGATTACAGTAATAAACTTTAAAACAAACAATCAATAAGAATAATACACAACTTACAATATAATCAGTATGACCCAGACTATATTAAAGATTAAATATGGATGTATTTGCAAAAAGGACATGATCACAATATAATAATAATGTGCATATAATAATAGATTTTAAGAACGTATTTTTAAAACTTCTGAAAACAATTTTGGTTCTTTATTTTTAAAAGCAAAATCATTTGAGAACCTCTGCTCTGAATAGCCTGAAAATCACATCAAATAATTGTCCTAGTAAAATGGTGTTGAGCTAATCTGTGATTTGCAGTACAAGGCATGTAATATGGTTTTATTGCCCTGTCAGTGCACATTACTGTGTCTCACCGCCACAACAATGCCTAAACTGTGCAAATTGCTGTTTGCCTGAGACATCACCTTTTCAAACAAACAGAATCTCACCCAAATGAAAAATTGATTCTAAAGCAGATTGTTTTCATGGACAGATAATGGGGTGCACTCAAGCTGTCTGCGTGATGCTTTGAGGCTTCAAATACATGAAATGACTTATAATTTCAAATGAATTACCATTAAAATGGCAAGGCTTGTTTATGTGTCTGTTTCCATTGTACCCTCCCCATCTTTGACATCACTAGTGTTGAATTGTGTCTGTCTTATAATTATAATAGAAGAAAAAGCATTCAATATTGAATTTAGCACTGAAGTATTCATTAAATGCAATTGAACCTATTGTGTACTTTTTTCTTTTTTTTTTTATGAACATTTTTTAAACACCAAACAGTAAATGGCATAAGAATGCCAGATAAAACAAAGTGAGCATAAAGTTCTAGGTAGGTTGAGATACAAAAATAAATCGCTTGATTGCAGGGAATAATGCTAAGTGCAAAAATAAATAAATAAATAAAAATAAACTAAATAAATAAAATGCAAGGCACCATCTAATTGTGCATCGTAAGGATTGCAAAGTGAGCTGGCATAGCTTATAAAAGAAAGCAATAAATGCTTCTCCTATCTCTGGTGGTTGAAATCAAAGGTTGTGTGTCCAATAAAATTCTTCAGAATTGTATTTATCCTAGTTTTTTGCACAGCAAATTAATCTGTGTACTTATTAACCTTAATTTGCATAAGTGCATGATATAAGACTTGAATAAAAGCACTGTTGTGGCTGTTCATTGATTGAATGTTTCTCCAGGTTTAATAACTGCTCATCTATGTATAAGTGTTCATCAAACAGCACTCACTGCCATCTAACAAATGCCATTATAGAGCTCTGCTGACATTAAAAGGCCTTTATATGGCAGAAGAAATCCAGTGTTTTAACATGATGTGCAAATCAAAAGACTAGTAAAAGGGGAGATTCCCAAGGTCATTATCCTCCAGCTGGTCATATTGGGCTTTAAACATCTTCTCCGATTGCTAGTGAGATGCACTTGCACTTATATACATCATTTTGAAGATATGAACTACATTTACATTTAGTCATTTAGCTGATTATTTTATTCAAAGCGACTTAGAAATTAGGACAATGGAAGCAATCAAAATCAACAAAGGATTTTTATTATATAATAAATAAATAAAAATATATCAGATAGTATAAAAAAGAATAAAGCCAGCTATATATAACAGATATATATATATATAAATATAAAGAAACCAAATACTTTATTTTACCTTTTACCTTATTAAAGGAATTACCTTTGCTTTACACTTTGGTTGGCACACTTGTTTTGCCATTTATCTCAAACTCAAAAATGTCATAAAAATATCAGAGCGGCTGTTTTCTCAGAACTAAATTAAACTTCTGTTAAATATTTTGATGGAATTTGTGCTTTTGCTCACTTAAAAACAAATGCCACTTGGTTTTATATTTTGCTATCTAATGCAATACATTCATACAATTTTAAATGAATAGTTCATCCAAAGAATGAAAATACTCTCATTATTTATTAAACTGATGTTATTCCAAACCCTTTTGAGATTTTCTTTTTCTTTTTCTGTTGAACATAAAAGGGCATAATTTGTTGAATATCTGTTTGTGAGAATCACAATCCAATTGCAATCCATTGTATTAAGAAAAAAAAGATGTATTCTTAATGGTGCAAGACTGTCAGCCAAAAAAAAAAAAAAAAAATTCCTATACATTTAACATGTATTCAGGTTTTGGTGGAAAAATAACATGTTATTGAATCAATTTTATAGTTAAATTGCATTGTCTGCCTTAGCTCCACTGTACACACCAGTCTGTCAGATGGCAGAAATGCACTTTTTATGTTGCTTTGTCCTAGCCCAAAAAAGTCAATAATCAGTAACAATGATCAAACTATTTAAAAATAAATAAACGCATTTAATAAAGCTTGAGTTTAAAGTAAGTTACAAAAAAATAAGCCAGTGGAATAATATATATATAAAAGCACTGATCAGAACTCGGTACTCAGTTTCACTTCCCATATTAAGAGCCACAACTTTCCACAGCTCTGAAACATTCTGAACTCCAAGCATTGAGTGAGTGAATGCTCCCTGCTGGCCCCACAAACACCATTTCCATCAGCATGCAGGGGGTCTCCCATCCAAGAACAGGCCAGGCCCAAACCTGTTCTGCTTTATTGGATTGCCAGCACTTGGACACTTGGCAGTATGTGCAATGTTGTATTAGGTTTGATTCTATATTTCAGGTGAAATTATTTTTTTTATTATTATTATTAATGCCATGTGAATGCTAGTTGCAATGTCATGTCAAAATTATGTCAAAAAAAAAAAAAAAAAAACAGGGGAAAAACACAAATCTGGAAATAGTATCATAGAGAGGACCCTAATGTTCCTTAAAATTTTGTATAATTTAAAGATTCTATGACAGGTAAAGGTTCATTTAGGTTGTGAAATGGTGGTCCGACTCCCCAAAAACAATTTCTGAATAATTCAAGATTAAATAGATAAAACAGCTGTTTTGGTTTGTTTAAAAAACTTTTTGACCTTTTTAGAGACCCTAAATTTAAACTTGTCTTAAAAATGGTCCAAACTGTTTTTTTGGAGACTGTTGGGGGGAAATGTTCCATCTAGATATTCAAGTTTGTGTTGATGAAAGAAAATCTACTGTTTGTCCTTGATGTTACAAAAAAATGAAGAATAAATGTCATTGTCTGGTTTTCTTTCAAACATGCACAATACTAATAGGCAGAGTGACATTAGTTCTGGTTTCCGTGTGTCTCGCTCTCCATGTATCCACCGCAGAGAATGGGGAGTGGGTTGTTTGGCTAGTAATCAGCTTGTGTAGTGCTTCATTGTTGCTTGACGTGCTTTCCGCTCCACACCGAGATGTATGACCTTGTCTCTTTCAATAGAGCCGCATTGAGCGACCGCTAAATCTTTCAAACAAAACCTGCCTTGTGTGGAGGCAGGCTTTCCATTAATGAGGGACCACTGTAGGCGCACACTTTCCTGCAGCGTCCAGAGAGATGCCGCATTTCCCCCTCAGCGATAAACAAACGGACGCTGTGATGTGGGCTCTATGAGAAGACCGGAGGGAGGCTAATGGAGGGGCTTCACCTCTCTGTTTCCCCTGCCGCTGTCTAGCCTCACCAACAATAGCCTGGCCAATTACCCACCTGGCCTTTGATTGGAAGGCTGCGGCAGAGAGGGTGCTGGTCATCACAGTGGAGAAGTCACACTTCTCTTTGTCTTGACAGTTATTCCTGCTGCTCTCGTCCACAGGCAAACAAAGTTGGCAGATCAATAGGACCCAGGCCGGGTCTTTGTTCTTAGGCTATAGCAATTGTTGTCTGAAACTCAAGCCGAATGAATTATCATACACCCTACGCAGCAAACTTTGTCAGAGGAATATCAATTGCTGTCCTCGCATATCAATATGTAGCTACCTCATCTTTAACTGTGATCGCCCACACAACTCCTCTACTTCTCCTGAAAATCTATGGCCAGGTCACTTGCCCTTTTTCATTTTTTGACATTTTAATGGGTTAATAAATCTTAGCGTTAAAGTTTGAGAAGTTTGACTTTGAAATTCAGTGAAAATGATGAGAAGAAAACATCCTTTTCTGAAACAGTCGACATGTTCCTAAACAGAATAGGCCGCCTACTCAACCCAGAGTCCTGTAAGCTTGTGTTGAATCCTCTAGACAGCAGACTGTTGTGAATGTCTCTCTTTAACCCTAAAACCCAACATAAGCCTTTCACCTCCGAGGTCTTCTGTTTCCCATAGTCTCTGACTCGTGTTCAGCAGGAGGAGGAATACAGAAATATAATGAAACGTCTTTTTATTTCCCTCCTCCTCCATTTGAGATGTTTAATGTTGCATGAAAGAGCTTTTCTTTCGCAACAGATAATATTCGTGCTTCCGAGTAGAGGTTTGGTTGTAATTATAACCTCAAAGACCTCGTCCTTTCATACTCTAGAATTGATTGTGTTGAATGTTGAATGTTTTTTGTTAGCAGTTGTTTGGTGCTGTTACCAGCGTAACTAAAAAATTGTATTCCTCGTCATTCAAAACATCTCCTGTTGTCTTCTATTGAAGAAAGAAAAGTTTGGATTACCAGGAATGTGGTTTTTCATTTGTGGGTGAACAATCCATTTAATCTTATCAGTGAAATTACTGACAAAAAACGCTTGTTAATGAAGTCTTTAGATTTTTTTTTTTTTCAGCGATAATGAAGATGAGACAAAATGCACATTATGACAGTAATTAAACCATTATATTAAAACATTCTGCTGATGACAATGACTATCACAAGAAAACGTAGACTAAAAGATATTAATAATACACTTACATTGTTATTTGAAGGAGTGAAATCTGGAAAGCATATGATTGTTTCAATAATGTCAGGAATTGCTCTGCCTGAGCTCCATGAAATTAAAGTGAATGAACACAGCAGCTCAAATCGTTCACACATTTCGGTTAAATGTTATTGCGTTTAATATATAAAACGTCCGTTTAGTTTAATTTTGCACTTGTCAAACTGAAACATTGTTTTCATCAGCTGAAATTTTATGACAATTTAGTAACATTGACAAATTAGTTGATAAAACATGATAAAATATTGACTATATTGTAAGGATTTTATTTAATTTATTTATTTATTTTTGTGAAAAGACAAAAACAGTAAGTAAACTGTGTCAAAATAACACTTTCTGGTGCTATTTTGTAAAGTAAAACTGAAAACCTTTTTGATGGTCCTTAAGTCACTGAAAAACAGTCCTGGAACAAATTATGTTGTGAATCTTGTTCACTTTTGTGCTCAATACCAGTTTCGATTTGAATTGAGGTTAGGCTCACATTTTAATTAGCTAGCAGCATCTTGAAGGTTTATGCCAAGTGTTGCAGAGAGGAACAATATTTAAAAGTTGTCTTGAAGTTGTTTTTGTTGTTGTTGTTGTTGTTTGTCTGTTAGCTTCTTAAATTATGAGAGTTTCACATTCTTTTTTTTTTGGTGCTTTGATGACCAAACTCTGAATGAAACTTGTCTCCCTGCATTTGAGAAAGGCTTATTGCAAAACAAAATAATTTGCCACATTGTCAGGCATTATTAGACATTTCCCTTGTTCTATGTTCAGGATCCCTTTGGGTTTCCTGCGCAGGACTTATTTTCTGCTCCTCTTTACATAATATATTGTGATTGAGTCTGAACATTGATTTCGCTGCAGAAATGGATTTATGAATGCTTCTAGGGAGTGCATATCTTCCCCCTCCCCCTGAGGAAAACAGAGGTTAAGTAAATTGAAGCCAACAAGCAGGGCAATAAGGGGGCCAGGTGCCTTTCTTTTATTCACACAGTGGCCAACGGCAGGCTTCAAAAACACACAGTATATTATAAATAAAGGCAGTGGCAATGGAGCGCTCAAGGTGCCTGTGCTTAGCGGATGTTTTATTCTCTGTGCCTGTTCTCTGGGGGCCACAGACAAATCCTGACTACAATGACAGCAGCATTACTGGAGCCCAATGACATGCATGCCGAGACAAAACAGCTAATTCATTCACTGTAATGTGTCCATTTCGGCAAGCCTGCACTAGCTAAATCACATTTAGTGAGGAAGGAATACTTGGTGAGTGATGCAACATGCCAAGATTGATAACCCAGTCATGTCGGAAATAGGGCACTTGTTTATCTTACAGTAAATGATTGATTTGCAGGGTTTTGCAGGTCTTGGATAAGTATAATGTAAATTAAGTAAAATTATACAGGGTGGAAACAACTTTAAATTGAGTAAATAAAAACAGGATTTAAATTTTTAGTGGACTGTCCGTTTAAGTTTGAGGTCAGCTACATTTTGTTCATGTTTTTGAAAAGTGTATCTTATGTTCACCAAAGCTGGAATTATTTGATGATTTTAAATTTGAACAATAAAAATTAAGATTCTGAAGCAAAATAAATCTGCTTCAGTGTAGAATAAATATGTGATTAATTCCAAAAAATCTTATATCAGTTTCTCAGCAGCATTTCTACAGTGTCTGTAATTGCACATAACACACAATCACCCAGAGACACACACAGTGTCTTTTGCATCCAGCTGTTTTTGTTGTACAAGCTTACATATTTATGTTACTTATTAACTTTGAAAAGCTCATTTTCACATTGTTCTTTGTTTGTATGTATGTGTGGCTCAATTGTGTGTCCTGACCCTATTAGATATTCTATGTGTACATCTTTTGCTTTTCTGTTTTATTATGCCACACCACTCACCCCCAAATAACCTTAGAAACTCACTTTAAAGATCAAGATTCAAAGTGTCCTTTGATAGTTTGCAAAAAAGGATACCAAAGGGCACCATATGGTCAGAGCTGCAATTATAATCTTTTATGCCTCTCAGCTAATAATAGCGGATATTCGTTTGTCTGCCTATTACCAACCACACCAGTAAAACAATACAGTTCTAAGTGAGTTCATGCAGTAACTCAGCAACAATTAAAGCAAGTGACTCATTGGTGTGAATCTCTGGCTCGTTAATTTTGAATTGCAGAGACTGGTCATTTTAGCCCCTCTGTAGCTCTTATGAAGCAGTGTTCAGAGAGTCTCACATCTCACCAATGTTGATTTGAATGTGATTTGAAGGGTACAGTGCGGGAAGACATGCTTCTGTCTCAAAAACCATCAAAACATTGAACGGGGGCAAGTGGTTCTCGACCATCTGTCTTAATGACAGACCACCAGGGAAAGAGAAAAATGAAATTTTCCACCCAGGTTGGGAAGGTAGTGGCCCAGAGAGGTCTGTCTGCAAACCATCAAAGCAGAGAATGTGCCTGCCCTTCATCATGGCTTGTCAGCCATATGCCAGCGGGATACGAAACTTTGCCTTTTCCTCATAACTGTTTATTTGTCACTTCCTTCCCCAGCGCTCGGCCTGCCACGCATCAGCACCAATGATTTATGACCTCGTTTAATCAAGCGCTCGTAGAACATGGAAAAAAGAGAGAGAGAAAACCCACCTTTCACTTTCGCTTCTGTGAGCCACTTACACTAACAACAGCGGCCTGGAAAAGTTTTGCGAGTCTCCTCCCCACCTCAGCTCAGTGGGATCAGAGTGCAGTGGCAACTCATATTGAGGCTGTCACTTTTATTGGGGCCATTTGTTTGAAAGCCAGACACCCTGGGAGTTGAGAAGAACAGAGGGAGCGAAAGGGAAAGCAACAAAAAGAAAGGGTTGAATGCAACTTTTGCATTGGCAGGTGACTTTGTCTGAGTTTAGTAGACAGTGAGGATGCAGCTGGAGGTTCCCTGAAGTGAGTTTGGCCTCTGGCCTGAAAAAAAAAAGAACAAGAGAAACAGCAAACATTGCTGTTAGACGTCCACCAGATGCACGCCCCACATACTGTCTCCCCATCGGCTAATATACTCTTTTATTTTTCATCACAGATGTCCTGCTCCGTTTGGAATGTTTATAATTGCATTGGGGGCCTACAGTGAGCTCTCTATACACAAACCAGAAACTCTCTGAGGGGCTGAAGTGCTACTATCATTAAGTTGCCAATCTTTTCAGTGCCATATTAAAAAGAAATATGCAGTGCTCCATTTCTGACACAATGGGTCTTCTTTGGAGTTTACCGGACGTGTGTAGACATTATATGTGTAAATATCATGTCACATGGTTTATTGTTAAATATATTCTCCCTTAGAAACAAAAGGGAAAAACAACAGATCAGAAGAAATTAAATGTATTACTAAAAATTTTCAGAATTAAAATAAAATTAATGATTGTTTTGATACAGGTTTCCTGAACACTCCTGCATATTGCCACTGGTTTAGACAAACAGCTTGCAATTGGTTGAGACAATGTTGTTGCAATTTTTTCAAAGCTCTGTAGTGTTATCCAGTGTGCACACCAAAAGTGAATTGAATTATTTGTGTGTGTAGATTAAATACAAAGTCAATGCAAAGAAACGAATGACACAAATTGGGCATTTTGATTGACGCAAACACAAGATATTCGTCTCAATAGCATCTTTGATGCAAGATGTAAAATTACACCTTGAGTGAGAAATTTACATGACGTCACGCAAGCCAATCAGCGAAGAGCTCATTGACATGTCCAATTTAACATGTCCGATTTTATCAGAAAATAGAAGACAGCATTATTATGTTATTATTCACGCGATTGGCATGAAAAGAACAAGTAACATAATACAAACATTTGCTTCTTTTTTGATGAGCACACACCATTAGGTTTCATTGGAAATTAATGCCCCGTCCACATGGAGACGTGTTTCTGTGAATACGCACAATTTTTTTATCGGATAGGCGTTTCGTCCACACGGATCCGGCATTTTCATAAGGTGAAACCGCTATTTTTTGAAACCGTGTCCCAGAGTGGATAAATTTGAAAACGCTGTCTTTGCGTTTTCGTCTGGACGGCTAATCCGTATATTTTCTGAAACTATGACATCATCAGCCCACGTCTCCCCCCTAGTCAGACACCTCTACGTCACGTAACAGCAACAAAAACATGAACAAACACTGAACGATTGTCCTTTTATTAAATAACATTAACTCTGATTAATAAATGTATTGTTCCATGTTCGTTTGTGTATCACCCGCAAGGTTTATGAGCATAGTCCAAGTCTTCTTCTCTGTTTTTAGTGTATCTCTGTGGCAGAATTACAGCGCCACATACTGGTCTGGCATGTATACTACATCATTATGCAGTTTCGTGTGGACGCGGATATTTCTTGAGACGAGGAAAAAAAAAGATCGGATTGGGGTAACCTCCGTCTCCGTGTGGACGGGGCCTAAGGCTTACATACATTCCTTCTGCATTTCAAGCTTACATAATTGCATAATTATTAGGCAAGTTGATATTCTGATCTTGTTTTTTTATATAAACAAATTATAAATAAAGGCATGGCCATGACAATGAAATGCTCATTGGCTTGGAAATTATGCATGCACTGTAACTGACACTTTTAAATAGAAAACTATTTTTGACATGTTTGTATATAATTGGGTGGGGGGGGGGGGAGAAAGTAATTACAGATCATTACTGTCATTTCTAAGTACTTTAGTTCTCAAGTGCTCATGCTCATCCCTATTAGGGACACCACAGGTGTTGTGAATGTATATCAGCTGTTTAGAGATGCATTTTTCAAACATTGTTTGTGTGCTTTGAAAAAAAATGTAGTGTTTTGATTTGAAGACATCAGGATTGATGGAGCAGGAAGACCCATTATAGCATCCTTAAACTGAAAACGTTAGAGGTTTTTAAATGTATGAATGATTCCTTCTTGAAGTCAAACATAACAGACAAACCTTTTAGTCAAAAGCATGACTCTTTTCATGTGCATAACTTTAATGATGCCTGCTTCATGGCTTTCATACGTAATGAAGAAATTTACCGGTCCTTTCAGTTCAAACCTTCCATCAACACATGGCTGCTGTACCTAATGGATTTATGTTATTGGTGGTAATCCAAAGCCCATGTATTTGGTACCTCCAAAGCATCTAAGTTAAATGTACACACATACACACTCATGCACAGACACAGCAGCTGGGAAGCGGTGATTGAGTTTGTGTAGGTATTAATGCTTTTTATTTGAATAATATGAAAACGGTTGACAAGCTGCAGCAAACTCCTGCTGCTTCTGAAAATGAACAAACAGTAATGTGTGTTAAGATAAGACTTCCCTCCATTTTTGTGTTCCCCATTTTGAAAGGACTGGCTTTGCTGTTTCTTTGTGCTGTCACTGAAAGGGGTCAAATACATTACCCACTCCCAGACTAGCACTAAGAAAATCTACTTTTTCCATCTGTTTCGCTTTTCGTTTGTGTTTACCTCATGTTCATGTAATTAAAGATGTTTGTGCATTCATATTGGCTGAAAAACATTGCATTGAAAGCTAATTTCCAAATGTAGCAGTGTTGGGCTATATATATAAATATATAAATTTAATGAGCTAATGCAGCAATTATGGAGCATTTTGTCATCATTTCACTATGTTGAGTTTTGAAAATGGAAATTTACTTGGATCCATCTGTGTGACTACATGAATGATTTTCATGGCTTTGACTGAGAAAGGGCAGTGAGTTCTAGAATCGGGCCTTTATGGTAATTTTTGGGTTAAGAAAACTCATTTCCAGCATGTAGAACCACTGCAGTTGAATCAAGTTTATCCAAAGAATTAACATTGGGTCTGTTTGTTCTGATTAATATTCTAGAAACGAAGATATTCAACAATTCATTTAAGTGTTAACAACGGTGGAATCTTATGGGGTGTTAAACATTAATGCCCTTGAATGGGGCCATGAGAATGGAGAAACAATTCCGAGATTAAATTACCGCACCACTGCACCGCAACACACGATCAATCCTCCTCCTTTTTCTTTTAACAGAACACAAGCCTGGACTTATGTCATTTCCTTTTTTCCCGGCGCAGTCTTTCTAGTAATTTCTGTCTTTTTTTCTTCCACTTTTTTCAGAGCACCTGAAGGCACATCTGGCGGAGTACATGTCCAGATTTCCTAAGGTCCGTATCGTGCGCACCAAGAAGCGAGAGGGTCTGATCCGCACACGGCTGCTGGGAGCATCGGTGGCTAGAGGAGAAGTCCTTACTTTCCTGGATTCTCACTGTGAAGCCAACATCAACTGGCTGCCACCCCTGCTCGGTGAGTCCAGATAAAACAAACTGCCTACCCTGGCGGCAGCACGTAGCACAAATTTCTCAGTTTTTTTATGCCTGTGAGAAAACACAAGCCACTGAAAATCCCACAGAATGTTCTTTGTGCTTATCTTTCTCTTTTGAATCTAGCAATTTCAAAATTCAATTGCTTTTTCCCATCCAAAGTCTTTCCCCTGCAGCCGGTTGATTAAAAAAAAAAACTAAAATCCTCCATCTCCTTGTTTCTTGTCTATGGCTTGTTCCTTTTATCACAGAAAAACCTTTCTTGTTTTCAGACTCATTGAGCATTGCAAATCCAGACAGCTTTTGATGAGTATGACCCTGTTATAAGATGTTTTAAAATGCCTACTTCAGCAAATGTTTTGCACATATTGATGCTTATTGATCTGATGCAAGCTTGGTTTTAAGTTAGTTGGCTTGATCTGGTTTTATTTTTATTTTTATGTATTTATTTTTTTTGCTGGGCTGAACATTAGGTGGTCGTCCCAGAGATGTAGGCACAGCACGGCGAGTTCTAATTGGGTACAGTGAGCTACGTATGTCCTTTGAGAGGCATGCTGGGATGCGGTCTGGCATGTATGATTAGAGTGGAGCTGATGTACAAGGTTGCAGCAGGTACTATCTCGCGGGCCGTTTGAAATAGAGCTCTGGTCTGTTATGTGAAGGACTGGGCTCCACCAGTCTTCTCATCAGATCATTGCTTGTTAGATAATACGCAACCAGACTATTTATAAATTAAATCTGGCCTGATACACCTATATTTTATGCCTTTAAAATGGATTGACCAAGGTAAACAAACTATATATATATAATATTTACAATTTTGTATATTTTATATATATAAATAAACCTTTGGCAGATCTAAGAGTGTTACCAGGGCTCCGAATTGCGACTAAAACAGGTCACATTTGCGACCAAAGATATTACATTTCGAGTTAAGTTTTTGCACCACTGGTGACTAGGCCTATGTATTTACATGTTATAACTTAAATATTTGCATGCTATTTTCACGTATTAACTGAGACGATGCAGATCAAAATTTTAGAGGAAAAAATTGCTGCGCAAAACTAACACACACCTAATAAACACAGCTCAGCTGTGCAGCATGAGAGAGATTGAAATGACAGAGACATGTGAAGTCGAAATTAGTGGTCGACCAATAATGGTTTAATCTTGGAAAGCAGAGGAGGCTGATAGCCGATATAAAGCCGATATCATTTTTTATTCACATTTTAATTTATATTTAAGAAATCTGAAATAATTTGACAATGTATTAAAACATGTATGTGTAAAATGACATACTTATATGTTAGATGACAACGTATTTTTCAAAAATAAATAAATATTTAACAAAAATATAATTAAAAAGGAAGTGAACACTGTAACCAACACGGCACTCAGTTTTCTGTTAAGTCAGTGTGCACTGGGAATAATATTTTTCAAATAAAGCCAGGGTAACACTCATTTTACATACAGCACACAGAGAAAATTACATGAATATGACAGTGGGCAAATGCATAAAGCACAGCATAATTTTAAGTCATGAGTTAAAATTTTAAAGCATTCAATTAATACTCGCCGACCGTCACACAGAAAACATGTGATCATGCTGGATAAAAATGCACACTTCACAAGATATCACAGGCTGGATTTCAACTAAGTTTGCAAGGTTTGTGATATTAAATGTTCATTAGTCATTCAAAGATTTCTTTAAATTGTATAAATGCGTATTTGCTTAATGCTGACTGCGAACGAGAAAGTATTATAATATTTGCCTTTCTATAAGGGGTGCACGATAAATACCGTCCAATAATTAATGCGCATCTCATCTGTAAAGCCGGATATATAATCAGCTGTAAATTCCATCACCTGATGGAATTTACCGCTGATTAGAGAACCGACTTTACTGATGAAATGCGCATTAATAAATTGCCTATATTTATAATGTACCTCTACTAATAATATAAAAGCAATTGTTATAATACCTTTTGTATACATTAATTCCTTTGTCAAACTGTTCTATCTGACCATTGGACTGTTCTGTGTCATGGTTTGCCCACATTTCTATTTCTTTTTGTTCTTATTTGGTAATGTTCCTGTCCTTTTTTAGTTTAATTAGTCATTCAGTGCACCTGCTTTTAGTAAGTACCCCTTGTAATTAAGTTCCTGTTTGTTCAGTCTTCCTCTGTCGGTTCTACTCATTACACTGATGTATTTCCTGTTGTCTCCAGTATTGATGCTCCCACTGTTCTATGGATTAAACTTGTGCCTCCAGCATGCTTCCTAAGGAATCAAGTGTGACAGAAGAACTGACCAACAACAGTTTAAATTGCTTGTTTTGTTTCTCGTTTTTGTTTTCATAGTATTTTCCTTATAGATCCCCTTGCCCACCCTGAATACATCTTCCTCCTGTTGGAGCAGGGAGAAAAACGCTGGAGGGTCATACCAGACTATTTCTGGCTATTGCCCATCTCACCACCTACCCAGTCAACACACTCTGCGCATTCTATGATACCAGCCTTGTCCACAGATGGCCCTCAAAAGGAATCCACCACCTTTGTGGAGTGGACACTGGCAAGTGTGAGCATGGAGAGGAGCACCGTGGCTTAGGGTGAGCTGAGTATGGCACGGTGAAAGTGCCAAAATGAAGAGGAGAGGGCTCCAGCCCCCGAATCCGGTTCAGATCACACTCCAGTTCCCACTCCAAGAAGGTGCCCACTCCTAGAAAATGCCCATCCAGTGCCCGCTCCTAGAAAGTGCCCTCAAGTGTCCCCTCCTCCAGAGTGCAATCCTGTTCCTGTGTTTAGCCAAAAGGGGTTCTTGTTCTAAAGTTTAGCCCTGAATTTATGGAGGCTCACAAATGACTGCCCTCCCACCCACTCCTGCCTCCTCCTCTGCTGTTGTCTGGCAGCCCCTCTCCTCACCTTCAGTGTCACTGTGGCTGGAATTTCCATTGACTCTGCCTCCAGCCTCCAAGGCCTAGACTCCGCCTCGGCCCGTTGACCCGTCGGATCCACCATGGCTCCTAGCTGCCTCCTCTCCGCAGTCCACTAGCTCCGCCGGGCTCCCTTGTCCCTCCAGCGTCTACCATCCTGCACTTTTGAACACCACTCCTCTGGTTTTGCCTTCATCCCTCCGGCTCCAACTCAGTCCTCTGTCACTCTAGCTCCACCATGGCCTCTCGGATCCACATCTTCGCATCGGTAACGTATGCCATCGGCTCCACCTAGGACCTCCGGATCCTCCCCGATACCCTGGCTCATCGGCTCTCCGTCTCCGCCTCGGGCTCCTCCACCACCTGCTCTGCTGTCGTTGGTCAGCCTTATGGAGTCACCAGCCATTTCTCCACCATGGCTTCTCCCTCCATCGGCTTCACCATGGGCCGTCATTATAGCTGTGGCCTGGACTAGCTGGATTCCTCCTGCTCCATGTCCCTCCTGTCTCCTTCCTGGCTCCTCCCTCCTTTGTCTCCTCCCTGAACTCTGGAACTATTTTAAATAGTCATTCAGTGCACTTGTTAAGTAATTATCCTGTATTTATGTTCATGTTTGTGCAGTCTTCCTCTGCCAATACGTTGTTGTTTTTCCTGTTGACTCTAGCATTGATGTACCCATGTGTTCTATAGCAGCGGTTTTCAACTCCAGTCCTTGCACGCATTTTTACCAAGGTTGGAACTAAATTTTGCAAGACTGATGCTCTCCAGGACAGATCTGATGCAAATGATTTCTATTTCAAATAAATGCCGTTCTTTAGAACTTAATGTTCCTTAAAGTATCCATGAAAAAAAAAATTATACCAGTACTAGTTTCTACAAATACATAAAATATGTAATATAAAACAGTTATTTTAAATTGTTATAATAATTCAAGATGTTTTAGATCAAAGAAATGGAGCCTCACAGTAAAATAAATGCTGAGCACATTTTACAATAAATGCTGCACATATTACAATACATTCTAAGCATCACAGACATCTTTAAAATAAATAAAGTAAGGAAGAAAATTAAAATGAGAATTACTTCTGAAGCTGACCCTAGTAATTGCAGTTTTCCCTGATGTCTTTATTAATTTAATTATCGATTTATGTCAGACAGCATGCCAACAGCACTTTTGCCACAAACTTTTACCTAGAAAGTTGTATTAAAGGTGCACCAGATAGATTTGTACGGATTTGTGGATAGAGAGAAGTGCATGCAGGAGTCATTCAATAGAAAGTCTTTAATTCCAGCTTAAACTCAGGAGAAGAGAAAGGACAACCACACACATCTAAGCTCAAACTAATACAGGAGAAAGGAACTCGGGAGAACACAGGGCTTAAATGAACTGAGACAAATGATAATTAATAAACACAGGTGGAATAAAATGAACTTATCAAGGAACACATGAAAACTAGGTGGAACAGAAACACAGGGAAATATAAACCAAAATGGAACATAAATGTGACACAGACAGCAACGTGAAATTTAGCTTTAGTTACATGATTGATGACAGTCAAAATAAATGAGGATAATACCTACCCAGACAGTATTACATTTTATCAGAGGATCACTGAAAAACAGTAATTTCCTCTGTAATTTTTACAGAGTAAAAAAGTATAGTCATAAAGTATGTCTTAGAAACACAAATGTAGCTGACCTCCTCAGAGAAAATTATTCCCCTTTGGATAGAGCTTATGTCTTGTGTAGAAAAATCCAGCATCTACAAAACAACTAAAATTTCTTTGTGCCAGAATTGTGTCCTCCTAAGTGTGATCTTTGTGTCCTTTGTCTTCAAATTGTTTTAGAAATGCACTAAAATGTTGTTACAATGAGCAGTCTGGTCTGCCTGGTTTGATCCTGTTTTGCTACTCTTACAGAAATCAATCCAATCTAATTCATAAATATCTCCTTAGTCTTCCTCTAAATTTTTCTTCATTTGTCTTCGTCAACTGGGCAGACGGCAGATGGAGTCCTTGGTTTTCAGATTAGAATACTTAAATACATCCGCAACAGGATAAAGAATCAAACAAAGGATTCATCCCCAGTAAGCGGCACAGCAGAGCGGGTTCTTATGGAAGGAAAGTGGATACTCTGCGCCAGAGAGAAAACAAAGGCATGATATGTGAGTGTTGGCAGGAGAATGCAGGTGGTTGTTTGTGCGGTAGCTTTTTAGGAAAGCCTGTTCTTGAACTGACACACACACACACACACACACATAAGTAAATGCAAAGCCAACAGCTCTCGACAGAAAACGTCCTCTATCCTAACTAAAGACACAAAGCAGACAGTAAATACTTCATTTAATCATAACAGCTATTTGTAGAATTCCACTGCAATACGTGTATTCTTGTAATTTGTGCTTAGTTGTAATTAAGCTACTGGTATACTAACAGAATTGCTTATATTCACTATACAACAATAGAAAAGGCACTGAAATTTGTCTGCTGCAGGGGAAACCCAACAGATTATAGCCCCACATCTCTCGACTGGCTATCCTCTAATACTGAGCACAGTTGAGCTTGACTAGTATCTGGATGGGAGACCTCCTGAGAAGTGGCTAAATTGCTCTGACCACACAGTTATCATTGGAGAGGACAGTGTTTTGGTTGCCATCACATCGTATGGATTGATGCTGGATGTTTGTGAAGGTTGATGACTAGTGTTACAAAAAAAAAACATACAACCTACAACTTTTCAAATTTGTGTTATATGAATTTCCTTTTAAAGGGGTCTTGGAAAAGTTTTACCATATTTTTAAAATTTATTTTTGCTGCTTTTCAAAAGCCTTTTGCATTGATTTTTACTATAGCCCTCTTCCCACGCTTGGGGCCAGATTAACTAACTGTCTTCTGGCTTTAAAATAGTACTGTCAGGAATTACTAAAGATTTTAAGATTTTAGAATTAGTGCTGACAAGGCGTGGACAGTTATTTTTGCTCCTGAACTTATTGAATATGCATTTGTAGGGGTTTCTCTTTCAGAGGCAAAATTTATGGGAGGAGAGTATTAAAATGAATCACGCAACTCGATTTACTAATGTTTGCACTCATCAAATTACTGGTATTTGTGCCATTTTTTAACGCCCAAAAAAAGCATGTCTTAAACTATTTTGTGCCTGTGTGTTGTAAGTAGATCATTGCACCTGATGAGCATCAGTTCTGCTTATTTGCAACCACGCTAATTGGCGCTGCGCTTGGTATATTGCATTGATCGATATGTAAATATTGCGTCTGTGTTATTTTTATTATTATTTTTTTTTTCAAATTGTCAGTAAATCACCCACGGAGATTTCCCTGTTATGGAATTGCACTTTTGCATTAATTTGCCCTGTTAAGTAAATCTGGCCCTTAGACTTTAAATCTTAAACTATGACATTTCATAATAAAAATATAAAAATATGATTTTTTTGCATTTAATGTATTAAACCTATTATTATCTAAACAACAGTGAAATAAGGAGTTTCAATATTTATTGTGTAAAAAATATAAAATATCAGTTTTTCAGGAAATATGAAAGTGTGAAGTGTCAGTGAAGCACTTGAGATGAAACAAGTTGTGATGTGTGAAAATATAGAAAATATTTTGTGTGTAAATCTTTTTCCTTTCAGGCTGCAAATTTTGCTGAATTATTCAACATCCTGTCTTAAATATTATTTTAGGTATTTAAGACACTTTTCAAATATTGCTGTTAGCAAGACAAAAGTGTTCAGAATGTCATTTCCATCAAGGAATGTTAATTAACGCATAACTTGAGATGGGGTGGAAATTATGCCGTGGTGGGAATTTTCATTACTTTCCGGGGGGAAATAGAAATCATTCTAATATGGTGAATTGCTGCTCAAGAAACATTTCCTGTAATTATTGTTGAAAACTGTTGTGCTATTTCATAATTATTTGATGAATAGAAAAAAAATGCTGTTTGGAAGACAAATACAAATATCCTTACTGTCATTTTTCATAAATTTAATGCAGCCATGCTGAATAAAAATTTATATATAGCTCAAACAGCAAAGCATAGTTCTATAGCAATGCCAAAGTCAGGTTTTATTCCCAAATAATACATAGATTATCTAGATAAAATATCTAATTTATATGCAATGTAAGTTGCCTTGGATAAAAACCAAGCTCATTAAAGTCTAGTAAAGTGTGTTTTAAGAGACTTAATTTTCTAAAAATAAAAAGATCATCCATCAGGAATTATCACTGTGAATATGATCACGCTGTTCCAGGTCTGTTCCCTCTCTTTTGCTTTTTCTCTGCGATCTCCATGGTCCAGTAGTGCAGTGGTGTTGAGGGAGAGTCTGGGCGACAGATCTGGGACGGCTTAGCGGCTGCTGACTGACAGAGATAGAGTTAAGGGCCGAGGGTCCTTTCTGCTCGGCCCTCCATGGAGCAAACCTACTTTGAAGCGCTGTAATTGTTTCTAATCGCCAGGCGGCTGTGGCGGCTTTAAATTTCACAGGGTCGCCACACTCAGCCAAGCAGAGCGAAGGAGAGCAAGTGATCCAGGAGAGGAGGGAGACTCCTGAGAGGCACCACCTCCACTTTCTTTTCGTTCCTCCTCTTCTCCACGCTGTGTTTGTGAAGAGACTTGGTAGATTTCTAGCTTTACTTAACTTTTCTTCTCCTTTTCTCACCTTGCCTTCTGCCTGTAGACCAGATCGCACAGAACCCCAAAACCATTGTGTGTCCCATGATAGACGTGATTGACCATAACCACTTTGGATATGAGGCACAGGCGGGGGATGCCATGAGGGGAGCCTTTGACTGGGAGATGTACTATAAACGCATTCCCATCCCATCAGAGCTACAAGGAGCAGACCCCAGCAACCCATACGAGTGAGTGAAATCAGTCTTACACTGTTAATTACTAGTGTAAATAAAGTCTCTTATACTCCCCAAGAGGCCAAAGAAAGAGTTAATTTTACTTGAAATTATTTATAAAAATGTATGTTTTTACAAATAATAGACACAATATGAGACCCATTAAGATTCAAGTGCATCAGGGAAGCAAGTCTGTCTAGCAAGTTCACATAGATAAATACAATACAAAGAAAAATAAGTAGTTTGTAATATTATAATATTAAATAGTATTTCAATTGTAAGGTTGGAACGGTACACAGATGTTACGGTTCGGTACATACCATTGTTCGGGGGTCAGGGTTCATACTATTTCGGTACAACAGGGAAAAAAAAATCTACTATGCTTGGTTTATTTTCATTTAATTTGAACAGACGGTTGTACAATTTTTTTTATTTTTTTATTTTTATTTTTTTTATTCCACCTAGATGTGAAAGTAGCTACTATATTAAAATATTATTACATCATGTTAAATGTATCTAATCTAAAGTTTGAGATACAGAAACACAAATGTAACATATTGTTCCAAATCACTAATCCTAAAACAGATACCGGTATGTCTTGATAATTATAATTTTTTTTTACCAGCTTTTCTACGACAGCTCATGTCAATCTATGTTTCTGAGTTTAGTATTTGTGATCTTCAGCATCACAAGCAGTAGAGCAGCTTTTACTAAAATGTTTTTATCTGTTTATTTTTTGTCTGATGTACCCTTCAAGTCATCTACAGTTA
This sequence comes from Carassius gibelio, assembly GCF_023724105.1. NCBI lineage: Eukaryota > Metazoa > Chordata > Actinopteri > Cypriniformes > Cyprinidae > Carassius > Carassius gibelio. Next base: position 23,224,282 of record NC_068396.1, read on the forward strand.
ATCAGAAATGTGTTTCTTCTAATGCTGATTATACTAGATATGGCCATTATTGCAATAATTCCCTCTGAATTAAATTAAAAACAGTGGGTGAACAACTCACACACCAAGCAGCTTCCTCTCAAACTGAGACAATTTGAGTAAATTGAAGCAATTTGAGAAATACTGAATCTGTTATTTTATAACTAGATTTAGTTTGATTTGAGACATTTGATGCAGTCTAATGGGTAAACAATTTGTTATTTTCTCAGAAAGTGCAAGTGATATGAGCAGAGAAAGAAATCAATTTCTCTCTGGAGTCTTTGTACTGTAATGTATATGTTCCGCTGTAAGTGTCCTCCACATAAATTGCCTCACACATACTATTTTGATCTCTATCCTTTAAATTGTATAATGATTTACTGCCAGGAAAAAAAATGGTCATAACTATAGCCATAGTCTAATAGTCATAAATTCATATGTGTGTTCATTGTTTTAACCAAACAAAATTGAAATCTCGTGTATGTGTGTGTGTGTGTGTGTGCATGTTTTTTTGGTCCCCTATCACATCACAGCACGTTGCACCCCAGACTAGCCATACCAGGCATTAAGCTATGGATTAATTTTTGGGGTGGATATGAGGTCTTGAGAAAATCAGCTTTCCTGAGTGTGGCGGAGTGTGTGTTTGTGTTTATATGTGCAGGCGCACTGCGTCTCCTCTGCAGAAGTCTGAGTGAAGACTCTCTCTCACTCACTTATGTACACTAACACAAAAACACACTCTTAAACAGTCTTACAACCAGTCTTTCATGACTGCTGCTGCACACATGTGGATTAGAATGTTAACATTAGTGGGATGCTGCAGGGCTTTATCCACAGACCTCTGTGACTTTCTTTGGACTCCAGACCTCTCCCTCCCCTCGGGTTGCTGGTTCTTCTGTATGCTGTGCCCAGTACGGCCCACTGTAGTTCATCCAGCATCCCACTCCTCCTCCAAGGCCTGAGGGCAAGTCATATTTTCTGCAGTCAATGGCTCAACCCATGCCCACCTGTCAGGGATCAAGCACACCTCTGTATATCTGTTCCACTCTGCCGGGCTGTCAGCATTACTGACTACATGCGACCAGAGTGTGCCTAGAACATTTAGATAGGAAGACTGAAAACTTCCTCTTTGTCCATTTTTAGCTAAATTACCAATTAAACTTGAAAAGTTGTGAGAAAAAAAAACATACTTACACCCCTGAACATTATTATTAATAATAATTACAGATACAGACATAAAGGGGTCAGACAAAATAATGTGAACACCTGGGTATTATTTCCTAATTATGTTGATTTACCATCATTTGCCCTTAATGCAGCTTCCAACCATCTAATAAACAATTCATACCTTTTGACTAATAATAATAAATAATAATTTAAAACAAAGTAATTAAGTAAAAATTTTAATGTACTTGAAAATCCTGATACTGATAATCCTATTTTTCTTTTTCTTTTTTTTTTAGAATAGTGAAAATTATATTTATCAAAATCCATGTCTCAACACTTTAAACATTATCTAAGGGGTTTTATGTATTTGATCTGAAGTAAAAGTAATGAACAAAAAATCTGAGTGTAAGATCTAGGGATTTGATTTCTCTAGTAAGTTCTATTCATTTTGTGATTTGTCATTTGGCAAGATGCTTATGAAAAATCAAAGCTGGGGAAATGCATACAAAAAAAAATCAATGCAGAAAGTATTATTCTTCATATTTTCTTTAATACAGTCTGAGTACTAGGAGACATTTCTCGTTAGATGCCAGTCTCTGAGGGGAATTAAGAGGGATAGTTACAGCTGGATGCAAAGACAGTGTGATCCTAGAGTTCAATTCGGTGAGAGAAATACATCTACGTCCAGTGTTTTTATTTCACACCATGCCACCAATAAAACTCAACTCCCACCGGCTCACATTTTACTCTGACCTGCATATCTGTGCTCCCATTCTCACTCTCTTTGTGTCTCTCACAGGAAGGGCAGCCGAAATGTTTGCTGTGAAACATTACTCAGGAATGTGACACTAAACCCTCAAACATTTCAGTGGGTTTTTATAAATTCGATCCGTTCTGCAGACCCAGGCCTGTTTGATGCGTATAGTGCAAACCACAACAGAGATTTGTTGCCTTCCATTCCATGCATGTACTGTCACAAACCGTTCTGTTTAACTCTGTCTGGTGTACCAGCTAGTCCTAAGTCCCCCGTATGCTGTTTATCTTCCCCTTCAATTCTCTGCGAAAAGTCCCCCTACAGTACATAACATCTGCCTAAAGCAGTTAACAAGCCAAAGTTAAGCTGACGTGTCTCTCCTCGTGCACTCAAGCCTCTCGCGTGGGCTAAGACTCTTCCGTCAGAGCCGTGTTGCTAGAGGGGTGACGTCTCCTCTGCCAATTTGCTAACTTTACTTCTGAAGGAGCAGGCTGAGGCATTTTTATAAGGGTGGAAAAGAAACATAGGATGGGAAGACAAAATGCATCCACACCCTTTTTGCTCTCCGTGAGACATCTGCACTAAAAGAGAGATGTGGAAAACTTTGCGACGTGATGGGTACGTAATGAGCCTCTCCTGCGAGCCGCCCTCGACCGTGGAACAGAATCCTTCTGGCTTTCGAAATCCCCCATCCTTTTATTTTAATACTTTATTACCTCTTGCCTCGACTGTTGGCTGAGCAACCTAGACTGGCACATTCGCATGTGTGAAGCGTACGCAGCTAAGAAGCCTTAATATAGATCTTACCGCCTGTTACAAGATGAAAGCGGGTCCTCTATCTGGATCACAGCTCATTTGTGCAATGACTGATCCACTGAGAAGTCAGAGCTTTCTTCCCTGACTTCTCTCTGATTGATTGAGAGAAGAAGAAAGAGTAGTAAACCCAGCGTCTCGGCGTTAATGGAAGTGCGACGAATGATTCACCTTGCTACCTTGTGACATGCGTTAGCTGTTGGGTTAAATTACATTATAACCCCAGTCTGTGAATCTGTGCCAACCTACAGGGAACTTTGAGCTGAAGTTGTATCCTTGTCCCCACATCGCCCCCTTCTGGCCAGGATGAGAAGTCACAGTCAATGGCAGGAGATGATAACAGCAGGATCCTATTTCCATATATTACAGACCTTATTGGCCCCTTTATTCATTAGAGATGGCTTTCTATAATGGGGTCGCATTGTCCCCAATCTTCCGCCTTTCTCTGAGGAGGAAATTAATAATGGATTCATGGTGTACATATGCTTTAATAGTGATTCACGGCCTTGCCTTTAACACGTGTGCCCTTGCTTGGCGTGTACGACACCTTGAACTCACAAAAATGTGCAAATGTATGAAGTTTTCTCTCCAGGTGTTATGGGATTCCTGGAAAGTATAATAGATGACAATGGACTCAATCCTTTCTCCCGCCTACCATCTCTGTCTCTTTCTGTGTCTCTCACACTTTATGCATACTCTGACCTTGACTTCAAAGAAGTACATTGGAAATGATTTCCCACTACAAATCTCTTCTAAGTCCCCCACTGTTTCCGGTGACTTTAACCATTTAATATGCAGCTGCACAATAGGACTCAGAAAGAGATGATTATGCCGGAAATCGCTCCCCTCCCACCCACCATTCAAGCAAGATTGGACATTTCCAAATTGAGGTCTTTTCTACTGAGAATGGAAATCTTTCTGCTGAATTTGCCAGGGACGGGAGTAAATAGTGGATTTATATTTATGGAAATCACAGGGACAGCGGGGATGATGGGGGAAAGAGAGAAAGAGGAAAGAAAAGCTGATGAGCTCTTCAGCCTGTGTCCTCCTTGCTCCACAAAGACGTTTAAGCTTCATAAATGTTGTATTTGGGGAGAACTTAATTGGATTTATGTTGCTCAGGCCTTGAATGAAATTGTGATTGGCAACTGCATGGCTGGCACTTTTTCCATGATTGAAAAGAAAAGGGGTGTGGGGGGATGATGTCCAGCATGAAGGTGATGCAAAAACGTTGTTTTGTTTTCTTCCTTTTCTGTCACAAATGCTTTGAATTAGGAATGGGTCATGAAGGTTGGCTAGATTTTCTCATATATTTTAAGTGGGAGGTTTTTGTGCGTGTTTATTTTACCATTAGATATTTTCAGTGGTAGTGTTTTAATTAGCGCATTTACTATAGTGCTACAGCCATACACATTTAAACAAATATTTTACGACGTTTGTTTTAGTTTCTTGAGACTTGCCTTTTTTAAGAAGCTAAGTGGAGTTAAAATCAACCAAAAAAATTGTTAAATGCATCTTAAGTGAGTATTAGAGAGGATTGTATGAATGTCTTACCAAGGCTGCATTTATTTGATCAAAAATACTATAAAAACAAAGCAAAATGTAAAACATTTAAGCTGTTTTCTGTGTAAATATATTTTAACGTAATTTATTCCTGTGATGGCAAAGCTGAAGTTTTCAGATATGACACTGAAGAAATCATTCTAATATGCTGATTTCCTGCTAAAAAATAAATAAAAAAAACAATCATCGTTTAATTTTTCATTATCATCAGTGTTGTAAACTGTTGTGCTGTTTAATATTTATAAAAGAAAAAAAAGAAAAAAATGAACATATGTCTATGTAGAAAATAGATTATTAAATGCTGTAAACATTGTTATTCATTGTTAGTCCATGATACTGAATGCTCTAACTAATATTAACAAACTAAAGCTTATAGTAAAGTTTTTTCCAAAAAATATGTTGTTTTGCACATCCTTACTCTGAATGTATGTCAGGAGAGACAGGGATCGATGCCAGCTGCTCTTAGGGGCTTTCTCTGAGGGTCTGTCTCCAACCAGCCTGAACAAATGATTAGTTATATTAGAATGAGCACAAAGCAAACAGACCCTTTAACTTAGAGCCCATCCACAGAGGACAGACAAGTGGAGCCACATAAACTGACAGCACATTTAGCTAGAATACAATGCACAAACTATATTAATTCCTCTCTCTAGTTCTCTCAGAATCATTACCGTAAGTCTAGGGAGCAAACATCATTGTGACTCTATATGTAAATACCTCTCTCTCCCCTGAGGTCTGTTTCCAGAGATTATGGTAGTTAATTGAGGAATAACACAAATAGTCTAAAAAGAGCCTAGTCACAAGACACACTCTCTAAAAATGGCAATTGTGGCAGAGTTTACAGAGTCACCTGCACCAATTACCCTTAGTGTTGCTTTTTATTAGCCCCAGTGGAATCAGCAGACCACCAAGAGGGCTTGTCAACACGGGGCTTGCATGTCCTCAGGGAGTCGTTCCGTGTGTGTGTGTGTGTGCTTGTGTATTTAGGTCGCTGTGCTGAATGGTAATAGAAATGAGAGCAGTATTAGAATGGCCAGTGTGCGAGAAGGTGATGAATGCTAATGAGTTTGAAACAGGGCTGAGAGGTCGAGACCCCACTGAGTCCCTCAAGACCTCGAGAAAAAACTACCCCAGAGAGTGACCTACATACAGACGAAAAGAAGAGTCTGTGTGTGTTTGTGTGTGTGCTTGTTTTGCACCTAATGTTTAGAGAATGGGCAACAGCAATTCCCTGTCTTCGCTCAAAGCGTTCTATAATCATGCTCCATCCATTCTGGGTTTTCCATTTCTCGTTTAAGTTTGTTTGATTGGTTGGTTGGTTGGTTTTTCTGCCACATCTGGCTGCAAGATTCTTGATTTTTCTTCTAGTTTGTATGATTTGTATGAGTATTTTTCAATAGAATACGCTAACTTAACCAGAATAAACACAATAAAGTATTAAGCAGTAAAATGTAGCATTGTTTTGGTCGGACCCAGCCAAGATTCATTATATTTTGTTGGTCACATGTTTTAAATTCCAAACAGGGTTCTCATTTGACTGAAGTAGTGTTACTATGTGACTTTAACAGAATGTTTAAAATGAAGGCAATCCAGAAATGCTGCCTTGTTTCTTTCTTGTTTTCTCAAAGATACTTAGGCCATGAAGGTTTGTCTAAGTCTATTATCTAAATATGTCATTTTATTTATTGTATTTAAAAAAAATTTAAGCAGAAGACATTTTCGGCAGTACTGTTTAATTAATGTGCTGACACTTTTATGCTTTAACTCTTAGACAGTTGGTTTCCATTTCTTGGTAGTAGTACTCCTCTTGTATTTTGGACATCCAAAATGGCTGAGGAGAAACTGATTGTAGAAGTTTGGAAACAGATATTTCATGGCAAATCCCTTAAGTTCCTTAAGGAAAACCATGAAAATCATCAAACCTTGATTAAGCATCAAAAGACATGAAAATACAATATAAGTGTTCTTTGTTTTATACTGAGTGCTGTGTTTTGTGATTGATTGTTTTCCACCACACCCTCTTTTTACTTTCAGCATGAAAAGACCTTGTCGCTGGAATTGTGTCATATCGTGACTGGTCAGGATTTTATTTACATGTGTTATAGTTCACCCACATATAAAAATGTTGGCATCATTTACTTACCATTGTATCACACCAAGCCATTTCTTTGTAACGTGTGACAAAAAATAAAATATTTTGAGAAATTTTTCAGTGTTTCCATAAAGTGGAAAGTGACCAAAATGTTTTGGCTTCCAATATTCTTCAAAAAACTCTTCTGTCCTCCAGATGAAAAGCAAAAAAAAAATAGGTAAATAATGACAGTATTCAAAGACTTCATTTGCAAAACTATTAACTGCAAATAACTTTTTTTTTTTTTTTGTATTATTGTTTTATTGTGCATTCCAAGTAATATCAATCAAACTCCTCTCAGCTAGCACGTCTTTTCAAAGTGAAAATTGTATTAATTCGTCAAGCTTGTTGAAATTACCCATCTTCTAACACTTTTAGTCAGCTTTGACGAAACTCATGTCTTTTCAAAGTGACTGATAGTCTTGGCACCTGACCTGAATACAGCGCGCTGAATGGACTTATCACCTTCTGTTCACAAACAACAAGGGCTCCTTTTGGCTTCTGCAGTTAAACGTGAACTCACGATGCCTTGAAAATGGACAATACCAGCTTTTTTGACAAAACGTGTTTAAGGTTCAGATCACACCATATCATAATGTTTATCGGCTACATGTATATCGATATATGTTCTCGGTATGTCATTAAAGAAACACTTTATAATTTCTTGACATGTCTCTTTGCTCTTTTTAAATTCTACAATGCATTATTACTTTCAGTCACAAATTTTCAGATAACAAAAGAATCTGTTGTTTTTATCTTTCTGTGATTCTGAAGTCCCATTTTTGGTAAAGTTGTTTTGTTGTTTTGTTTTCTGATTAAACTTGTCATTTCCATCTTGCTTCCAAAATGCTAATAGTATTAAAACACTTCTGCCTAACAGTCTGCTAACACATTGTGCCTGTGTTGCAGAGTGAGAACACACAACATTCTGACATTCCAGTTTAAAATCCCTCCTTGCTCCAGGCAAAATCACACAGATCCCCTCCATGTTCGTTTTCACTTCACATTGCCTCACAGGAAGGGCTCATCTTGTTAGATTTACACTTAGCTAGGGGGTCAACATCCAGGAGGGGCCCCCTGTTTCAGTCTCTCTCTCGTTTTCCTCTCTTTTCTTCTGTAGTAAGGTATTTGACCTGGTGGTATGCTCCAGTGGTGCAGAGCACTCCTGATGAGAGGTTTCTCTACTTCCTTCACCTGCCTTTCCGTCAAACATACTAACACTCCACCACATCGATCCACACTCTCCCCTCAGACTGAGGCCTAAATAGCCAATCAATACGGTCACCGCAGCTGTTCCTGCACATGCATGGCAGCCTCACCACGCAAGCAGCCCCTGAAGTAATCAGCTCGCTCCTCTGTGACTGAATAAGAGACAGAATGTTGAAAAACAGACACATCCTAAATGTAGCGTGCCATTGTGCATGCATGAACGCACTGGGAGACGAGAACGAGCAAATACAATCAAGAGCCATAGCTATGGCCAGAGCCGTCACAGAAACTTGTCAAGTTGTCAAAGCTCCCCTGAGCCTGTTGATCGGTCGCTCCAATCATCCCCATCGCTGATTCTTGCCTCTCCTGATGTCTAAGTGATTCTATTTCTTTCCACCTGAGTCTCCAAGCTGGGTGCTCAGCTGATCAAATAAACCATTGATGAACCCCATAGCCAATGAGCTGGCTAAGCACCCACAAAGTCCATCGTCTGCAAGAGCCAAAACACAAATGTCCATTTCAGGATGGCGTGTTCCACAACGTCACTAAATCTGCTGGAGCTGGTGTTACTGGTGGTGGAAGGGAAAAAAGCAACACAGTAATTTCTCCAGTGGAGTTCTTGTTCCTCCATTAGCTGTCTTAATTGAGTAGTTATATATCACTGTTATATTTCAGCACCTTATTAAATCGTAAGGAAGCAGGCCAGAGAGTATTACGTACGAGTAAATTGATTTTGGCGCCGCGCTGCTCATCTACTTTGGCCGTCTGTACACAAACCCATTCCTCCAATAATTGTTTATGGCTTGCCTTTCTGTCTTTGCTCTCTTGCTCATTCTCATTCATTCTCCTCTCCGCTTCATGTGTTTAGCCATCCATAATATTTTTGACTAAATCACACAGAACCCAGCAATTTGCACTTTTCATCCTTGTTAAATGCTGACCATGTGGTTTCCACCAGATCCTCTGCACTTGGTGGTCACATAATTATTTCATTTTAATTGGAGAAAAAAAATCAGCCTGATATATCAGTATGTATTTGTAGGTCAATCCGTCTGTTGTTTTATTGTTTTGTCTTTGATGAAAGATGATATTAAGACTTCTTATCAAAACCTTAATTTATTCAATATATTCAAATCATTTTACTCAGTTGTACAGGTTTACAAAAACATATATCTAACTTTTTTTAATATTTGAAATTGTTCCATAGAAATGGTTTTATGATGGGAACAGTGAATATGCCAGTCTGTCAGTCTGTTTTTGGCATTGGTTTGGTTTATTGAAACATGACTCAGTAAAATAATTTCTGTGATGGATTAAGAGAGCAATTTTGGCACAGCAACTCAAAAACTTTGGGTCAGTAATAAAAGAAATTAATACTTTTATTAATCAAGGATGCATTACATTCATCAGCACAACAGTGAAGACGTTGTATTTGAAACAAAAATATTTCTATTTAAAATAAATGCTGTTGTTTTGTACTTTATAATATAATCATTATATAATCCTGAAGGTATCATGGCTTCCACAAAAATATTAAGCTTTCAACATAATAATTAATGTTCCTTCATCAGCAATATTAGATTTATTTCTGAAGGGTCATGTGACACTGAACACTTGAGTAGTGGCTGCTGAAAATTCAGCTTTGACATAATAAAAATAAATAATATTTTTGAATATATTACTGTAGAAAAGAGTTCACAAAACCTGTATTCAAATTTTATTACTGTATTTTTTATCAAATAAATACAGCCTTGCATAAGAGACTTACAAACTCACAAACTTTTTAACAGTTGTCTATATCGGTCTATTTTTAGTAATAGTTTTGCCTAAATTTGTGAGACTAATCTTCGTCGATTTCACTGACAGTGTAAAGGCCACCCATGATGAATAAATGAGCCCTGCATCACCCGCACCACCATCACCAATGACGGATGAAATGTCTGCCCATGGATCATCTCAGCTTTACCCCCCATGCTCAAAATACTGAATAAATAAATCCACCACAAATCCTCTCTCAACCCAGGGCTCTCTGTCATCTGTGCAGTGTGCAAGTGCAGTATATGCATAACCATAATCCCAAAACATGCTGTCATTCCAGCCCTCGCATTACCATATTTCATCCCACATGCTCTATTAAAAGATTGCACTACTTACACCAACAGACACTCTGTACTGCTTCATGTCTGCTTTAGCCAAGTCTCGGGATTCAAACGCCACTAAACAACTGGCGAGATCCATTAAATCCATCAGTATCCCCTCTCAAACCCCATTGGCATGCTTAAGCCTCGTAAGTACATGTGATATAACGACTGAATGCAAGTTTTGGAAGCACAGTAAGCATTAATGAAAACAGCACAATGAGGATAACAAATAACTCATCTGCATGTTTGGTTGACATCTGCTTAACCACAGTCCTCTCTCACTTTGATCTGCCTTGAATTGGCCACTAAATCTCACTTTTTCACATAAGTGATTTTGACTGGACAGTGAGCCTGATCATGTCAGTGATCAGAATTCATCTTCCAGCTTATGTCAGATTCTACCATCAGAGACTGTTTGCAGATGTAGATTATGATTCAGCTTTCAAAACACAGAAGACTGGAGATATGCATGAAAGTAAAATGAGCTTATTAATATATGCTCTGATGGATCCATGTGTTATATTCTCTGCTTCTGTACAGTAATGAATCTATCTATTAATATAACTGTTGACTTTTTAATATATTTTAAAATGTAATTTATTTCTGTGGTGGCAAAGCTATCTGTCGGTCATCTGTAGCTCTAAGGGCTATAAACTTTCAAAGTTCAAGGATTAAACAACATTTTTCAAGGTTTGACAAATTTTGCTGATTAAATTTTTTTATACGTGTTGCTTTCAATTGTATTTTCAATTTAAATTCCTTTACATTCAAATGACAATTCTGCAACCTATTGGCTACCCTCAATTCAGCTCCAATTCAACTGAATTATGGTTTTAATTGGAAATCAATGACAGGTATTTGTCAAGATGAGGCTGACAGAAAATATAACCAAGTGGAATATGGACAGCTTTTACACTATTTATGTCAATTTAAGCAGCATTATTTTGGTACATACTCTCTGTCTGTGCATTGTTGGATTTGTGTTTGAAGTTACACAACTTATTGTGAGTCATGTACATATGATACATTTTGACCTGCTGACTAGTCCATTACTTTCCTGTACCAGTTTTCTGATAATAGTAGCCATGCAAGCCCTAGTGTATCCACCTACTCATCAATATAGATTTTTTTTTTCTTATTTACATTTATTGATTTATTCAGTATAACTTAAAGCCATTTGCAAGTGAAAAATAATACTACACAAGTGATTCATAATAAGAATTTTTTAATACATTTATATTAAGTAACTGTTCCACCCTGAGTTTCTCCAGGGGTTATTTGACCTTAATTTGTGGTCCTTCCTTAACGCTGTCCTTCAGGTTCTTTTAAGACTTTATCTAATAAATGCAGTATGAATTCTAAAAAATGGCTGAGCATATTGCTCATTCTGCTTCCCGCAGGTCTCCTGTGATGGCCGGAGGCTTGTTTGCTGTAAACCGACAGTGGTTCTGGGAACTGGGAGGATATGACACAGGCCTTGAGATCTGGGGTGGTGAGCAGTTTGAAATATCCTTCAAGGTGAGTTAAAGCATCTGGGTTGATTCTGCTTTGCAATTCACAAATAATACATCAACTCTCACAGACCTTAGGAAGGCTTCTTCCTGTCGTTGGACATTTAGACCAAAATAATCAAAACAAGAGGACAAGAGCACAAGAGGACCCATTCAAATTAGACACACCCTCCAAAACCACATCCAATAGCTCCTGATCCACTGCAAACTCTGAAGCACTCTGTCTGTCTGTGTAGACAATCTTTTCTCATTCTTTTCAACAATAAAGCCAGAAAAAGTTCGGACGGCAAAGGTTATTTTCTTCACTGTGTAACTAAGCGAAGCCTCAAAGCCAAAAGTGCACCAGTCGGCCAAAATAATGCGGTGAAGATAGCGGAGCTGTGAGTCTGTGCGTGTGGTTTTTTTTTTTGTGTGTGTTTAGACAGCCTAGACTGCTGAAACTAATTAGATTGTGTGATCCAGTGATTGGCTGTGGCTCTGAAGTGATTCGGTTTTGATTAGCAGGGCCAAAACTGGCGCCGATGGATGTGAGGAAGTGTTCTATTTATCAGTTCTGACATACCTGCCACCCCAGTCTTTTTCATTAGACTCTCAATTGTGCTGGCACTGAACTTTGTTATTGGAACACCATCCTCTGCGCCTCTCTAGTAACTATGGCAACCGTAAAAATAGTTTAGAGGCTAAACCGTCTGTTTGACAGGGTTTTTTTTATTTTTTATTATTATTATTTCCTTTAATGCACAGTATTTGCTTGTTGCCATTTATCATGAAGTTATACAGTTCATATTTGACCTTGACATATGGTCATTAAAATACTCAAATTTAAAACCCTGTTACACTGTAACACCATGTCTCCATTCTTGCAACTACAAACTGAAATAAAAGCCGAGGCTGATTGGGCCTGGCATCATCCTGTTGATTGGTTGCCTGCCACACTCTGTCCAAGATTCATCCATCTGTTCAATGTAGGCAGCTTTCTAAATGCAATTCAAGTCATCTTAATATCTAAAGTCCTGCCATGGCTGCCTCCCTTCATGCATTATAATAAAAGAGGCTGTGAAAATTTTTTGAAAATGATTTCTGAAACTCTTATTTGTTACATGGCTTCCTCATTTATCCTCAAATGAGGGATCGGCAGGGGCTTTTTCTTGCTCGCTTTGTAGCACTGATGTTTCAAACGATTCTCTCCCCATAACGATGGGGTCTGTGAAGTTAGCTTGACCGCTAACCCGCCGCCTGGCAGGAGAGATAGGTCTGTGCAGTTTGATATCTGCAGACAGCTCTCTCGAGCCCAGCGGGTGCACGAGAAAGAGAGAAACCATCAGACTCAACTTGTCCAAGAAGAAGCCCCCCTCCCCCCTGCCTTCTCACCTCCCTCTGTGTGTCAGTGGCCCTGGCCGCGTCCACACTCCACCATGCCTAAGCCAATACTCGATACCGACAGGCACATCAAAGCCTTGGCCTTAGCAGAACAGAAAGAGAGATATGGGAAGGGAAGCATATTGAATGCTCTGCTTTCTTTCTTTATCTCTCTTTTCTTTTGGTTTAAAGAGGAAAAGTAGAGACACAAGCATGAGGCAGTTGGAAAACTCTAGTTCTTTCCTTCAGCGGATGCCAGTCGATACGTAATTGGAGCCCACGGCGAGGACATTGCTTGTTGCTGGTATGATGTGGAAGCGTAGCAATATTTCTAGCTAGTCTGTCCACATATTCCCACTGAGACCTTCTCAGACTGCCTGTGCTGGAGCTCACAAGGATGTGATACATGAGGCTTTTTGAGCTTTTTCAGCTGTCTGAGAGAATGAAGGATGGAGACAACTCTGCATGTACTGTGATGTAGTATAAATGTTTGAGAATGTGTGTGCGTATGTGGTTTTTCAGGTTTGGATGTGTGGAGGCAGCATGTACGATGTTCCTTGTTCGAGGGTGGGCCACATCTACAGGAAGTATGTCCCCTACAAGGTGCCTTCAGGGACCAGCCTGGCAAGAGTGAGTAGAACTTCCACTATCCTTCCAAATGAGAAAGGATAGAGTGTTTCTCTACAGTGGCCCAATTCTGCTAGTTTATAGTGCTCTAGATCCACAATGTTCCTTAGAAGATCTTATTCATATTCTGCATGCATGATAAGAGACAAATAGTACGGAGAGTACAGGTAGCACTGTGCTCTTGACAGTGTATATGTGTGTGTGTATATATATATTTTTTTTTTGCATAGAAAATGTCCCAACTATCATCAGATTTTCTCACAAGTCCTGAAAGTAGACAAAGAGAATCCAATAAAACAAACTAGACAAAAATATTTTCTTCGTCATTTATTTATTCGGATAAATGATCCATTGTTACATATCTGTGAGTGGCAGAAGTATGTGAATCTTTGAATGTTGTATCTTGTGTGACCCTATTTTGCAGCAATAACTGCAGCTAAACGTTTCTCATAACTGCTGTTCAGTCAACATCTTGTAGAAGTCTTAGTCCATTTCTCAGTACAAAATACTACCATCACCTTGTTTCATAGATGGGACAAGTTTCGGTAGCACTTTATTTTACAGTCCTGTTCCTCATGTACATACTATGTACTTATTATATTAATTACAATAACTATGTAATAACTAGGTACTAACCCTGAACCTACCCCTAAACCTAACCCTACCCCATGTAGTTACATTGTATTACCAGAACTATCTTAGATAAATACACTGTAAGTACACTATAAGTAAATGTAAGTACACGTACTGTAAAATAAAGTGCAACCCAAGTTTCTTTGCTGGAACGCAGTGTGTTTTTTTCTCCAAATATAACAATTCTCGTTTGAAACCACAAAACCTTTCTCCAGTAACTCTCTGACCTGTCCACGCGATCTTTAGCAAACTGCAGATGAAAAAACTATTTTCTTTTTGGAGAACAGTAGCTTTTTTCTTACAAATCTGCAACACACACCATTGTTGTTCAGTGTTCATTTGTGGACTCAAGAAAATTAGCATTAGCCAATGTGAGAAAGGCCTTCAGTTGTTTAAAAGTTACACTGGGGTCCTTTGCGACCTTGTGAACTATTTCAAGTATTGCTTTTGGAGTGATCTTTGTTGGTCACCATCTATCTGACTGTGTATTTGTGGAGTTTAAACTCTTTAGAAATGGTTTTGTAACATTTTCCAGCCTGATGAGAAGAGACGACTCTATTTTTTCTAAGGAGGTCCTAAAACATGACCAGACTTTGATAGATCCCTGTTCTTTATATAAAACAGGGCAGGCACTGACACCTGAGAGTCACTGAATGAAAACACCTCTGAACAAATGGACTCTAATTTCATCTTCAAATTAACAGCTAATCCTAGAGATTCTCATACTTTTGCAATGCACATACAGATATGTAGCACTGTTCAAATGAAAATAACACATTTACCTCAATTTGTCTCATAGAACCTGAAGCGAGTGGCAGAGACATGGATGGATGAGTACACAGAGTACATCTATCAGCGTCGGCCCGAGTACCGCCACCTCTCCACCGGTGACCTGACCGCTCAGAAAGAGCTCCGCAAACACCTCAAATGTAAAGACTTCAGATGGTATATGAACACTGTGGCCTGGGACCTGCCCAAATATTACCCACCTGTGGAGCCACTGCCAGCTGCCTGGGGCGAGGTAGGTGATCAAAGACCCTGTTCAAATGTGCACATGCCTGGATGGAGCAAAATGCAGAATTTAAGAACTGGCTTTTAACCATTCTATTCATGATTTGGAATTTGAATTGGATTAGCTACATAAAGATGCTGAAATGGAACTTGAAAGGGAATGAATTAAAGTGGCTGTGAATTTATCAGTACAGTTACAGAACAGAGCAATTTGAAAAAAAAAAAATTGTATATAGTTACAGTGGTGTATACTATGGATGGAAGGATGAGTGGATTTTTCTGTCTTTTTCCCGCTTGCTTGGTTTGAGTTACGCACTAAAAACAACACAGTCGTGAATACATCTTATGTGAGACAGAGCATAGATGCCACTACAAGGTATAAGCATCCGCGTGTGTGCATATGACATAGAGTTTATGTGGAAATGTTTATTGATTTATGAGAAGCAATGCCTGGTGAGATATAACATATTTTTCATCAAAGACAAGCAGGCGGCCAATCCTCACCTAAACCCACGCTGTCTAATATACAGCGACATCATGTCGTAACCATTGTTTGCATCACTGCTTCCTAATCCATAAATAAACAGAAGATGCGTAATACATTTATTACTCAAGCTGATACAGGAAGACAGGCTATTCGGGTCATTCATTATCATCTGGGTTTCCTGTGCCAGAACAGCGGTTCTCGGGAACACGTGTGGAGAGCCGGGCCTGCCATTTCTCTCCATCTGCAGTTCTGCCATGTCTGTTATAGTGGGGGGTATTCAATATGCATGGACTGATTCCCATCTTGTGCATTTTGATGGGCCTTTTTAATCACTGCTGAATGATGTATCTCACAGACATCATGCCTTAATGAATCCCCCCGGGGGAACACCGTCTCCTTCTTTTTTCAATCCCCTGCCGCGATGTGTCAGAAATGGCAAGTAATAATTTTCAAATGTTATTAATTTCCCATCCGAATTAATTGGAGGGCTGACGCTTACGGTAAAGCATATCCATCCATCTGAGCTGCACATACAGACTGACGTAGTAATGGAAACTATTTCAAATGTTTCAGTGGAGGCGGCCCCAAAAAGTCCATTAGCCAACAACATGCTGTCCGTTTCACTTATTGGCCCTCTCTGCATTAGCGACGTAAATTGATAGTAAAAAGGAAAGGCTGTGTGGCGTGCGGCTGGGGAACCTGCTCGGGGGAAATTTATGCATGGTAAATATCTCCTTTCCTGAGGCGAAATGATAGTAATTTGACTGTCAGGCTGATAGCTTTATACGCCACGCTCTCTAGCTGGTCTGCCAGCACAGCCACCTGTCACCCCGCCTGATGTATTGCACAATAAAAGAGCCTCATTGGACTTTCGAAGCCACCCCCATGGGCCATGATAGACATAGAGAGAGAGGGGTATAGCTAAGGAATGAATCTGGCCCTTGTTGGCATTTTCAGCAAAGGACAGGGGTCACCGTCAGCATGACCTCCAGCTGAAAGGCCGGTGAAATGGGTAAGCAGGCTGTCAACCATATGCCACTCGGCCACCTGCACGTGTATATACCCTCTCTCTCTCATCCACAGCTGTTTCACTGCCTCTTTAATACACTCACTCACTTTCAATAATGCAATCAGCAGACTTTTCAGCCACTTCTATGCTCATAGCCATTGCTGTCAAAGGCTGTTATAGTGTAAATGCAGTTGTTAGGTTTCCTGTGGCTTGAGAGGAAGAAGAGAGGAGAGACCCATGCTGATTTGGTCTGATTCTGCTGCATTTCCTTCTAAAGAGCTTGTGATTACATGCACTGTTCTAGTGTCACCTCATATGCTGGAATTTATATTCCTGGTTTATTTTGTGATATTAAAATTATAAATCAAATTTTATTTCTTTTGTGCTGTGCAAAAAAAAAAAAAGTGCTATGCCGTGAACAGGTTGTAGGCACGCTGATGATTTTACTTGAGCAGCACTTAAAATGATGCAAGAGGAAATTTTCTTGCTGTTTCATTCTAATCAGCACAACCTCCTGCTGGATTTTAGAAGAACTTTAGAAATGACGAGAACAGAGGCTTTCGAAAAGCCACAACACTGGCTTTGAGCTTCTTAAAACATACTGGAACACATTTATAGCTGCTCTGACTTCACAGAAATGGGGCTTGGTAGTAAATTGCCTGCATCCAGCAGTAAATTAGATTCTAATGCATGTCTTTGTTACCGTGTTGAACAAGTCAAATAATTCATCCCCAAAACATCACTCGACGGCAGGCGCAAGGCAGGTCCAAAAGAGAGCACAAGGCTGCTAATAGACAAGAAAATGAATTAAACATGTTTTCTTTTTATAACCTCGGGAACAAAAATAAGCTTTTAAGAATAAACTGGCAAGACATGGCTTGGTGTGACCTTGCTTTTCGCTTTCATTTTGTTCCATTTGTCAGACTCGTCCTCGCTCGATTCTCCAATTCAGCTCATTTGAAAAGAAATCGCAGCTCAAATTGGGTGCACCGTTTCCTTTCCCGTAAATAATAAGCAGTAAAGTGTTGACCTGAACTGTAATAAAGACCAACGCAAGGGTTACAACGTTTCATTCTGACGTCACACATTGTCCTCACCCTCCTCCATCCATCTGTTGTACAAACCAGTTTGATTGCATTCGTTTTCAGCTGTGGCTTAAACTCATTCAAACATTTCGAGTGAATTTTAGTCTTTCTGACAGCGAGCAATAGCAAATGCATCTAGTCACCAACAAGAAGAATCTGCTTTAAGTCATGCATTCACAGAGCAGAACGCATGGAGCAGAACTTCATGTTGATTTGTGCTGCCTACTAACTGATTTCCAATTACTTTCAACCGTCATGCCTTGCCAAGAGCTCAAAAACCCTAAATCCCTCACCTCAATCGTTCAGGACTCATGAGCGTGAGAAAAACATATTTGAGGAAGCGGGCTCCAACAAACACTCTGTAATCTGTTTCCTCTTATGGCCTTGGTATGCAGTGCACAATTTCAGCAGTGAAAGCTAGTGCATTGTGCATGCACTACACTGCACAGCATAATATGTTCCACCACAGTTCATCCTCTTTGTTAGGTCTCATTTTTGTGTTTGTTTGTGTGTGTGTGTGTGTGTGTGTGTGTGTGTATGTGTGACCTTGCCCCAAGCCCTAGTCCCCTCATGTCTCCCTAGTGAGGTGAATAAGTGAGCAGAATTGGCCCAGAACTGCTGCCCGCTCTTCTATGTCTGCTCAGGAGGCAGTGGCTCCAGCCACTCATGCATTATTGAGCTGCACTGTGACAACAGTCAGTACACCTGAATGCCTTAAAGAAAATTAGGCGACCTGGACAGCCAATCAAAAAAGGGAAAAAAGAGACCAATATAAGGACAAGGAGAAGTGGAGCTCTCTGGACTTCATGCAGTGGAGAAAGTGCACGCGTCTTTGTGAACAGGTGTATTCTGAATTAATCATTATTTAAATAGGCCGATTTAGCACTTGAACAGATTGGAGACCAGGGGTCACATTGTACTTTGCTGCACAGTTGGGGAAGAAGTGAAACTTTCGGCTAGCTGTTACCTTGAATCCACATCTGACAGCACTGTAGAGGTGATTGTTATAGTAAGGAAGTACTTTTTTTTATCACATCTGAATGGTAATGGTAAATATTTCATAATAGAAAGAATTTGCAGATACTTTTGACATTCTCAGTGCAATAATCTGCATCATTTTAGACATTTTAATGTTCACAGAACTGTCAAATCTCATGCAACATTTCTTGATAGAGAATATTGATTGCATTTTGCTAGTGTAATCTTTTCCAAGTCAAAATTTTGAAATGGAGTGAGAATTGTTCTGTAGTATAGTATAATATAGTATAGTATTAGTATAGTATAGTGAGGTTTTGTTGTAATTGCAATAAAGAACTTATTTTGTTCATATTAATAACTGGAATAGAAATTAACCAATAATAGTTAAGTATTTTCATTATTATTATTATTATTATTTATTGATTGATTGATTTATTGTTTTTATATGCCATTGTTTTTGGCAAAATCCATTTCAAGGACTTACATTATATATGGATAAATCAGTATTTCTGACGCATTTAAAAATAAATTCTAAATTAAAATACTTTTTTTTGTGGTGGGCTGCTTAGTTAAAAATTCTTTCAGGGCAGAATATTCCTTATTGTTGAACCATGTATAATTTATTAAGTACTGAATATATTATAAACTTACAATATTTAACAACTAAAAAAAAGTATTAGAATTGTGTATTTTATGCTTATTACTCTTCTCACATCACCTAAACTGAAATGTTGTGTTTGGAGCATTGTTTGTATGTGTGGAGTTCCTGGCTGTGTCCAAATCCATGTTTTCCATGACTGTTGGGATGCTACCTTCAAACACAGCTGCCTATGTAGAGAATACAGGCACTGAGGCAGCTCACTAGCTGAAACAGTGCTTTTGTGTGTATTACAGTACAGATTTGTCCTACAAACTTTTTGATCTCCAATTCCTTGCTCTTGAACCTTGTTTAGATGCAATGACAATGCTAAGGTTAACCTTGTTAAATCCTTGTGCAATTAAAGGGTGGCATTCTCTAAATCTATTTCTCTGTCCATAGATCCGTAATGCAGCGTCTGGTTTGTGCATCGACTCTAAACATGGCTCCACGGGCACCGAGCTGCGTCTGGACACTTGTTTAAAAGAGGGTGCAGAGCGAACATGGGCACACGAACAGGTATAAGGCTCCTAACTGATGATAGCATGACATGAAGCTCATTCTGTGATAGTTTCCTTGAAATTGAGAGAATCGCTGCTCCCTGTGTTGGTTAGATTTTCACATTTGGCTGGAGAGAGGACATCAGGCCTGGGGATCCCCTGCACACCAGAAAATTCTGCTTCGATGCTATTAGTCAGAATAGCCCCATCACCCTGTATGACTGCCATGGTATGAAAGGCAACCAGCACTGGAGCTACAGGAAGGTAATGTAGTCAAAAATGCGAACATAGCTACTCACTCATTGAAATAACACCTATGTATGAGAATCAGCTATTGTATGTAGTGACTAAAAACGTATCAGAACTATCTTTAGTTTTAACTTCTTTCAAGTAGCTTCTTCAAAACTTGCCTTTTCATAGATTACAAGTCTGGGGTCAAGGTTCTTTTTTTGTCAGTTTGACCATGTAAGCCCTTGCTGGTAGAAGTAGTAACATGTTCTCTGTAAATAAAATAACATATTTTTCAAGCAACAGAAATTGCTAAAATATCATTTTAGTATATCAGTATATCATATAGTATATTGAGAAAATGTAACTATATATGCAGGCACAAGACTTTAGATTTTTTTCAAAAAGGTTTTGTAGCTTTAGGACAATGTATACATGAATGTCCATTCCCTTCAAATATAAATTATTTGACATCTTTTAAGAAAAAGTAGTAGGCACAGTATTTGTCTGTAAGAACAATAAATAAAGAAAAGTGACGGAATACAAAAGCTTTTGACATTATGAAGATCAAATCCATTACAGTCTACATGAGTAATGTTTTACACCCAGGTGTTACGTTTTCATCTAGCTTCATACATTTTCATATACCATCTCTAAGGAAAAGCCGCACCTGTCTTCCTTCATATTCCCTCTCCACATCTTCTTTAGGAGGTCAATAAAGTATATCTACAGCAACAGAGCAGCATACACCTTGTTACAGAAGCCCCTGTGGACTAACGGCTGGCGCTCCGGGCCCATCACTAATGACAGCGCCTAATACACAAGCTCGGTTTTTCTAGCCCTCTAGTGAGGTAGAACGAGCCTAAACTGAGATATTCCCTCTCACATAAGAGATTTAAGGTGCCAAGCAAAGAAATCACTGTCATTGCAGGATAGGTCAATAACGGCGCTATAGAGAGAGGAAATATACAGTTGAAAGGAAGAGGTGGTACCTGGCAGTGCAGCTGCCTGAGGCGCAGAGAACAGTAAATCAACCCAGGGGAGAGCGGCACAGAACTGGAGCCGAAAGCCCGAAGCCATGTCCCTCCTCTGCTCATCCTGATCACTCCCCCAGGGACACATTCTCTATTTTTTCACCAACTCTGTTTGGCATACTCAGTAGTTTCTAGCACAAAAATATAGATGGCCTGTGTGCTCTGGAGAATGCTTTCAAGTGGAAGGTTTCTTTGTTGAATTCTACTTTTTGATAGGAGATTGATGTTGAAGTGCTCCCTCATTCTTTCACTTTTATTTACCTTTCACCTTCCTCTACCTCCCGCCCCTCTCATCCATCATTTATTACATTCTCCCATTTCACCTCCAGACTCAAGCCATGAAATGAAGTCAGCTTTTCTGATTAGCAGATTCCGTGTTTGGTTCTTCAGTTCCACCCCTGTAATCTGACTGAAGGCTAGAAGGAGATAAAGCAGGATTAGACCTCCAGCAGAGTCACGGTGATTGTGTTTCTTGTTTATTTATTTTTATTTCCCTCTCTTTCTCCATCCCATCTTCTTTTTGCTCCAGGATAAGTCTTTGTACCACCTTGTGAGCAACGGTTGCATGGACTGTAGCCCTGGCGATAAGCGGATTTTCATGAACAAGTGCGACCCCGGGTCTGAAACACAACTGTGGATCTTCCAGAAAGTCAACACTACCGTTCTGGACAAATTCAACAGCGGCACCAGCTCATAGGACCTGGGGTCGTGGTCAAGCCAATCAGCTGGCTTCCACACATACACACACCTCCCACAATCTTTAATGTGGGCCTGGATGTACTTACTGTCTGGCTCTGGGTTCCTCTCAAGGTTCTGCAGCAGACTGAGCAAGAGCAGACTCTTGAAAGAGAGGACTAGAAACACAGAGAGACACGAGGCTGGTGGAAACGCATCCACAATGAGCACCTTGCTGGTCGAGGAGAATACAAACAGCCTGGACTCTCTAGTAGGGGTCTAATTTGGGCCCCCAGTTGCTCCCTATACATTAAAAAACAAGGTCCGAAGATTGCATGGGGGATTTGTACAAAACCAGAAAAGTTTTCTCTCATTTTTTTTTTTTTTTTTTTTCGTAACGCTATTTATTTTTCTCTGGGATTGTTTCGACTGTATATTTATTTGTATTTATTTGTTGCCTTTTCCAGATTTAAGTTATGTGTATTGACTTTGTTTTATCATCTCTTGTACCTGTTAGAGTCAAACTTGGGTCGAGGTGTTGGGATGACCTAATTAAATGAGATATTTTGACTTTTTCAGTGGAATCTATCTTGTTACAGAGTTTCTCGTCTATAAATAAAGCAGAAAATGAGTGGATGTGTGTCTCGCCTGTGTGGTCTGTCTTTGTCATACTGATAGATGATCTCAAAAGTGGTGGTTTGGCTCCCTCTGGTGTTGAGCCAGTATATTTAATATATATTATTTACATAATTTATTTTGTATATTTCTATTACATCATTAATCAGCAAATATGAACAGGTAAGGATTTATTACAACAGTAATTCTGTCTTTTTGGTGTGGGTTGCTGTAATGTGCTTAGATTATGTGGGGTCATAGCTGTCACATGTGCTATACCTCAATTATTAATTCAGTTTATGGTTCAGACCAATTGCATTTGAATATCAAACAGCCTACCCAAGGCTTTTTTTATTATTATTATTAAACATACCATCACATGTTTTGCTCTTTATTGGGATAAAACCACAGCGACACAATTAAAGCTGCAGTAGGGAACTTTTGACGCTCTAGCGGTTAATAAACAGAACTGCTTGCGTCTTGCGGAAGAACATCATAGCCGGAACTACTTCTCTCTGTTTATGTCTATGAAGAATCACAAAGGTACTGGGATACTCCGCCACGGTGCCCCCGAAGCAATCTAAAATGGTCCGAATATAAACACTTATTATAGGTGCAGTGATTCAGGACAAGCTAAAAACACGGGTTGGAAAATGGATTCATGGTGTACTCGCTTATTATATACATTTTTCTACATTTTGAACACAAACAAAGTTACGGACCACAGCTCTGATTGGTTGTTTCATACCGGGAGCAGTCAGTAACTGCAAATGGCAATAGGACCACTGGGAGGAGCTTGATTTTTTCACAGATTATCTGTCTCATATTCTACTGTCAGGACATAATGACAGGTTTAACAAATATGTAAAAAATATATATTTACAAAAGTTACCTACTGCAGCTTTAAGATAAGAGCCGCTACATAATGAATGAGATTTTTAATTAAAGGTTGCACTGTGTTTTTAGGGCAAGGGCATTTTTCTTTATGTTTTAAAGTTGTGAAATGTTTTAAAGTTGCTGTTTTATTCGGTTCATTGATTATAATTACTGTTGGCCAGTAAATTTGTGAATATTCTAAACTTTTTGTGCTGCGTTTATCTAGGCTAGTTGTGTGGACGGACTGTTGTATTTATTTGTTTCTGCTGACTGACAGAGGACTTATGCTGACTTGTTGGATCAAGTTTATACGAGGAGAGTAAGTGAAAACCTGCCGTAAATATACAGTAAGTTATATCTAGCTGGAAAATATTTCTGAAATCCGAGGTGTATGTTTCCATTCTTGAACACTAGGAGGAGCTTATCTCCTACAAATGAGTCCTTTTATAACTGCAAGTGGCTTATCCGAAGTTTCAATTTTCACATTATTTGTTCTTTGTAGGTTTTTCGCTCTTCTCTTTCAGTAGTTCTTTAATATATATATATATATATATATATATATATATATATATATATATATATATACAACATGGGCGACTGCTACGGGTGGGGGAAAAGAAAATGAGGAAAAAAGGGAAAACATTTTTGGGAAAAATTATTATTTTTATAAATGTTTCACCTTTTCACTTATTTTAACAAATAACAGAAAAGTCAATATGTATACATATTTTACCTCATAACAAATCAACTTCTTTTTGTAAAACTGAAAGAATAAAACATTCAAAACTAACTTCCACAAATACAGTTTATTCCAAAAGCTCAAATATGACATGCATACATAATAATCAGAAGTCAGAAAGAGCTAAATTTCCAAGTATGCTTGAGCGTGCAAGGAATTTGTTGTGCAGTTGTACAGTTGTGATATAGATAGAATAGGAATGGAATAGAATGAGATGTACTAAGATATGGGGTGGTAACAAATAAAATATAAGGTTATTGCACATATTTTTATTGCATGATGGGAGGATTTTAACTGTTCATAAGGTAGATTGTCAGCAGACAATAAACTCTTGAGTCTATCTGTTCTGGTATTCGGTGCTCTGTAGTGCCGGCCAGATGTCAAAAGTTAAAAAAGGAGATAGTTTGGATCTGAGGGATCCAAAGTGATTTTGAAGTTTCAAATTTTTTTATTTTTTTTTATTGGACAGTTCTTGAAAGGTGGGTAGGGGAGCACCAATAATCCTCTCGGCAGTCTGAAGACCTCAGGTCTGTAGCAGTGCAGTTGTTGGTGTAGAGTAGGGCTGCACGATAACTCGCATGAGATTGTCATGAGCATCTCGTCAGTAAAGCCGGTTCTGTTGATTTTCAGATAAATTGCCTGTGATATTGCATAGCTTGTCAATGAATTACCACTCTGTGTAGTAAATTCTGCTCCATCTTAAAGCACACGATGGAGACTTCTAATCAGCAAGGGTCTGCAGTCATTATGTCCTGTCATCTTGGGTTTCTTTAGGCCGGGGATGATGGTGGAGCATTTGAAGCAGGCATCTGTTGAAGATCTGTGAAACAATAATAATAATAATAATAATAATAATAATAATAAAAGTTATAAATAAAGAAAATTAAAAAAAGAAAATAATTCAAATTACATATATGTTTGCTACCAAATAGGTTTAGTCAAAAACGTTTAAATCCACACTGTAAAAAATTTCCTGTAGAAATTACAGTAACTTACTGGCAGCAGTTTGCCAGTAACTTACTGTAAATTAAACTTACAGTAAAAATACTGTATTCATATTTACAGTACCATTTAACTTGCTGTAAATGTATTTGCAGTAATATATTTTTTTACTGTAAAACACAATTATGTTTTTTTTCTCCTTTTATATATTTTAATACAATAAAATATTACTTTACACTGTGAAATTTACTGTAATTGGTTCACTTTTATTATGTATTGTAAAACTTTACAAATTATTTTATTTCAACAGGTCTCATGTCTCAGTAGTAAAAACTATAAAAAGAAACAAAAGACTGTTTAACTTCTTTTATTGGTTTAATAGTTAAATTGTAATACTTGAAATAACATTTTAATATTCTTGCAGATTGTACTTTCAGTTTTCCAAAAACTTGAATACATTTCATTACATACATGATACATACATAAAAGTTTCATATTAAGAGCATTTTAAAACAACAGACATGAACAGATTCAGTCATAAGAACAATCTTAAAAATTTACTAATTCAGAAAACTCCTGTGTAGAATGTATTTGCTCTTAGTAGCTTAATAGTTTTGCCAGCTGAAATCCAGAAACTCCTTAAAGGGATAGTTCACCCAAAAATCTGAATTAGGTCATTAATAACTTACCCTCATGTCGTTCCAAACCCGTGAGACTTCCGTTTATCTTCAGAACACAGTTTAAGATATTTTAGATTTAGTCCGAGAGCTCTCAGTCCCTCCATTGAAGCTGTGTGTACGGTCTACTGTCCATGTCCAGAAAGGTAAGAAAAACATCATCAAAGTAGTCCATGTGACATCAGAGGGTCGGTTATAATTTTTTGAAGCGTCGAAAATACATTTTGGTCCAAAAATAGCAAAAACTACGACTTTATTCAGCATTGTCTTCTCTTCCGGGTCTGTTGTGAGACAGTTCAAAACAAAGCAGTTTGTGATATCCAGTTCATGAATCATTCGATGTAACCGAATCTTTTTGAACCAGTTCACCAAATCAAACTGAATCGTTTTATACTGTTCGCTCTCCAGTACGCATTAATTCACAAATTACTTAAGCTGTTAACTTTTTTAATGTGGCTGACTCGTGAACTAGTCAGTATTTTGTTCGTTATCTGGCTCGGCTCGGTGTTCATCTTCAGTTCTCTCCTCACAGCAGTTCAGTCAGTGTACTTTTTGAGTAAATGAATTACTCCGGGATATTGGTTTGTTTGAACTCAGAAGTGTCAGCCACATTAAAAAAAGTTAACAGTTTAAGTAATTTGTGGATTAATGCGTATTGGAGATGCGAACCGTTTAAAATGATTCAGTTCGATTTGGTGAACTGGTTCAAAAGGATCCAATTACATGGAGTGATTCGTTCGCGAATCGGATATCACAAACTGCTTTGTTTTGAACTCTCTCTCACAACAGACACGGAAGAGAAGACAATGCTGAATAAAGTCGTAGTTTTTGCTATTTTTGGACCAAAACGTATTTTCGATGCTTCAAAAAATTCTAACTGACCCTCTGATGTCACATGGACTACTTTGATGATGTTTTTCTTACCTTTCTGGACATGGACAGCAGACCGAACACACAGCTTCAATGGAGGGACAGAGGAGATAAATGGAGGTCTCATGGGTTTGGAACGACATGAGGGTGAGTTATTAATGGGTGAACTAATTTTTTGGGTGAACTATCCCTTTAATGAAGGAGGATACATGAGGGTTCAGACCAGAGTTCTTCCTTTGCACCATCTTCCCACTTCTTTTGATGACGTGGAACTTTGAGGAGCACTTGCTGTTGTCAGGGTTAACATTCAACCTTTACATAACAGAAAAAAAAGTTAGATCATTTGATGTGAAAAATGTCTAACAAAACAACCAAATACTCACAACACAACCAAATACAGAAATGCACTGCAAATGGCACAGAACACAATGGAAATATTTCCAGGGGACCCAATATGTGACGAACCTGGATGGAGCATGTTTAGTACTCAACGTCTACTTTTGTTTTCTTGCAAAAAATACAGAGATTACATATTTATGACATACAACTTTATATACAATATAAAAAATGTAAAAAGAACATTAGGGTAAGATATTAATCTATACATTAGTAACATTGTAAAAAAAAATTGTAATGTTATGTTTAAATAAGTTTCATAGGTAAGAAATGTAAGGTAATATAGGGTCCAAAGATGAAACAGCTAATTTTAAAGTTGAGACACACAGAGATAAATAAAGCATATTACAAAAACTTTTTTTGTATAAAATGTATTTATTTGCAACAGTTATGTTAACAGCAATAATAAGACATTTATGTCCTAAGAACAGCTATTAAGCTGATAGACACCATGCTGCTTTGTCACGAGAACATCCCAGGTTAAAATAATGAGGAAATTACGTTGCCTAAATCCGAAATCGCCCCCTTAACACTCATTCACTCATTTCTACATTAGTCCACTAATACGGTTCACTTGAAGCTGTGAATGAATTCGGACAGCCGTTGATCGCGCATTGGATGTACACAGTCGGGTTCGTCACTTACTGCGGTCCCCTGAAAACATTTCCATTGTGTTCTGTGCCATTTGCGGCGCATTTTCGCGAACGAGATTATGTTATTCTCCCGATGCTGATTTACAGAACAAATGTTACATTTGAAGTACACATATTTTTCTCTTGGTTGTTTAGTTTCCTTAACTTTATGTGTTTGCGGTAACGTTAAATGTGAGACTGAGGGGCGGAGAGGCTTTGGAAAGTGTATGAGCATTCAGGAACTGCACACGAAAACCTTAAATTCGCCGTGTTTTTATGCCCTTTGGCATGATTAATAAACGCGTATAATGTCTCCACAGAGACGCCAGTGTTTGCACACGACACGAACATTGCGGGTTTACTCTAGCACTACAAGCATGACGTGCATTTATATGGGGTAATCAGTTAACAGCAAGCGATAGTAGCGGGAAAAAATCTGACTGACTTTAAGCTAAATCCACGAAAGCTTTGTTGTTCGGCTAACAGTTCACATGAACACTCACCAGCTCCTGGAGTGGTCAAACCCAAGGCAGAGACCCGTGAATGTCCATATTTTGACGGTGAAACGTTCAGAAAAGGGAAAGAAAGGAAAGAAATATAAATGTTTGCACAGTGTCACCACAACTCTCTCTAGCTCTCTTCACAGCATAAATGTGAGGTGACTGCGCGCCATACAGTGGCAGCGTTTTTTTAATTTATATTTTTGTTTTAATTAAACCAAAGATATAATATATTTAAAGTAAAAGAAGTAATATTTGTACCCACCTTTGCATCTGACTGGTTCTTTTCGCATCTGTGTGTCTTGTTTTCTTCTTTCTCCAAGTGGGAAATAAAACTTGATCTGTGATTGGTCAGGTTTCGCGCTCATTTTTTCTTTACTGTATTTAGATTTACAGTAAATTAAAAATACTGTAATTTAGTGTCGCCAAGAGGGTATTCCCCAAAATGTAACTTTAAAATACAGTAATATGCTGTATAACTGTCCTACAGTAAAATACAGTTCATTTTACAGTTAAATACTGTTAAATTTACAGACATTTCTAACAGTGCAGCATCATTTATACAATACAAAGTAATATAAATTGGAAATATATAAGCAAATTGAAATAATTACATTTATAAAAATCTTAACTACCACAAAACGTTTAATATTAAGAATATAAATATATACAGGAAATTTACATAGACAGACATATTTAAAAAAATAAACTATAATAACAATACTACTAATAATTACATAAAATAAACTTTCAAATCTGACCTTTATAAAATAAAAATTATGTATGTAAATACAAATTGCAATAATTACCTAATAATATAAATAACTAACTTCCACCAATAGTTTATTAAAAAAGCTAAAATCTGACATTTTATGATTTTTATAAGACATAAATACAAATGTAAAGAACTTTAATAACAATACTGATATTTATTATAATTGCTGGAATATGAATTTCTATCACAATCTCGCCCAAACATAGGATCTTATATCTATATAACGTTAAATGTTAAATCACAGATTTAAGAATATGTTTAGGGAAGAAAAAAAAATACCAGCACACAACGTTAAGCGGAATAATTTGAAGACAAAAGAGTTAACGTCACGTAGTACTTCTCTTTCATGTTATGCCTTTATTGTAGCCTACTTACCTCCAAGTTATCCTAAAACGTCAAACTGACTAAAATTCGCCTTAACCTTGAAAACTAGTCATCCACGAACTTCCGCTTTTATAACTGTAAACATTTGGTTCGCACGTGATTATGTTTCGGCCAATGGTTGCTTTGCCCCGTTCGGACCTGTTAGGAGTTATTAGGACTTTTAGACCATTGGGTGTTAGGATTGTTAGGACTTGTGTTAGGAATTCGTTCGGAAATGTTAGGACTTATTTAGAATGTGTTGGGAATCGTTAGGAATGCTTAAGCTGTCCTTTCGTCATATTGTACAGTTGTCGTGGCCGAGTGGTTAAGGCGATGGACTAGAAATCCATTGGGGTCTCCCCCGCGCAGGTTCGAATCCTGCCGACAACGTTTCCTTTACTCGCCGCCGACTATGCATGGGTCATGACAGCCAATATCAAATAGAGGGTACATATAATTTTTTTTTTTAATGTGTTTGTTCTATAGAAAAACAGATTTGAAAAAAGTTTGACATTTTGCAATAGATAGATTTCTCAAGTCTGAGTTAACTTGGCGCCATCTTGTGACTGAAAACGATTACTATGACTACATTGTAATAAGATGAGGCTTGTCTTTTGTCACTGAGCATAAATGATTTAATAGATGGATATAAATCCTAACTAGTCCCCGTGTAAAACAGGAAAAATAAAACATCACTAAGAACAAGATACCAGAAACAGACAGAAAAATCTGGATGACAGTAAACTAAAAATTATTTTTGCAATAAAAAAACGAATTACTTGTAACCCTCACGTTGTTCCGCATATATTCATTTCTTTGTTTTGCGGGGCATGAAGATATCCTGAAGAATGTTGGTAACCAAATAGTTTCGGTGACCACTGACTTTATTGACTGAGACATTTCTTAAAATATCTTTATTTTCCCCATATAGTGAGATGAACTATGTGTGAGTGTATTCAGTGCATCCAGAAAGTATCCACAGCACTTTCTCCGCATTAGTTTATGTTACAGAATTGAATTAATTATTTTCCTCAGAATTCTACAAACAATAGGCTACCCCATAATGGCAATGTTAAAGATGTTTGTTAGAATTATTTTGCCAATTTATAAAAAAAAAAAAAGAAAAGAAAAGAAAAGAAAAGAAAAAAAATCTAATTCAAAAGTATTCACAGCCTTCAAAATTGAGTGCAGGTGCATCCTGTTTCCACTGATCATCCTTGAGCTGTTTCTTCAACTTGATTGTGGTAAATTCAGTTGATTGGACATGATTTGGAAAGGCACACACCTGTCTAATGCACATCCGACCAGAAAACGTATATCATGTGCTTTTTAGGTGTGGTAAATATAGTGTGCATCATGATATATTATTTAGTCACTTTGGGGAGGAGGGAATGATGCATGAAGATATTTGAGGAAGAGATTTAATGGATAGACAGGTATACAGAGCATGAATTAAATATATGGTTTAGGGTCTAGATTATAATTGTGATAATAATTGTGTTCTTCTTCTTCTTCTTTTTGTTTTGTTTGGCAGAAGGCAACTATTAAGGTGCATAACTGCCACCTGTACTGCAGTGTGGACCAGAGATTCGTATTTACTTAATAATAATCACACACACAACCCACACATACAATCTATTCATTAATCCAGACTGTTGCAGGAAAAGAAGTATTTCTTCATATGTCTGCCCCCTCATTTAATATATCCCTAAGACTTAAAACATTCACCCCATATTTCTTTAACTCATCTTTTAATTTTATTCTTTGCATCATATATTTAATGCAGTGACTGACTCATCTTCCTGTATCTATCTGAAGGATGCTTTTTCAATAAAAACATTGTTTTATTTAGCCCAGTGTGACCTAACCTCATTCTAGATATTATAGTTTGCTCTCTGGGAGTTCTTCCTATTGATTTCATTTTTCCTACTGCTTGTCTAATCTTATATATAAATGATGTCCTTTACTTTCTTCATTCCATTGTTTCTGCCATGACTTTATTATATTAACCTGTATTATTGCTTTAATTTCTGCTGTACTGTAGGGTATCTTGCTTTAAAGCTTGTTTTGCTAAAACATCTGCCATCTCATTGCCCACGATTCCCCTATGCGCTGCAATCCACATCAAACTAACTCTTATGTCTAAGTTTTACTCAGCTGTAAATACTGTTAAATTATCAGGAGTTCTTTCCCTAATACGTATCTCCAATTCTGGAATGACGAATGAACATCCAGCATTTCCACTCTTTTGATCCTTCAGTAAAAATGACAATAAAAGACTTATACATTGTGCTTAAAATTTCCTCAATACGGTATCTGTCCAATTCCCTTTCCCTTTAAGTCTCTTTTTTTCATCTTGAATATATAAACCTAAAATCAATGAGGGAAACATTCGAGGTGGTGTCTTAGGATAGAGAACAGTCAGATTATATTTTAACTCTAACAAACCTATTTCTATTGCCATTTTATTTGAGGACTATGCAAACCTTCATCCTCTGCTTTCAAACTCTCCCAGCACGGGTTAAGACCTTTGACAGTAGGGTCTTTCTCTTCATCATGCCCAATAATTCATCATTAGCTGCTTATATCTTAAATGGGTAATTCACCCATCTCCACTTGGATTGCAGAGGCAGGAGATGACTTTATAGCCCCACATCAAATCCTCAGTGCTTGATTTTGTATTACTACAATTTCTTTAACGGTGTCTTTGCTGCTGATCTAAATACAACTTTTCCATACTCTATCACTGGTCTTATTAAAGCAACATGTATACTGGCACCCCAGTCCGACTCTGTTAAACATCTCATTATATTTAAAATCATCATACATTTTTTCTCTATCTCACTCCAAGTCAGTTTAGAATCAAATAAAACCCCTACAAACTTAAACGAGTTTACTTGTTCTATTTGTTTTCCATACATCAATAAATTTGTTGATTTAACCTTCTTTCTAGAAAAACCATCATCTTTGTCTTTTATATTGAATACTTAAAACCCCATGAATACCCCATCTCTCAATCCTTTTTATTGCTTCTTGCATCTTTTCTTGAATTAATGTTACATTCTTCCCATTCTTTCAAAGAGCAATATCATCAGCAAATAGTGATTTACCAATATCATATTTAACTTCATGAAACACATCATTAATCATAATGGAAGACAATAATGGGCTGATCACGCTGCCATGTGGAGTCCCATTTTCTACTTTATATTTACTAGACATTGTTGATCCAGTTTTCTCACTGTAGCACTCCACCAATCTGGGATTTTTATGACGGTGTGGCCAAACTCAATCCTCTCCTGGATGAAGATTGAAGACACATAAAAAACACACTTAGCATTTGCAAAAAAACAACAGTGAGAAACAATATTCTTTAGTCTGTTGAACCTTTAAGAAGTCAGTTGTCTTGTGGCTCAGTGGTATTGCGTTAACAGTGCAAAAGGTTGTGGTTTCGATTCCCAGGGAACATACTCGTAAAAAAAAAATGTATATCCTGATTGCACTGTAAGTCGCTTTGGATACAAGTGTCTGCTAAATGGATTAAATGTTAAATAAATAAATAAAATATAAGCATCATGTTTGAAGGAAACCATCTCTGCTCATCACATGCAGAGTACCATCCCATTATTACATTTAGCTGGTAGCAGCCTTGTGTTGTGGGGCTCTTTTTCAGCGGTAGGAACTGAGGGATTCTTCAGAGTAGAAAAGAAAAGATCAGTACACCAAATTATTGAGATAACTTTAATGAAAACCCAGTCCAGAGCATTCAGAAGCTCAAACTGGCAAGAAGGTTCACCTTCCAACAAAATATTGATCCTAGCCCACAGCAAGAGTGGCTTATAGACAACTGTTTGAATGTCCTTAAATGGCACAGACAGAGCCTGAGCTTGAACCCAATCAAATATTTCTGGAGAAACCTGAAAATGTGCATCTGTCTATATATATATATTTTTTAAATACTTATATATATATATATATATATATATATATATATATATATATATATATATATATATATATATATATATATATATATCTGCAAAGATTTCAAACTTCTTTCACATTGTCATTATGGGGTTTTGTTTGTAGAATTTTGAGGAAAATAATTAAGCAGGATAATGCTGGTTATAGCTAAATAAATAGCAAAAATAATAAATAATAATTATAGCAAAATAAACCCCTTAAAACGAGACCAGATCGCCCTAAATTATTTGCAGTTTTGTACTTTATGCCTTGCTTGCATTTGATTGTGTTTACAATTAAATACGTAGTTAAATACATAGAAGATATACTCAGGAAAAAAAGAGGATTTTTTAGTCTTCATTCATTTAGACTTCATCAAAATGTTATGAAACTTGGTTACTCTGTGACACTTGATAAATGAACACACAGAGACAAAAACATAAAAAGGATTATAAAAGGCTAAATTATCTTTTAAAAAAATTGTCACACGTGGTGTTCAGAGTACACAAATGACTGCTATATTAATGGGAAATTGGAAAATACAGAACAATCTACAAATCAGCCATGATGAAATAGTATTTGATGTCTAAATATAATATCCAAATGCAAAACCCAATAAAATTAAGTGCTATTTGAAAATAGACTTACAAGTTAATGCATAAAACAGCCCTATAGAGAGCTATATAGGTTATACAGGTTATGCATGGAGAATATGATTTATTTTTCTTCCCCTTTTTTGAATTTAAAGTATACTATATTTATATGATTGTGTTTATATGATTGTGTTAACATACAATATTGCCAAAGAATTATACACAAAGCCAGTCATAAGAAAAAGATGCAATACATAAAACAATATATTTATTATTTCTCCCACCAGATGGCACTGATCTGATACTGGATTTTAGATACCTGTTTGAACACAAACACAACCCATAACCAGAGCTAGATATAACTTACAAATTGCAGTCTATAACTGATTCCAAGTTACATGACAGAAATTGTAGTTAGTGACATAATCCATCACATTACACATTTTAGGTAATATAATCACTTCTATATTAATTTTAAATTACCTTTGACCTATCTCGATTTTTTTATATTGCTATTAAAAGGATAATTGTACCATATTGATGTAAAAACACAAAGAGAAAGAAAATATATTCCATTTGTTGTTATAAACAACATGAAGTGCATTAAACATTGTATTATGTCAAGGATTCCCAAACTATATCTATCTTTGGGATATCTTGTATCTATCTATCTATCTATCTATCTATATAGATCCTCATATATATTCATCAGTAGTTGATCCAAAGTTGAAACACTTCCTAATCCTGATTTTTTTTATATATATAAACCTAGTGGTCAAACGCTGTGTGGTTACCTGACTAATGGCTGATCCCTGTTTGAAAGTCCACATTCATTTAAAAGATGAAAAATCAATCAATTATTAGTCAATTATTGTTATTGTGCAAACAATAATTATGTAACCCATAAAAGTAACTGTAGTCTGACTACGAGTATTTTAAAATGTAATTTAAATCTAAGACCAAGTGCATACATTTTGGAGACTGATTACGTAATCCAGATTGCATGGATCAGCCACTGCCCAGCTCTGCCTGTAAGAATTTAAGTCATCCAGAACTAACAGCCGTTTATATTTCGGTCTCCTCGGGAGCAACAACAAGAACAACAACACCACCACCAACAACAACAAAAAGCATTCATGCGTGCGTGGCACAAAATCTTTTGCGATAGTTGTGCCTTGTGCCTGTAGACGCAAATCCAGCGACATTTGTGGAAGTCTCCATTACACGTCACCACCCTGCACATCTCGATGTGACCATCTCGACGGGCCTTTTATTTCCTATCAATCAATCACGCATGTCCGTGTGTGTTCATTCACACATCCGTGTGTTCAGATCTCATGGCTGTGTGGCGCGCGCACGCACTCGCACACCTGATTGCTTTTTCTGTAGCACTGTATTTTCGTGACTCAGTCAGTCATAAAGAGGACAAGTGGGAGTTTAATTGAATAAAGGAACGAGGAGAGAGAGAGAGAGAGAAAAAGAAACAGAGAGGGAGGGACTCGATGTGGCCATACAGGCTGCGGAGTGTTTATTTATTTGCGCTGGCTTTCCTTTTTCTTACTTTCTTATTATTTGTCAACTAATTTTCCAAAATGAGGTTAAAAGTTGGATTCATCCTTCGAAGTCTACTGGTCATCGGCACGTTTTTGGGGCTGGTTTTGCTTTGGTCTTCGCTGACACCGAAAGGAGTCGACGATAACCCGTTTGCTGGCGTACTGGTAAACTATCTCTTTAATGCTCTTGAGTTATCTTAGTGTTTTCATAGTGCTGTTAATATCACCGTCTTAGTATTCGGCGGGCTCGGCTAGCATGATGATTAGCATGCTAACTGCTGCGGTTGTCATGGAGATGAGCAGCGAGGAGTGACCGATGAATTGTTACAGACACAGACGTTTATATTCATCCCAAAATGTAACTAAACATGCGTTTCCATTCACGTGAACTAAACCACGGAGATATGGCTGTATGCTGCTAGCATGGAGAGCTAAATGTCGCTTTCTACATCCTGACAAGTGTCAAATTCAGTGGAAACCCGGAAGGTCGTTTTTGTAGTTACTGGTTCTTCATTTGAGACACGCATTTTTTTAATGTAAAATCACATAAAAAGCATATGTTTTCAAGCAAAATGTGATTATTTCCGGTGTTCTTTCTAGATGGTTTGCTGTTTCAGTACTGATTATGGATCAAAGGGGTCTTCGAGATTGAATAGGGGTCGATATGCTTACCGACTAAGTTAAAGGCCGAATATCAACTCGACAATAACTAATATACACCGAAACACAATTCCGTTACTTACACAAGAAATTGTATAGAAATGCGTATAGAAGTGTGTGTGCACACTGACACGTGGCACACTTCGCAGATTTTTTCAATTTTCTATCTTGTTTACCTTGGCTTCACATTCTGGCATTGTAGTTAACGTTGGATTTATTTGCACAGATCATATATTATTAGAGTCTCTTTGTTTAAAATCTCTCTTTAGGCTATGTTTTGCATAATAACTTCTTATGTAAATGTTGGCTTGTGTCGGTCTTTGCACATGGCCTATAATGGTCAGAATCTATATTTTGTAAGTAAATGTTTATTGAACCTTTATACAACATATCAAAACAAAATCGTAAAAACATACATGTTTCTTGAGTATTATTTGATACATTAGGCTGATGAAGTAGGATATCGAGACTATGTAGCTTATACTTGAGGATGGTCATTTTTGTGGCTCAAACTGAACAAAATATGCACTTAGTTGCATTATATGGTCAACATTTATGATATTCAGCTTGTAATGTAAATCGGTGAGATTTTTATGACTGTGTGAGACATCATAGATAAAATGCACATGCATATCAGCTATCTATCTGTATTGCCCAATTTATATGTCTTTGTTTGATGATATTTTATGATCAAAGTTCTGTAGTTTTTATTGTGGGGCAAAACAATGCAACACAATACAGTGATGATTGAGAGATGGACAAATAAACTTTTATTTAAGCCGGATGTAGCATAATTGTTCACATTTTAACATGATTTCTCAAAGTATGGATAATCAAGTGCTCCTTGTGGATTTCAAGTGGATTTCAAAATGAAAGACACAAACGTTTTTATATATTAAAAAAGTGTCTCATTTCATAGGCAGGACGAGATGCTGGTAAACTCTTGCAGCCCAACCTTCCCAACAATGACATGGCTGACCAGTTCAAGCCGGTTGTTCCTTGGCCCCACGTCGAAGGAGTTGAGGTCGATCTGGAGTCTATCCGCCAGAAAAATGGTGACAAGCCAAACCCTGCATTCAAAGCCCAAAACCAACAGAATGACATCCAGAAGCAATATATCACCTTCAAGCCTCATACCAATGTGTATAGTGAACCTGTTTTGAAGAAAGGAATTCTGGGCAACTTTGAGCCTAAGGAGCCTGAGCCTCAGGGAGTCCAGGGTGGACCGGGTGAGGGCAGCAAAGCATTCGTACTGGGAGCGGAGTACAAAGATTCTGTTCAGGCCAGCATCAAGGAATTTGGCTTTAATATGGTAGCCAGCGACATGATTTCTCTGGATCGAACCATCAGCGACTTGCGACACGAAGAGTGAGTATGAGTATTTTTTATGATGCATTGTTTTTAAAGGCTGTTTGTTTCACAAGATATTAACCGAATGATCCTCTCTTGTTTTAGCGTGTTTGACTACAGTTTATGTGTGTGTGTGTGTGTGTGTGTGTATGTATATATGTGTATATATATATGATTAATAATTACTCCAAGTTTTTTTAAGATGCTCAGGCCGCACAAACTATAGACATTCTGGTCTGAAATGTTTGCTTTCCAAGTTATTTTTGTGATCACACCCAGAAATAAAAAAAATGTAAACAAGCTGTTTCAGTGGCATAGTAGATGACAAACTACCTGCTTCTTTAGCCATGTCGTTTCTCTTTTTTTCTTTTTAGTTCCCACTAACAAAAAAGACAAATTTATAATGCTCATGGGAGCATCAAAAAATCATAATTTTCATGATGTAACACCATGGGACGTGGAAGTAGCTTGGAAGTACCTTCTGATAGAAAAAGTGTACTGTGTTCCAGTACATTAATGGTTGTATTTCATACACTTTTCATTCAGAGGGCAGTTAGTACTCAAAAGATAATGTGCTGTACTCTATAATGCTCCAGATGTTAAATAGAATCGGCATTATGCCCATAATTCGGCCACCAAAATGTTGTTTGGCCACGTCACAGCTGAATGATAAGCTTTAGTCTCTCTCATTATCTCCCTTCAAGCTGGAAAGCTGGATTATCTGCCTTAGACTGCTTTATAAATTTGTACAGCTTCAGAACTGACCTCAGGCTTTAACAGCAGGTTTAACTAACTTCATATCTGACCCCTGTAGGTCATACAGTTTGGATGCCAACTCACGGTTTAACAGGATTTCTTTTCTGACATAATTATAAAATGGTCGCACCTCACATTTGTCAACAACATGCAGCATCAGCTGTTTAATCATTACTGCAGTTTTATGGCATTGTAGTCCGTGCCACTCCTTTTGCAAAGAGCCTGTTTTGGATGGGTTTTAAAGGGACCTGAAAAATACATGATCATAATTTTATCAACATTACACAATACACTGTTATTTTACCAGCATTCTTCAGAATATCTTCTTTTATGTTACACAATCATACAGTTTTAGTATGACACAGGGGAGAGTAAATGATGGCAAAATATTCTGACAAAATATTATAACTAATACTATTCATGAAAATTGTATTGAACTTGACCAGC
The DNA here is from genome assembly GCF_023724105.1 of Carassius gibelio. Classification (NCBI taxonomy): domain Eukaryota; kingdom Metazoa; phylum Chordata; class Actinopteri; order Cypriniformes; family Cyprinidae; genus Carassius; species Carassius gibelio. The sequence continues at coordinate 23,262,559 of NC_068396.1, forward strand.
ATATTTATTTATTTATTTTTTGAATTTATATAAATGTGGAAAATTCTATATTAAACAAATAAATAAATCCAGGTCATTCAAATCAGTTCAACTCCATCATGCTTATTCATTCAGCTGCGTTGTAATATCACTGTTACATATTTTGATGCTAGCTTGCTAAAAATCGCTTCTTCCTGGTGAAATCAAACCCTCGATAGTGACTGGATCCAAGTCAGGGCTGAAACAATGTGCACTGCTGTTCTTTGGTACAGGCAAGGTGTAAAGGTAAATGTTACTGGAAACAGAACGACCTGCACTGATCTTTGGTGGCATTTTCATTATTTGTCGGTAAATGGCCCTTTCAAAATTTCAAAAATCCTCAAGCTCTCAGAGAGCTCTTAGATTTACTTACATTTTCTTACTAGTAGTCTTTGCTTAAAAAAAAGTGATTCAGGATCAACCTGAGAACTACTCTGAGTGAGGAAAAGACTAGTGCTGAGTCCCAATTCGCCTACTTATACTACGACCTAAAAGTATGTACTTTTTTTGTGAGGAAAAAGTACATACTTTTGAGTGTGTAGCAAAAGAGTATGCACGTTCTGGGACATACTTCGATGACGTCATGCAACGTGAACGACAACGTGGTTGCCTAGTACGCACACCACAACTGTTAATGTTTCATTCATTCTGTATGTCCAATAACATTTTATTTACTATTTCCATCTTTTTTTCTCATCGTTTTTTTTTTTCACAATACATTTTACAATGTGTTCTTCTACCAAGTTTCTTTTTCCTGTGAAAAGGGCATCATTGGCAATGCGCCAGTTAATGAGGCGCTCAGTATCTTCATCGGACCCTACAAGATAAACACGGTACTTTTTTAGCACAACATAAACCCAATAATATTATGAGACAATAAAATATAACTTTAATTAGGGTTAAACATTTGAATTCTTACACTTAAAAGCTGAGGGCGCATCTCCGCTGCTGCATCCGGCTGCCATGTTTACATCATTGCAAAGCTCCTCCCTCCCGCACGCAATGGGTTGTGGGCAATATTAGCACTTAGAGTGTGCATTGATCTGCACTTCGAATTCTAAAAATTCGGAAATAATAGACCATCCGGGTATCTTTGGAATACTCTTTTCAACATACTACGGACATACTAATTCTAGTTTCGCATACTATTTAGGACGGATAGTATGTGAATTGGGACTCAGCATAAAACTTTAATCTTCGTGAGGAGGCGGGGCTGACCTGATTGCTAGCTATGACATGGTCTTTTGAAGACCGTGATTGGTTGGTTGTCCAAGAAGGAAATAAAAGAGCTCTTTTAAGAGTATGGTCTTTAATAAGCCTTCACTTTGAAATTACAAGTCATTTTTGCTGTTTTACCATTTTCTCTCTCTGTCTCTCTCTCTCTCTCTCAATTCTATTCAATTCGATTCAGTATGTGCTTTATTGGCATGACAGTGCTTACAATGTGTTCCCAAAGCATAGTGTTTAAATTGAATTTAGAACCGATATATATGCAACAGAAACATTCATGTATATACATTTAAAAAGTAGAACAAATTACATTTTAGAATTCTATTCTCTCTCTCTCACACACACACACACACCCACACACACATTATTTATGTATAAATATACATTTATTTTTATTTACCATGCTGTAGTACTTATCGTATTTTATAGGAATTGAATAGCAACACAAACAGTTCTGAAAGTGCTCTGTGTTTTCACTTTGCTTGTAGAAGGTTGTGATAGACCTGAATCATCACTGCTGCATAGTTGCATTTTTCCAGTTGCAAAACCTGTTAATGTAGTTAATGTAGTGATTTCTGTCACTTGTGGTGCTATGGCATTTCTGCACGGTGTCAGAGAAGACAAACATGATTCCTGCACGATCTAATAGCGTCTTATTAACTCACTGTCATGCATTGTGCAACATTTCTTCTCCCTCTTCGTGTTTCCTCATTTTCTCCTCCGCTAAAGAACCTCTTAAGATCCTGCAGTCTCATATGAGGACATTATGTTTTTGTGAATTTCTCTGAGACTGTACATGCCACAGTTTCACCATGACCACTCCCTCTCCTTGGTTTTCAAAAATGTCTGAAATTAATTTAGTGACACTCTCATGGAAATATGATAATAGTTTGTAATTATCATTTATATCTGTCTCATTTTTTTATTTGTGTGTCATAAATCAACATCTCAGGAAAAAGATGTTCTGGGGTTTCAAATCAAAATATGACTTTCTGTTATGAAACAGGACATTGATTTCATGCATGTCCTCACATGAAGACAACTGAGCTAAAAGCATGTTTATTACGCATTTTGGGAGACATAACAAATGAACAGGAAAATAAATTATATTTCAGTATTCTATGAAATATTATATATTATTATCTTGTCAATTGTTACTCCCATTATTACACTTATTGTTTCATTACATGTTGCCCCAAACACACATTAATATGCAAATTAAAAGTCTCTTAAAAGTCCTCGTCCATACTCCTAACATTTTTAGACCCTCTTTTAAGGATTAAGATGTTTTCTGGATTACGTTTTTCTTTAATGAGATCTTTTCTTTAATTTTAAGAGGAAATAATTTTCTTTCTAGGAGCAACTCTTTTGTGTTAAGAATTTTCATGAATACAGGCCCAGGTCTGTTAGATGTATGTATCTCTCTCAGACTTAATTATGCTGATTTAAACCATAACATGATTACATTAGAGCATTTGCATTGGTTGTATTTTCTTTTGAGATAATGAATTGTTAATGAGTGTACAAAGTGTTACCAACTTTTGTCTGAAGATGTCAGTGTTTTCTCTGAAGTGAGGATTTGCTTCCGTTTATAATCTACTCATGCCTTCCTCATGAGACAAACACGCTGAAGCATGTTAACAGCGAATCATTTTGTCATTTTAAGTCTGATATCTTTGTTTGTTGGCGCAAACTGGATTTTTGAGGCAGTCGTTAAAACGACATCGCACATTGGGACATGAAGGGAAACACATGAAATTATACACCCTTTTGTTTCATGCATTTAAAGTCTCCAGTTAATCAATCACATATATAACATATTCCAGCCTTTAAAGAAACTGTCAGAATACACTTCTACCCTTAAATGGACATCAATTTGAGATTTATTTTTTAATTTAGGCTAAATAAAATCAGGTTAACTGCACTGCCATTACTAGAGAGACCCTAACTAACCCTTGTTTTGAATTTCAAAGCTAGCTTGCTAAATAAAGACTTCAACCACTACAAGGATGTGGCTTTTGTGCTTCTTGATTCTGACAGCATTTGTAGTTCTTCTATAGTAACTTCTTAGCAGCTTAAGCACTTAAAACTCACATTTGTAATTTATATTCTAGAACAAAATATGAAAGTCTCTTCCAGTTATCTCATCAAGATCATATTTTACACAAATCCAAAACTGGTTTTCAGATAACTCAATAGAAAATCTATAGCACATGATGAAATTAGCCCTCTGAGTTGGCCTACAAATTGACGTCACGACTGAATATTATTTCAGAGATTCATTGATAAAATTAGCTAAAACATGTAAGTAAATAGCATGAATCGCTGTGGTTTGAATACTAATTCCTTACATTAATATAGCGCTTTTCTAAGCACACAAAGCGCTTTAAATGAAAGGGGGAATCCCTCATCCACCACCAGTGATGAACATTTAGCATTAGCATTTTATGGTGGCAGCTTGTTTTTGAGTAGTGCAGCACACCCTGATCTCCATCGAGACTGAATGTCACGGGAGTGAGTTGCTCTTCCAGTTGAGTGGCTTTACCATGCTATGCAATACGAGTTATACCTTATGACTTGCGTTACATGGCACTTACATCTGATTTTAAAAGAGGTTAAACTGCCATAAGAAAAAATTATTGCCTGCAGTATGTTGCAGACAGGAAACCTTTTTTTTTTTCTTCTTTTTTGGTTTTGGGAAGGAAATGTTTTGTTTGTTACAACATCTAATGAGTTTAATCAAGCCTATATTACATGCATAGGCTTAGCTTAGGCAGATCTATATCCTATTTACTTTAGACAGCAATTTTCTGTTTTGTAAGCTCCTCAAGCTTTTACTTTAAAACTTCTGTTTGCACTATATATACCCTAGTGCAAATAACCCACCTGGAGTCTACAAACAAAGCCAAGATAGTTTTAATTATTATGCTTTTTTTTAGCTTATTCTTAAATTTCATAGCTCAAGTAGGCGTGAAATTTAATATTTTTCCAATTACCTATATATTTCTACTGTAACTCTTTAAAAATAAGATTGATTAAACAAAATGTCTTCTCCAGTCCTGCACACAACTGTCAGTTATCTGCTGCAAATGAATGAAACTTGATAAAGAAACTTTAATTTCGAGCTTAGAAATAGAATGAGGAAGTGTGTGTTGGGCATTGCTCTCCCTTTATAAAGAGGAAACAGTGTGCAAAGTTGCTGTTTCCTGTCTCACAAATTCAATTGCTTCCACAGGATGGAGGTGGATGCAAGTGTGTAAGACTCTACCTCTAATGCATGCTATACTGTGTGTGCAAGTGAACACCATGAGATCAACTCCACAACAGCATTGACTTCCAAAATAGTGTGCTTTATAACGATGTATATTTGTCTGTAGGTGTAAATACTGGCACTATGATGAAAACCTCCTCACCTCCAGTGTGATCATTGTCTTCCATAATGAGGGCTGGTCCACCTTGATGAGGACGGTGCACAGCGTCATCAAAAGAACCCCAAGGAAATACCTGGCTGAGATCGTCATGATAGATGACTTTAGTAACAAAGGTAGTGTGAAAATTGTTTTCATTTCTTCATCAAACACTCTACATTAGCATGTGTGTACTCTGTGATTGTCCCTTTTTTAAAGTCAGCACACATACTGGCCTTATTTTATTCAAATATAAATAATATTACTAGGGGGGTCCCCGACTAAGGATTTTCATAGTCGGATCGGAATTTTTAGAATCTTGCAGATATTCGATTGATAGTCGAATATGTTTGGGGGCGGGGCAAAACACATTGAGTCAAGTCAGACATTGGACAGCCATAATTACTGATGTTAACACAAACTGGGGAAATGTGTAACAAATGCCTCGCAGATACAAACGGGGTAAATAATGTTAAAACAGTTAACACTAAACGTCAGCGAAACCCAAACTTCAACATTTTTACAGTAGTGCTCTCATTATAAAGTTAGCCTATATGACAGTAGTTATTAATGTTCTGCATTTCTGTTTTGAGGGGCACGCGCTGAAGATGACCAGTAGAGTTTCACAGTTGATAGCACGTTTTTAATCAATGGAATTAAACTCATAATTTCATATAGAATATGCTTTGTTATTTATACAACATAACATTAATATTAATACTTCTAGGATATCTGCAAAATGAGCCCGAATGCACATGAACATATCTGCGGGGCTCTGAATGAACTCATTTTGTGGACGCGTTCTTCATGAAACAATGTGCAGAAACAGCAGCTAAACTCAAAAAAATTCACAGTGTTTTATGAGAATGCTCCTCTGTCGGTCATGGATTATGAAAAGTGTAACATAAATCTATAGGGGTGGTTGGATTTATTCACCCACTTTAACCTGTTAACTGTCACCCGTCCGCTCTGTGGGACGCCTACATTTACTACATTCACTATATAACAATTTAATCTAATCTTGACAAACTATATATCGTTGGAAAGGTCTAAGACTCCTAAATATATATTTTACCAGTGTTTTTTGCTAAAAATATGTAGGAAAAGTAATCGATTAATTTATGACAAGAGTGCACCCTCAAAAATCTAAATTATAACTGGAGTTTTGACCTTTGTTTAAAAAAGAAGACTTGTTTGTTGCCTTTTTCTCTTATCACATTTTAGAAATCATCAGAAGTTATATATCAACTGAAAACTTAAAATCTCAAAATTCATCCTTTGAAACCCATTTTAAAATCAGACATTGCATTTCCATGTAAATGGTACATCAATATCATGTTACAAAATATTTTCATTCATGAATTATAAAAATTTAAGTTTGGATCGTGCACTACAAAGTCAATGTTCAAAAATGTGAGTGACAGTTAAAATATTTATTTGAAGCTTCTTTCTTTTCAGATTATTATTCATGTCTTAATCATAATAGGCTGCATATTAACTTATTGGGAGAAAACCGCAAGTTCAATGTGAAATCAGACATTTGAGCTCCCCCATATAGTCAGAATGGCATAATCAATAACACCCCGTGAATATTGGACTGTGAGATTGGTAGTCGAATCAGGCTCCTCGAATCGTAGCATCGAATCGTTGACTATTTGGGGTCACCCCTAAATATTACTATTATTTATTTATTTCATGTTGACTCAATATAACAGATTTATTACTCACCCTTATGTTGTTCCAAACCTGTAAGACCTTCATAGATCTTCTCAACACAAATTAAGATATTTATGATGAAATTCTCCTAAATATGACTACAGAATGTTTTTTTTTTTTTTTTTTTTTTGCTGCTGCTTGGTGGTCCTCGGTTTTCAAGATACTCTATGATTTATGTGTATCACTGTCTTTGAGCAGTTACTGTTTTTTCAGGTTTAAGAAATAGAGTTGTTCCGATTCCGATACTAGTATCGGAAATATCTCCGATACCACAACAAATTCTGGCATCGGCATCGGCGAGTACATGAACCCATATACCGATCCGATACCATTTTCTTAAAAAATACCTAGTTATGACCGCAAGCTTTGCCTAACTGCTGCACGGTTCTTCTTCGCTGCTCAAAATGCATTGAAAACACAGGAAGTTGTGCTGTGTTGCCACAAGCAACCCCTGTTTAGAGCAGCGAAGAAGAAATGAAAACGCGTTAGCAGCCCTGATCTATATATGACTGGATCACTCATCACATTCTAAACTGCCAAAAGACAGTGAAGCCGCTACTATATTATAGATCAGTGGTTAGCAGTATGTCTCTGTAGTACCGGTAGTTACAGACTCTCAAGTATATTCAGTACCGGCAGCTGCGTTCAGTCGCTTCCGTGTAAGTCAAAGCGCAGGGCTCCAGACAGTAGCCGAATATATACTAGTGTCTGTGAATATTAAACTACAAAATACTATTTAAATATTACTCCCGCAAAATCTACATCTCTGTGGGTGACTGGCACAGATGCGCGAGAGCTCGCTGTTTTGTAGTCTCTGCTGTGTGTCATGAGGACACGAACGCATAAACCGTCACTTCATGAGAATTTACCGTTTCATTTGAGAATACTGTCATATCATAAACACAGACACTCAAAGATCTTCATGGCAGCCCATTAAAATAAATGTTTGGTTTACATGAGTAAATTGACAATATATAAAGCTACTGTTGTAGCCTACAGTAATAATAATATGTCTCTATAATAATAATAATTATGCCTAGATGGTTGCTTGTTTTTTACTTGTTTTGTTGTAAAGAGATTATCTGATTAATAGATCTTTTTTTATATTCCTAGACTTATTTGTTGCAGTTTTTTTATACAGTTATATTGTAAAACTTAAATACCTTTTTTAGTTTGCGGTGTTAGATTTTTGGCTGCATTTGAAGTTCTTTTTTGCATATGAAAATAAATAATACTGTCAAATTCATGTTAGATAATAAAAATACTGTAATAAATACAGTAGTTCACCATGTATTTGTTCATGTTTTATTGAGGGATCTGTCTGAAGCACACCATAAAAAGAATTCTAGCAATTTACACAGGGCTAGTAGTATATACAGCTGTATATACAGATACACACCCAGGTATCGGATCAGTACTCGGTATCGGCCGATACCCTGAGCCCAGGTATCGGAATCGGTATCGGGAAGAGAAAAAGGGTATCGGAACATCTCTATTAAGAAAGTGAAGCATGTTTTAGTTTTGATGCCCCTCTCTAGAGAGTCTATTCTGCACTCCTAAGTGAAAGAGACATATCGTTGCCTCAAACTGTAGGCGGTCTGCCTGAAGACTAATGCCGGGCACTTGTTCATTAATATGGAGCAAGCAGTCTGTTACTGAATAGAGATCATTACTCTTTAAGAGATCGCTCACTGGGGAACTATGAATGAATGCAGTGCTGCAGACTTAGCCGATAAGAATCAATAAAGGGCGTACAGGCTCAGAATGTTTCATGCATTTAGTAATAAAGGTCAGTAAAACTTTGTTGATACCGCACACGGTTTCGATTTGTTTTTCAAATGCAATCTTTAGGGCTGACTGTCTACACTGTTTTTTTGCAAGTGGTCAAATTGGATCCACTTGCTCTGGTATAATCAATGTATTGTATATGTACACTGGTTGCTATAGTAATTATGTAGGTGTGAGCAATTCGCCAAAAACTTTCTTTTACAACTGAGCAAGCAAGCTATAATTAATATGTGCAGGCAGAAACCTGGAATTTTTTCCTCTGCACGTTATATCGCTCATGCCGTATTGCCATGGTGCTAATGCAGTACATTAGATTATATATATGTGTGTGTGTGTGTGTGTGTGTGTGTGTGTGTGTGTGTGTGTGTGTGTATATGTGCTCTGACAGTTTTTGTTCTTGTTTGCATGTGTTCTCTCTCTCATTAGTTCATCTTAAAGAGAGGCTGGAGGACTACATAAAGCAATGGAATGGTTTGGTCAAACTGTTCCGCAATGAGAAGAGAGAGGGTCTGATCCAGGCCAGGAGCATAGGAGCCCGCAAAGCCACTCTGGGACAGGTTTGGGCCCAATTGTCAACATACTGTTTAATGGGTCTACACATAAATGTGATTTGTTTGTCACACTATGGTTCTTTCCTAAGGTGCTGATCTACCTCGATGCTCATTGTGAAGTTGGGGTGAACTGGTACGCCCCGCTTGTGGCCCCCATTTCAAAAGATCGGTATGATTTAAGCTGTAAGATGATTTGTGCCCGCTGAAAGAGACTTCGAGGAGATTATTTACTCTATAAATAAGTTTAATTTAGTTTAAAATGCAAGTGCTGGGTTCTAGAAGTGTATTTTCCTATTCATGCTGATTTCATAATTATGAAAAATCTTATACAATTCTTTAAATAAAAAGTTTTAAATTGGACGACTCTGAAAAGGTCATGTGGTGTAACCTAAAATGTTTTCCTTGCACCTACAGATGAGTGTTCACATCATTGATCAGTTATGTTTGTAAATATTGTACAAGTTAAATTTTTTTATATTTTTCAAGTGATATATTATAAATTGCACCACGACGTACAGTCTGAACATTTGTATTGTCATCAAAATGTCAAGTTTCTGCACTGCAATGGTCTCATCTATGAAATAATCATGTTTCATGTTTCTGTTTATTGGTTGAACCACATGTTGTTAGTTATCTGGAAAAGTTATTCGAATATTAATATAAAATATAATTTCTGTAAAAAATATATATATATTTCTAATGTACTACCCAGGTATGTTTTATTTTCTTTTTTAAATCTTAACCTAAATGTATGTTGTGTTAATGTTGCAGAACGGTCTGCACAGTACCGTTGATAGATTACATAGACGGCAATGATTATACCATAGAGCCACAGCAGGGAGGGGATGAGGACGGTCTGGCGCGAGGCGCCTGGGACTGGAGCCTCCTGTGGAAAAGAGTCCCTCTCAGCAGCAGGGAGAAGGCTAAGAGAAAGCATAAGACAGAGCCTTATCGGTAAACTTCCACCCTCCCATAAGCATGATCATTAAACCCATTCTGTCTCTCTCTTGTTTTGTCTCCCCCGTCTCCTTGTCTGTGTGTGTGTGTATGTATGTCCATGTTTGCTTGCATCTCCTCCATCCTCTGTGGACATGTTTAGAACGGTGTGCACAGTGCCTCTCATAGATGCTATTAATGGCAAGGTTTTCACCATCGAGGCCCAGGCAGGCGGAGACGAGGATGGCTTTGCCAGAGGAGCATGGGACTGGAGCATGCTTTGGAAACGCGTGCCTCTGACTAGCAGGGAGAAGCAGAAGAGACTTACTAGAACTGAGCCCTATCGGTAATTTAGAGCCATAATCCTGAGCTGATTAGGGCTGACCACAATACACATAATTGGAGAGACCTTGATTCTCACTTATAAACACTGGTGGTGGTCTGCCTATTTTTGCTTCTTTATCAGTTTGGCTCTTATGACACTCATTAAATACTTTCCACCGTGTGCTAAAGTGGTATACTAACTGCTATGAAGTGGTCATAACACAATGAAGTGATTTTAGCGAGGCAAAATTTATTTCTAAAGCACATTTAAAACCGCAGCTGCTGTCCAAAGTGCTGTACAGTAAGAGCATAAAAAATACCAAAAAAACGAAATACTTCAGATATTATGACTCGACCATGGCTGTTCTGGTAGAGTCACTACTACTAGAACTACTAAACTAATGACTCATAGACCTTGTTTCTGCTTCTCTTTGCATGCTGTCTCCATTCTGCTGTGTCTGCAAACTTATCTCACCTGTGGTAGTGACGTGGCATAAGCGTGCCCAAGTGCATGTTCCTAGTCACCAAATGGGAAAATGTGTATGCTACTTACATTTTTACTTTAACTTCTTTTACAGTGTTATAATATGCAGTTTATGTCCGCTTCTCTGCAATAAAGTTTTCAAAAGCAGTTTAATGCTACACAACAGAAACAAGTTGGAACACAATCGAAACAAGCCACAATACAGCAAAAAAATGTTGTGACAATTTCTTTGTGTAATGGAGATTTCGTCTAAATTATCGCAGCACAACGGAATTAGTACAAAACAAAGAATTTAACAAAAAAACATTTAAACAAAACAACGAAAACGAGCCAAAACAGCACAAAACTGTTGTGACAATTTCATTCTGTTACGCAGATTTCATCAAAATTAGCGCAACACAAAACAAACCATAACACAACGAAATGACCACAACACAATGGAAACAAGCCACAACACAGCAAAACTGTTGTGACAATTTCTTTGTGTTATGGAGATTTTGTCGAAATAATCACAACATAACGGAAACAAACCGTAACACAGCGAAATTAGCACAACACAACGGAAACAAGTCGCAACACAGCAAAACTGTTGTGACAATTTCATTGTGTTATGGAGATTTTGTTGTGTTGTACATTATGGCCACCGTTTAAAGGCACTGAGACAAAACATAAGCATTTCTATTTAAATGGGAATTCTTTTTTATTTATAAGTATGACAACTTTTTACTGCTTGTTTTGGTGTCTCTTTGGTTTCTTTTTTTTTTTTCACCTCATGAATTTGATTTTAAAATGTGTTGTTTAGACTGTTCAAACTCACTTTACATGTGGCAAAACAAACACACATTATTATTATTAGAATATTGGTAAAAAAAAAAAAAAAAAAAACATAAAGCTTATCAAAATATGACAACAACAACAACAAAAAAAACACTAAATGAATTTCAGTTTTCCTGCCAGTCTAAACAAGGCCTTTTGTAGTAGTGTTCTAAAATACAATACTGTATGTGTGTGAAATGTAAAGGGGGAACATTCCTGACAGGTAAATATGTGTATCAGGTCTCCTGCGATGGCTGGAGGACTCTTCGCAATAGAGAGAGATTTCTTCTTCGAGCTGGGCCTCTATGATCCAGGCCTTCAGATCTGGGGAGGAGAAAACTTTGAGATATCCTACAAGGTAAACTTTTACTTTAAATTGCTTATGCGCTCTTTTTAAATTTTACTCTATTTTTTATTTTCTTTCTCCAAAGTGTGCATACTGTTTCAATTTTTTTTTTTTTTTTCTCTATTACACCAACATACTGATTCTGATTTGTCACTTTCATGTCATTCAATCAATTCTGAATAATGATATTTAGTCAATGGCAATATTTGACTGCTCAGTTTTTCTTATAAAGCTGTGCTTTTGTACAATCTTACCAAATGTCTCTACAAATAGCGTAATACAATTTCACTCAAATCAATAATTCATTCCCATTTATTGATTTGAGTAAAATAGTAAAAAAAAAAAAAAAAATGAAATGTAATGTAATCTACAGACAGTCTTTATCACAAAATAAACTTCAGGGTGTTTTATCCTCAATATTAATTGCACAAAGTAGCATATTTATCCCACTTGAGCAGTTTGTGCGTGAACACTTTCTGAATCCCTGCCATGTGTGTGTGTCCTGTGTAGATATGGCAGTGTGGTGGGCAGCTTCTGTTCGTGCCATGTTCCCGGGTGGGGCACATCTACCGTCTGCAGGGCTGGCAGGGAAACCCACCTCCAGCTCATGTAGGCTCGTCCCCCACACTTAAGGTCAGTTCAACCCTCTTTTTTTTATAAACATGCTTCTCTGACTCTGGAAAAAAAAGCTGGTTCACAGCTATACTTTACACTTTAAATCCAGTCTGTAACCTCCACTCTCCTCTTTGGCTGCTTGTAGAACTATGTGCGAGTGGTGGAGGTGTGGTGGGATGAGTATAAAGACTATTTCTACGCAAGTCGACCGGAAACACTGACGCTGGCCTACGGAGACATCAGCAGCTTAAAAAAGTTCAGAGAGGAACATCGCTGCAAGAGCTTCAAGTGGTTCATGGAAGAGATCGCCTATGACATCCCTCTACATTACCCACTGCCTCCAAAGAATGTGGAATGGGGAGAGGTGCTTATATTATCAATACAAAGAAAAACAGTTGAAACTGGTTTAAAGATATTGGTATTTGGCATCATTTTCTCTTTCAATAGATCCGTGGGTTTGAGACCAGCTACTGCATCGACAGCATGGGCCACACCAATGGTGGCAATGTCGAAATTGGGCCTTGTCATAGAATGGGTGGAAATCAGGTAAAGGAAAATGATTAACAGCAGTACTTTACTTTTTAGTGTGCTTTTTGTTTTTGTTTTCCTCTCTCACGCCCATTTGATTTTGCTTATGCCTTTTTTTTTAGCTCTTTAGAATTAATGACGCAAACCAGCTCATGCAGTATGACCAGTGCCTGACAAAGGGGGGAGACGGAACTGCTGTCATGATAACACACTGCAACTTAAACGAGCACACAGAGTGGAGATATTTTAAGGTATGACACAGGAGGTATCAAGCCATCTTTGGCATTGGTTTCAGAATTTAAAAAAAAAAAACTGCAATTTTTAAAACAAATAAATAATTTTCATTACATCAAAACAATTGTAATATTATTTTTTTTTGTTAAATCCTATACACAAATGAAGTTGTATATGACACTTTACAATATGTTTCAGTTGTATAATATTTTATTGGTTGGAAGAAATAACAATAAAAATGCTTCTACATTAATCTTTATTGATTTTTAAAAATGTATTATATGCAGAGAGATTTTATTCAGTGTTTTTGATAGAACATCTTATTCTCACCAAGGCTTTATTTATTTGATAAAGTTCAGTAAAAACAACAATATTGTGAAATATTCTATATGAATATATTTTAACATGCTATTTATTCATATGATGGCAGAGCTATTTTTTTAGCAGCCATTGCACTAGTTTTCAGAAATCATTCTAATATGCCGATTTGCTGCTCAGGAAACATTTTGTATTATCATCAAGCATAATATTTTTTTCTGAAAACCATAATATTTGATTTTTTGGTGAATGGAATATATATATATTAGGGCTGTCAAATGATTAAAATTTTTTATCAAATTAATCAGAATTTTCAGTGGATTAATCATGATTAATCACTATTTGCAATTACACCTGAATCCTAACCATTTTTTTTTTCTGAAATGCATACCAAAAGATAAATAACAGGACACAGATACATAATTTTTATGTATTGATTCATCAATATGTGGTTCTTTTTTTCTGAATTTCAAAAGTTTAACTTTTACTTAGATCAAATTTACCTGAGCACTATATCAAACCATGCCATTTTACTACAGATAGTGTTAGAGTTTTAGGTGAACCAGTGGTTAAATATAGGCACATATCTATGAAATTATGCATAGAAACTCGAAAGAATTAACTCAGAAACACAAACATGCTCCACCATCACATAAGCAGCACTCTGGGCACTCTTGTTTTTGGGATATGTTCATTTGCTCTGCCACAATACTTTAGGATCGATATTTTCACGTTCTGAAGGCTTCAAGTGCCAGTAAAACCAAATGAAAATGCATATGCTTTTCCAAACAGCTGTAATTTTCGCTGCATTGCATGTAGGCGTTCTGCGCATGCGCAGTTTGAAACACAGGACGCTATAACAGGAAGAAGCTCCAGCGTACCAAAGTCGTCTCTGTTTATCGAGCTTGGCATGAATGTATTTGAGAGTAAACGGTGTAAAACCTTAAGCTTCCTCGGTGTTTTCATCGCGGCGCTCGCCGCTGTTTTTTTATATCTTGAGAATTGAGAGATCGACGAGACTTTCCTGACATGAATAATTTGTCACACTGCGCATGCGTGAAATGCATGAAAAATTTTGACGTAATTAACAACAAACAACTAATTAACGTCGTTAACGCGCTATTTTTGACAGCCCTAATATATATATATATATATATATATATATATATATATATATATATATATATATATATATATATATATATATATATATATATATATATATATATATATATATATATATATATTTGTACAATGTAAAAGTCTTTTCAGTCATTTTTGATTAATTTAACGAGTCCTTAAAGGTACACTGTGTAACTTTCTAGTGATTAATAAACTAAACAGCACATGTCTTGCGGAACAACATTTTAGACAGAGTTACTTCTCTCTGTTTGTCATGAGCTACTGGGCTACTCCGCAGCTGTTGTTGTCCGGACAGGTCTAAAGTCATCCTGATGTTATATTACATGCGTTCCGTAGTGATTAAGAATTATATAATTATATATATATATATATATATGTGTGTGTGTGTGTGTGTGTGTGTGTGTGTGTATATATATATATATATATATATATATATATATATATATATATATATATATATATATATATATATATATATACACACATATATATATACATATATATATATATATATATATATATATATATATATATATATATATATATATATATATATATATATATAATTATTATTATTTATTTTTTTATTCTTTTTTTTTTTTTACAAAAAAAGTTTAGTGTACCTCAATGAATAAAAGTATTAATATCTTTGACCCCAAACCTTTGAACAATAGTAAAATATAAAACATAATATCTTTTAGTTAATGAGTTGTTAACAAACATGTATTAACAATGAACAAATAATATGGCAAACTAAACTAGATTAAAACGTAGTAATAAATACTGTACAAATAGTGTTTTTTAATAGTGTTTGTTGGCAAACTTTACTCTTGTACCTCGCTGTATAGATTCTTGATTGAACTTTTCCAATGCTTCTGACTTCTCATAGGATCTACATCGATTCACACATATACCTACAGGGAAATGCTTGGATCGCTCTGATGTCTTGCACAAAGTTTATATAACTGACTGTGACAACAGCAAGAGCTCGCAGAAGTGGGAGATGAACAACATTGTGGCAGTTTGAGAGCCAGGCTCAAATGTGCTTCAAGGATAAACACTGACTACAGCAACAGGTTTTACCAGTATACATTGACTCATTAAATTTTAGTCATCACCCGAAGAACTCTGAACTCTGATCATAAACAAACTTTATTTTTTTCTCCATTGAAGACAATGTTTACATCGGTTCATCCCCAGTGTCCATCACATGGGTTTTTCATGTGAATCTGTGGATTGGAGGGGTCTACCTAACAGAATGTTTTTCCCTTTCACAGAATGTGCACAATGTGTGCTGAGATGAATTATCTAATACCACTTTTGTTGCTGCTCCATTATAAAATGCAGGTTGTCCATCAAGTAATAGAATGCATATATTTTTTTAACACTGGACTTTCATCATGTTTGAGGTGACAACCTGCCCCTTGAACTATTTTCGTCTTTGGCACAATGGCACTTTTTTTTGCCGTATACTATGGGTAAAGAATGGGACTGGAGAGAAAAGGGAAATGGGGATATAGGGTTGACAATGATTAAAAAAAAAAAAAAATCAATAAATTTATTTTTGTCTACTGCATTAAAAAGTTTGCTTGGATGGGGGAATAGATGTTTATTTGTATGTGAAAATCAACGTGTGATTCTAATAATATTCATGGCCGAAAATCATCTCGAGCAAGTGGAGCAAAGATATGTATTAAGGGCAAGAATGATTGCAATGTGTAAATTTGTGTTTGTTTTCTACAATGTAAATATGATAATTTCTAAATTAACATTTTGAGATTTGGTGAGCTTCCCAATGAAGGTGTAAATATCTAACTTATAATGGTTGTTTTCTCAAGAAAATAAATGGAGCATTTTTACCAGTCTGCTGTTGTATGAAATTGCTTTTTGTAGTAGGGTTAAATTATATTTTAACCATTTTGAATTTTAAATGATCGTCAGGATAACATTTTTTGTTTGGCACTTTCCATAAATAGGGTATCCCATTGGTTGCCAGTTTTTAAGAAGCATAAATCACATCTTTTCTGTAGTAAAATGATGTTAGTTGAAATCTAATTAATATATGGAACCATGAAAAGTAGGCCATTTAAGCGCGTTTAATACTGAAGCCACACTATTGTTTTCACACACTACAGTGACTTGATGGAGTTGTTCCAAATTGTGTTTAAAAGTTGCATAGCTTAAATTTTAAAAGCTAAACAGGTTTTAATTAGTAGGTTGAAATTGTGTTTGCTTAAATAAAGAACCAGCTCCCTTTATAGAGAAAAGTTTCATGCTATTTTTTACTCTGTTTTTGGAAAGTGCCTACTAAAAAATGGAAGTGATCCCAAGCATTTGAATAATTAAAAATGACTGTGTGCTGCTTAGGTTGTACAAGGCAGTAAATTGAGCATGTGCAGGAAAAGCATCAGCTTTGCAGCAGTCTCTTGAATGCAGGTTAGATGATGTCATGTGTATGATATACAGCACACCTCATTGTCGCTGCATAGAACAATATACCCAACCTGTATATAGAACCACTTGTCGCTTTGCAAAGTAAAAGCTAAACAGAACAGAAATCATTAATGCACTCAAGTCTAACTCTGGTTACAGATGAGGTTGAATATGCATTTACGCCTCATCCATTGGGAAATTAGTTTTTATCTCTTTAAGTCAACCAAATGGCTAAAAATGAGATTAAAAAAAAAAAGGTTTAAGTTCTTATGGCTACCTCACAATAAGCAGCCTAACTGGTCAGGGGATAAATAAATGGTTCAAAGTCTATTAGAAGTACAAAACTTTTTTTAATGTAGCGTTGCACCTGCTTGTAAAACTAGGAGTACATGCAGAACAGCTTTAAGAGTTCTAGATCTAAAGCAGAACTGAACAACCCAAATGGTTTTTAGTTTGAAACTTAAATACAGTTTGCCTATTCCATTATCATTCTTTATATTTAAATTTTTCTCCACCAAGCTGTTATGAACTTAAATGTGGTCTGACAATACAGAAATTCTGCAAAATTCTTTAATAATTCAAAATTGCACAAAGTGAAAATGGGAATTGGTCATAATATACAAAATAAAAAAAGGATTCAGTCTACACAACTTTAAAGCTCGTTTTAAAAATGGAGACTACACAAATCCAAGTTGTTCCTTAGGTCTTAAAATGGCAGTAGAAATAATATCAAACAGGGAAAAAAAGAAACCAAAAGCAACCACAGCTATCAAGACAAAAAGCAGTGCTAAAAAAAAAAGCTGTTACACTTACAATACAGCACATGACCTCAATATGTATTCAATTATACACATTTCTGTACATGCATTGAAAAACTTTAAATGCTAAAAAACGCATTCACATTGTTTTGCAAACAACTCCACTCAAGTTTTCCTGATAGTTTAATCATCATCATCATCCTCATCATCATCTTCATCCTCTTCTACATCATCTTCCTCATCATCATCATCCTCATCGTCGTCATCCGCTTCGGCCTTCTTTCCTGCAGGCCGGCCAGGTCCACCCTTCTTGCCACCATCTGCTTTTACTCCTTTGGCACGATACGCAGCAACATCCTGGTTGGAAATTATGTTAATAAAAGCAAAACAATCAAATGGTTTTTCTTAGGACCAAGAATTGGGCCAGCCATTACCTTTTCATACTTCTCCTTGAGCTTCATGGCCTTCTGCTCATATGGAGCCTTTTCCTTTGGTGTAAGCTTGGACCACATCTCCCCAAGCTTCTTTGCGATGTCACCAATAGAGATGCCAGGGTTGTCGCCCTTCACCTTTGGGCGATGATCAGAGCAGAAGACAAAGAAAGCAGATCTGATGATAGAAGAGAAGACAAGTTATACTCAAGTCAACAAAACAAAAATCTCATGGGTCTATTTGTGCACTACTCACGGTGGCCTCTTAGGAGCATTTGGATCCTTCTTCTTTTTCCCTCCCTTTGCACCTTTAGGAGGCACATAGTTTTTCATCTCCCGGTCATAGCGGACCTTGTCATTTTTAGCCATTTCCTCAAACTTGCCCTTCTCCTTTGAGGACATGGTCTGAAACACAGGAGACTGTGATTAGGTTCTGCCAGGCCCAGCGTGTGGCTCTTTATCCTCCCGCCCTACATTCGCCTCAGTCTCTCGAGTAACAGATGCTTCGTGTAACTCTGTCCCACCCCCTCCCTAACAACAACAACCATCCCCCGGAAAAACATTGCAACCCTTCTGTTCAACTCACCTTCCATCTTTCAGAGCACTTCTTGGAGAATTCCGAGAAGTTCACCGAGGTCCCTGGGTTCTTCTTCTTATGCTCCTCCCGGCAGGTTTGCACAAAAAACGCGTAAGAGGACGTCTTTCCTCTGGGCTTACTAGGATCTTTACCCATGGCTGTGCTATGCTAAAAGTGATAAAAACAACAAAAACCGTTAAAATAAGGCAATAAAGCAGCAACATGTATTTATTGGTCAGAAGTCGGTTCGAGTTTCGCTTTGAATGCTGGTGAAGCAACAGAGAAATGGTCGCTCGCTAAACGCTCGTTAATCCGATCAAGTTCCTGCTTCGTTTCCACCAGATCACTCAACTAGAACAATAAGCGTCCCTCCATTTTGTTTTCCCGCCTAAAGTGCAGGAAATAAGCTCTAGAATGTCTGTTGAGAACAAATGGCTTCAGTTTCTACGCGTTACAACTAAAATAAATCCACCAGATTTGCAAGGAACACTACTTCGGAGGACTTTTAGTTGCTTCAGGCGCGGAGTCTCCATTACGAGCTGAAACTTCCAGCCATGGCTGCTCACGCGCTTAACTTCACAAGATCAGTAAGCTGCTAAAGTCCAGGAGATTCTAACGTTACGTGTTCACAAAGCTAATATAACTACAGCAAATACGAGAACATTTCTTGCCATAATTATCACTTCACATAAATTTTAACTAAAATAATAATAATATAAAGTCTTAAGTTTTGTATAAAATACTAAATTCGAACAATAAATAATCACGACAAAGAAACATCATTTTTATTAGACATGCTGAATAAAATAACTTTAAATTTTTTTTAAAAAAAAATTAAAACTTTTGCTAGATAAACCAAAACATGCTTACCTATAATCAGCCTCAACCGCTCGACAAAACGTACGTAGTCTTCTTGTAAACTGCTTGATCGCTGTGGTGCAGGGCGCACAAACATGATTAAATGCCCATAGACTCCACCCTCTGAGCTCTCGTCTGATTGGCTAGGACAAGTTCAAATTTGAATCGGCAACGTTCTAGGAGCGGTATTGCATTTCTATTGGCGGTTTATAACCGCAGTCAAGTTTCTTCGGTGAAACTAGATCCAGATGACGACGCCACTGATCTCTTCAGCTATTGGTGGAACTGGGGATTTAAAAATAATGAGCGGTAAGTCTTTGAATCGGGAAAAAGCACCTAAGTTTTATTCTTATTTTAAACATCTGTTTGAAACTAATATGAACAAGTTACACACAGTGAGTGAAAAGTGTTTGAGGTATGATCTCCTTGCCAAACAAAATCACATTCGGGTTTGTGGTAAAGTTTGTAACAATAAAGTGTAAAGTTTCGAACAATGTCGCGCCATTTGGACAAAAGCTGACATCTTTGGAGATCTGCCAGTTTGAAGACGGCACGCCTTGCACCCTGCTTGCACCTCACACATCCTCATATGTTAAAGTGTATGTTAAAACCAGCCCATGGCTATTTTTCGATTACTTTTCACACGCTTTGTCTTTTGCCTTAAGCTGTACTTAAGTCACACAGTTGTTTATAGTTTCTAATTTCTCTTCAGGTAAAAATAACTTCGTAGTTGTTAGTGTTCTTCCTGTTACTAAGATTTAGTGCTTTAATAATATTTATTTTTTACGCAACCCCATTTTTCCATCGAAAATACGTCTCTCTCTGTTTATGTGTCAATGTGTAATTATTTTATTTTGACGTGTGTGCAAATATTTCTGCTCTGTAATATACATTTTGTGACGTTATTATTGCGTTGGTAAACATACACCATCACGTGATACTTTGAACCTTTGTGAGGGAAAGGACGTTTTCGTTCATTGAGTAGGCTACTATTGAATATTAGAAAGTATTACAGCAGAAGATAATGCATTGCACAATTAGCAAAAGCATTTTTAAAACTGATATATCAACAAACATTCATTTTAATTTATCCTTAATATACAAACACAGTTCATTATTCATAATTATAGCACAATAAACAATTTTTAGCTGCTGTTGTTATTCTCAGCAGAATATGTGCCAGTTTTAATATTATAAACACACACAAATGTAAATGTGTCAATGCAGTTTAAATAAATAAAGGATAGACTGGTATACTTAGCTAAAATCTCATTATGGGCACTTGGGCAGTTCAAGCCAGTTCCATGCAATGTGTGGCCATAAAGATTAATTGTAGGAAACACTCTCAGCTGTTCTTTTCAGACAACTGAAAGGCCAGGGGGGAAGGACAACTGGAACTGAAATGTGTAAGAAAAACAAGGGCAGTAGTTGGATAGTGTTTAACAAAAGGAAGATCTTTATATGAACAAAAATTGTGTATTAATGCAAACTTTTTAAAAAATATTACTAAAATTACGCTTTATTACTAAACAGCTGATATCTTTGTACAAAACTACAAATTCTAGATGTAACTGTGATGGAGGACTAAATGAGGACATCAGCATGAATTAGCATGACAATGTTACCACCTATGTTTGAGCATTAAAGCAACACCTCACATTCTTCTGAATCCCTTTCTCCACCTTTTGCCATTGGATTTGAATAGGGTTAAGTCAATTGAAGTGCAAAACAGTTCTGGAGAATTAGCCAAATGGCTCTGTAAGTACTCTGAGCACAAAATGCACGCCTGAAAGGCTGATTCAAATCTAAACTCTGAAAAAAGGTACTCCAATAATAGTATATATATATATATATATATATATATATATATATATATATATATATATATATATATATATATATATATATATATATTGATTTATTTCAGGTTTTGACCAGATAAGGAAAATGTGTTTATTAAAGTATGTTGTGTAAGTGTATTGTGAGTTAATGGTTGTGCAAATCCTAAATGTCTAGCACTACAACTAAAGCTGTAGGTTGTATATTGTCTGGTTTAACCTTTTTATTTTTTTTATTTTTTTGTGGGCTCATTCTTTAGACTTGTACAGATCTTATAGAAAAATGCACAGGTGAAACACTGTGCCTTTATCTCTCTTTTGTAACATGCCCTTCCTTTTAGATTTGTGCATGAAGCATATCCTGTTTGCATCTGTGCTGCAGTGCTATTAGAATGCTCCAAGATCTGGCAAGAGCAGACATGCTGATACAAACCAAAACGAAACTCTTATCGGAAATGTGAAGAGTGCTATAATTAGTTTTGGTTGACTGTACAGCAAGCTCAGTGGCAGTTTCTCTTTGCAGGATTGTATAGCATATAAATGTATGAGTTATATGCTGTAAAAAAAAAAATATATATATATATAATAATAAATCATAATCATGGGTCTTGTAATTTTTCATTTAAAAAATATAATAATTAAAGATAGTGTGTATATTTTATTAAAGAAATTGTGAATCAGTGTAGTATAGAAAAAAATGAGATGTTTTCCCCTTTTTTATGGAAACTTGCTGTTTTGAGGCTTGACTAAACTGGAACAAAAAAATAATCGGGAAAGAAGACTACCTATTTAAGAGAATTAGCTTAATTTTGCCGTTTCATTTTGAAGGTGATTGTTAGTTCATAGCATGCTGTGCATATGGCAAAAAAAGTATTAAATATTAATTATATAATTAAAATTAAGTGCTTTATGTATTTCTGACATCTATTAATGTTTAATGTCCAGTTTCAAATTTGAACGAGTTTATGTTATGTTGAAGTTTCTATCATTACCATTGTGCAGAAGAGTAGAGCTATATTTATGGATAACTGCATGCACTTTTAACACTGACTAGAAGGCGCGTTACCTTTTTCAATAAACTAACTTTGCTAGTGCTATGCAGCAAGTTTTTACCTGCTTGAGATATAGGTCGCATAGTTTTTTAATTGTACAAAATAACTATTTCACTATTAATATTTCATTCATTGTGTTAGAGATTAAATAATTTATGACGATATATGTCGCACACCCCTACCAGGATTTCTTGTAGGCTATTGAGTTAAATTCCGTCCAATAAAGACGACTGTAACATAAGCTATTTAAATCACAATGAGCTTTTCATATTCTCTCTCTCTTCAAATTATTTACAACAGTAGATGTCCAGTCCCATTATTTAATCACAGTTTTCTTTATCATTACATTGCTATGATGAACAGGGCTGCGTTTCTCAAAAGCATCGTAAGCCCAAATTGATCCCAGCTCCATTGATTTCAATGGGTCTGTTGGGAAACACAGTACAGAATGTAGGGTTTGTCTCACCGACTCTGGATATTTGCACAGGTGCATCTATTTTCGGTTTCCTTTTTGTATATCACTGCATTTTTATTTATTTATTCTATAAATGTCGGCTTACCAAACTGACGGAGAAAATAAAAAACAAACAAAATCTACTTCAGTAGAGCATATACATATATTAATACATGGTTTAAAATAGCTACAAAGACGCCCCTTTTCATCGACCGCCTCTGAACGGATCCGGCGTGTCTGTAAACTTAAATTGGCGCCCTCTGGCGGAATTACAAACCTTCCAAAGATAAAGGCGAGGTCCCGTATGGGATTAAAATTCCGCCAAATGTATTACAGGCACAGATCGAAAAACAATAAGCATAAATAAAATATTTAAAAACATGTGTAAAATAATAAAGCACAAAACCAAAAAACAAATGATTATTTTTTTTTTTAAATAACAAACAGCATGGATTGCACAAAACTGAAACATGAATTCAAAATTTTCCAAATCGCAAACAAAATCAGGTTTCCTGCTCGTGTTATTTGTGTGTGTGTGTGTGTGTGTGTGTGTGTGTGTGTGTGTGTGTGTGTGTGTGTGTGTGCTTGTGGTCTTTTCCCCTTTGCTCTTGTTTCCACGTTCTACGCTTGCAGTTAGAGTTTCATGTAAATCAGGCCAGGCTTTGGCCTACAAGTTCTAGATTGACAGCTGCTCCTCTAGCCAGTGAGTTCAAGGGGGAGTTGACATCACTCCAATGCGATACTGGCTGCTGTGGCAGATGAATGAAGATGGATAAACAGCGTCAGCAGACAAATCCCGGACGATAGGTAATTAGCCATAAATATATTGTTAGTGGGTGACAGAAACATTCCCTTTGTGTATTATATTTTCTGCAAGCGCTATGTAGTCCTAGTAGGCCGATATCTAGTCTATTAGCACGTGTCTTGTTAGTTTGGTTTAGTGAGGAATACTCTATATTTTAGGCAGTTGGGCTGCACGATAAATCACACACAGAGCCGGCCCTAGACCTTTGGGGGCCCTAAGCAAAATTGGTTGGAGGCCCCTTTGACCATTTTAAGTAAGGCCTACAGAAATTAATGACTACCTTGTAACTATACTGTACATATCTACTATGTTATTTTTAATTTTTTTACTCTATTAAATTATGTTTTAATTATTCTATGTATGCTGTATGTTAATTATCTTTTTTACGCTGCTGGCCCTGAGTAAGTATTTCGTTCTTATTTGGCAACATATACAGAATGACAATAAAAGACCTTGAGTTCTTGAGTTGAGTTCCATGTTTGATGTCTAACAGGAAAATTATGTTAGCCCTTTAGTGTAGGAGCCAAACTGGGTTTATATTGTTTTGTTAAATGCTTTAACATCACAGCAAATGTATA
Source organism: Carassius gibelio (assembly GCF_023724105.1). Lineage (NCBI taxonomy): Eukaryota > Metazoa > Chordata > Actinopteri > Cypriniformes > Cyprinidae > Carassius > Carassius gibelio. The sequence continues at coordinate 23,286,797 of NC_068396.1, forward strand.
ATACTAAACCAATTTTATGCATCATGTTATTAGCATTTATTACATGGCTTGGTTGAATCCCAATGTAGAATGTGGTTTGTTATTTCTTAATAACAGACCGCTGCTAAGTAGAACACACCATTGCCATGAAAAACAGAGCGTTGCTATGGACGCGGAGCGGACAATTTTCTTTAACATGGAGTCACAGTGTGCAGCGCTGCGCTGCTCAAGTGCGCATTTAAAAGTTCACGGCACAAAGCGAAGAAATGTCGAGCGCACTAATCCTAATGTATATCTGTCCAACAGTTTATTCAACATTTGTTTCTTCACAGTTTTAAATTCCAGTTATTGTGCGTTTGATGCCTTTTCATAGTCCTTGTGATGTGTCCGTGATCTATCACTACACACGGTAGCGAGTCGTTTAAAAACAACAACAAACATAAAATACAAATACACAAAATAAAGTCATCTTATGCAAATCCACAGCCTTTTATCTACAGATCAAGCATTATAATGTGAATATATCACATATTGAAGAGAGTTTTACCATGCACGAGGCGCGCTCGCTGTTTGAATAACGTTACTGAATGGAGAATGATTGACGAGGAAAAACGAGTTTCCGTAAACTTTAATGATTTAAATAGTCTTCTGTCCCTCACATTAAGCTATGGAATGGCTTCAGATGACTTCGTGAAATTATAATCAGACGGACCCTCTCAAGTCCAAGTCACCCAAAATGACGAGAAAAAAAGCGGGAGGCGCCGAAAAGCGCGCTGTAAGTGTTGGCATCCCAATATAAGACTTTTAGACTGCAGATTATCTATACAGGTATCGGAAAATTAAGCCTACAGGTTTACATACCCTTATCTTCTTGCCTCTTCTCTTCTTTCAGCCTTTTCTTTTGTCATTTTTCATGGCCAGAAATATATTTTCGTTTCTTATCAGACATCGTCAACGCTAGAGTAAAACTGACTGACAGACACTGACCGGGTGACGAGTGACATCATAGGGGTCAGTCAGGGTCAAGATTCGTGGGGAACTCGCCATAATAAAGAACTAAATAAAAAACAACTGTGCTCATCATGATGCCTGATAAAGAGTGTTGTAGGCCCATTTCTTTTTATTTATTTATTTATTTTATGTTACTTTTGATGTATGATTTTTTTCACCCACTATATAGCAGTGACTCAAGGGGTCGCTTAGTGGCTTGGCCGGCTCTGATCACACATAATATTTAATTTATCTTGTCATTAAAGCCGGTTGTGTATTCAGCAGTAAATCTCCATCACCTGCGCACTTTCACATGGAGCAGCATTAGGTGTGTTGAAGCTTGAAACAGTGCCTGCACAGAATGATCATTGCATGACATCAAAGTACCGCGTGAGCGATAAGAGAGCACACGGATCCAATGCATTTGGATCACTCGCGGGTACTTTGACGTCATACAGTGATCATTCTGTGCAGCGCTGTTTCAAGTCCAACGCTAATGCTGCTCCATGTGAAAGCTAGAGGTGGGCAGATCGATACTTATATCGATAATATCGATACCAACATTGGTATCGGTATTGATCGATATCAGCGGGAAAATATCGATACTTAAGTTTCAGTTTCTCTCGTTTTGCGACCTGGCCGTGTTTGTCAAAATGCTGCTGCTGTCACAGAGCAGAGCAAGCTCTTAAGAGTGCTGCTCGTGCTCGACACTGCTCTCCTCCCCCTCTCCTGTGTTGTACCGTCACGTGACTCACCACTAGCGCTACCACCAGCAGTCAGGCGCGCGCACCACTCAGCCGCGCATTTCTAACAGCAGTCAGTCAGAGGCGGAGAGAAAGAGGAGCGTTGTATGGCTGTATTTTCAGGCCGATCTACCTTTTTTGTGTTAGCTGTGAAAGGGATACTAGTTTCTATATTTAAACTTCACCTAGATGTGCACCAGACTTAATTATTTTTATTATTTTATCAATAGCTGATTCTCCAAGAGCACTGGATATTACAAGGCGCCTATCAGAAATGATTGCGAAGGACCTGCAGCCTCTTTCCATAGTGGAAGATGTCGGCTTCAGGAATTTTGTATAAGGAGAATTTGTTTTACATTGGGAAGTAAAACGTTGTGACTTTAAGAAAAAAATCCTGAAAAGAAGTGCACTAAAGAAGAGAAACATTTTTTTTACTTGAAAAGAGAATTTGTTTTTACATTTTTTATATTTGTGAAGTAATCATTTTGTAACTTTGTTTATTTAAATAAATCAGAAGTAACCAAAAGTTGTTTCTGAACAAAAGCTTTTGTAGTACTGATTAATAACCCAAAATGCAAATCACAAAAACAAATTAAAAGTCATGAAAATTCATTTAGATTTAGGTTGAAGACGCATCCACCTTAATTATTAAAAAGTATCGGTATTGGTATCGGTATCGGCGATACTGGCCCTGTATTTACTTGGTATCGGATCGATACCAAATCTAGCGGTATCGCACACCTCTAGTGAAAGCGTGCAGGTGATGGAGATTTACCGCTGATTAGCCGGCATTACTGACAAGATGCACATTAAATATCACACAAAGGGAATGTTTCTGTCACCCACTAACAAAATATTTAAGACTAATTACCTGATGTCGTCCGGGATATGCCTGCTGAGGCTGGTTATCCATCTTCACACTAGAGGGTGACATTGATTGGAAACAAAATCATCACGGGATTGGGACGTGGGACGGGAAAAAATGTTGGCGGGACCTGGAATCGTAATAACACTTTGATCCCCAACTTTCTACACAAATTTAGCCTACCTTTTAAATAAATAACGTATAAACTGTGGGCTTATATTTTAATTTTGAATTCAATTGTACTCACCCTGTATCTTTATGCTTTCCTCCTGTTAGCAGCTACGAGTTGCATTGGAGTGATGTCAACTTGGACTGATTGGGTAGAGGAGCAGCTGTCAATCTAGAACTTGCAGGCCAATGGTGACGCTGAAGCGTGCCCTGATTTACATGAAACTCAAACTGCAACTTTTAGAAATGCAAGCACAGAACATGGAAACAACAGCAAAGGGGGAAAAAACACAAGCACACAAAAAATAACATATGAGCAGGAAACCCAATTTTTTTATTTTTTGAGATTTGGAAAATTTTGAATTCATTTTTCAGTTTTGTTCAATATAATTTTAAATGCGTTTACATTTTTTATTTATATTTCGATCTATGACTGCGCTGTTTGTTATTTATTTATTTTTTTAAACTGCATTTGTTTTTCGGTTTGGTGTGTTATTATTTTACACGTGTTTTTAAATATTTGATCTTTGCTTCAATCAATTTTTCAATCTGTGACTGCAATACATTTGGTTGGATTCTAATCCCATAGTCCTGACTCCCGAATATGTATAAGGCAGTGTTGGTGTTGCAGTGCCAGTTCCGCAAGTATTTTTCCCATTCATTGTCCCATAGGGATCGTAAAAAATACTTTGAGCGTTATAAGCTATGATATATATAATCTATTAATATTGATTATATAATTTGGCCTATCAAGCACCGCGAATGCCATTAATGGAAATAAAAATGGCTGAATATAAAACTATTAAGTTAAAGTTAAATTAATTTAATTTAAAGTTGAACAAATTAAAACAAGTTAATTGTAAAATATGCATAGACAGAAATATGTATATAAGGCCTGGCTTCCCTAACAGTGCTCAGTTCAGCCCCAACAAAAGGGCACAAAACACCGCGTTGATGGAGCCGCCGACGCAAAAGTTGCAACTATTACAGCTGAAAATGCCATTCTGTGTGTTATTTTTTTTTAAGTATTTTCAGAGTCTGATGAAATACGCATTTAACAGCTTACTGCAAAATACGCTTGATGTTACAGTCACTGCCCTTGCCATCCAGAATTGAAGAGAACATCCCAATTGAGTGAAGGGATTTGTGAAAACAGTGGTTCCTAATTATTGTGATCCAACATTTGCCTCACATTTCAGGAGTAGGATAATCCACTTCTTACCTCTTAGACTGTGTTATGATCTACATTACCTATTTTGATTGTAAGGCAAGGCATGTTTATTTATATAGCACATTTCGTACACAATGGTAATTCAAAGTGCTTTACATAAAATATAGTAATAATGAAGAAAAAATTATCACAAAAAAATTAAACAAGCAATTTAAAAACTTTGAAAAAAAATACTTATTTAAAATGTGTTATTAAGACTTTAAAACATTTAAAAATATAGAATGATTTAACATGAAATACAGTGAATACGTAAAATACAGTGCAATCAGTTCGGACATCACACAGTGCTCATTTAATAAATGCACAGCTAAACAGATGAGTTTTGAGTCTAGATTTAAAAGTGGCAAATTTTTTAGCACATCTAATCTCTTCTGGAAGCTGATTCCAGCTGCGGGCATAGTATATAACTAAAGGCGGACTCACCTTGTTATGTGTGGACCCGTGGTATTTCTAACTCGATCCTAATGATTTTAGTGGTCTGTTAGGTTTATATTCAGTGAACATATATCTGCAATATATTTTGGTCCTAGGTCATTGAGTGATATATAAATGAGTAAAAGTACTTTAAAATCAATCCTAAATATAACTGGAAGCAAGGACCTGAGGACTGGTGTGATATGCTCAGATTTTCTGGATCTAGTCAGAAATCTGGCAGCAGCGTTCTGGATGAGCTGCAGCTGTCTAATGGTTTTATTGGGAAGGCCAGAGAAAAGACCATTACAATAGTTCCACCGTGCTGGTGATAAAGGCATGAACAAGTTTCTCCAAGTCTTGACTGGAAACAAAACATCTAATTCTTGCTGAGATGATAGTATGCTGATCTAGTTACTGCTTTGACATGACTTCTGAAACTAAGGTCTGTCTCCAGAATCACACCAAGTTCCCTTTCATAGGTCACTTCGATGCTGCGGTGACGTCACCGGCTATGGGAACACCCCTCGGTGTGACGAATGTCTGAAGCCCTTTACCATCCCACCAATCCTACCTGGGTGCCGCGTGCTTTTTCGCTCAGATTTCATTCCTTCAGGGAACCAAATCATCTGTACCCTATGGAAACCATCTCGCGTTCTCAAGCGTTTTTTTCTTCGAGCAGTGTGTAACTCCTCTTTGCGGACGCGATTAGTCAACGAAAGGTAAGAGCTGTATAATGGGTTTATCACGAGGAGGCACTCATGAGAGGTTCATTAGCAGCCTCTCTACATGTTCTCTCTGTGATAGCCTATGGCTACAGTAACAAAAAAAAAAAAAAGAGAGAGAGAATCCGCACTCTGGAGTGTATTTCTATAAGTCGCCTCGAATCTAACCCCCATTGTTTCGCTTCTGTGGTCGCCGAGGCCCGCACAAGGTGTTGGTTAGGGGCGATATGTGTGGCTTGACTATGAATACATTGATGCACTGGAGTTTTCCCACTTGCTCGCTCTCCCCCACTCGAGCGTGTTAATCGGCAGATTTGCTTTTTCAAACTATGTTTGTCCACCGCGGCTTCGAACTCAGAGTAGGCTCTGGCCAGCACATGCAGTTCTCTCCCTCCGAGCGGACCGGACAAACGCGCCTCCCCTTCCTCAGCGAGCTGTTAATGTGGTTACCCACGTGGTGGATAATTATTCCTTCCCTGTTGCGGCTCCAGGGCGTTCGTGTATTGAATTGCCTGGACGATTGGCTGGTGTTAAGCACAATCGCAGACTCAAGCACACTCCCATCGGGATCTTGTGCTGAATCATCTTAACAGCCTGGGCTCATGCACAAATTTCTAAGAGTGTTTTAATTCCCTCTCAGTGGATAACCTTCTGGAATAAGCTTGACTCTCGCGCGATTACAGCAAGACTATCTCTCTCGCGCGCTCAGTCTCTCACGTCATGTGTAAGTCACTTCAAAGTTGGTCGCACAGTGATGGTGAGTTTGTACCTCAGACTTTTAGGTCTAATGGCAGCGTCTGGGCTTACTTCATATGCACCCTTCAGTGGTGGACGACAAGCCAGAACATTTCACCCTGTTGTCTTCCGCATCGGACGATTTCGGTGACAAGGAGGTGTGTTATGTCAATAAGACAATGGATGTCAACCGAATTCCTTCTAGCTGGAGTTCGGCTGGGGATTTGTGCTTCCCGAGAGACTGTCATGACAGACGCGTCTTTGACCGGTTGGGGAGCTGTTTGTCAAGGCAGCTCAGCTCACAGAGTATGGACAGCAACACAACGCAGTTGGCATATAAACAGGTTGGAATTACTGGTGGTTTTTCTAGCTCTCCAGTATTTCTCGAATCTGCCGATCGGCTGTCATGTACTACTCAGATCAGACAACATAGCGGTTGTGTTGTATCTGTATTATCAAGGAGGATTACGCTCTCGCCCCTTGTGCAGGCTGGCGAGAAATATTCTTCTTTGGTCTCAGAACAGATTTCTGTTGATCCGAGCGGTTCATGTCCCTGGACGTTTGAACTTCGGAGTGGATTTGCTATCCAGACAGACTTTGGTTAAAAAATAAAAAAAAAATTGAAAAAGGAGGAATGGAGGTTGCACCCTGAAACGGGGAGCCTTTTTATGTCAGATATTTGGAGAAGCGAGAGTGGACTTATTCGCGTCGAGCATGACTACGCGTTGCCCGCTGTGATTCTCCTTATGCCCTCCATCGTGCCTGGGCTTGGATGCGTTAGCTCACAATTGGCCCACACAGCCGTGGTTTGTGGACCTGGTCAGTCTGTAGCGGGCTCTCCATGGAGATTCCCCTCAGACAGGACTTACTATCGCGAGCACAGGGAATGATTTGGCACCAAGGCCATATCTATGGAAGCTGTAGGCGTGGCCTCTGAGCGGAGTGATTTAATATGTCCCGGTCTTTCTGTTGAAACCACCGAGACCATAATGAATTCTAGGGCAGCTTCTACGAGACGCTTGTATGCTTTCAAATGGAAACTGTTTACGACCTGGTGTGGAATTCGTAATTGGATCCGGTTTACTGCCCAGTGGCTTCAGTACTGGAGTTCCTTCAAGACCATTTCTATAATGGAGTAACGCCAGCCACTCTGAAAGTTTACGTGGCAGCCATTTCAGCTGTGTGTGTGTCTATATATATATATATATATATATATATATATATATATATATATATATATATATATATATATATATATATATGTGTGTATGTATATATATATATATATATATATGTGTGTATGTATATATTAGTGGTGGGCATAGATTATTTTTTTTAAATCTAGATTAATCTCACTCTGATCTTGAAATTAATCTAGATTAAAATGGCTCATTCTAATTCTGCCGAAGGCATTCAGAATATGTGTTATCCAAATAAAATTGACAAACAGTAAGTCTCTGAGAAGAGGTTTATCAAGCTAGGTGGTGCATTAGAAAAGGGGCTCATCTCCTGTTTCCAAAATGCATCACAAAGTGCTTGAAAAAGATGTAAACTAATTCCACATTGCAAAAGGTGCAAACAACCTTACGCCTGTTTCACACCAGTTTTTAAGTTTTTTTTCAAGTTTGTAGGTGTCAAGGTACAGAAACCAAATAATTAAATGTAAAATAGCAATGGATAGTCTATGTAAAAATGAAATATACAATCAAACCTACATTTATTCAGATACCTTCAACATTTCTCACATTATTACAGTTTTGCTATATATATATATATATATATATATATATATATATATATATATATATATATATATATATATGAAGAGTTCAGATGCAAAAGCCTCTAAATGCCATCTGAAATTTTCATCTAAAATTGGGATTTTTATCAGGCTCCTATATTTATGTTCAGTTATTTCACTTTAATAGTCTGGCAAAGGACCTGCACATTGCCATTAAAGTAAAATGACTCAACCTAAGCATAGGAGCTTGATAAAAATCCTAATTTTAGATGCAAATTTCAAATGGCATTTAGAGGCTTTTGCATCTGAACTCTTCATATATATATATATATATATATATATATATATATATATATATATATATCAACAATTATATCTGGTGTCTGAATAATTTTTGGTTTGACCGTTAAAACTACAAAGTAATTCAGTCAAGAGTGATTTTCATTTTCATTTTCTTGGATTAACATTACAGCAGCCAGTAGCTAAATTAGGCGCGGTCACTTTAAGAGGCGATGAACACATGCAATATAATACACATCCCATTTTTTCCTCAACTGTTTACTTTCACTTAAAAAATAACTGACAGTTTTTTCGAGCATAACTTCCAAGGTGGATATTTTGACATATTTTGTATGTATTTGTCGGCACAAGAGCAAAAATAAGCAAACTCGATGTTCTAGTGTTTTGAGATGCCTTTCTCTGCGCGAGCCCTGAACACCTGAACACCGCGAGTACTGAATTGGGCTCTTTGCAGAACTTTGCAGAAGAGAGCTCGGTTCAGTGTCGCTGTCTGTGATACACGTCTCTCTCTCTCCGCACCGAACACAGCACGCGAGTAACCAGCTACTCTGTTCAGCTTTTCCGCGTCTTGTTTTTGGATGCTTTAATGTTTAAATCGACAAGCGGAAAGTCTTAAAAACATGTGAAAATCATAAGCTTTCGTGACGATGCGCAGTAGTGGCCCGTCAACTGTCCTGAGCATGTTTTTAGGCTGGCCAGTCGGTTATATAAAATATCAAGGTGAAAGTCATCATATCTTGCTAAGTATAGACCCAGCTCTCAACCCAACTTTGATAATAGATTAACGGCGATTATTTTTTTTATCGCCCGATAAGAGTCTCGCGTTAACGCAGCACGTCATCTGCTGGTCTCTCGTTTTATACAAGGTGTGCGACGGCTGAGGCCTTTCCGCTCTGTGCGAGTTCCTTCATGGGATTTATCCATTGTGTTGCAATGTTTATCAGGGCATCCGTTAGCCCTTTGAAACTATACCGGATGAAATCCTGACTTAAAGACAGTTCTTCTTGTGGCTTTATCCTCCCTCAAGAGAGTTGGGGATTTACAGGCTTTTTCTGTTTCGCCCTCGTGCATGGATTTTGCACCAGGCTCTGTGGAAGCATTGCTGCGACCATGGCCTAATCATGTCCCTAGGTCGATTCGAACCCTTTCACTTTCAACAAGTGGTTTTGGAGGCTTTATCCCCTGCAGAGGTGGGGTCAGGAGATCTGAGTCTTTGCCCTGTCAGAACTCCATGGCGTGAGTCCAACCAGATTTGTCTGTTAGGACACAAAATAGAGGCCATGCTGTCACAAAGCAGAGCATGTCACATTGGCTGATGGAGACTATATCTTTAGCCTATGAGGCACGCGGACTCACTTCGCCCTTAGGAATTAGAGCTTATTCCATGAGAGCAGTGGCTTCATCACAAGATTTCTCAGTGGTTCCTCTATATGATGTCTGTGCTGCGGCAGGATGTTCCTCACCGAGCACTTTTGTCGAGTTTTACAGTCTGGATGTAAGGATGGTTCCTGGCTCCTGGGTTCTGTCCGCTTGAGCAGATACTTTCCTTGGATTCCAACTATCAGGTACATCAGGTGTTATGGTATAGCGTTCCCATAGCCGGTGACGTCACCACAGCATTGAAGTGACCTATGAAAGGGAACATCTCGGTTACATATGTAACCACGGTTCCCTGAATAGGAAACGAGATGCTGCCGTTCCGTACCTTGATAGCATTTCTTCAGTTCATGAAATCTGAGCGAAATAGCGCGCAGCACCCTGGTATATGATGCGTACCCATGCGTAGGGCGAGGCCAAGCGCTATTTGGCCAATAGGATTGGAGGGATGGTATAGGGCTTCAGACATTCGTCACACCGAGGGGTGTTTCCATAGCCGGTGACGTCACCGCAGCATTCTCGTTTTTACATACGTAACCAAGATGATTCCTGACTTTATTTTAAGTTGTTTGACCCCTAGAGTCAAGGTATGTATTCACCTTGAAAACGTGATCTTTGTTTCCAAATGCAATGACTTCAGTTTGTTCCTTGTTTAACTGAAGAAAATTCTGGCACATCCAACTATTAATTTCATCAATACATTGGCAGAGGGAGTCAATGGGGCTGTGGTCATTTGGAGATAAGGCTAGGTAAATCTGGGTATCATCAGCATAGCTGTGATAGGCAATTTGTTTCTTTCTCATTATTTGACTTAGTGGGAGCATATACAGGCTAAACAAGAGCGGTGCTAGAATCAAGTAGGCTTATCATTATTGCTGATCGCTGTTGTTGTTATGTTATGATATTGCAATATTTACCATATATATATATATATATATATATATATATATACCCTATATAATCAGAGGAGTAGGCCTATAAAACAATACAATAGCAAAATTCTAAATATGTATATATTTTAGGCTACATTAATAAGAAAGGATTGATCAGATAACATTGCAACTACTAAATTATGTGTAGACAGACTTAACGAAGTTCCATAGCTATACTTGTGCTATTATTATTTTAGTTATGTTGCCTTTAATGTAAATAAACATGTGCAAGCGATATACTTGCTCTTGTGAATTTATTTTGATGTTAATTACATTGCGCGAGACGTTTTTTTTAATTTATTTTATATATATATATATATATATATATATATATATATATATATATATATATATATATATATATATATATATATATATATATTATTATTATTATTATTATTTTAAACCGCGTGGTTTAGCTATATACACGTTGCTGCTGATTTGACTTGCATTTTTGAGACACCGACCAAATGAGAGAAAACCTTTGCACACTGTTTCCAGGAAACATGTCGCTCAACCCGGAAACCGTAGCAAAACGTTGGCCACCGGTTAAGACTATTCTAGCACCGGTGTGAAAATGTTTATAGATTGAAACGCATTTTGCAGCTGTCTTATTTTTCAGCCGCAATATTGTATTTAGGTATTGCAAAATTTCTGCAAAAAATAAAGGCTTATTTCATCCAAATTTACATTTATGAATAGTAAATTTAGCTAACGAAAGAAGCAGATTAATTAAATAATATTCCATATGGTAAGAGAAAAATGGAGAACCATTTCTCTATGGTGGAGAAAAAAACTAATAATACTTTTTTAAATCGAAAGCTGTGCATGATACGAGCCTTAATAAAGGAACCGAAATCTGACCAAAAGCAAACTGAATGAGGACAACTCCAAAATAAATGATAAAATGTTTCATCGTGTAGCTCGCAAAATGTAAACAATGTATCAATTTCACAATTAAATCTGTTCACAAGAAAATAATTACATGGGTAATATTTATAAATAGCGAGATTTCTTTGATTTTATGAGTAGCCTAATTAAATATTAACTTTTAAATTTGTCTCTGATTATGTATATGTATTTTTATTTCTGTTTATTTGCTTTACTTTGTGTAACCCCTGTCCGCAGTTGTAATTCCTAAAAGTAAAAAAAAAAAAAAAACTACCATCACCGGTGAAGCTTGAACTTGCCACAGATCTATTGCATACTGCGCCCTGGCGGTCAGATCGTGTTATTGCCGTGAAAAGCACAGAGCTGTTGGTGGCATAGTAGGCGGATAGAGGGGACTGAACCGATGCAGTTACTCCAAACAGGACGTTACAGAGAAAAAGGTTTGGAAAATACGTTTATTTAAGGAAGTCTTTTACACTTACTAAGGTTGCATTTACTCACAAATACATGAAAAACACTAGGCTAATATTGCGAAATAGTAGCCTATTACAGTTCAACATAAACGCATTCTATTGTGATATATAAAAAGTAATGTATTGATGTGATGCAAAGCTAGCAGTCATTACTAGTCTTCAGTGTCACGTGATCCTTCAGAAATCAGTGAATACCGTTTGCTGCTCAATAAATATTTATTATGATCAGTGTTGAAAACAGCTGTGGTAGCCAGTTTATGTTTATGGAGAAACCATAGACTATACCATTCAAATGTTTGGTGTGAATGCTTTTATTTAGAATTGATCAAAAGTGACAGTTATTTTCCAAAAGATTAATTTTCAAACAACTGCATCAATGAATCCTAAAAAAACCAAACAAACAAAAAAAAAAAAAAAAAAAAAAAAACTAATTTTCTTTGAATAATAATATCCAACGGAGCACCAATAATTGAACAGTAAAATAAACACATTATAATTATTTCTGGAGACACTTAAGCCTGGAATAATGATGCTGAAAGTTTAGCTTTGCATTAGAGGAATATTTACGTTTTCAAAGTACATCAGATAAACCGCTATTTCAATGTATCATAATATTTCACATTTCACGAAATCAGGCTAACATATGACTTTGCTGAAAAGTTTTCATTCTATGATTATTATTTTAGGCTACCTGATATATGTGGATACTGAAAGGCAGAGAATATTAGCAGAATATTACAATAATATTGTTTATATTTATTTATTTTTTAATTTAGCTGTGTTTGTGTGTGTATGGGTGTTTGTATGTGTGTGTGTGTGTGTGTGTGTGTGATGGGTTTATGAGGACGCAAATGTGTATACTGTGCATTGTGCACCAAAAACAGACATGGGCCTAGTTCATATAAAGATGGCTTAGGTCTATACTTCCATTTTATATGATTATTATTGTAAGAAATAGCATATTGTAATGATTAATTTATTCGTGTATAGCATCATGCGGCAGTTAGACTACTTGCCTTTATTTTTATAGCATATCTTGAACAGTGTGGCTAGACTGCGAGGATATCGTTATTTTGTTTTGTCTGTTTAAGTGTAGACTACTTGTGGATGGTCCAAAGATCAAGTTAATTTAGGAATGTGCTCTCTTGTCAGTAGCTACCTAATGACGCTTTATGATAAACTCGATGTAGCCTATTTATGATCCTGTTTCTTGTCATTAAAAACTTGTAGGCTAGGCTGCTGTAACACGCAACGACCACACGGGGGCGCGCTTACCCAATGTACTTATTCTATTTTTCGAAAGACCTGGACAATAAACAGCTATGGATATTCTGCCATTTATTTTGCACAAATAGTAATCAGTGGTTTAGAAACATTTATGGATCTATTGTGCATAGACACAAGTATGATCTGTTATTTATTTAGGCCTATTTATTCTGCTACAAAACATGTAGGCTAAGCTGGAGCTCTGCATAATAAAAACAAGATTTTATCACCCCCCGATAAATATAGACATGCTTACACCTGCTCTGGTTACTCCATGTGCACGGTTTTCAACATTATACTTTGAGATAGCTATTAACGTATGAGCTGCTAATACAACAAACGCAAAAAGCTACTTAGGAGATTAATTCAGTTTCGTTCACTTGTGGCCGCATGGACGTGGATAATATGGATATGTTTAGGATTTCTGGAGAACAGAAAGCAATTTTTGACCTCATTGATCGTTGTTGTGGAAAGTAAATTTACGGTGCAGTTCGCTGCTGGTGATTGTGAACAGTGACAGCTTCAGTAGTGGCTATTTGACAGCTCTAATCACCCGAGGTTTGTCTAATCGCGCGGGAGATCAGTGTCATAACAGCAATCCTTTTTAAATCTCCCGCGCTGAATCACAGACTGCAGCAGCGCTTTAGACCACATCAGGTTTGTGAATTATCCCAAAAATGTTTTTCCCCCCATCTGAGTGTCTATAGCATAGTTTGACAGTGCATTGCTATCGTTCTTGAATTCAACATTTTATTAATTTAACAATTTAAGTGCATGGGCTTTCTAAACCAGTACCATCCATGTTTCCTAAAACAATACTTAATCGTCTTCATACAATTGTTATGTTCGAATAGTAGGCAATAGCCTATATTTTCCCAAAAGTATCGAAACCTCAAACCAATCATAAAACTGTATTGCAAGGAGAGTCATGCTGGACAATAATAAACTATAGATTATATTATATGTTTCAGACAAAAATGCAAATCAGAGTTCTTTAAATTATCAAATTTGACTATATACATATTACAGAAAGGAAGACAACATTAATTAGGAATAAATAAAGAAATCCCGCGAAATTACACCGAAACTTTATACAGATAATCACAAAGATATTAACGTTTATTTCATTATTTGGTTTAATTTTTGTAATTGGCACTATGTATTATTTAATCTATGATTCAAAATAATATTAAACAAGTTTATAAAATAGCAAAATAATAATTAAATAAAGAACACTGCTTTGCCAGGGTCAATAGCAGGCGTTCACTGGCTCCAGTGACCCAGATGCTTGCAACTCAGATCTGAGAAAATTAAACGAATCACATTAAGTCAGATGAATGGAGAAGTGATGAACATGCTCTGCAAAAGTAATAGGTTGTCCTGCACTAAAAATCAAATAAACATTTATAGAAGTTGAATCTTTAGAAGTAAAAGATGTCCTTTCAACCGGCCATGAACAGACAGATTCGTAGCGCTAATCGCTCGTTGACCTTATTTTAGCATAGCCTAGTGCTTATATTGCAAAGGCTATCACGACTACGCGACATTTCCTGACGTTTTTCAGAAGTAGGCTAATCCGATTTAGTCAGTATGATCACATACGCTTTGAATTGGAGCCTTCGTCAGAAAATATTTGAACTTGCAGTGTCCTAAAATTGTGCCAGTTACACTGGCCACCCTTTCCAGCATTATGGAACCAAGGTGTTGCGTTTTCCTTTGACCATGATCAAAACCATTCTGCGGCAAGCAATGAAAGCAGTGGGGTGGGGTGTATCACAGTGGCCTGGCCACCCGTGAGAAGTCCTAATACCAGCAGACCTGTGGACTTGTGTGCCCAATAAACATGGGGCCACTCAGTCCCAAATCAATCTGCCACCCACTTCCTAAATCAATAAGCGTGCATGAGTGGGAAAAGCAATGATGGCAAACCATTTAGTTGTACTTTTATAGTGGGTTTCAGTGCACTTTTATTTTTCAGTAAAGGCTACATCTCATTCACCCATGACAAAAAAATTAATAAAAAAAGTTATTGAGCAAATTGTAAGAAACATTTAAATGTGTCTCATCGCTTCTGTTTTAAATGTTATAATAAGGGTTTAGTGTTTGGAACAAGTTTGCAACGGGCATTAAATAAATAAAACAAATAAATAAAAACAAATTGGTGTGCGATTTGCCCCCAGATTTTCGGAATATTTAATTTCTTAACGAAGAAGTTATTTCCCCCCTTTAGCCTAAATGTTATATTTTTTCTTTTTATTTAAATAGCCTATTGAGGCTACAGACATTATCTGTAAAAATAATTTATTGTTCATTTACGAACGTTAACAGGATCACCAGATCATAGGTATTTAATTTAATTTCCTTTTTCATTTGCATTTGATGTGGTGTCCCGTATACCGACTGAGCAAATAACGCAATGTGTTTATTTATTAATATTTATTTATTTATTTTATTTTTTATTTTATTATTTTTTTATTTTTTTTGGTAATGCCATTACGGGCTGTTTCGCAAATCACTTTGCAATTGTCGAAAGTTTAGGCCAGTTTTAAGTGCATCGCAAATATTTGCAGTCACCTGCAGGACAAACGCAAAATTACACTTAAACTTAATATCGCAATCAAGGATTAAACAAACTATTTATTTATTGTATTATTTATTTTATTTTTTGGTGACAGAAGAAGCTTCCAGTGCACAAAACACTAGCATGACACAGACATAAAGAAACATAACACAAAAGATAAATTACACAATAGACAAAATAGACAATGTATACATTGGCAAATATGTATGTAGTTGCAATCCAACCGCAACAATGTCTTTAACATCTATACAGTTTGCTAGTAATCACCGTAATGATAGCTACAATAATTAACAGATAATAAATATAACAAAATAGTAACTAAAAGTAAATAAATAAAACACAATCAAGAACGTGATTGTTGTAGACTCTATGAATTACATTCAGAAGGAGCGTGTGTTGGGGAAATGGTCTAATGAGTATTGCAAGCTGAAGAATAGAGGATTGGCGCAAAGGAACTCCTCATTATTGGCAACAAGGTGAATGTCGTGCTCAATATCCTTATTAATATCAGGTTCAGTAACAGAGACAATGTCTCCATGTCTCCGCTGACCCCTGAAGCTTGCAGCCCGAATCTCAAAAGTAAGAAAGTGTGAATAAGAAATAGATCACTCGGCACAAAATCAGTTATATTTAATTTAGTCGATAGCCAATTTATTTTCAGTAGACTAGACAGTAGACTAAAGAATAAGAATTTCCTTCCATGAAATGTGTTCAGTTTACGCAAAAACTATAAAGAAACTTCGTGTTATTCAGTTATGCTAGTATGTAAAGCAAAATTTTCGATTTTAATACCAAGTATAAAAAGGGTTTAAATCAGAACTGTTTTTTTTTTCTTTCTTTTTTCTTTTTTTATGTTCAGTTTTGTGATACCTAACCGGAACAAAGTTTGAATGTGAATGAGAACACAAACTGAAAATGCATATCCAATATGATCATGCCGGGCGGATTGTGGTCTGGAGGGCACCCCTGATAAGAAGATGTAAGAGAGAGTAACAGGGAGAAAAATAAATGTGATGGTTAATATACAAAGAAAGAAGGGTAGCTCAGAGCAGGAGAGCAGATAGCTGTCATCGCTGTGGTTTAACGCAGTCAGCCACAGACTGCTCCAGAAACTCTCCATTACTGCCCATGATGGATGGGAGAGGAACCTATCCCCGGATATACTGGCCTGAGGGGCCCCTGAATGACAGGAGAACCTGAGGTTGCCACGGTATCACTGTTTCCATGGTAACACCCTGGTCTGCTCTTGATTATTGATTCATGAGTTTGCTGTCCTTCCTCTGTCACTTCGAAGCCACTCTTCCCAAAAGTCGCACGTTTCAGCTGGGCACCGGCACCATGCTCTCAGCTCATACTTCACTGTATCAGCCACGAGCAGTGACTGAACGTTTGTATTTCACCACATGCCGTATGAGGTTATTTTTACAGTCTGGTGTTGCACATTCAAGGTCTGTGGTGTGCTCAGTAACAGATGTTTTCATGATTGGAAAACTGACCGGCCATATGTATTGCAGATACATAAAGACATAAAGAATTGGTTCATGGCTGTTAACGCTATTGCCATTATCTCTTGACCCATCTCCTTGAATATTCATGAATGAATTTTCCGCAAAGAGAATTATATAATTAGTTGCATCACACTTTTGTGATGAGGTTAGTAAAGGAGATCCATTCATTATCGATTTCATATATTTTCATTTCATTACATGACGATGAATATCATGTTTGGGGACGAATATCAATATTTGAATAGGCTACATTTGCGAGAAACAATTTTCATAGCCCTGCATTTCTTACATCCTCACATACAAATGCAACACTGCAACAATGTTGTGCTTGCATTTTGTACAGTGCACAATGTATTTCATTTAAAGGCACGCGACCCTTTTAATTCATATTGTTTATATATATATATATATATATATATATATATATATATATATATATATATATATAGTTCGATATCGCTGCGTTAGCGTTGGTTTATGTGATATGGTGTTTCTCTGAAAGTCCAGGCTATTTCCTCCTGTGATAGTCATATGGTTAGAACCAAAAGAGAGTCAGAGAAAGCTTAAAATATCTTTATAGACCACATGCCATCAGCCAGCATCGTAATGACAGCTGGGCAATAATGTAGGTGACTTCTGACTGGGGTCTACCTGAATTTTCCCTTTGTTCTCGACTGTGGATTTCGTTCTTCAAAATAGCTGCATGTTGTAGGCTACTGAAAAAGACTGTGGTTACCTAAAGCAACATTTTCTGAGACCACATCAATTTAACCTCTCTATACTATCCGTAAAATGTAACTTGAATTTAATATAGTATAGGCCTATATGATATTATTATTCTTATTATTGTTATTGTTATTGTTATTATTATAAAAACGCAAGTTACATGTATATCTACAAAATGTAAACGTCAGCAGGCCACATGTTAAGTGAACGGTTATTTTTAACAAAGCTAAAAAATGGCAAGTTCAAGGTCATGTTTTGTAGTTTCTCCTTTGCTTCATTTTGGCTACATTTTTATATAGCCTACAGTCAGAATTAAATTCAGAATCAGAATCAAAAACGATCGCCTCTTAAAAAATCTCATCATTATATATTTTCACCACTAATTTCAAAATTAATAACTTTTTCAAATGTATTATCTTAGTTTGACTTGCATCTTCACGAAACAGCCAAGTCCTACGAGCATTGAAGTTGTATGCTAGAGAAGGCTATGACGCGACCAAGTCTGTTCCAGCTACTGTGCCATTGGTTTAAATGGACCTGTATTCATTTTGTTTAATTGGTCAGTTTAAAAGGTTAACACTGTGAATAATTTGTGTCTGTGATGAACGAAGTCTGTTTATTATTCACTGAAGATGTATTGCACCACCACTCCTATGCGTTCCGTTTAAATGAAAGGGATACAAAAAGCTCGTATTTGGTGAGGGTCAGGCAATGTCAATCCTGGACGCTTAGTTGAAAAAACATTACTATTAGGCTTAATAGATGGTATTATGAGGCCTACCGTAAATGATTTGATCGCAATCTCCCCACACAACCAACAGTGAACATAGGAGAAGATGAACATATAGAAGTCATAAGATGAATATAGGCTATAAAATCTTCACCGTCGGGCGTTATATGAAATTCACAACCACGATGTGCGAATTTACCTTTAAAAGTAGTATTTGTGTTTACATTATCCCTGTTATTTTATATTATTATAGGCCTACCCACATATTGTGAAGATGTAACTGCTACTATTTATGTTATTTATTACAATTACACGTAGGCTATAACGACTTTGCCTATCACTGAACAATAATTAAGCATTCAGCATTTCTGCCGCGCGCTATTTTTTTGTATTTGGCCCACATTAATTTGAATATTTCAGGCTTGCTCAGTTTTAACGTAGGCCTATTAAAAAAAAAAAACGTGATTAGCCTATAAGATATCTAGGCGACTGAAAGCGCTTGGTTCAGTTATTTTTGACAGGTTGGTTTTTAAAAAGTTTTCATGTGATTTTTTTTTTTTTTTCATCTGGATTTATGCTCTCGTTTAAAGGTTTTAAATGTTTATCACCGACAAAACAGAGCAGTCGCCTCATGCTCGCAGGGATAAATGGAGTGTTGGAGAACTCGCTTGAAATGACACGCATGCCCTGACCACTTGGGAGGTCTTCCTCTACTCTCACAGGCTCAATACGTGACGGTTTTTATGCAGTATAAGCTTTTTCTGAAATGTCTGTGAATGAGTCCTTGTGTCGAAGCATGAAGCCAGCTGTTCAGCACACGTAAAGTAAATTCGCTTAGAATTATTATTATCTTTTTATTACATGCAAGCTAGCTTAAAGCCTATGTAAGCATATTTATACGTTATATTTTGCGTAAGAAGTTCTGGTGTTAAAATATAACATTCACAATCAAATTACATTTTTATTTTACATTTAATTTTAGTTTTTTTTGTTTTGTTTTGCGAAAAAAATAATAATAAAACATAAAAAATGCCAGGAGTAACCTTGACTACTGTGCAATCGAGTAGCCTCATGTTGTAATTACAACATTTAAAATCTTTATCAATGCTGAAGGGCCATCTTTGTAGAAGCATGGTCATCGCCAAGTTTTTTCTTCTTTTTTTTTTAAGAAAAAAAGGGTGGTTCGTATATGTAGCTAGGCTATAAATAAAGATTTTTTTCTGAACGTTGTACACCGCAATACAAATAGTAGCTACAAGTAGCCTAGGCTACATGTGAAAAAGACAAAAACAGCACAGCAGCGATAATTATTTCAAACGGCTGATTTTTAGATGTTACCACGGCTTTGATAAAAGAGATTAAAGAAAGCAAGCTCTTCATTAAAGTAGCCTAGCTTTTCAGTAGCTAGTTTTGTTATAAGCCAACAAATCACTTTCCAGGAGGTAAAACCATTTTACCGTGATACACGTCAGTGATCCTGCCACTAGCTCGCCATGCAGATGTTTAGCCATCTCTTCTCGTCAAGCACAACCTGATGGAGCAAAGCGTCTTTATTCCTTTTCAACGCATTCAGCTCATTCTTTCCGCGTTACCGTTGTTTGAGAAGTCTGGGCGCAAGAGTGCCTGAAGAACTTTTGGAGGACGGTTTGGAAGAAGAGGGAGTTGTTTCTGTGAGAAACTCAATCTCGCTTACAGTAGCGGCCTCCATCTGGGAACTGTCACAACTGACAGCACCACGGGCACTGGCCTGATCTTCCGCGCAACATTCACCAAACACAGCACACTCTCAGAATGGCACGTTGTCTGGTTGTTTAATTATCAGGAAATCATACAGTGGACCCTGCAGTATTTGAGACGTGTAGCAGATCGAGATTTCTGTCCTGTCAATAATTCCATTATAAACGGGAAACGTTTTTGGGTCAGTGACTTAGAATCCATTCATCTAATATCTAAAGATCACTGAACCTCTGGACAATACTTAGCCTAAATAATGACAACATATAGGCCTAGCCTACATATATAAACAATATAAATATATGCTATATTATATAATAATAAAATATAAATTAAGATTACAAAACGGTAAGATCAAAACGTTTCTTGCAAATCTTAAATTTATAAACAAAAGAGGATTTCGTAACTTATTTTTATTTTATATAGTAGCGTAGCCTATTTTATTCGAAATCACTTGTTAGTCTAGGCTACTCTTCTTATTGAAAATAGGGTGGTTAATTTTCCATTTCAGTCAATATCAGAATTATTTTGTTGCAAAACTTATAGGTTAGATCAAAATGGCTGCAAATGTCTGCGAAACGCTCCCAAAAATATTTTAACTTGCATAACCAAAATTAAGTTAGATTATTATCTATCATTTTGGGGCATAACGAGGAACACTTATGTGGGACAAAAAATGTAATAAAAAATAAAAAAAAAATAATTCTCATTATAAATTCTAATTTCATCGAGGTGATCGAGATGTATATTAAATAGAGTAGCCTAGCCTACAGAAAACCATATCGAGGTTTGTAGAACTTTATGAACTTTACGAACACACGACATTGGCTAAAAAGCCTTGCGTAACTGATTTGAAATTAAATAAATACATCCAGGTCTAGTTCTTTTGCGCAATTGTTTTTAATCTAAATGTTTTATCTGAGATCGTGCAATTTGGGCGATGCAACACATACCTTTTTTCGAAGATAAAAATGTTTTAAGCTATATGAGTTATTTCAACTGGACGGTATTGATGCTTAGATTTAGCCTGAGGTATAGGATCACAGGCCTTGTACGTGATTACGTTTAGGCGCAGGATGGCTCTGTTCTGACGTCAACATGTCTACTAGCCACTGCTGCAGACAGAAAAAATGGAGGAGGGTCTTATGAACTAATGTATTACAGATGTCTGTAATACCAGGAAAAATATGCTGGTTGGTCCATGCTTTAAAATAGGCTATAATAGCCCACGTAGCGTAGGCTACAAGTTCGAGAACTTAAGATCGAGTTTTAAACAATTACACAAAAGAGACCTATAGTGAATTTGTTATTATGTTGCAAGGGCTTGTGCCATTGGCGAGGCAAGTTTTTTTTTCTTTCTTTCTTTGTTTTAGTGCTGGTCAGGATTAGTAAGAACTAGAGATAGGCTATTAAATCATATGAGACATGTTAAGTGGGTGGAAGTGTGAGATAAAACAGCTATATACCAACGAAATTGTATATTCCTGGATTAGACGACTTCGTTTGCTTTAGTGCCAGAGGAAATAAGGGCTCTTTACTACTTTGGGCCTTCAGGAATCATGGTATTTGAATGTAAGAAGTGTTCTCTTCCATTTGGAGAGTTATTCGTGTTACAGCAGCGGCAGCAGGTCACAGTGAGGTCACAGTATTATCTGTATTCTTAATCAAGGGAGTACGGACGGTTAATTTTATCTGAGACGCCATCTTGACACTCTCAACAAATGATCTACAATTATTAGCGCATAGGACCTGTGGAATCAGACAATAGTTTAACGTAAGCGGTAATTTAATGCAACTGGATGGGTTGTCTGAGTGTCTGATGAATTGTCTGAGTGTCTTCCTATCGAAGCAGATTTACTCTGGCAGAGATGTCAGTTTAATTGCATGACTTAAGAACCTTAGACGAAAACTATGAGGACTGCTTCGAGAGAAAAGCACTTAGCAAGCAGCACCTTAGCCCACAAAAAAATAAATAAAATAATAATAATAATAATAATAATAAAAATCATCAAATAATAATAATAACAGTCAAGAAATATATTAGAAAAAGAAAAAGACTGATCTTTCTAAATATGCATCGAATGCTGCATTTTAAAAAATTGTAAAACATGAAGAATCTATAATAAATCACTGACGTCACTGTATTCCGTATTCCATAATTCCAATATATTATTAAGCTATTATTCCGCAACTCCAGCGGGATACTGATTCTTTTGTTACGACCATTGCTAAAATTCGGTTCTATGAATTGTGGTGCTAACCCCCCTCCACACCAGTGGGAAGCTTCATCTGCACATTTTGATCGGCACGTTATCAATCATTTGCACATCCGAGCAGGCCTTGGTCACTCCAGCTAAGTCTGGCCCTCCTCCGAATTTTGTTGTTAACGTCATTTGAGCATTTTCCACAGGCTCCAGTGAGTCTACTCAATCATTTATTTCAGCAGTTATGGAACTAAAAGTCTTGCAGTTTTGCCCCTTTATAGCGATTATAATTTATTGTTTAATGTTAGAATCGTGTTTATTTAATGCTTTCAAGGTTAGCCAAAATAACAGTACATGGATAGCCTTCTGTGAGATTTAGATGGTTTTTTGGTTCCTCAATTAATAATATAGGCTAATATTGTGATTTTTTTTTTCTTTATTAACCTATATAGCCGTTGAATAAAATACCATATACAGACATGGAGGAAAAAATAAACATTTTAATTAATTTAATGGGCCTATCATTGTATCTTTTTTGGCACCTGTTGCAGAAACCTGGTTGAACCTTATCACCTCTTCAACAATGTTCATTTAATGCTGTAACTCATTAATGTGCAAATTTCGTCATGCACACTGACAAATGTATTTCAAATGAAGATAAATGCAAATTTTTATTAAAAATAACTATATTTATAAGTTGTTGTTGTAGTTTTTATTGTTATTATTATTGTAGTTATTTGAAACTAGACACCGTTTTAACCGAAGCAGCCTGAGTGGTAGGCCTACTTGTAAAAAAAGTATTAGCCTGCAAGGCCGATATTACTAGCATTAACATTTTATTTGTGATTAATTGTTACTATTTTAAGTAGCCTAGTCTTGCAAGCAAACTTTGACAAACTGTTCACAACAACCACGTTGCTAGCCATATAGCAGTACTGTCAAATGTAAACATTTGTCTTCAAAACTTTAGATTTCTTTTTTAAAAGCCAATATTTCTCAATGCAGGACACAGTTTGGGCTGCTTGAATCATTTTGTTTGTGCTCGAGGAGCTGCTGGGTATGCATCGCGTGAGTGCTGTTTGATTTGACTGTCACGTCTATGTAAGTATAATTGAAAATATATTCAACAGTCACTCTTGGCCCTGAAAAGTAGGCTATCATTAATTTCTATACTAGTCTATGTTCTTCTTACAAACAGCACTTATCTTCTGTGAATAATTATTTAGTGTGCAATTTACCAAGTGGAATCATTATATTAAATTACATAGCAATACAACAAAAGGTTTAATTTGTTAACAACACAGTGGTTTATTGAATTAATTACATTGTTTACATCTCCAATATTATTTAAAATGTGTGTCTCTGGACGGAAGTGCACTGGGTGGACTCGACAGTTGTTTCAGACACCAGGATTGTACGACCACAAAATAACATTATAACACTTCATGACATTTTCAAATAAAACATTTACTATATCATAACATCGACCAACCTTCCTCATAATTAAAGAAGAGAGAAAGAGACATAGATAGATACTGAAAGTGATAGAGAGACAGAATGAGACAGAACTTCACGTGTACTCCTTAGTGGCAGAAGTCTCATTTTGATTCACAATGGGACAAGAAACCCAACAATAATAAACCAACATCAGACAACAACACGCAATCTCTTACCAAGAGAGTATCCTCCTTCTAAAATGGAATGGGTTTTCCTCAAATATCCACCGTCCGTAGCGGGAAATTGCACATAAATATTCCATTAAATAAAGTGAGAGAACAACTAAAAATGAGTTCAGAGGGCCTCATTTCGTGTCTTTTGCATTAGTCTCATTGTTTCAGTTCCAATGCCCACACATGCTGCGGCCAACCAGTTCTCCCTTTAGTTTTCTTGTCATTGCTGCTCCCTGAATTTTTCAAAACGTCGTTCTGTAAAAAAAAAAAAAACACACACACACAGACAAAATATATTATTTGTATAGCTATTAAACATCAGGCTACCAAATTGTATCAACGTACTAGTCACGGTAAAGACAGCAAATGTATTCAATTTACTTTAACAACAAAGATACACAGCAGCGTTCACAAAACCAAGTTTTCTACAGAATACTTTTAAGCTTTTATATCAAAGTCAAAGCAAGATTCCATTAGGTAATATGCAAGTCTAATGTATGACAATACTTTTTTTGACGTTTACGAAGATCTATACACTTTATTTAAGACCTTACCATTTCTTTCTTTCGCCTTTCTTCCTTGGCGTCTGTCTTTTTGAATTCCGCTTTGAAGGCCTCTGCTTCCCCGTTCTGTTCGTCTTTGTCCAGAATGTCCATAAGGTAAGCAATGTAACTGGTAGCCAAACGAAGGGTTTTGATTTTGGACAGCTTCGTATCCGCGGGGACGTTGGGAATGCATTCCCTGAGTTCTGCAAAGGCGCTGTTGATGCTCTGAGTCCTGCGCCTCTCCTTTCGGTTTGCCGTGGGTCTACGTTTCACTGGTCGGGGTCCCATTCCAACGGCGCCGGCCCCCGGTACACCTCCGTAGTGCGAGTGATCGAGCCCGGGGGCTCCCGCCGAGTACTCGGGGCTGTAGGAGGGTGCCATACTGTAGTCTGGAGGAGACATCTCCGGGTGGCTGATAAGCCACCCATGAAAATAGGGGGGTTCTTCATGACAGCGACTGGCAGCAGCTGCGGCAGCGAACGAATAGCCGTCATGATGCATCACCGGGTGGTGGGGAAACCCTCCAACTAAACTCATGGCGACAGACTTGTGTACCCTAAGGCGAACCACAGACGGAGTACGCTTTGGCTCTCAGATTATGTGTACGTTGACTTTACACACTGGTTGTCTCCCCATAAAACGTATTCATTTGTTGCTTTCTAGCAGAAAGTGAAAATGGAGTCCTGCTTATTTGTCCATAAGTTAACACAGATACCGCTGAATTTCTAGCAGATGATTAACAGACGAACAAAACGGGCTTCAGCTGTAACTGCACTCAAGTTATTAGTGAAAAAAATAATTTAGCTACTTACACTTATAGGCTATTCTCCACTGCAAATATCCATCATGAGAAAGTCCCATTGCTAATAGTTAATGTTTAAGCGGTGTTCAGAAACTTTTTTTTCTGAATTTCAAACCCGTTATGGAATCAATGAGTTGGAGTAACTATTGGATGCAAAAAAAAAATCCAATCCCAGTCGATGTTGTGCACGCAATTCGCAGCCTGTTCACTCTGTGGAAGCAGGCGAATTCCGCCGTTTGATCTCCATGTCAGCTACATCTTTTGAGCTGCTTGGGTTCATATATGTCGTCAAAACTGTTCTCAGCCAATAACGTTGTAGAGGAGGAGGGACACAAACTGCGTAGTTAGGGTGTTTACGCTCCCATATTGCACGAACCCTTGCAAAGATAGCCAACTCGTAGCTTATATATGCAACATGTATAAAATAAATGTGAAATACATGCAAAAGGAACTGGTAACGTATGCTGCCATTCCATGTATATTTGAAATTTTGTGCGTGTATACGTGTGTGTGCGCGCGCTTGCGTGCCTGTGTGTGCCAACGGCATAGGCTAGCTATATATATTTTTATTCATTTTAAATGTATAATGTATTTGTGTGTGTGTGTGTGCCACAATACATCCAGTCTTTCGTACATTTAATTTGAAGCCTTAAATGCAGCAATGAAACGGGCTAAATAAAATTGCTTTTTCCTTTTCAGATAAGCTGAGAGCTAACTGGTATAAGATGCCCTTTTTTACAAACAAAACAGAGATGAATGGTAGGCTTATCCAAACTAGAAACCTGGATGAGACTGACTTTATTCAGTGTGCTGTGCATTTTTGTCTGGCATATAGGCTATATTAAGAACGATGTATAAATCTAAATAATAATTTAAACTAGCCGGCTGTAAAATTTCTTAGGCCTAATTATTTAAACTTTTAGTAAGTATAGATAGATAGATAGATAGATAGCGCTTTTGATAACTCTAGGGAATATAATTATACTTTTCGCCTGTCAAAAACGAGTTAAATATAGATATGCAGATTGATTTTTAGAAAAAATAACAAAGGGGAAAATGCAGAAATCTATTGTGTAGTATGTCTAAATGTTTCATTTACATAGCCTACACGTTCAGTGTATGAATTAATTTGGCAGTTGTAAGATGAATGGATCTATTTTCCTTTCCGTAATAGGCCAGTAACTTGGGGTTTAAATGAACCAATAGAAACGCATTATAAACACATAAAAAAGTATAGAAAAAAATATGATAATAATGTAAAACATAGTAGGCTAAAATGTATCAAATATGTTAATATCGTAAAAAAAGGTCTTATAGACTTTCATTTGAAATTTCTGACTGAAATGATCACGCCATCGAGAGCAATGGGATTTTTATTATATTTGATAAGTAGAAAACAACTACGATGTTTCGCCGTGTTAATTCCAAATAAGCATGCAGTGCTTATATATATATATATGCCAAAGTTTAGACACCATCAAGAGCAGGACAGTGATTTGACTGTAATATATGTTTATATCGTGTGTTTGTGTACGAAACACTTTACAAGAATTATGTTTCCTGGTTCTGTTAATCCTCATTTGGCCGTTTATTTTTCACTACTTCAATGCTTGCACACATATTTTGAGCGTATAGAAAAGTGGCGAAAATTTGAACGGAATCCAAAAGACGTGCTAATTCAGAGCAGTGTTGGTTGTAAATCATTTTTTTAAAGCATGCGAGTGTCAGTGCTTGATTGCGATCCCTTTCGGATGACTTTGTGCTGACATTTGAGTATTTAATTTTGACAGTTCACAGTGTATTGCTCCAGGTGCCAAATATAACAGCGATGTTAAACAATGTGTGGATATCTATGGGCATAGCTATTCCTGTCTTTGTGTCAGTGTGTGAGTGAAAGAGAGAGAAATGAGAGGAGAGGCAGAAGAAGGAGAGAGAGAGGGAGTGGAGTGGTGTGTGTGTGTGTGTGTGTAAAATTTCACAAATTTCACAAAAGAAGGTTCATGATTTATTCGTGTTTAAGTGTTGTGTGTGGGGTTCAGGCGTAATTCATCTGTCTGAATGGAAGTTCTCGAGTAATTTAAATAGGCCGAGTCTCCAGTTAATGACATATAATCAGCCTGCAGGTCATTTGGTCAGACTCCTGGTATAGACCCCTCCTCCTCCTTCTGATCTCCTTTCAAACTGAATTTTGTAAAAATAAATAAAGTTATGCAGAACCAAATATTTCAGCATGAGAGAGGTATTTAATAATCGTTGCATGAATCAAAACTAATAGACTATCTATGATCAGAATGTAGGCCTGTGTATTGGCATTAATAGGACTGAGGCAGACGATGGAGAGAAAATAAAATAATAGTAATAATAAAAACAATTGACAATAAAAAATCTGCATGGTTGAAACTCGATTTAAAATTAAAACGACGTATTTCATATGGGTTTGTTAATGTGTTTTAAACAAAGAATCTAGAATTACAGTTTTTTTTTTTTACAATGAAGAAGAAATACCTTAACCCTGATGTCGTTTTAAACCTCCCCTTGCGTCGTATATTAAATAGGCTGCATATTCATCAACATTTTAAAGCTATATGTATAATCGTTATATCCCCTCTGCTGTCAGTTTTCAGTTCTGAAAGCTAATTTTTGCCATGTTTCATGATTAAAGTATCCCACCGAACTATCAAATGCTTTTCTGTTATAGGCTATTAGACTGAGTCTGAATTTTAAAGCGTGTTAAAATGAACAATTTCTTCATTGACATACCTGATCCTGCAAAAGGTTGAAGGCTAATGTCCCATCCCCCAGTGAATCCAGTGACCGGTGAGCTCCCTCTTTCCTCTGGAGGTCTCATTAAGAGAGCCGTGTGCTATTTTCAACATTTCCTCAATCCAGTGACTTAAAATAAAGCCGCTCAGTCACACCGGCGGAAAATCCACCCAAATCACGTTATCCAGCTTCTTTGCCAGACGTTTGTTCTCTTTGCCGACGTAGCTGAGATAATTGACCGTCTCTGGAAACTGACGTGTTTCCCACCTTGCCTCTCCATTAATATGCCGACAGGTAAGCTGTTACAAGCGCCTCAGCTTAATTTATATCAGTATTAAGCCCATCTGATATGTCAACTGATATGGAACAGGCAAAAGGCAATTCACCTGCCCTCATGAATCACAGTCATTATAAACAGGTTATTTCAAACACGCGATAAACCTATTTGCTTTGGCACACAACTTTCTTTCTTTCGCTGAAAAAAAAGTTTAAATAGTGCCGTCAATTTTAAGTGATTTAATTATTTCAAAGAAAAAAATTTATTTCCTTTTATTAAATTATTTCCTTGATTTTAATAAATAAAGCATAGACCTATTTAAAAATGGGGGGTGGGGCGGTTGCTGTATTCCATTATTTCAGTTACTTACAATTAAATTATTAATAGAAAAGTTTTTGGTTTAAATCACAACATTAGTTTATGTGAAGGAGTATCCTATTTAAGATAGATATATACTTATTTAAGATATATATAGGCTACTATAATTATATATGGACCTATAATTGATTATTGATTATTTGTCTACAAAAATATCAAGCAACGTTTATTTTACCTAAATGTATAAATTAAATAAATGACACAGACACTCATTAAAAAAAGTAATTCTTTGGAGAAAAAAAGACATTAACCACAGATATAATAGAAAGAAAGATGATGAAGTTATTCTGTTTTTTTAAGACTGTAATGTGCAATTATAAAAGTCTTTTAAATGTATTGATAGTATATGTTTTTAAATGTATAGCTTAATTTTAAAACTGTTTACACTTAATCATAACACATGCAGGCCTAAACAGATCTATAAAATTGATTTATAAATGTAATAAAAATTGAATATATAAGTTATTTTATGTGAATGTAAATTTGGTAAGCAGATAGAACTCATAGGTAACAGTGTGAGAAGACAGTTTTAAAATTAACATTAGAAGGGGAATTACGACAGCATAACTATATATACTGTAGCAGTGTTTAATACCAGTATACAATTTTATATATTTCCAAATCTCTACGGCTGTGTTCAGTTACGTGCATGTCCATCATGAATGCTTAAACACTTCACTTTGTCAGTAGCTGTAGCACTTGTGAATTCTTGCAATCAATTTTCACAAATATTCATTCTTGAGAACCGTTCTCTCTTTCCTGTCACTCATTTCCTTCTCTCCATCCCATCAATAATTCTTATCTATACTAATCATCACTCAGAAGCCCATGTCTTCTAACACCTGTTCTCCCCCTAACACATAATATCTCATCCTCACTTTCAGATCCAGCCTGAAAGATGTGCTCTGTTGTTCCCAGAATGGCCAAATTCTGAAGCAATTTGTGGATAGGCTAGTTCTGCTGCTTTCCAATGATGGTTGACTCTCCATTTGATCAGAACCACTGCCACTATCTCCATTCGTCTCCAAGTTATCTTCATTCCCTCCGTATGTTTTTGCAGACTTCCCCACTGGACCGCAGACTTTTTCCCTCCACCTCTTCATCTTTCCTTCACCACCCACTTCTGTTTTCATCCCCCTTTTTTCTTGCACTGTTTTTGATGGTTCAAAGTCTCCTCACCTCTCCTTCACCAACACTCACTTCCTTTCACCAAACACACATACACAAAAACACAAGATCAAACCTTCCATTGTTTCTTGCCCTCCTGAGTTACTCTCTGATTACGCAAAGCAGAAAAGGGTGAGAAAAAGGACCGAACTGAATAGAGGGTTAATCTCCATGTGCCTCTTGATCAGCCTGCTGTCCGTTTCGCACCATTGAGGTCAATGTTGAAGCCCTACAGACAGTAATACGAGCAGCACACCTGACATGTGGGAAAAACGGGCCTCAGAGCCAGTGCGATCAGACAAGCCTCTGTGTAACAAACATGGACGACTCATCCGTTCACACACCAGATGCACGTTCATATTTGCTCGCCAGGCAGCTATTTCCTCCCGGTGTCTATTTGCAACCACATTAAGCATTATCACCAATCAATCTCTACCCAAATAAAATGAGAGTGAAAAATCATTACACTAATGAGGACAGCTTGTTTTCAGTCAAGCTCACTTTTCCAATCATCATCATCATCAGTCTGCTGTATGTGCATCACTAATGCAGCTACAACAACCTAAAGCAATTTCAACTCCCAAAGTATCTGCGTTTACTGACTAGATGTGTGTTTTTTTTTTTTTTTTTTTGGAGCTCAGAGTAATTTCAGAGACAAATGAGATTCATTATTCACATTCTTTGGCCCTAACACAATACTACTAACCAGTTTATGCAATACATCCCAAATCCAATAAAAAACCCCCCAAAAAAACAGGGAATCTGGGCTTTAATCAGAGCCATATGTGCACATGCTTGCAGTGCACATCGTATGCACAACAACATGACATCCAATCTGACAGATAATATGCTGTAAATGACCTCTTTCTCAGTTTATGCCACAGTTTCTGACAGAATAAGGTTTTTCTGAAGAGGTTTTGGCATTATACCTCAGTTCCTATACCTCAGATATTTAAAAAAATAAATAAAAATAGAACACACACACACTCACATTTATATATATATATATATATATATATATATATATATATATATATATATATATATATATATATATATATATATATATATATAATATAATATTTTTTGTTTTTGTGTGGTCTGTAATGTTAAACAGGCTATATTATTTTTTTAGTCATAGATATTTGAGAAGGAAAATCAGGGAATCTCCTTTCTCACTTCCCCGTAATATTGTCTCTGTTAACAAGCATTGGTTTATTTTGTCCCTCAATCAATCACACACTTGTGGATTACTCTGCTCTGCATCACATCCTCCTGGACTCTGACCCACACATGTCCGAAAGCCCTTCTTATCCAATCATGCCACATGGATGAGAGAAACTGTTTGATGATCAGCTCATTTCCCGAGTGTTACTACAGCTGGTGTATTCCCTAGAAGATTATGGGCTGTTGCATCTCTGATTATTAACAAAACATTCAGAAATTAACATTCAGTAATGAATCATGAGGCCATGAATCACTTTATCTAACGCAGCTGTTTAAAACCTTTCAAAATTTGTCACTCTATTTGTTGAGCCAAGTTGTTGTAATTTTCAATGTAATTATTCTATATGAATGCCAATAGACCAGCTCCTTCTTTTTGGTAAGATGATGGATGGGAATTGCCTAGCAAAAGTATGGCCTTTTCCCAGTTTACTCCATCTTTTTGCAACGGCTCTGATGTGCCAAGCAAAACAGGGCCTTTACCTTGTTTGTCATTGGCTGTTCTCTTCACAGGTGCTTATGTGGCTTGCTGTGTTTTGGCTGCTAAGGCCAGGCCAGCTTTTGTTTTTCTTGTCTTCAATTTTTCTGTTTGTATGACTTTGCACTATGGTTTCCAGCATGTCTTTTCTGAGTCGTATTTGGCAGTGCTGTGTTTTTGTGAGGCTGAAAAAAAAGAAGAAGAAAAAAAAAAAGAAAAACATAGCTAAACTCTGAATGGAATACATTACACTGTGTCTAGACTGAGTCTTCTGTATGTAGGGTCATCACTAATAAGCCTTTTGGAAAACAGTTTGAAAACCATCTTTAGGGCAGTCCCTATAACTTTCTTCTCAGAATATTCTTGTTCCAGGTCTTTTCCTTCCATATCCTATTTCTCTGTTTTCATGGGGGAATGAAAGCAAACAAGAATTAGTCTGTTATTATACACTTTCACAGCTCATTAATATACATATATTTGTATGGCGGTTATTGCAAGACAACAGCAGCTTATTTCCAGCATTTATTTGACTAAACAATGGACGTGTGTCAATGCCTGTGTTTTCCCTCCCTCTGAGTGGAGCCATTAGACTTCGTTGAGACTTCTACGGTGGGTCATCATATCAAACCACAGTGGACAGACACCAGGCACACCAAACATCCAGTCCATTATTAATGCAGTGAGGGTAGATTGTCACAGCAGCTATGATGGAGAGATTTCCATGACTGCAGTATTTCACCTAAGTCCATCCATGCCTCCACCAATCATGAAGTGTGTCTAGGCTTACACGGCATGGTCTTTATTCATTAGGGAAAGTGGGTGGGTCTTTTCGTTCGTATGTGTAGGAAAGAAAGACAAAGACAGCTGCAATGGAATTCCAAAGAGATAAATACGTAGATATGAGTCAAATCCCAGGCATCCATGGACATCTTTACCAGACTGTTTGGGCATAACTTGGCCTGAGTTTGTGGTCCAGGCCGATTTATAGTAGTGCTGCTCGTGTCAAAACCAACGTATATCATGGCAGGGCTCTCTTGGCGGCCATTATCCCCCCAACAATGTAATCCATGCACACAAGTGTGCCTAGCGCTAATTTATGGCATACTGATGGATTTACACCACTCTCCCCATTAGTGTGTACATTACCTTGGGCATGTTATGTAATGGTGTTACGGAGATTTGGGGAAAGGATAACAAGTAATAAATTTGAGCTCTTCTGCAGTGAGAATAAAGAGTCTGGGTTCAGACTGGTCAGAGTCACAGTCTCGCTGGACATTGGCTCACTGACAGTGTTGTTTCTTTGTGAATCCTCATGAATTCTGTCATACTGAGGTGTTAGTGCTTGAAGTAAGTTAAGACGTCTTGTGTTGAAAGTGCTGAAACTAGAAATCAGAATGTCAGCACAATTGACAGCAGCTGGCATAATGTCGATAACAACAAAATGTTTATTTGAACCTTTATGCAGCTCAAATAATACACACATTTTAACGTGCATTTTTAGAATCATAAGGCTTTACATTTATTTTAATAAATTGTCCAAGAATTATTTCAAAGCAAGTTTCTTTCTAATGTGGTATTTATCATTATTTTACAATGAAATTGATTAAGTTTAATTTCTGTTGAACCCAGAATATTAATTTAATTACTATTGGATGTTTTTAAAATAGCAGGGAAAATAGCATCTAAAATAGAATTACAAGGCTTCACATTTCTGTTTATAGATTGTCCAAGAATTACTTGAAATTTTTTATGAAAATTAGGTTATTTATTTATTAATTAGTTATTTAATTATTCTACAGTAAAACTAATTTAGGTTAATTTCTGTTGAACCCAGAATATTTCTTTAATTACTACTGAGTGTTTTTAAAATAGCGTTAAAAATAGCATTGAAAATAGAATTATAAGTCTTCAAATTCCTGTTTATAAAAAATTATTTCCAAATTAATCTTCTAAAATTGCTTTCTATCCAGTTGTTACTCACTGTAACCTCAGTGTTTGCGTTTGTAATGTAATAAACACAATTGATTAAACTTAATTTCCATTGACTCCATCTTTAATTAATGTTGGAAGTTTTTAAAATTGCATGGTAAGTGTTACTCTTAACACGTCCTTAAACACTTTGAACATTGGTGCAAACAAGCTATGGTATTATTTTGATGTAATTAAAAAATAAGTGAGAGTACACTATCATTATAACTCAAACATCATAACGCGAGTGATGTTGAATTTTATATATATATATATATATATATATATATATATATATATATATATACAGCTGAGGCACCTTCCAGACTATTTAATTGTAGGCCATTCTTTTGCACTCCTCTCACTGATGGCTCAGAGCTCTTGTGGAAATTCTCAATGACATACTTTCCTGCACATTAGTGAGTCATTATGACTGAAAAAGGAAAGATAGAAGAGAAGAGATGTCTGATTTCCAATTCATCCATCCCTAAGCGCTAATCTGAGCAAATATACACTAAAACAATTTACTTTAAGTGTACACAGTAGAAGTGCCAACATTAACAGTTCTCAGCTGAAATACAGCCAGATCTTTTTTTTTTTTTTTACAGGGCAATATTTAATGTGAACTAAGATGTCCTTTCCATTTGAAGAATAATAACAACTTTTTCTATATTTGGCCGGGGACATCTAGACCTGGATGTTTCTCATGTAGATGATGAATTGCCTTCATTAATTTGTGTACACTTGGCAGTTTTAGTGTTTCTCTGATACATTTTGCCTCTTATTGGCATACTTGCGATGCCAAGCAGAAACAAATTATACATACTCATTGATTCATATTTTCTATTTGGCCAAAAATGTCAGTAACGCAACGCCAAGGGTGAGCCCCCTGAAAAGTTCCGTAATGGGAGTGATGGCAACAATCCAGGTTGCCTGAACTGGTAGAATTAATCCGAATTCTAAACGAGAACCTGAAACACCCAGCTTGACAGGACAAAGATCTTTGTCGATAAAACAAAAGTAACAAATGGCATGAACTTTACAGCTAATTTGGCAGAGATAATCTAAAAGAATGGGGGAAAAAGTGATAAATGAAGCTGAGGGAAACTCTTTGGCCCTGCGTCAATGGCTCAAATTAACGCAAGTCTTTGATACTCTGTTAACCAGCGGATGGCACTGGCTTCTGGAGAGAGGAGCGGTGAATAATTCTTATTCTTGTAAGGGGAGTGTTTTAATTTGTAAAGCTGAACAAGATAAATAATTTATGATTCTATCCTACGCATTTTAGAGAGCACAAATCTAGCTCCAGTGATTTACAGCCAAGGCCATAACTTTAACCAATGTGCTAAAATCTTTTGCAGTGAGGAAGTGTGCATATTTATGTCGACATCTCCCCAAAGATATGGTGACAGAAAATAATCCGTTCCGGTATTAGGAGACATATTTTCTCAGGATATAGAACTCAGCCCAAGGTCATGTGGATGCTAAAATATTGTTAACAGGAACACATACATCAGTGCAGTGGAGCAACACCCAAGAAAGTGTTTTTGGGCATGCTGGACATTCTTTATCAGGGCTTTATACCAAGATCTTTTTCGTGAGGGCCTTAAAAGCAGCACTTTTAGGAGTATGAGCATATCACGGAGTGAACTCTAAAGTGTCAGGAAAAAAGAAGGGAGAGGATAGAGATAACCGCTGGGATTGAAGAGGAGTAACTGTGGGAATTATGACCAGCTCACACTGAACCACACTGACACGGTGTTGCCTAAGCTGGAGATGCCGGACCCCTGTGATCACACCACATATGCTTGTTTTAATATTTAGAAGTTGCTTGCATCCACTTTTACCCATTGTCTGTTGGAAATGGCGCTAATGGGTGTTCTTGGTATTCTTGCTAAGTTACATAATTCATACATTTGTTATGAGAGTTATATAGTCTAACACTTTATATTTTTTAAATGTTGAATATATATATATATATATATATATATATATATATATATATATATATATATATATATATACAGTATTGTTCAAAATAATAGCAGTACAATGTGACTAACCAGAATAATCAAGGTTTTTCGTATATTTTTTTATTGCTACGTGGCAAACAAGTTACCAGTAGGTTCAGTAGATTCATGATATGCACGCTCTTAAGGCTGTGCAATTGGGCAATTAGTTGAATTAGTTGAAAGGGGTGTGTTCAAAAAAATAGCAGTGTGGCATTCAATCACTGAGGTCATCAATTTTGTGAAGAAACAGGTGTGAATCAGGTGGCCCCTATTTAAGGATGAAGCCAACACTTGTTGAACATGCATTTGAAAGCTGAGGAAAATGGGTCGTTCAAGACATTGTTCAGAAGAACAGCGTACTTTGATTACAAAGTTGATTAGAGAGGGGAAAACCTATAAAGAGGTGCAAAAAATGATAGGCTGTTCAGCTAAAATGATCTCCAATGCCTTAAAATGGAGAGCAAAACCAGAGAGACGTGGAAGAAAACGGAAGACAACCATCAAAATGGATAGAAGAATAACCAGAATGGCAAAGGCTCAGCCAATGATCACCTCCAGGATGATCAAAGACAGTCTGGAGTTACCTGTAAGTACTGTGACAGTTAGAAGACGTCTGTGTGAAGCTAATCTATTTTCAAGAATCCCCCGCAAAGTCCCTCTGTTAAAAAAAAGGCATGTGCAGAAGAGGTTACAATTTGCCAAAGAACACATCAACTGGCCTAAAGAGAAATGGAGGAACATTTTGTGGACTGATGAGAGTAAAATTGTTCTTTTTGGGTCCAAGGGCCACAGGCAGTTTGTGAGACGACCCCCAAACTCTGAATTCAAGCCACAGTACACAGTGAAGACAGTGAAGCATGGAGGTGCAAGCATCATGATATGGGCATGTTTCTCCTACTATGGTGTTGGGCCTATTTATCGCATACCAGGGATCATGGATCAGTTTGCATATGTTAAAATACTTGAAGAGGTCATGTTGCCCTATGCTGAAGAGGACATGCCCTTGAAATGGTTGTTTCAACAAGACAATGACCCAAAACACACTAGTAAACGGGCAAAGTCTTGGTTCCAAACCAGCAAAATTAATGTTATGGAGTGGACAGCCCAATCTCCAGACCTTAATCCAATTGAGAACTTGTGGGGTGATATCAAAAATGCTGTTTCTGAAGCAAAACCAAGAAATGTGAATGAATTGTGGAATGTTGTTAACCCTTTAGAACCTAAGGCTAAAATTGGCCGTTTTCACTCATTTTGGTTTATTGAGTATAAAATTATAACATAATGTGGTATCTTCAAGTGTAAGGTGTCATTTTTTTCAGAAAAAAATAGGCTTTCAGGAAATTACAGTTATTGTACATTATTTAGTGTAATGAGTTAGTAAATAGAATTAAAATAGACAAAAAAATTAAAAACGGGAAGAAATTGTACTGGTTTTTATTTAGAAAAAATCTGAAAACTCATGATCGAAAGAATCTAATGCCTCAATCTTGAAAAAGGAACTATAATACATATATACAAGTATTTTTGAGACACTGGATTGCACGGTTTTCACTCAGGAGCCATTTGTGGTACTCCAGTTCTCCAGGCGTTTTTGGATCCTTCAATCCAGTCATTTAAATGTGGGGCTCTCTGAAGCAGTTCCTGTCTACAGGACTGCAAGCATAGTCCCACATCACATTCCTGGCATGTCCATGGGGTGCTCCTTTTGCATCGTATGCAACTTTGTGAAAGGTCTTGAGTATCACTCACAGGAACAGGCAGATGATCGCATCTCTCTCTCAGCCGGCCATCCAGGGGAACATCTGTGAGCGGAGCAGCTAGCAGCTCCTGAAAGTTTTGCCGTGTCATGAGCTTATCATGGTGGATGGCACACAGCTCTTTGTGTAAAATGAAGCTGTTGGTCACTGCAATATCTAGGAAATGCTGGAAAATGGTCACATACGACATGTTTTATGGGGCACCGACTTTGTTCTGAGCATCTTGTTGGAGGTGTCAAGTCCCCCCATGTACTTATTATACAGCTACAGCTGCGACCACGGCCCCGGCCCCTCTGAGATGGTGTTGTGTTCGATGTAGATGGCCCATTTGCTTCTTCGTAGATAACTGGAGAAGCCACACTAAAAAAAGAAGCAACATGTGTTACAAACTCACTATTTATGTACATAAAAATACTTTTTTATTATGAAGCAATTTATTAGTAAGAAAATTTTTTAAAAAAAATATATAAATATATAATAAATAACTATAATAATAATAATACAATAAAATAATAAAAATAAACCCTGCAGTTACTTACACACATTTGCATACACACAATCACACATACATACATGCACCTACTCACACACACATATAAAGATATAGACATAAATGTATGCATGCACAGTCACGCATGCACGTACGTACACACACATCATAGACTGTATAAGACACACACATGCATACATACACAAACAGATACATGTGCACACAGATACACACAAACAAACACACAGATATACAAATGCACACATTAGCAGTAGCACACACAAACGTATGCACACATGCATGCACACAAACATACATATACACATGCACGCACACATTCGCATACACACACACGCACCTTTACTTACACACACACACACACACACGCACGCACACATACTTGCACACACACACACAGATATGTCCATGCACTTACATACACACAGAAAATTATGTATGCATGCACACGCACCCATAGACATAACGCTAACGTTACATGAGCAAATATGAACGCATGCATGCACATGCGCGCTTACAAATGTTTGCAACGCACATATAAGTGTGTGAAACCGTGTTTTTTCGTACAGAAACACGGAGTCTGACTATTTTATTCATTTCTCATCGATTAATCAGCAAGAAACAAATAAATAAGCTTCACTTACCAATCCACGACTGGATCAAAGCCAGCAGCATACGCCTCAACATCTGAATACAGACTCCGGGTCCGATGAATCATGTTCAGCCTCTTCCCAGGTGTCATCAGAGATCAAATCAATCGCCTCCTCTCATGTAAAACCTTTTTTCGCCATGTTTTTTGTTCGTTTTTGTTTATATTTCACACTCTCAAACTTTCAAACCTGCTGGGCTCTGTATCTCCCGCTTCAACTCCGCCCTTCCCCCTCTCCCCGAAAGCTGCTGTGATTTGCTGCTGGAAAGCATGCAGTTACCGTATTAAGCTGTATATTGTCTTAAAGCGCAAGATGTCTTCTATCAGACGCAATTTGATTTTTTTTCATAGTGCAAACGGTTGCTGAGTTATGAAAACATTAATACCGCATGGTAAATTGTGTCGGCGCCGACACGTTCGGTTTTAAAGGGTTAAAGAATCATGGAGTGGAATAACAGCTGAGAGGTGCCACAAGTTGGTTGACTCCATGCCACACAGATGTCAATCAGTTTTAAAAAACTGTGGTCATACAACTAAATATTAGTTTAGTGATTCACAGGATTGCTAAATCCCAGAAAAAAAAAATGTTTGTACAAAATAGTTTTGAGTTTGTACAGTCAAAGGTAGACACTGCTATTTTTTTGAACACAACCCTTTCAACTAATTGCCCAATTGCACAGCCTTAAGAGCGTGCATATCATGAATGCTGGGTCTTGTTTGTTTTCTGACAATCTACTGAACCTACTGGTAACTTGTTTGCCACGTAGCAATAAAAAATATACTAAAAACCTTGATTATTCTGGTTAGTCACATTGTACTGCTATTATTTTGAACAATACTGTATATATATATTAATGAAAGGTGTGTGTTCTATCTTTTTCTTTGTACTTTCTGTATTTAAAAGTTTCATATTCACAGTTATTCATTCACATCTCTGTAAGAGTACAAAGGCAAGGTCACATGGCTCTTTTTGAGATTATATAATTAGTCATTGTGAATTATTTGAAATTGTTGCACTCATGATTTTAAAAATGTGTTTGATGTTTTGGTTTTATGAATCCCACTTATCTTTCAGACCGCTTCAGTGTCCCAAACATTTGCTGTGTTTACATCTGAATCCCTTTTTCCAGGATTTGATCCAACTACATGTACGGGGACTGCTTGGTCAGAGCCGAAAAGGGGAAAGATATATTTTTTGTTTTGCCACAAATCATAAAAGTTCGAGAAGGCTCAGGATGTGGAACTGAAAAGACAAGCTCCAGACTCTGATTATTTTAGTGTTGTCACCACAGTAAAGGAATGTGCTGCTGAACTTTTAAGATAACAATAGATGTCTCATAAATAAGTGTTTTAACAGGGTAGCGGAATGTAAAATCCTTCTTATTTGAGAAATAAATAAAGGAGCTTTCATAGATGCATAAAAATATATTTATTGTATAAATTCTCTTGAGTAACAGGTCTTAAAGTAAAATATTTTAATGTTAATACAAAATGATAGAATCTTTTAATATCACATTATTTGAAAATGAGCAGATGGTGCATACTACCCTGATTAATGAGACTTTTAAATATATTTAATATAGTCCACAATGCTCACAGAGTATGCAATTATAGGTGTAAGTGAACTTGTAATTGCACAGGCTTAATTTTGTCTTTATCCATGGCACATGTGGGAAACATTGATTTAGGACTTGGTGTTCCTCAAACACAATTTGGATTTATTTAAGAGCATCTTAGTTCTTAAGTTCTGGAAAATCAAAAAACATGACTTGGCCTTTAAGAATGTAGTAAAGTTTTTATCACAGCAGAAACCTCTCCCAGTTGAAACAATCCCTGAAATCTAGTCAAACCAATATGCCAAGAGTTTTTATTGCTGACTTTGCATCTAAGAGCATTTTTTAACTCCGTAATCATTGTAGGTACTAGAGGTAGAGTAAACGGTTTTATGTTAATATGTTTTGCTTATCTTATTAAATAATATATATTTTTTATTGTTGTTAAGGTAATAATTTACAACTAGCATCATTTCAGTGGAATTGGTTCAGTGAAATGTAAAAACTATAGACCATTTATTTTATTTTAAACCCTCACAATTGGTTGGTACTTTCGCAGGGATCTGCCATATTATATAATATTTTTGAAACCATACTTAAGAATTATTTTACAACTTTACTTATTTTGTGAGCTTATATTTTATTTATTAACTTAACTTATTTTACTTCCTTATAAATACCAAAGAATGATTTTAACTAGTTATTTTGGAAAGCTTGAATGTTTAATCTTGGTAATAACTGATTTATTTATTTTTTTCTCAAATCATGTTTTCTGTCCTCTGTAATAACTGTCAGCATAAATGTACTGGCTCTTGTTAGGCAGAAATGTCCTGTTGGAACCTCTCATATAAGAATTCTCCCTTCCCCTTTTTGGCGATGAGCAGATAATTCCTTTTGCTGATGATGCCTTAGGATGCTCCTATCAAGGATGTTAGCAGTTCAATTACCAGAGCCTCTCCCTCTGTACATGTTTACGTTCACATGGAAGTTCATGGAGCCATTTGAAAAATGTCAGACAGATAAACCAGTACGCTACATTCTGGCATAGTGTGAGAGCCCTAGCCAACATGTCAAATTTGTAAACAAGGCGGCCCATCTTTTGAGGATGAAGAGGGAGTACATTTCCCTCTTTCTTTGTCTCGCTCTGTGAATGAACTTTTCTCCTTTCCTTGGAGGGCTGGAGTCATCTCCAGCAAGCCTCTGGATGTAGATTTCTTTCTATCTGGGAGATGGATGGATGGCCATTCATGATAACTGATAAGCTTTTATTTCTTTGGAAGTTTTAGAGGTTAGGGAGGCAAACGTGACCTCTTGAATCTCTCACACACACACACACACACACAAACACACAGAAAAGTTTGAGGTGCTTGAAATGATTTCAAAATCTGTGAAAGTTATTTTGTCCCTTTTTGGGTTTGCACTATAATGTGCCGTTCACTTGTTGAACTCAAGTTTCTTAAGGGCCTACTTGTCTGAAGTAGTTAATTTAGGCAACGGTGGTTTTGTAGGCAAACATAAATTCTTATGTGATATGCACTATTTTCGGCTCATTAAGGACTTATTCTGGATTAGTTGTAGAGGTTTGATAGAACTGGCTGGAAAAACAGCTAAGAGAGCATTGCAATAGAGCACTGGCTAGTATATCTTGGACAGAACAAGAGCTTGAACAAGGAGTGTATAGCATTTTCTGATAATCAAGGGTCTGATGTTTTATTAGGCAAATCTGCAGGACCAGGCAGCTCTAACAATATGGCCTCTCATCATTAATTCTGCTGCAAAAGAGCATTGTTGCTAGTTGGGTGTTCTTTATTTGGCTGCCAAAAGATGAAATGAAGATTTTCACAACTCTAGGCAGGATGTATTGCTCATCTGTAGCAAGAGCAAGAAATAGACTCGGGCACTTTTCAAATGCTGCTTTAAACCTTGGCGCCCCTTGATTTATTAAAACTTCTGTTCTTAGAACACTGTCCAGTATGAGCCAAGAGGCCCATATAGATACATTTATAATGTGCTTGTTATATACAGCAGTGATTCATATCACGGTATATGCAGTCCTTTAGGTGAATGTATGTCAACCTCATTGGGTGAATGGCGAAAAATGGCACAGAGAATTCCAAGCCCCAAAAATCAAAGGCTCATTCAAGGTGCAGTCCTACTGCCTCTTTCTCTGGAGCCGGTCAATCTCTATGAGTGCAGGGATCCAAATGTTGTTGTTTGCCCAGGCCGAGAGGCAGTCATTTTTGTCTTGCAGGAGCAGTTTTATGATGACTTTATTTCTAATGACTTATTTGGTGGGGGTTTATAGAGGAGCGGTCGGCAGAAAGAGGAAATTAATTAGCCTCTGCACAGATGGCTTTTAAGGCAAAAGACTGCATGACAAATGTTCCCTGCCCTCCAGACCCCAAGCCTCAGTATAACAAATTGAAAACGACGATGAAAAAACAGTAACAGGACACTGACTTCACAGTGCCATTGTATCTCGCGTCTCGCTACACAACATAAATATATATAGTAATAGTAAAAACTGGAGCCTTTAATCTTTAAATACCCCAGCCCTCCACCCCCTACTGACTTAGTGTAGTTGTGTCGATATGTGTCAAGTCTGCCTCATGCTGAGAGAAATAGTGAGCAAGCTCAGGAAGTTACTTACAAGATTCTTCTATGGTGCTTTCGACGGTTTCGTATAGAAGGAGTTCTTGTCCAGGTTCATAAATTCAATGGTAATGTTTCATGTGATGTTGACACGGCCACTACGAGCTTGGAGATAAAATTCATGTATTTCTATGGAGCCTTCCCTTGGAGGAGAGGTTTGAGCCTGGGGCTGTGTCCGCCGGCTGGTTCTCATTTAGAATAGTGATGGAATCCTCAAACCTAACAGGTTCGGCAAAAGTAGCCTAGTGGTTAGAAAGTATGACCCCTAAACCTAGGGTTGTGGGTTCGAGTCCCGGGCCGGCAATATCATGACTTAGGTGCCCTTGAGCAAGGCACTGAACCCCCAACTGCTCCTCGGGCGCCGCAGCATAAATGGCTGCTCACTGCTCCGGGTGTGTGTTCACAGTGTGTCTGTGTGTGTTCACTGCTGTGTGTGTGTGTGTGCACTTCGGATGGGTTAAATGCAGAGCACAAATTCTGAGTATGGCTATGGGCACTATACTTGGCTGAATGTCATGACACTTAAACTTAAAAACCATCCACTGCAAGGTGCAGTCACCATTTACATGGACTTAAAATGTTTGATTTCTTTAAGACTTTTTTAAAACAGTTCAGTTCTGATATTGGAGGGCCAATGTCCTGCACATTTGAGCTCCAACCAACCCCAAAAAAGTCTGAAAGTTTCTAGAAATCCTGAAAAACTTGGTTCCCTGATTCAAGTTTGTTTGATTAGAATTCAAACTAACCTCCGTGGGATAGTGGCCTTCCAGGCACAGGATTTGACACCCTTGTCAAGGTAATGCTTGTCTGAGTGAAATCATACAAGTCCAATATTTGGTGACAGACTAACATGACTGATGTTGATCTCACTACAATTGTCCTTCACTTTTCAATTATGATGAAAGATTGGTTGACAATGTGGGGACCGCCCTTCCCAGACTGTGCGGTATAAACCCACAGGCCACTTCACAGAAGCATCCAAACACTGCAAATCATTAAGATGCCTAAATGTCCTTCATTCACTAGTTTCTTAAGGAATGTTCATCAGCTCTGATGTTGCGGTTCATTTCCCTCCTGCTGGTCTCTGGTGGTGGTCCCAACAGGGTTGTGAGAGTGTTGGATCTGTTCGGGACTGTAATGCTCCACTGCCCAGGAAGAGTCTCTGATAATGGCTCTTGATCTGTGAGGCTGTCTCTGCCTTGTTATCTGGATGAGAGGCCGACTGGAGGCCGTAGACTTATCCTAATGACCCAGTCGCTCCAGAG
The DNA here is from genome assembly GCF_023724105.1 of Carassius gibelio. NCBI lineage: Eukaryota > Metazoa > Chordata > Actinopteri > Cypriniformes > Cyprinidae > Carassius > Carassius gibelio. The sequence continues at coordinate 23,330,775 of NC_068396.1, forward strand.
GGGCCACCCCCTCGCTTTCTCTCTCCCTCTACCTTTTGTGGGTCCTTTCAAACTCTGACTAAGGCTCTTTCCACTTCCAAATTCAGTGTAACCAAGCAAATGATGACATTATGTCAGAAATGGCTTGTTGTTCTTTCTTTAATCTTGTTGTGGATCCCCAGGATCAATCTTTGCCTTCTGTGGTCATTGTAGTATGTGGCTCACCATTTGAGAGTGAAGGAAAGAATAGGTCAAAGACTCACCATATCTTTGCTCTGCACAAGATTTGATGACCATTATTATCGTATCAATGGGCTATCCTTTGGTGCTCAGCAGGGCTACATTTGGGTCTCTAACTCCTGCTGGGACTGTTAGCAGAGTCCTGCTGTTCTGCCACATGCCAGGAAAGCACCATAAACCCATAAACAGACTTTCAAAGGCATTTCTGTGCCCATGACACATGCTCAACCTCAAAAAGGGGACAATGATGGATGAGAAGAGGATAGAGAGGGGTTGAGGAGGGAGAGGGAAGAACGAGGTATTCATTTTGACACGTTGTGATGTGTTAAATAGGCTCCAGTGCTCCTGCTAACTGCTACACAAACACAAGGTGTAATTTTTAACACAGATGCTGTCAAATTAGCCACTTGTCCAAATTAGCACTAAGGCTAGGTAGCATTGCTTAGGCAAATGTTGATTGAGACCCGTCTAAAGCATCAGTGGCCTCATTTACACCCTGACATTTGGTCAGTCAAGTGGCCAGAATCCAAAATATATTGTGATCTGAAACGCATGTAATCAATTTGCATTTGTAATGTGAACACGACAGCTTCCTGGAAGTCCTTCTTACCAGTCAGTCCTCCATTTCCGGTTTTAAACCCTTTCCTGGTTATGTGGGGTCTTACCCTGTAGATCATAATATTTTCCAAATTTTTTTTTGAATATAAATATATTTGCATGTAAATAATTTCTAAAGTGTATGTGTGTGTATTTATATATACATAATAAATATGCATAGTACATACACATATTATGTAAACAAAAACGTATATTTAGGATGCAATTAATCACAATTTGACAGCACCACTTTACAAACACACACACACACATATATATATTTAATATTATAATAATTTTTTTTTTTGGGGGGGTTTTCAGATTTAGCGTACATGTTGAATGGCCCTTTGAACAAAATGTAATAAATATACTGCTTTAAGTATCAACAGAAAAGCATGAACACACATGTACTTGGACACATGTATTTGGACACATGTACTCTATAACTCACAGTGGGATATTTCAGCAGGATTCTAAGGAAACTGAAGGCCTGGATTAAATGACCATCTGACTCCACAGGGTTCCATGTTCAGGCTTGTAGCTCATACTGTTTTCCAACGAACCATAGGTTTTATTATGATTATTACCTGATCTTATTTTTAAATGTGTTCTCTGTTAAGTTAGTTTATTGAACTGCACAATTTCAATTTGTTGCAAAATATTAATCATTTTTTTAAATGCAGAGATAAACTGAATCTGTAATTTGTCTGTAGGTCTTAGGCTGTTTAGTGCAGTGATGGGAAACCATAAAGCCCCTCTTGACTTACACAGCTGCATTACAACTTTATCAGATTGTTCTCATATATATGATACAACATTAAACATGCAATTCCAACATTGTAACACTAAGATATATCTTAATGTGTTACTATATGAAATATATATATATATATATATATATATATATATATATATATATATATATATATATATATATATATATATATATATATATATATATATATATATATATATATATATATAGAGCAAGTCATTCTGATTTTAGGTATGTTAACAGTACAATTACTTTTTGCACGTATTTATTATTATTATTATTATTCAGGATTGTAGTTTAGTCTGTGATTTATATGTTAAGTCTGATAGATTTGCATGCAGATATCTGCAAAATAGAACATTTCAAGTGCATTGTGCATAAATAATACTTTAGTTACAACTTGGTTCATGTTCCACTGTACAAATGGCAAGTCAGCAAAAACACATTAAAGTCACCATATGAGATATGTCAGATTCAGCAGGGCCTGGAGCCAAGAATGTCTAAAGAGTCTTAAGAGCGAAGTTAGATTATTAATTTGAAATTCAAAAGATTATTTATCTAAATGTCTGGCTAAGTATACGGACCATAAATTACTGCAAATTTATCTTAAAATAAATTGTCAGCAGAGATCTTTAACTACATTTATGATGTAATAGTATGGTTGCCACTATAGTAAATCTATCATAACTGTGAATGGGGTTTTGTATAATTTTTGTAATTGTTCATTACTTTGCAGAGTCTAGTATTGTTACATTCTTCTTTAAAGTTGATGCTCAGACCTTGGTTCTCACCTTTGACTAGTCTGGAACATGTGAAGTGTTTCCAGATGTGTATCTTTGCCAACAATCCTGGACCCGGAAGGTTCTATGCTGACATATTGCGAAAGTCCTTGTTATTTTAGGTACAAAACAAGTTTCATTACTAAATATGGGAAAAGGAAAATGCTGGAGCATCATTATAGTGTCACTCAAGGGAACTAAGCAATTTTAGTGTTTAATATATAGGGCTTCAATGAGCATTACCTTATATATTCATTCAACTGAATTCAATGCTCTGTAAGATTTGCAAATATGTCCCAGCATTCATAGGTGTATAAGTCTTTTAGATGATGGCTAGATATTGTGGAGTCTTCTTATGAGCTTTCCCATGGACAAATATAACTAACCCATAACAATATTTTTATTCATTTAATATGTTTTTAACAAACTTTAGGACAAGTCTTGTCCTGATTAGCATCACTGTGAAACAGTGTTTTTTTAATTTTGACAACCAAATTAAGAAGACCCAATTATTTATTGAACTCAGAATGAAATCTAATACTCTTAGACTTGCGGTACTTTACCATGCTCTTGGTAAGGTAAGACCTACTTTATTTTTAACACTGTGCATCCCTTTGCTTAAATAGACTTTTTCAGCAAGAGTGAGGAAGTCTTTCATCGAGGTGCAACATCAACAACATTCCTATAAGTTGGCCTGCTCCACATAGTTCAACATCTCTTGATAAATCACATGCAAGACAGTTCAAGTTAAACTGAGGTGAAAGTTTGGGGTAAATAATCCACGTGAGACACCCTCAAACCCTCCCTTTTTAACTCTTTGTTGACTTGGCAGCCAATGTTTCTGGGCAAAAACATTACTGAACTGAAAGGTTTTCACCATTTCATCCTTTGACTCCTGCTGATTTTATTGAAAAGCATTGCTTTGCATCCAGGAACATCCTTCCAGAATCAAAACATGGTAAACTACTTTTGGACTATTTGAGACTTTTTGTATTATTCTATTTTCGTGAAAAATAGCTACAATGGCGACCACTGCAAACATGATTAGGTACCAGGATGTCTTTCTGAAATGCTCTGTCCCTTTGAGGGCCCCCTGAGGGCAAACAGTGTTCTGCTGGTGGATAGTTAGTCAAACACTCATACATAGTCTATCATAAACACTACACCAATACCTGTCATGCACGCCCATCATTTCCCCCCCGGCTGCTCCATTGTTTATACTACACAATTCTTACATATATTCAAACATTTGCTTTTCAGTAAACACACATGAATAGGCAGAGACCTGAGGCACATTCATTTATAATTTGTCACCTGATATATATGAGTCCATTCAAGTTTTACTTTTCGGTCCTTCTCCTTCTTTCTTTTTTCTCTCTCCATGCGTTATGCTTCATTTTTAAACTCTCAGCCCCATGAGGGGCCTGTATGCTTCAGTTCGCTCGTCACATTCATCCATGCAGTCAGTGAATCAGTGAATGCTGCCATTTGTGGGATTGCACCCAAAACCAAAATTAGCTTTAAAAGCAGTTCAACAAGAAGTAACTACTTATCTGTGTTTAACATGCGTTCAGTTAAATCTATTGGGGGGCATAAACATCCCATTGATAAAAAGTGCTCAGCGGACAGATTGCAAAATAATTAAAGGGAGAGTTTGGTACGGAATGTAAACTTTACAAGGGTCTCCATTTCTGTTTATTTTGAAACAGCTGCGAAGAGCCAGCCCGCCTGCCAAGTGTAAGCAGCTGTTTGTCACTTTCATTTTACCAAAGAGCCACTAGAAACAGAAAATCCACTTCAGCTGTCTGCCGCTCTTTCTTTTTGCTCTCGTCTCGCTTCAGCGCTTGCTTTCTGTCACTCCCTCCACCTTCCGATACAATGGAAAGCTTCTTGCTGGGTACCATTAAATGATTTGTTTTTGTGCTTGACATGCACGACTCTATCCTTTTTACACTTTTGTCTTAAATTTTGGAGCGAAAAAAAAAGATAGAAGCATTAATACACTACAGAGTGTGCAGCAGCAATGGAAGATTTGTTAGCTTTTGGCTCAAGGTCTCAATAAGAAATGAAAATGGATTGCGGGAGAAGTTGAAAAAGCGCAAGAAAGGGGAAAAAAAGGGCTGCAGACCAAATAGTTTCCCTTTCATTTGTAGATGTATCTGGTGCTGTGTGATTCCACAAACTCACACTAATCCCCTAAATGTACTTCTCCACGGACTGTGCCAGCAGGCCATAAATCAGCCCTGCCAAGACAACACGGAACATCGGGGCTCAAATCTGCCGTAACGAGTTATAACTACAGTAAACTAGATAAATCTTGTGGGTGATACAATCTAATCGTGGAGTGTCAGAGGAAACAACCTGGTCCAAAGGGAAGTCAGTCTATAATCTGCAAAGCTCAGTGTGGAACAAAACCGCCTGAGACTGTTTACATACCTGCCCGCTGATTTATTTTTGTATATGACGAGCGGTCCTGTGACTATCACCCGCACATTTTATTACAGCTCTGGAATGTTCAATCTCGGAGGGAACAAGGTTACCGTTTTATCTATTTGTTTCCAAATATGGTCTTTCGCTTTCTTTCAACCCTGTAATCCATCATAACCTTCTTCTAATGGCTTTAGACATGGCTTTTACAAGACAGCGCTCTACAACTCTCAATGCATGCAAGAGCCACTTGGAAATAATTCTTTTTAGTGTTTCTAATTTGGAGCAAACTAGGAATAAGACTTTTCATGTTTTAAAAAGATATATTTTATGCTCACCAAAGCTACATTTATTTGATAAAAAAATAAAAAGAACAATTCAAATGATCAGTCAGCATATTAGAATGATTTCTGAAGGATCACGTGACACTAAAGACTAAAGTAATGATGCTGAAACTCAGTTTTGCATCACAGGAATAAGTTACATTTTAAAATATATTCAAATAGAAATTAGTTATTTTCAATTTTTGTAGATTTTTATTATTATTATTATACAATATTACAGTTTTTACTGTAATTTTGAGCAAATAAAACTTTGGTGAGCTTAAGAGACTACTTAAAAAAAAATAAAAAAAAACATTATTTTTATTTTGTTATATTCCAAACTTTTGACCAGTAGTGTAGATTATTAGTAGTGATGGGTAATGGTTAATTGCGATGAATGTGTACATAATATTTTATATATTGTGTACATAATATATATGTGTGTACTGTGTATTTTTATTATATATATAAATACACACACACATGCATGTATATATTTAAGAATATATATTATGTTTATATATTGAATAAATGTGTGTATATATAACAGAAATGATCTGAATATAAATAAATGTAAATACATATAAACATTTTCAAAATATTTACCATATTTGTGTGTCTTTTATGTAGCCATACATCATAAATACACATTGTACACACACATATTACATAAACAAAAATGTTTATCTTGGATGTGATTAATCACGATTAATCATTGCCCAGCACTAATTATTAACATCCTTAGCATCTCATTAAACGATGTATTATCCATTTCTGTAGTGCTTGTGCAAATATTAGTATCATTCTTCAGAGTGTTAAGCTAACATCATCTGCTTCTGCTTCAATTCTCTGAATGTCCCAAATTGCCAATGCTAGCCCTAGCTTACAAACACAAGGCATGCGTACTGTATATGTGGTAAGCTCCAAAGGTCAATCTGTGGTCCTCTAGCTTGCTGGAGCCTTTTAGCCCTCTGCCCTGTCTGAGCACTGAACCCTCCGCTGGGCTGGGTCACAGCGGAGCCAGAGATCTAGTCATCGATCAGCTCTTATCAGCTCACCACTGACAGTTCAGAAGCGCAGCAGAGGGGCTGAGTGAAAGAGCCCTGAGAGAGAGAGGAAGAGAAAGAAAGATTATGCCCTACGCTGTCTGCACTGTCAGCTGCCGGCCTGAGCTGCACTGTCAAGCCAGGGCCTAAGTTATGGGTGCCTCAGGGCTCCCTGATAAGTCTGTAGGGGTCTGGGTAAGACTGAAAGAGGGAGAGATAAGCACTGAGGTATAGCTCTTTCAGAACAGATGACAGGCTCTAGTCTATGATTTTATGTACTTCTTCTAACTTTATTTTAAATAAATTAGAGTTTGAGAGCCTTGCAGAATAATCAGTTGTCTAGGATTTGTACCTACGACGTTGTACTTAAAAACACATTTCCCACACGGTGTTATTATGTAGTATAGTTCATCTGAATGCTGGCCATGGTGTATATAATTAGCCTGTAATGCATCATTATAATTTACATAGAAAGGAAGTGCTGAAAAGCATGATAGTGACAGTACTATAATCTTACACTGAATAACAGAAAATAAGCATATTATTGTTTATGTATATAAGTGTATATATATATATATATAAAGAAAGAAAGAAAAGAAAAACTTGGATCAATGTGAATCATTCAAGATTCTTGAATCAGATCACTGTTTAAACTTCGGATGAAGATGAATCCACTGTTTTCCCTTGACCAATGATAACTACAATGGCTTCACATTGTTTTCTTTACCACTGCATGCATACTAAATAAATGTAATAATACAATGTTAGTAGAATACTTTATGTATGTTTAAGATTTATTGCAGCATTTAAACAATAGATTATACAATGAATGCCCTCATGAATCTTCTGAATACTATTTTTAGGGTGCCTTTCCATCAGTGGCAAGTGTTACCCTTGGTGGTCCTGTCCATCCCCGCCAGCGATATACAGTTCAGGAACAAATCCAATTATTCTCTGACCCTGTCTCAGCAGCAGGCCTGTGCCAGCAGAGCTAATTAGGAGCCAGTGTCCACAATGGGCAGCTCAGACAATTTTGAGTCAGTGGCCTTGCTAGAGAGAATAAGTCATTTGTTTTAAAATGTGCAGGCTTTTTTTGTGGCTGTTTGAATGAGAAGAGATGGAGATGGTTATGGGGGGGGGGGGGGGGTTGGTTAGTGCCTTTTGTGATGAGGGTTTGCCCACTTGAATCTATGAGTAGATAAGTTATGTGTGGACTGATGGATAGACTTATCACAGGTCTGGTGAGGAGGGACTGATAGGCCAAACAATCAGAATCTCCAAGTGTCTTCCTTTAAAAAAATAAATACAAATAAAATAAAGATAATTACAGAGAAATGGCAAGTAAGTAGAAGTAGAAGTCTGAAGCAGATAGACTGCAATTAGTTTTTCTTGTAAAACATACTCCATTTTTTTACTACTTTAAAAAATCATGTATACAGTGTAAAATTGGCTGCTCAGGAACAATATTTTATCATATTTATTTTCAATATCAGACATAGAACACGTTTCTGAGTACTATTAGGTGAGAAACAATAATGCACTTAAACATATTTACATTTACAAATATAATGTATGGAAATGTAGTGCATTTACATGCATGAAATATATTCTCATATGAAGTAAACCTATTGGACATAGAAAAAAGTTCACATACAAATCTAGTATGCATAATACAGTCATGTACATGTATATCTATACTAAATACATTTTTAAATCACATAAGTAAATACAACAAATAAACAAAAACAATATATAAGAGCAAAAACATAGAAACAAAGATAAAAATATTTTTTATAAGCCTCTATGTTGTTTTAATAAAGTTGCATATTTGAATAAGATATATTGTTGACATATATGGTTGCTACATCTAATACCATGTAATAAAATCGTCATGTAGCTATTATTAACATATATACATATAGTTTATAACTCAACAATCTCCATAGTAAAATTTGTATACCTTCATCTAAACAGAGAATGTACACATGTAAAAATTATATATGGACTTGAAAGGAAACATATCAATATCACTCTTGATTTGGGACAATATATGCCATATACATTACATTCATGTATGGTAGCTACTATACACAAATAAGGAGCAGAATTTAAACTATCATATTCTGTAGAAACCAACTGAGACCTTTCCAAAGACAAGTGGAACGTAGATCTTATCAAAGCTGTTTGTCCTTAATGGATAACACTGCATTCTACTGTTTATAGAGACCCAGGACAACAAGTGGGATGAAGAACAAAGCAAATCATAAAAGATCAGTCTTCCATAGAGAGTCCATTGCAAATCCAAGTACCTCGTTATTCTCTGCCATTCTTAGCCTAGCTCGCTGCTTTGTAGCCCAAGGCTAACTGTAAATCCTAGCTTGTGTATAGACAAGTGCATGTGTCAGTAGACAGATGAGAGAGCTAATCTGCGTTTGAACCTCTTTCCTGGCAGACAGACAGACAGAAACTAGAAAGGATGGCTCCCCTTTGTGAGCTTTGCTGTGATGTGTCAAGTGAAATTTGACCTTTATTCCTTAAATGAGATCCTCCACCCTTTATGATGCCGCAGCCCACATCACACTCTTTATGATGAAAATGAAACTATCACACGTAATACACAACTCAATTACTGTAGAATATCATTGCTTCTGATTGAACATGCCCATTTTGTGTTCAGTTTAAAGTGGCATAGCATTTGTTTTTTAACTGTTTGGCCTGATATAGCTTATTATTGACTGTGAACTACTCTAGATTATCAGAGTGTCTTTGGTTCCCACAGTCGCGACTTTGCAAACCCCTGTCTCTCTCTGACTCGCTCTATTCCTAGACGCCTTAGAGCCAAACAATGCTGAGACAAAGTCCTCAGTGGAGCCAGACTGATAAAGCTATCCACAACTGTCAATCAAATCACTAACAGAGTGATAATGAACACTTTAGCTCTGCCACACCAGCTCCAGTGAACCTCTGTCATTCTCCCACCGACACTCTCTTGTGAGTGCCACTCCTTCTCTTACCTCATTTTCCTCTTGTCATCCATCCCATTCACTGCGTCATGATAGCACACTGGTATCAGACAACAAAAGCAACGAGGACTTGTGGATCATTTTTTGGAATTAGGAATGCCATTCTTTAGAGGCATTATAGACTTAAAGGCCACTTCGTTTGCTGGAGAAGCTGAATGAGTACCGTACATAACAGCTGCTTTGGTATTTGCAAATGATCCGTTGTGTAATCCACATGATGAACCTTCATGTAAACAGTATCTTGAGTGAGATTTACTAGTTTGTGCAGGGCTCAAAAACCAAGATGGAGCCAGTATGTAAGATTTTTGTGTTAGTTGATGGAAATTTTTGCGGTTCACCTGCCTTTTCAATTTAAATTTTACATGTGTTGATCTTATACTTCCACTATAAAAGCTTTTTTTTTTTTTACTCCTTGACTTCAACATTCTGGTGATTTGTCACTTTAATAATGTTATTTAGCTGGATAGCATTTTTCTTTCTTAATTTGCCCGAATTTTTGGTCATACTCTTAAAAGAATCAATCATAATGTGACAAACTTTAAAGCAATCAGTTATCATGTTTTTCAGAAAAAAAAAACAAAGTATTTGCAAATTTATTGTTACATTATTTGTGCACATAATTTCCATCATGATGCAAACCGGGAAAAAATATTTTGTAAAATATATTTAACATAGCCTAAATATAATCTTAATTCTAAACATAATAAATAAAAAAAGGTAAATGGTATTTTAATGTAATTTATTAGCAAAGCTGATTGAAATAAAGTATATATATATAATATATAATATTATTATTATTATTGGTGCTCAATAACACTTCTTATTATTGTACATGCAGATGGAAAAAAAAGAGCACATGAAATATCCTTTGTTTCATGGAATATCTTGTTTCGTAGAATATCTTATTAATGCTTTCCCTTGCAGAAATGAACTCCGTTCTAATTTAAACAGTACTACGTTCTAATTTAAACAGTACTATAACAACTGTCCATTTCCGTTGTGCAGAAATAATGAGTTCCCAAGCTTGCACTGCGTCAGGTCATGGCCTAAATTGACTAACAAAGATCCAGGTCTAATCCAGGTTTGAAAAAGACTAGTCTAATAGCTGAAAGCTGCGCTACTTTGACTTCAGACGAAAGGGACACGCATTCTTCAGAATAGGTCCGGAAGGTCCCGTGTTACCATTAGGGATAATAGCACCCGCACAATTACTGGAGCTGCCATCTTCTTTATATATCACCATCGGACACCCCGCACAATCTCCAAAGACAAGAGCATATTTTGAAAGCAATTAAAGTTAGGGGAAATACTGTGGTTCGCCTCTGCTGACTTGACACTTTGGGGCTGAGTTTGTGCAAGACACACCTGGTGGTCAAACCAAGGCGTCTTTGGTCTCAGAACAGCTTCATAAAGGAAAAATATAAATAATTTTTTTTGGGAGGGGGGTGGATGGGGGGGGGGGGGTGGTTCAACAACAGTTATTTATCAGGATGTCCAAAATGCTCCATACAGCAAACTTCATAAAAACAGCAGTCTGGAATTTCTGCTGAATAACTCTAAATGCTAAATAAAATAAAAAATGAAAGAGCATGGGTTTAACTGTCATGATGGTAAGTTATTTTGGGTGAACTATATCTTTGTCACACAAAATGTGTTGTTTTAGCTTTCAAGATTGATCTCATTGCCATGCACCTTGTGAGAAAAAATACATTTTTTTGCTTTATGAGGAGACTTTTAAAAGGTTTAGATTTTGAGGTTTTGGTTGCGGTTGATAGACATCTTTGCAGATAGCAGAAGAATGTTTCTCTAGTCCTCCTTTCTCACCGCAAGCACACTCATTCACAGCTGTTGTGATTCTAAATGTCTCCCAAATGAGGAATATAAAATATAATACATGGGAGTTTTTTATGAGTTCATGTAAGAAGTATTGCTCATGAAGACTAGCACATTTACATTGGTTGAAAGCCCACTGATAACGTTTGGAGGAGGTTAACGAAAGGATTAGCCATCATTTAAACCTTGTGACCGCGCAGCCATTAGCACAGGACTGAAATCTTAATTATCATAAAGTATTACTGGTAACAGAACACAGACCCAATTGAGACACTAATTGAGAAACATCAATACTTTGGCTCCAAAAATAATGAGAACATATGTTCCTTCCCGATATCTCTGTTGAGTCAAACATCATATCCTGTCTTACTCCCCCAGAGGAACTCGCAGAGGATGGGTTAATCTGCTTATTACAGAGACTTTGTTCTTGAGCATTTATACTCATTTAATAGGAAACCTAGATTCACTGTTAGTGAAATTCACATTGTGAGATATTAAGACTCAATTCTGGAGATAAAAAGTCAATCAAGAAGGTATAACCATCATTCATTCATTGCTTCATTGATTCATTGATTCATTGTTTCAATATTCATTGAATCATTGCTTCATTGCTTCATTGATTCATTGCTTCATTGGTTCATTCAAAGCAGAAAGAGGCTACCATAGTTAAATAGTAAGTGACAGATACATTAGAACTTTCTCCATGTATTTCAAAAACTTAATTGAAAGATTAACTTGTTATGGAAACATTTTGATCCTAGAGTGTCCTTGAGATGGTGATGATCATAGATGATAGAGATGAGTGTTTTACTTAGTAATGGGCTAAGTGCCAGTCATTGGGTCCATTTTAGGGCTAAGTTTGACTATTTCCTATCATTTCTGTCTCTTTTTCTGTGGAAGGTGGCTGATCAGACTTCAGTGAGAGCCTTAAAGAAACCCCATAAAACTGCTTTTATGGATACTTCCCGACCTCATTCCTTCATCTCTTTATTAGAGGAGACAGTGCACCGATTCAAGGCCACATTTTCATTTTAAACAGCAGTCCGCCTAATGGACCCAACAGCAGCAATAACTGTCCTGTGAAAACAAGGCCATGTAGCCCTAAGACACATCACACTTGTTGTAAAAACACATATGTAACTAGATAGCATTGTGTTATTTAACCGCATAGTAAAATTAGCATATTTTTACACAAACTGTTCAGAAAACATCACTTTACAATATAGTTGCATTAATTAAAACGAATGCAATAACTAACAGCAATACATTTGTTACAAAACGTATTCATCTTTGTTAACACAAGTTAATAAAAATACAACTATTCTTTATTTCATGGTAGCTCAGGTCCATAAAATAATATTAAAAGATACAACTTTTGATTTCAATAATGTTAAAAATAACGGCATTGTTAGTTCATAATGTTAACAAAAAGAGCCTTATTGTAAAGTTTTTCAACATTACCAAATGGGTTATATAAATCATAACATAGTTATTTTAGGCATGCCATGCTTTTAAAATGAACTAATGAATTACAAATGGGCTCTTATCTTGATATGTACCTCTGCCAGCCTTACTAATGATGCCAGCAGCATGAAATCATTTATTTATTTGGGCATGTGAGGAAATCTCTGAACCCTTCAACGTGGCACAATATCATTATCATGTAACATTATTCCAGACAGAACATTATTTTTGATGTGCGTTATCAAAAATTTGAATAAGCATTAGATAATGCGTTCAGACATGACCTCAATGGTAGTTTTTGTCGTGACGTGAAATTACAGGCATTCACTGATTGGTTTAGTTAGTCATTTATTCAGCTCTCCCGTTTTCTCCCGCTCGCTTTCCGCCTCCCCAAAGCCCTACACTCCCACAAAACATGTTCTATTCATTGTTTCCAGTCCTTGGGAAACAAGGGCGATCTTTAGAGCAAATTATATGGATGCATTCCACCTCATATATTTGTCAGGCATTTCAGCAGTGGAACACTCATTAGGAGAGGCAATAAGGAGCTCTGACAGGCAGCTTCAGTCCACCTCAAAGCACAGTCCATTTACGCAGGCCCTCAGGAGTGCACATATATGCTGCTCCTTAAAAAACACACTCTCGTTACACTCTCCTCACGCCGGTGTGTGTATATTGTGACACATTCGACACAGATGTGTGATTTAGATGAGGTGAGTTTAGGGAGGTGATTGGTATAGTTTGACAAAGGTCAGCAGAGTTGTCTCCGGTGTGTGTTGGTGATTTATTTCGGGAGTACTGTGGTTTGGGTGAGCCGGCCTGAGCTGTGAGAGAAAGACATATTTTTTTGGATAGGAAACTGGTTTTATTGGTTGACGAAACCTCAGACTTCCAGCTGTTTCCGAGCTATGAGTAAAGGCGGACAATGTTACTTCGACTCCGGACAGATTTAGGAGAGACGGAGAAAAGCTGGGAAATGGAAAATGATTTGGCAAATCTACTTGAAGATAAATGCTTTCAGATCCTGTAGGTGTCTCTTTCTTAAGACGTTCGCTCTCCACACTCGTACAGTTTATCTAATCACCTGATTTATAAATAACAGCTGCAATATTTCTGTCAGAATGGCAGGTTCAGCTATTTTTTTTAATACCTCTGATGTAAACATTTCACACACTATTGCGTGTGTAACTGCATATCGACGCCAAAACAAAGACAAAATGGGCCATTTCACATTGCATTCTCCCAATGAGCCATCGAGCTGCATTACAGTTCAAAGGTTTAGACCGTATCATTGAATAAATAAGTCTGAAACAACAGATAAAGCATTGATAGACTAGGGGCCCTCAGTATTTCCACTGGTAAACAAACTCAAGTCACCAGTCCTCGCTCAACTTTTGGTCATATCATGGGAAAAGTTGAGTCAAGCATTGTTTGAGCTTGTTCTGCTATCTCTGTCTTGTTGGTATACAGCAGTCATGTCTATATTCAGTTCAGCTGTCACACTGTTGCCACAGAGGAATATTGTCTGCTTATGTGATTACAACATATCAAAAGGCATGTTATCAGGTTGCTTACCTTCTTCAGGAAGAAAAACTGTGTTATCTAACTTCTACTCTGGACATTATTGCAAATTACATAATCTATATAAATTATTCTTAGTTATAAATATAAAGAGTTCATATATGTCATCTGTGTGTGTGTGTGTGTGTGTGTGTGCGCATGTGTGTGTGACCCTGGACCACAAATCCAGTCTTAGGTGTAAAGATTTCAAAATTGAGATTTATACATCGTCTGAAAGCTGAATAAATAAGCTTTCCATTGATGTATGGTTTGTTAGGATATTTGGCCGATATACAACTATTTGAATATCTGGAATAGTTATTCAAATTTTTTTGAGGTTGCAAAAAAATAAATAAAATCAAAATATTGAGAGAAACGCCTGTATAGTTGTCCAAATTCAGTTCTTAGCAATGCCTATTACTAATCAAAAATTAAGTTTTTATATATTTATAGTAGGAAATGTACAAAATATTTTCATGGAACATGACCTTTAATTAATATTCTAATCATTTTTGGCATTAAAGAAAAGTCTATCATTTTGACCCATATGATGTATTTTTTGCCTGTTGCTTTAAATATACCCCAGCGACTTAAGACTTGTTTTTTTTGTGGTCCAGGGTGACATGTATGTATGTATGTATGTATGTATGTATGTGTGTGTATATATGTGAGTATATATGTATAAACTATCTTTTTGTGTTCTATTCTTTGAAACACCTGCTCTCCAGGCATTCATGTTTTATTGCTACCAATAGGACATATACATGAAGTGTGTGTTTGTTTGCATCTATGTGAGTCTGAGGTCTCTCCCCTCCTCAGGCAGTGTGTCGGGGAGAAAGTGCTGCTGGTCATCAGCTAATGCTGACATCTGCCCCCTGCCAGCTGACCGCCCTCTGGGACAGAGATCTTAACATGCACCAGCCACACACATACAACCTCTTTCCCTTTCTCTCTCTCTCTCTGTTTATCTCTTGCACCGTGGCTTAGAGCAACAGGTGGCTATGCAACTCTTATTAAATTTAATCTCCTAACCTGTCCTCCAATTTTTTTTCTCTGTGATCTTATCTTTGTTTCTTCTACCGAAAACAAAGAACTAAAAATCAGTACACAAAGGCTAGATGCTTAGATCCACATGTGATTATGGTAACAAAGTTTCAGGCTACGGTGTCTGTAGGCGCGTGCCGAATCAGAGGGTAAAGAGTCCTGGAGCCGACCTTTTCTTGAGCATCCCACGGCCCCTGAGGGCTCCAAGGAGGGGTGGCCTCTGAGCCAAATTAACTTATCTTGTCCATTTGTTTCTCCTAAAACAGATTACAGCGAGGGAGCCCACACTGGATGCACTTGGGCCCCTCACTCACTCACTCCCTGACTGAAGCCCATGGGCGCTTGACCAGCTTTTGTTCATGGTGCATTAACTCTGTCACACATTAGCACTGACCACAGCTAATTGACTGCACTTGAGTCAATTGCTGTATAGAGTCCATATTATCAGCTTTAAAGGGTCTTTAGCTTCAGCTCCCTTTAAACTAACTGTGCTCCTATGGAGTCGCTCTGAAAGCTCCGTGGGAGTAAATATTTTAATGCAGACTTCCAGATTTTGGTCACTATATCAGTTTAGTACAAAAACACAGAAGTGTGGTTTATTTCAGGGAGCTTCCAGAAGTTTTCTTGGATAGCGCTGTTAGGAGAGCAAACAGTTTTGGAAGACTGCTGGCAGGGAATCAGACGTGGGCCTAGGAAAATTGATGAGTGTCAAGGAGCCTGAGCTCCAGCACGCAGACTAAATGGCCATATTTATTAGATGTTACAACAACAAATGGATGCTTATTGCTCTAATGGCCCTGATTTCCTTCTTGTCTCAAGGAAATCCGCAAAGAGCAGATGCACAGTGCCATTAGTAGTCAGTCATCTGACCTCTAAAACATTCAAGTCACTTAGACAAAAACAAACCACAAACTTTCACATAAAGATTTTTGCCTGTTATAGCATGCATATTTATAATTCTTTGTTCATATGTATTGCAGTTGTCAATGTAATATGCTAATTTGGTGCAAATGATTAAAAATGTGTTAAAATACATCTGAACACAGCAGGATACACAAGCCAAGCATGTCCATCTGCACATGTACATAGACAATTTCTAAAATTGTGCAGGTGGAATGCAATGTTTCAGAGTAAATGGTTCAAAACATCTCTAAAATCGGGTGCAAACCAAATGGATTGTTGTGAACTGTAGGTTCAGTTATGGAATTTTTCATTGAAAAAAAAATTGTGAAATTTTTGGTCAATGCATTGACTACTTGTGCAACATTTTCTGCATTGTACTTCTCTTTCAGATAACAATATTCATGCAGTTATTCAAAGGAAGGAAGATTTCTGCTTTCAGGTTTCTACTTTTTAGGGGATACAATACTTAGCACTCAATATAATGCTAACAATTTAAAAATCTGTGCAAACAAAATATATATTGTTATATGATAATATAATGTTGTTGAATTATATTTGGGGGGTTTTCTCAGAAAATATTTTCTGTATTTATGTATGCATTTGTTTCTGCTTGCTTTGACGATAGCAAGTAATTCATTTAATTTAAAAATGCTAAACGATTAACTGCCCTAATTCACACTGTTTTAAACATCCATCCATAGCCAAAGCATCATACAAACATAAAGATTCTTTGAAAGAAGAGTGTGGGTGTTTACATATGTGTTTGCAGATAATGCTTATTAGCCTCTTGCGAGTTTCTCCGTGTTCTATAAACAGCTCAGTGCTATTTAAATCTGGGTGTGACTGAAAAAGCCTCGCAGCACGTTAAAATAGAGGCCTTTCAGTGCAGTAATTACTCCCAACAGGAGGGATTGTTTGACAAGGCACAAGGCAGGGGTCAAAGGTCACGCCCTGTCTGCCTCCCTTGTTTGCCAACATGGACACAAGATCACAGCCCGCCAAGGCGCTGGATGTTCTGTCACATTTTGCCTTCTTGCAAACAACAACAACAGCTCTCAGGAACCCTGTGTCATCTGGAAACACAAGTCTCAGACCTCCACATTCTAGTTCTGTCATGAAGTTAATCCTATTTTTGCCATTCTCTTAGTCGGCCTCACTGAATGTGGCTGATTAGTAATTATGATAAAGCGCTTGTTGCCGCGAGCAAATTGAGTCCTGGGAGTCGGCCGTCCAGTCTGTGATTGATCAGTTGTCTGCAATTGGCTGTGTCTCAAACCAGGGGTGTATTTTTAAAGCCGATCACTGGTAAAGAGAAATGTGGCGTGAGGCATGGTGCCTGAGGCCTTAGTCACTGAAAAGAATGTGTGTACCTTTATCTGCTGGTATGCTGACTGTGGAATATGGAATACAAACATGGTCTGATAGATAGCAAAGAAGTAATTATGTAAAAGAACAGATGATGGACAGCATCTTCTGCATCTTCTGCATTTCCTTATTACTCTTTTATACGTAACAATATTCGGATGCACTTTATTGAGGTGTACTTGTTACAGTAATTATATATTTAAATAACATTAAAACTATATGTACCTACTATGTAGTTAGGGTTAGGAATAGTGTTTGGTTTAGGGTTACTTGCATGTTATGCATAATTTATTGTTATTATAATAGTAAGTATATGCAACATGTGTAACAAGGACGCCTTAAAATAAAGTGTTACCCAATGGGAAGGCAGATTTGTTTTAACTTGAAAACTGGCAGTTCAACTGACCAATTTTTTTTATATACTGTATGTTCTTTCCAAATTTAGTGCATTACATAAATTATATATATATATATATATATATATATATATATATATATGTATGTATGTATGTATGTATATATGTATGTATATGTATGTATATATATATGTATATGTATGTATATGTATGTATATGTATGTATATATATATGTATATGTATGTATGTATATGTATGTATATGTATTATTTACATCTTCTTTAATTTTGTGACAGTGAGATTCACATATTGGTGATATTTCATACTTGTGTGATTTTGAATGACAATAAAATGCTATACTACTGAAAATTACATTACTTTTTTAAAAACATCCCAGAGATTTGGTTTATGAATCAATTGACTATAAAGAAAACTTTTTCTTTTCTTTCTTTCCATCATTTACTAATGGGGGTTTCAAAGGCAAAATTTATTTAATGAATAGTACAGTAAAACAGTTATATTATTATAATGTAAAAGAACTGTTTTCTATTTAGCACAGTTTCAAAATTCATTTATTCCTGTGATGGCAAAGCTGAATTTTAAGCAACCATTTCTCCAGTCTTCAGTGTCACACGATCCTTCAGAAATCAATCTTTTATGCTGATTTGGTGCTTAAGAAACATTTATTGTTATTATCAATGTCGAAAACATTTGTTTAATATCTTTCTAGAATCCTAGAATTCCAATTTTCTGAATTTGTGATAGTTGAAAGTTTTTGTAAAAATTGAAAAGTTTCTTTACTTTTAAGCAATTCAGTGGATCCTTCCTGAAGATATAATCAGATTTATCTTAAAACAGCAGTTTATTCTTAATAAACCTCACTCTCTATCTGTAAGGTGTGACCTTAGGCAGCCCTACTTTTTCTACATACAAAGAACTTCCATTTACATTTCAACAACTAAATAGTAAAAGAAAGAAAGAAAGAAAGAAAGAAAGAAAGAAAGAAAGAAAAAGCTAATGAAACTATGCATTTTTAGGGGTAGTTTTTGTTTTTAGTGAATTTAACACTCTCCAACACAATGGAGCATTGCAGTGTTTGAAGGGTGTAGCTGTTTAACTGAAAGGGCGCTGGCACTAAACCATACACTAGTCTCCTTCAACTCTTTGTGATTTGTTGTTCAAGCTAATCTGTGGTGAAATGTCTGCTACTACCAAAGGGTCAAAATTTGGCTGGTTAGCAAAATACAGTTAGCCCCTGCTGGTACACATGGGTAGTTTTCCCCATTTAACTAAGATATTTTTCAGTCGGAGTATCTGTATGAGCAACTGTCCTTGAGATGAATGGGAATGCTAATGGATAGCTTTCTTCAGATAGTATATAGCCCTTTAGCTACTAGACTTTCCTGTGAGGAGAAACAGTGAAATGATCTGCTGTATATTTACTGTACCAGTCACTATACTTTCTCAAATTGCATGGACTGGAAAGCTTGAAAAAAGTAATATTCCATCAGGTTTTAAAGATCCTGCACACAGCAAAGTTTCTTTTTCTGTCATTGAAAATGTCTGTATATGAAATCTGCTTACAAAAACTCATTAAAAGTGGCGATTTGGGAACTAGGCAACTGCAGCAGATTCTAAACACACATAACCAGAAACAAGTGAGCCGCATTATTTCAAATTGGATGTGCGTCATAATCTGGTTCAGAGTTCAGAGTGAAATTTTGCAGAAATTGTTGCACTGCTGTTTCCTAGATTTTGACATGGTGGAGAAATGGTGTTATCTCGCCAAACAATTATTATAACAGATAGTGGACCTTATTCATAAAGCACAACCAGAACATATAAATTAAATGCTACTTAAATTGTGCCCATATGCATATGTATTTGTATGCATATTACATTTCCATATATGAAATATATTGCCATTGTAAAAACATATAAAACCTGTCAATTGATATTATATTATATTATATTATATTATATTATATTATATTATATTATATTATATTATATTATATTATATTATATTATATTATATATTGCATTTGATGACATATGATTGCAACATATAATACAATATACAAACTATCACATAGATATTATTAACATACTGTATGTCTATATCTACCTGGAGAATGTACATATGTGTTAATTTTATGCTGCCTTATAGATAACATGTATAGCATGTATTTCGGAATAGTTACATTCTGCTTCCAATAAGCAATGAAAAATTTTCAGTATAAAAAGGGGGCCCACTTGTAAATCCACAACACCCATCAAATGGACTGCCTGCTGACCTTTGCCCACTGAGCAGCATTTGCGTGCACTGAAGCTTTGGACTACAGGTGAGAAAGCTCTGACCTGTCAGCAGTGTTAGACCCCTCTTCCCTGCGCTCTTCAGGGCGCCAGAGCACATGTGAGGCTGAAGGGAGGAATGTTAACAGTCGTCATTAGTATCTGTGCTTCTGAGGGGGAGAGGGGCCCAGCGGCCCCACTGCGAGTATGTCACTGGCTCTCGCCGCTATCTCTGTTTGGGTTTTCCCACGTTATGTCATGCATAGACAAGCATGTATGCACGCACACGGAGTCGTGAGAAGCAGGTAGGGATTTTATTTAGTGTTTAGAGTCCATGACTCCAACTGAGATTTATGGTTGCAGCAATGTATAGATTTCACAGGGGGGTCTGTAGTTCATGTTCAGTGTTTAGAAGCCATGCCCTTTAAATTAGTCATTTTAAATTTGATTAAATAGTTCAAAAAAAAAAAAAAAGTAGTTCCAATATATTGGATAAATATCCAAAAGCATATATAAACATATTAAGAGTTCAGATGCAAAAGCCTCTAAGTGCCATTTGAAATTTTCATCTAAAATATGGATTTTTATCAGGCTCCTATATTTATGTTCAGTTATTTCACTTTAATAGCCTGGAAAAGGACCTGCACATTGCAATTAAAGTAAAATGACTCAACCTTAGCATAGCAGCTTGATAAAAATCCTAATTTTAGATGAACATTTCAGATGGCACTTAGAGGCTTTTGCATCTGAACTCTCAATATATAGTCAGTAAAATGTATTTATCTCTTTTATATATATATATATATATATATATATATATATATATATATATATATATATATATATTTAGGTGGCCTTGACTACTATTTACTTACATTTAAATTAAACATTTAAAACAATTTGATACAACGCACTTATTGTGTACATACATGGACGTACATACATAAGTTTTTGTCTGTGCACTTAAATTTTTTTTGAATACCTCTATGTAATTACATCTGCAATTGATTCCTGTAATCTATAATTAGTGTTGAACATCCCTTACAGCTTAACCCACCCTTAAACCTACCCATATCACCAAACCTGTCTCGAAACTTACCCTTATCCCACCTCAATAGCAGCAAAAGTGTTTTGCAATACAATATGAACACAATAAGAACTTTGTGTTAAACTTTATTTTAAGTGTCCAAGGTGGAGTGTAATTACACATTTAAGTGCTGAGTAAAATTAATCTACATGTACTTACAGGTTTGGGTTTTAGCTTGGGGTTGCTTGAATGTAACCATGTATAATTTACTGTTATTACAATAGTAAGTACATGTAACGTGTAACAAGGACACCTCAAAATAAAATGTTTTTTTTTTTTCTTTTCTTTTTTATGTAAATGCATTGTAGTTCAATCCACCTAATATAAAATGGGACCTTATTTATTTATTGAAAAAAAAAATCATAATTTTATTGAGAAAGGTTAAATGCAACTGCAAAATACATTTCTAATGTTAAAAATTATATTGAAAGTAATGTGTTCATAAAAGAATACTTGGGAAAAATATCACAGTTTACACACAAAATCTAAAGCAGCACACTTTTTAAGCAGTACATTTATTAATTTCTTTCTGAAACATTTCTTAAGCATCTAATCAGCATATTAGAATGATTTTTGAAGGATCGTGTGAGACTAAAGACTGGCGATAGAAATAAATGAAATTGTAAAAAATATATTCAAACAGAAAACCTTTGTAAACTCTAATACTATTTGACGAAATTACATTTTAGGATCAATGAAATACGGCCTAGGTGCCCCCCCCCCCCAAAAAAACTGGTGTTTGTATCCATATAATCTTCTTCTTTGATCAGCTCTAACACAAATAAATATTAGTTTTGTAGAATTTTGGTTGTGTTTACTGTATAAACTATTCAAACTGCAAATTCCAACCCCACTGCATGTTCACACAAGGGTTTAGAGAGGTATTAACCCTAAAGTGAACACTAACAAACAGAAAATTTGTCTTTATAGTGAACATATTACCCCATTACCCTTTGTGACCACCTTCACGAACAGCACCGTCTTGATTAGCAAATGTGTAACATTCCTTCGAACACTTAATGGACACTTGTGCGGTGAAGTCTGAAACCTGGCTCCCAGTTTGCAACATTAACAGCATGTAGAGTGAATTTATGGTGTGGTACACTGGAGGGTGAGATGGGCTATCCTGGAGGTCAAGCTGACCAGGGCAGATAACACGATCTGATCCAGGGCACCGCAGGCCACTGTCCCCCCCTTCATGGATCTCCAGCCCCATCCGTGGCTCTTTGAAGTACCTGTGATTTAAGGTTATGAGAGTAGGAATCTGGCAAGGCCTCATTGATCTCAGAGCGTATCAGCGGCTGTGACTCTGCCACGCTTTTGTTGTGAGGAGATTGACCTTATTTTCATCTCTCCGTCAACGTCTGATGACCGGACGGTGGATCCAACCTCTGGCATCTGGCTTCTCTGAAGTGATGCTGTAGAGTGAAATACTGAGTGAGCGGGATAAACATTTGCTTTTATGCTGGAGGTGCCGGAATTCGGCAAGCAGAGCTCGGTCATCGAGGAAAGCACATGTGAGCTCTAATGGATGGTTGGTTTGAAGATGATTGCGTGCTTATGTGATGAATAGGATTCTGAAATGGCATGAGATTCCACAAATCCTAATCAGAGACTTTTGAGCAAAGAAACCCGCTTGCCAAATTGTGGCAGATCTAGTTACTCCAATCAGGTTATTATGGTGATAAATGTAGAACAAGTAAAGCACTCGCACACGTCAACATTCCTGGCTTGCTTGTTGTTCCAGCACCACTCACAATCCTAAGCGTGTGAGGATGCGTGCCATTGAAAGAAAAATGGCTGCGGTAGTTGTTCTTGTCTAATCCATAAAGCCAAGCTGCTTTGAAATTTAACAAGCAAAAGAATTACAGCTCCCGAATGTCAAGTGGTTTATTTTGTTTTAATGCTACAGGAAGCAGCTGCCATCTACTGTATGTACACAGCTGAGCCTCTATCATCCATACTAAACACTGCATTACATTACATTAGGTCACACTATAGGAACACTATGATGATCATTCTCTCTTTTTTTCCTCTTTAAAAAATACAACTTTCTTTGTTTCTTTTTTTGTTTCTTTTTTTTTGCAAAATGTCATGCTGTCCTCTTGTTAAATGACAGCATATATAACAATGTTCTGTTTATATATGAGTCAGTGGCAACCAGATATGTATAAAACTTGTGCAATGTAATCTTTGGTTTCGTATTGCTTTATTATTATACAATTTACAATAAAAGTATACATTTAATAACTCTAGAAATGTCATGTGGTATAACCATCAAGTAAATAAAGCTCAAGCAAATGTAGTCAATGTTTAATTTTCTTGGTAAAATGTTTTGTTTGTTTGTTTGTCTTTAAGGAATTATTAAATCTAAAATATCATGAATTGTCACAGCGGTGTTAAAAATGTCAAAATGATATTTTGTGTATATATATATATATATATATATATATATATATATATAATTTTTTTTGGACACAGTCGTGAGGGTTTGCAGATGCCCTCTCTGCTTTATGTTGGTTGCACTAGATACATTTAATTTGACAGACAAAAGTTGTATCAATACGCAGTAAATACGTTTTGTTAAAATATTGAAAAAAAGAAATTAGTAGTAGTAGTAAAATAATAAGCCAAAGTAAATAACAATTTCTTTTCTAAAATGTTTTTTTTTTATGATATTATTAAGACACTCTGTATTGTAGCCCTCTGACATCTTATACTTTATGCACTCCCCTAAAATATGAAAACTTATTATAATACAAAAAAAAAGAAAAACATTAAAACGGGGATTTTTAGCATATTAAAGGAATTTGTTAAATATTATTATTTTGTTCTTAGTACTGCATGCTTGTACTAGCTATGTTGCAAACACTTGAGCTTTAGACGTTGAGCTCTGTGTTCGCTTTTCCAGGAAGCAGTCTTTAGTTATTGTTGTGACTGGATGTATTAAGCTATCAGGCTTCACAACAGTTCTCTCAGGTAATTGCTTGTTCATAAAATAATTGAATTATGAAGTCACTTACCACACAAAGCTCTGCTAATTCCCCTTCAACTCGGAAATAGTTTAGCTTGTAGCAGCACAGCAGTCTGTCATGGCCTTTGAGAAGTCGCTATTAAAAAAAATGAGTTATAATTGTGGGAAAACATAAACTCTTCGTGACCAGATGATCACAGATGGGGTCTCCATGGCAATATTTCCAAGGAGCTGGAAGTTGATGCAGAAACAAGATTCAGTGTGTTTGCTTTTCTCGAAACGGATTTTCACACTGGTGTCCTTGGTGTCACTTCAATGTTGAGATTCCATTCCATATAATGTGGAAGGCTGCCCTAAAATGATTATATACTGCATATAGCAATATGACTTTCCAGAACAAATATTTTAAAGGACATATTCCCAAGGCCTCAGAGCTTAGAAAGCACTCCACACTGACATGATCTAGCGGTTAAGTTCTGTCACCTTTCAGCAGAGCTCTAACCACTGCAATGCTTGATTTAACTGTCAGTAGCACTTTGCAAATTTGGACCGTTTCACTGGATCCTCCACTGCAAATGTTCTGTTTCATAGCAGCACTTCCTAAATCACAGTTGTTCGGGGGGGGGGGGTGAATAGAAGGGCCCGTACCAACCCCTTGTATCTCTCAGTCTCAGATCAAGGTCCGTGATGTTGTTTGAGCTTCTCAAAATTGAGTGTGATTTATATGTCATGGGGAAAAACTGTCGGTTTTTGCAATTTTGACAATGATGACCTTATGAGTGGGGAATGGTGGACTCCAATGGGCCTTTTGGGAGACAAGCTGCTGCTTCATCCAAGACAATGGAGCACTGTACTGCATTTCTTGATTATTGCCTTGGATCGTTTTTAAACGTATTAGGTCACTGTGATGCGGTCGTTTCATATCGCTGCTCTAAAGCTGACCCTCTGATCGGATTCAAATGAATGATCTTTTTAAGATCAAAAGATCATCTGTTTTTCAGAGAAGGATGCTCATGTGAACAATTACATCAACTGTGTAGAATAAAAAATAAAAACACAAACGAATGATTAAAGATCAGCCCCAGGTTATCCACTTATGAGCTCTGACCACATTCCCACAAAATTTCCTTTTGGACTACAACTTTCTAGGATTTTCATTCACATTATTTTTCTTCTGTTTGTCCGTGTCTAATAGTTGAAACATATCTCTCTTGAGTAGTAGTTCTTGGCAGTCGCCACTTACTGGTCTGCATTGGAATGAATTTGGAACAGATTGCAGATTAAACGTGAGGAGGTAATTAGGCCTAAAGAGGAGATAATTTTGCTCCGGCCAGACTCCTGTTGTTTTAAGTCCTTCTGGAAAATGTGGATTTTCCAATGATGGCCATTTAAAGGTGTCACTGTGGAGCCACGGTGAATTAAAGGGAGTCACTACATAGTCTAAACAAGCAATCTTCTCCATTATCAACAGCCTGACAGGATAATAGAGTACAACTGGTCATGTGACAAAGGCTATGGTGACAAAAGACCGGCATCTATCATTTAGACGTCTGCATAGGTGCCCGCTTTTTATCAGCACAGTTTGATTTAAATGAAACAACAGGATAGCAAAAGAAAAGAGAGTGATAAAAAACCCGATGTTAATTTGCTAATATCAAAAACATTTCATGACATATAAAACAATATTTATTTATTTATTTCATAAGAAAGGCTTGGAGTTAATATGACAATTTGAAAAACATTTCATGAAATAATAATAATAATATAATATTTATTTATTTATTTTTATTTATTTATTTAAGTGATAAGCAAGGCTTGAAGTTAATATTCTTATGTATAAAAAAAAACATGTCATGAAATAAATGAAAATATATTTTTCATTTATGTATTTATTTTACTTTGTACCTCTATTCTTTTGTAAAGGTTTTGCTATTATATTTTACATGAAGTTGTTCTTGTTCTTGTCATAGTCTTTTAACAACGCTAATACAGCATCATTACCTTGATGAACAAAGCGAAAACTACCACAAAAGTTCAAGAGGTTATAAAGGTAAATGATTTCATCTGCCTGGCACAAGCTACGGCAACAAGCACGGGCCAATAGCAGCACAATGAGCCGGTCCATTCCTCTCTGAGGTGAAAACGGCTAGTTAGAGTCCATAATCTCCAGAGACGCCTCCAGCTCGGCCCATTCCCGAACTCCCCCGCCAGCAGCTTTTAAGTGGAACCTTCTGAACATCGAGCCAGCGTTTGCTGGATAGCAGGCAGCTGGACTTTGTCATGCATGACCAGGGACATTCTTGTTAGTGTAGTGTAACCTTTTCTGCACTAACACAGATAACACTGGCACCTAGCTGGGCCCTAATCTGCGTGCAGTGCCCAAGCAAGGGGAGGGAAACCGGGGGCAGCTAAGAGGTGGTGCTTGTGGGGGGGTTCAGTTATTCCAAACAGCAGGCCAGCAGCGGTGGCTTGGGACCCTGGCACCCCCAACGCCGGTGGTGACCTCACCGCGCTGAGAAAACAGAATCCCATTCAGGGACATCTACTGCATATCTGCTTGAGATCCTGAAGCCAAACTCCTACTGTAGAACAACAGTGGTGCCGTTCCTCAGCCAAGAGCTTGACATCCGCTTCCCTTGTTTTCCTATCATAGTGCTCAGTTTGTCAATTCGCATCTGCTTTATGCTGTCTCAGAAACCTTGAAAATGCAAACCGGGGTTGTTTTGCGAAAGCTGCCTCGACAGCGTGCAATATAAATGACTTGTAGACACGTTGGCGTAGTCCGTGTATTTAACTCCTCGCCACTCATGCAGATGATCCGCTGGAGGATCAAAGCATCGAGAGGGTTCTCTATCACATCGCTAAAATGTTCATCTAATCTCAATAGTGCTGCGAGGGATTCGCTGTTGGTGTGGAGAGCTTAGCTGCTTCAGGGAGAGGGGCCTTCAGACAGAGAGAGCAAACATGTGTACTCCAGATGCCCAAAAGCCGAGGTGGGTGTGAGCCTCGCTAGTGCTGACAATAATTCGGGGACAGCGGGTGTCAGGCTGAGAGAGGCCTACACCTCATCACCCCCCCCAGCTAATTGATTTCCAAATGAGCCGCGGTATTTCTGCACAGTAATCTTGAAAGGGAGTCATAAAAATGTCCGGGGATACAGGGTGTGCTGCGCTTTTATCTGAAAAGCTAAAATGTCTCTCGCTTTCCTCTCCTCTCTTATTTCTACAACCGCTAGCCTTTCTCTCTTCAAGTCTCACGCTTTTTCCTCTTTAGCTCTATTTACTGTTTCTCTTTACAAGCTAACACACCTGAATTCTTTGCTCGCATTCACCCCTTCTCTTTAAGAGGGAATGTCTGAGAGGGCAAGAACATCCAAATCAGAACCATATTGGTGCTCTCCGAATAGAAATATGTGTGTGTGTATAAGAACAAAGTGAGTACACTTGAAGAATTCCAAATCCTAACTGGGTTCCAAAATCAATGATACATTGTTTTTTCCCATTTAGCTGCTGATTAGGTGATAAATCAGTATGGGGTTTGGTGTTGTGACATTGGCCATCAGTCTCCAGCATTTTGTGGTAAATGCAAACCAGGAACTGTGAAAAACGTACCTCTGACATCTTTATCTTTTGTTCGTGTCATCTTTACTGTGAAAATGTACTTTCATTTTATCAAGATGCTTTTTTACGTTTCTTATATATACCTGATAAAAAAAAAATTTTGAGAGTGGGGATACAGCTGTCAGGGTACAGTGGAAATGTGGGAAAAGTTAGGAAACATGATCAAATACCACCTGTGGTGTCAAAAAGAAAAGCGTTTCAGTGTTTCTGCGACTGTTTGAAAAACTCTTTCCTTCAGTGAATTCCACTGAGTATGAGAAACAGCAATAAAACACTAAAATATAATAAAATGCAAGTCAGCATAATAATAAAGCTGACTCTTTTTTATTATTATTTGGCTGTTGTGTTGGGGGGACATTGCTTAACTTTATTTTTGGGGATCATTTTGGGGTCAAAAATAATATGAAGACAGAACTTTCCCTAATATAAAAGTGTGTGTTGTGTATTTCTATTTATATTATCTCAATATTATATACTGTATTTAATGTTCTCAAAGTAAGAACATTCGTATTTCCAACAACTTTTGCATTATTTCATAGATTATACATTTTTAAACCTTATGGTCCGTGCCCACACAATATACACAACAATAATATTATTCGATTAAACAACCACAGAATTTAACAATGAATATCAAATAAATATATAACTTGTATAAATGGTATACCTTATAATTTTCACAAAATCAGAATACATATATTTGCAAATGATAATTTTGCACAGTTCTATAAATTTGACATTATAATACAGTGTTTGAAACCGCAGTACATTGGCGTACAGAAATATAAAAAGAGATGTAAACAAAAGTATTCATAAGACTTATTGCCTTAACTAAAGTTAAACATAATTTGTTACAAGCTCTTATGATCTGCCATGGTGTAGAATATCTCAAAGCAAATGTTTCCATGGATTACTCAGATCTGCTGTCCACACTGTTGGAAAATTTCTACTCTGCAGTATCTTTGGGCAGAGACATTATACCTGGCAGAGCTGACAGCTAACTGACCACTTGTGGCTTTGCTGGCACTTTGCCTCTCTCCCTATTATAGCCATCCAAATGTAAATATTTCCTTAGTTACCTTGCTTGTTGATCTACAGACCATTTCCATATTTATATTGGACTCAAAACATTTATTGGAGACATTGTGAATGGACTAAGGTGTTGTTCCATTAACGGTAGCAAACAGTTTGCACACAACTCCTTTTCCTTTTTTTTTTTTTTTCTCTCAACAAGGAGCTACTGTTTCCTACCCATAAGTAGCACAGGCATATTGGTAGCAATAGCCAACGTGGGTCAAAATGATCAATTTTTCTTTTATGCCAAAAATCATAAGGATATTAAGTAAAGATCATGTTCCATGAAGATAATATGTACATTTCCTACCATAAATATATAAAAACTGATTTATTTTTATTTTTATTAGTAATATGCATTGCTAAGAACTTCATTTAAAGGCAATTTTCTCAGTATTTAGATTTTTTTTTTGGCACCCTCAGATTCCATATTTTCAAATAGTTGTATCTCAGCCAGATATAGTCCTATCCTAACATGCCAAATGTGAATGTAAATATTAATTATTCAGCTTTCAGATGATATATAAATCTCAATTTCACAAAATTGACCCTTATGACTGGTTTTGTGTTCCAGGATCACAAATTAAGCAAACAAGCTGCAATAAAAGAGCATTAGTACAAGACAATAGTAGTACTATTAATAAAAGTATTTTATTACTTGTTATTATTTGCAGTCTAGTAGTATCGTGTTTTTTCTTCTTTTTTTTCCTTGAGAACTAGCCCCCCACCCCCCAGACACCACCAAAAAAATAAAAAATAAAAATCTGTCTTCATTCTGTGAACCTTGTTTCCTGTTTGTCTTCATGACACGTAATACACAATCCAGACCAAACGCGCAGTTTAATCAGCAGCTTTCTGGAAACAGAAACAGTTCATCTAATGACTTACATGAAGCAAAAACGACAACACAAAATTATAATAACTCTGATAATAAGATCAATAAACAATAAGAGATTTGACATTCAAAATATATTAACCTTTTGATGGTTGATGGTTTGCAATGCACAGTTAAATACAGTATGTTTACATTTTTATTTTTAAGATTATAAGAACGAAAAAATACATTTCAAATGTCAATCAAAGCATAAAAAAAAAAAAAAAAAAATCGGTATTTTAGAGTGCAAATTTTCTTTATCTCTGGACTGATGGTTCCAGAATACGCAGAGCTTGGTGGCTCCTTCTTATCAGAGCCTTGCTGAGCCTATCATCACTTTTAGGAACTACAAGGTGAACTCTGACCTCTGATCCCTCTTTTGACTAAGATATGGATAAGAAACCTAGCTCTCCCAAAACTACTGATAATTGCAAACTTTTAAAAGCACATATTCACAGAATGAGAGGAGTCTGGAAATGTGGAACTTTTGCCTCCTCTTAAAAGTCAAGAAACACAGTAAATGGTAAAAAGTAAATGAAGCAGAATTTTAAGTACAAAGGCATGGATTGCTATTGTATTAGCCAAATGAAGGATTTGAATGAAAAAAAAAAAAAAAAAACATTATGAGATTGGTAAAAGCAACATTATGCCATTGATTCAATAAATCACAGGCAGACCACATCAAACCAAGCGGAATGGACAAATAACAAAGTCAGCTAAGACACTATGTCTGTTTCACATTACGATTAATCGTTGCGTATACAATATAACCATGTTATCAACTCTCCCTCTCCTGTTCCAAGAACAACCATACACGCTGGCATCAATTACCCATCCCAAAATTCGGTTAGCTCTTCTTTTCATAAAGCCAAAACAAAAGCCAATGGCTATATGC
Organism: Carassius gibelio; assembly: GCF_023724105.1. Classification (NCBI taxonomy): domain Eukaryota; kingdom Metazoa; phylum Chordata; class Actinopteri; order Cypriniformes; family Cyprinidae; genus Carassius; species Carassius gibelio. The sequence goes on from NC_068396.1 coordinate 23,361,309, forward strand.
AGAACCACAGTGGGGCCGAGGCTAAACGGATTAGCACCGGGGCTGCTGGGTATCTGGTGAGTGTCAGCGGTTGCCTGGCCAGGGTTTGATTTTGCGAGCGTGTGTTTGTTGGACTGGCTTTGGACATCCTCTCTCAGTCCCGAGGCTTCATTCACTGGTCTGTTGTTTCGCGGAGCCAGTTTTGAAATCGGGTTAGGGTGACAGGGAGAGAATTCAAGCATTTGCTCGCTGATTTGATTTAGCGAGGGCAATCAGTCGGGCAGTTTCTCTGATTTATAACTTCCTGCTTCCCTTTTGCTCCTCATGTTGCCCTCTCACATACTGTATCATGCTGCTAGTGGAAGAGGGCACTCATACTGACCAAAACATACACGCTCGGCTACTTATCAGTGGTCACTTAAACACTGGGTCAGAGCTAAATGTATTTATTTAAAGATGAAGAAATGCTTCCCACACAGCAGTTAGGGAAATCCTCAATGGCTTTCTGGCAGTCGGCATGCAAGACTTTTCGACTCAACAATATCATTTATTTCTGGCTCAGCAGTTGCGAGGCTGGATAATGGCGGTCTTTGACAGTGCCACCCGCAGACTGAGAGGGACAGTGGAGATGAAAGCTGGCATGCTGCTAACCTTTGTGTTACAGAGAGATGATTCTCCTAATTGCTTGTGACTGCACGAACTGCTCTGAAGACGATTGCAGTGCGGACAGTGTTATTAGGGTGTGCCCGATGCTTGTGTGCCCACACACACAGAGCTGTACAAAAGGCCTTCAGAGCTGCAGAAACCAGAGCGGCCATTGTGTAGAACTGCTATGCTTTACACATGGAAACATGGAGCCTAGAAACAGTTTCCAAGGTTTTCAGTGATTGCATATTTTTCCCACAGATACCACAGCATTGCTAACTCCAGTGTTCTCTCTCTCTCTCTCTCTCCCTCTCTCTCTTTTTTTAAATCATGGAAATTGCTTATATTTATTATGATAATAATACTATCTATATTTTATATAGTGCAGTGATAAAATTAATCATTGAGGCTGTAGGTATAAGATTTGTATTATATAATCACTTATATTAATATTAATTTAGTGTTTTTTTTTTCTTTTAGTCATATATTGAACTTATTATCTTGAGTAATCTAGAGGCTTTGCAGATGTTTGTTAAAATTTGTGTGTGTTTAAATTACATTATATATATATATATTATATTTTCTGATAGATTTGTGTTGATGCAGTGAACCATTTAAACATTTGATGTAATCAAAAAAATAATAATAATTGAAGTCATGTCTACTTTAATATTAACACAGTAAGTTATTACATTGTATATGTTCACCTATGAACATGGCCAAGAAGTGATATATCATTAATGATTAATATAATCATAAGGTGTTTGAGAGCTGTGCTTTAATATTTTAAAAAAAGCAAAGAATGAAACAATGAAAATGTAGAAATCTTGCTCTATAATCAAAATGACTACTTATTAACCAATTTATTTATTTTTCCTCATTATTGTGTAGCCATTACAGAATTACACATTTTAAATAATTATTAAATATTATAAAATTGTGGCCATATTGATAGAAGAAATCTCATTTTGTTCAGTAAATATAATAAAATACTAACCTGTAATTAGTGTTGAATTTTCTTTGCTAGTTATTATATGGTTTCTGGCAGAGAACTTGTTGTTAAAATGTTAATGTTTTAATTAAAGTAACATTACACCCCAAAATTACAATTATTTTGATCATTTACTCATCCTGTATTTTTGTCCATACAGTGGAAGTCAATGGTCAACAAAATTGTTTGATTACCAACTTTCTTCAAAATATCTTATTTTTAATGTTCCACAAAAGAAGGAAACTCATATGAGTTTGGAATGAGATGAGGATAGATAAATGATGACAAAATTAGCATTTTTTTGGTGAACTATCGCTTTAATGTGTTGATCATTTTATGTCTGAATTCAGTTAACACACTTAATAATTATTTCTGCATTATTACCCGTGAGAATTCAATTAGACGGTAACCTGTTCAGTGTTACTCATAGGCATACGAGCAATGGGTGGCCCAGTTACGGCCCATTAAGAGCCTCTTATTTCCATCCACAGCTGTCCCCAGCCCAGCCTGCTGTCCGAAGTCCAGCCACCTATCTACCAGCTGGCCTTCAGTGCCACTAAAGCCTCTGGTTTTAGGGTATGTGGCATAAAGGCATCAGCGCAAAAGCCTAATCACGTTAACATCCACAACCAGACGCTCCGCTCATTTGACTAATCAAAGAGAACGGCTCGTTCAGAAAGAAGAGAGCACTGTATGAGGTACTTCCTATCTCTTTTTCTTATCTGTTCAATCCCTGTACAGCACCTATGCAGCATGCACTTAATGTGGTCTGGACTCATTAGCTTCCACATGTTACCTGAAATGCTCTGCAGTGGGGGAAGGTTTGCATCGCATATAGTGATGGTTTTCTAAAGGCAATGGGTAAAAAAAAAAAAAAAAAAACACTCCATAGAGGGTATTGTTAATTTTATTAATGTCGATTCTCTAAAAACAACTGAATGCAAAAAATAAAGTCATTTACAAGCATATGCATTTTTTATCACATTAATTCATATATAATACGACAGATTTAATCTTCATTTAAGTAAACATTTAAAAGTTAAAAGCAATGAATTTTAACATTAACATGAGCATGTTCTTTCTGTGTTTATTTTAATGTATTCTACATTGTGTTTTTGCAGAGATCAAGTTGATTTATTACATTTCTGAAAAGTCCATATCTACTTTGTGTTTTTATCAGTGCTTCAGTATTATTTATTGTGCCTATATTATTTTAAGTCAGTGTAAAAAGAATGAAAACAAAATCTAAATTACTATTATTGTTACAAAATAATCAGTCTTAGCAGAACATAATATGATATAAAATAATAAATAAATTAATTATTTCCCATAATTTCATTCATCAGTTTTGCAGCATGGACACCATTCCAACATCATCAGCACTTATCAGAGACTTTCCAGCAGGAGCCATTTCTGCACAGAGCGAAGATTGGCCCTATCCTGGTGGTGAACGATGTCTATAATGTTAAGCACAACAAATGACAAAACCATCCAGGCGCGCACATCAGTGTAGGGGTCAGGGAAGGTAAGGAAAAAGAGGCCCCCGTGACATATCTACTGTGGGAAACGGGCTGCAGAGATAACCGAGCTTTAGTGTTTCATCTCTGCTTCGTCCCATACACATTATCACTGACCTTTCACCCTGCAATAAGAAAGGCTATGTAACCCAGAGTAACACGCAGCTGTAAATCTCTCTATTCAGAGCTGTAAAAAATGCAGAATATTCAAATGATGTGAAATGTCGAACAGGAAAGAATAATAAAAAAAAATTAATTTGCCTTTGTCCCACTTAGCAAAAGTACAGTTAAAATGGAGAAGCCATGCAGCCACAGGAAATCCAACATAACTGCTTACATACACACCAAACAGCGATAACGGAAAAATGTGATAACTAGATTGTTTCAGTTGTTGGCCTAATGAGTCAGTTTTCCATGAGAAATTATCCCACAGTGAGACAGGGACGTCTCTTAATTGGTACATACACAAAAAGAGCATGAAGTACATTTATAATTGACACGGTAGCACTTTATTTTACAGTCCTGTTCCTCATGTCCATAATATGCACTTATTATAGTAATTACAATAACTATGTAATAACTAGGTACTAACCCTGAACCTACTCCTAAACCTAACCCTACCCCATGTAGTTACCTTGTATTACCAGAACTTTCTTAGATAAATTCACTGTAATTACACTATAAGTACCTGTTAGTACACGTACTGTAAAATAAAGTGCAACCATTGACTCTTTGCATATCATGATTGCCAGTAAATAGATATATCACTTATGCCTACATAATAGTATTTTAGGAATATTCAGTAATATTTTATTGTTTATTTGTGTGACTTTTGCTAATTTTTTACTTTAGTTTCTTTTGAAATATAAAGCATAAAAACAGGAATAGAAATGTAATTTTATTTTTAGAAAAGGTGGGTTTGCAGTGATGCCATAGAAGAACCATTCCCCAAAGAACCTTCCCATAAAGCATACACACCACACAACGATAAAGGAAAAATAAAATAGCGAGATTAATTTTGTTCTGGGTCTAATCAGATTCATTCCTGTTTCCATGCTTTTTTATGTTTTAAGTTTCTTATAAGTGCAAATGTTGGAATACTGTCTATGCAGCAAAACCAATAACCAAAATTATGTGGGAAAACTTTAATTTTCATTATATGTAGTTTATTTAAAACATAGCCTGCAATTGGTTCCAGTTTTTTTTTTTTTTTGCAATGATACCATAGAAATCAATTTTTGTTCCCCAAGAACTTTTCATTGAACAGTTCTTAAAAGTACTTTAGTGTGAAGAATATTTTAATAATCTAAATATGCTTTTCCACTATAAATAATTTTCTGTGTAATGGAAAATTACATTATTATAAAATTACCATTTTGGGGTGAACTATCCATTTAAATACAAACATTAATTAGGTTTTAAGCTTTAAAAGTCAAAGCTGGGACATAAATTTGTAATACACAAAACATACTAGCTTTATTATTCCAAAGGCAGGTAAAAATGTCCTGGCCTCACTTGTTCTAATGCTTGGATGGGTTTTATTTCAGCTAATGAGGTGTGAAGCCTTACCCTGAGTGTGTGTGTGTGGTGCTGACCATAAACCAAAAGTGAGAAACAGCTTGTTTGGTAGGAATTAGGGGTTTACGTTTCCCTTTTTCCACTCACTGAATGGTTGTCCGTCTTTACATTTTATGCATTAATTTGAATTACTGATGGTTTTTCAAATATACTATTACAGTTTTGTGTATACGTTATGTTAAGCACATCAAAACAAATTAGAATGGAATTAGAATTTTGTGAGTCAAGTTGATGAAATGATTTCATAACCATCTTGCTTTCTGAAGCTTCTCTTTAACATGTCTATTTTAAGAACGTATCACTCTTAGTGGTTGATTAGTTGCTTGGGCCTCTCTTATTGTCATCTCATGCCTGTCTGTGTCTCGCAGACATGGGGCCCCTTAGCAATGCAGCCATTAACTAAGGTCATTACAGAGAGAGGCTTTGTCATTAAGACCACATGGCTTCCCATGAGTCATGCTAATGACTTTTTGCATTTGTAGTTTTATTCTGCATATTCTCCTTCACTATTGATTTCCTCAAGGGTTTAGGCAAATTTGAAGTGAACATGGTATCACCTTCAAGTGTCTAGAGAGGTGTCTGGGTCAATGTCATCCTCTCAGACAAACATCTTTTTAGTGGCTCTTTGAATAAAGCATGGCTATTGTTCCGCATTGACAGCACATACTTGGACCTGTCAGTCAAAGTGTCACGAAGGGCATATTGACGAACGCAGAGGTTGCGTTATCGCTGAGAGTAATAAATCTGATGCCGTTTAATGCAGTGCATTTCAAGTATTTTAACAGCTATGTAATCGGTGTGACAGAAACTGCCAGAGCTGTTATGACATGGGAAAGTTGCCTTACCACCCAGGTGCTAACACCCTTTTGAGCAGCTCTGCTTAGCATTGGCGTCTCCTCCAAAGCTTTCAACAGCACTGTTACTCAGTGGTGCTTTACAGACTCGCAAAGACCTCTGGGAGATGTAGTCTTTTGGAAACCCTCATAAGAATCCTGCTTGTACAACATTTTCCTGTTGTGTTCGGAGCTTTGCCTTGAGCACAATCACAGGCTGGAAAACATAACAGATTCCTCACGTTCATTGTAGCCGGGCTGGTAAATGCAAGCCGCCATCTGTTTTTTTTCAGTGAATGCCAAAAGTAACCCAAGGGGATGGGCGAAGCCAGTGATTGGGTCGGCACCCTGTTGCTTCAGAGGCCTGGTCTCTGTATCAAACAACGCCATGCTGGAGGAAAGACCCATGGCACAGGGGATACTGTTGTGGAGGCAGTGACCTGGATGTGTGTCAGTAGGGAGTGTGGTTTATCTCCTCTCTATTTGTCATTTGTTCTTTTCCTTTTTCTATCACTCCTCCCCCATTTCAAAAGGGCAGTTTTGCTGCTTCCCTGCTCTACGCCTTCTTGTTTTCCCTCTGTTTTTCCATGAAATCACTCGTCTGTCACTAGATCCTGGCCATCGAACGCAATTCAATTGTCTCAAAGGACGTCGCACAATGAGTTCCTTGTCCTCTTTGATGCTTTTGTCTCGAATGAGACCTGAAACAAAAGCTGCGGTGCCTTTAAGCATGTTTAGCCTCTGTTTGTTTTATTTTAGTCTGAATTGAAAGTTGACCCGAGTCTCATTCGTATCACAGTGCGCCATAAAAAAGCCTCATGGACTCCCGGATTTACAACTCACCGTTTTCCTTCAGGGCTTTGGAGGCCATATTATACCTGACTCAACTGATCCCCCCAACCCCAAAAAAACTGAATCCGATGCATTCTAAGCCACTATAGGCGGTCAAGGCCCATAAAAGCCTAACAGTCTCTGCTGTGGCTGTTGGTGGTCTTCCTTGTTCCTTGGCCTTTAGATGGCAGAAGGGGCCTTTTTGACTCTGTGTGTGTGTGTGTGTGTGTGTGTGTACGTCTTTTGCAGGGATGTCTGTGAGAAAAACATCAAAAGGCAACATAATCCAGGTACAGGGATTCACTTTTAACTTTTCAGCAGCTAGTGTCTGAAGCAGCTATAAAACTGTGGCCAGTGGAATGAGAAACGTGATTGATGCTGAGCACAGCTTGATTACTATGAGATTTATCTGCCTGTTTATAATATAGGGGTTTGGTCAGTACTGAGATACACTCAGGGTTGGATCTTCATAATTTAGCTAGTTATTCACACACACTGGTGTGTGGATTGAGACACAGGATTCTGAGAGCCAACCATAGATACATTAAGGTGGTTTATACTGTAAAAATAAAGAATGCTTAGGTTAGCATTCAATGGATTGTTGCCATCTCTTCATTTCCTTTTTGAATTTTTATTAACTTTTTTTTTTTTTTTTCGCTTGGCAGTTGTACATTGTACAGTTTAAAGAGGCGGGGGAACACAGCCTTCATGTGGCCACCTGGGTTCTTCTCAAGTCTAACCCACTCGCAGAACACCCTTAAAGGTCTGGGTTATTAAGAGAGTTTCTTTGGGACAGTTTTTTCCTGTAAGTATACAAGTCTGGTTGGAAAAGACATACAGAGGGAGCTGTGAGGGGAAGTGAAAGAGTACACTTTGGGGGCTTCTCGGGCTCTGTCATAATCTTTATTGCATGATGTGATAGAAAATGAATGTTTCTGGATCATTGAGATTGACATGAGCTTACAGTTTAAGGGTGTATGACTGCATAACATCCAATTTTATTTTTCTCTTTCAGTGTCATTCACATGCATGTGGTTTTATGGTGACCTGCTTTTATTTTGAACCTAAAGGGATGTTAAAGACGGCGCTTGAAAGCCTTCCACTAAACCACACGGTTGAAGGGTTTTTTATCTCCACCTAGTGGTTTAAAGGGTTAAATGCTACTGGTGAACGCTTAGCCGTGAACATCCTCAGTGATCCATTACTGCATGAATGCATGCGCTTGAAACTGCTTTTGTTTACGGCCATATTTCAAAACAATATTTACACCGATACAATACTGAAAGCAACAATATATGTATAAGGTATTATATAAGGTTTTCCAATAAATTAGAAAATTAAATTTAACGTAAAATCATAAATCTGATGCAAGAGGACAGTCGACTATTTATGAGGGAGCGTTGGTGTCATTTTAATTGTAACGGTATAAAATCTAATTGTAAATGCATTTTTTCTACTCATTAAGCACCAAGTGAATGTTATTTTCTGTTTCTACGTTAACATTTTCTATTCATAATTAATAAATATTAAAATAAATAGTTATAGCGCTCGATTAAAGCTTCGAAATTTGAGAAAATGTTTTAATATCAATTTTGTAAAATGAATAATTGTTATCAGTGCAGGTTATTTTAAAAGTTATACAGTACAAAGCGTGCAATATATTTAAATAAAGAGAAGATTACTTTCCAAGACACGGGATTTATGAATATATGTGTTTTTTTTTTCTACCCAAATTTACGGACTATCCGAAACCAAATACATATAAAATGCAATAATGTTATTTACATAATTTTCGATAATGTGCTGTTATTATATTTTCATTTGTCCTGGTTTTGGTCTTTTTTGTTCTACCTTTTTAAAAAATGCACGCGCACATTGCACATTCCTGAAAACAATACAATTATTTTAAAATCAATTTGTAAAAAAAGGTAAAGAAAAAAAAGAAAGAAAGAAAAAGAAAAGGAAAGAAAGTTTTTACAGTGTCTTGATTTAATTATTTTCATTTAATTCTCACGATACGATATGTTAAAATTTTTGTATGAAAATGAATGTTGCCTATGTTAGTTTTTAGCCCTTTAAACACTTTTTTTTTATTTGTTTGTTTTAATCTAATGTTTGTCGCCTAATTGGCCGTCTGTGCATGGCATTATCGGTGATTACGGAATGATCTTGTAGTCTAGTCTTCATATTTGGTGATAAATGTTTTAGACAAGCCACTCTTGACATTCTTACTCAATATCCTCGATGAAGCCATAAAGGAGAGAGCTGGAGCTGCAGCAGAATCTGTTCTTTCTCAGTGCACATTTGAGTCACTCTGACTGCACAATGATGGATACCCACTCCAAACTTCTTCCCTTCACATTGCGTCCCGAATATAGATTTACAGGTGCAGCCTGCAAAAAGTAATGGAAATAGTACCATTTCGCTTTTTTATTATTAATATTATTATTATTATTATTATTTACGAGCAGTTAACTATTATTCACCCCAAAATGTAGCTGTAAACAATTCATAACATAAATTAATAATGTATTGAGTAAAGTAAATGAGCGACTTAATTTGTAATTGTTTTTCGTAGCAACTTTTTCTATTGGTTTGTAATGTTTAAAGCATTTTTATGTAAAAACGAAATGAAGACTTAACGCCCAACACTAGGCTATAACTTCACACATTAATGTAGACTAATCTTTTATGTCAGTTTAAGGATAAACACCATGACAAAATTTCGTTCTCAAGTAGGCCTATTCAACACATCACATTATTATTACTGTATTTATTTTGAATAGGATGACAGTAATCATGATCAAACGTGAAAGAGAAATGGCTTGAGCCATGTGTCCTATTGGCGCTCTGTCCTCTGAAGTCAGTATGAAATGTGCTTTCCGTGTATAATGCACACATACCTCTTGAGTTTTATGAACTTGGGTTTCTTTTTTTTACAACGTAGTAATGTGTGAAAATGGGGAGGGTTCATAGTCAATTAAGACTAGAAGCAAATCTCCACAGCGTTGCACCGAAGAACTCTATGAGGAAGAAGATGATGCTAATAAGAAGAAGAAGAAGAAGAAGAAGAAGAAGAAGAAGAAGACAAACCATACAATCGCACTTAAATTAAACTGTCAAAGTGAAATCAGTGCGCTGATATTAGCAGATGAGATAAGCATAATTATGATCATCAACATGATGAGAAAATTGGATAGGCTATTAAATTAAATCCTTATTAGAATCAGCTACAACGCTAAAGACTGAGATGGAGCAGATAAAATAGTAAACAATGATGCATCTGCAGAAGTCACGTTGCTCAATATTTATGGTCAAAAAGAAATAGGCTAAATAGGCTATCACATATCGACAGGCATGCAGCTAAGTTATGTGCAAAACAATGTAGCTGTGGCGATTTTCCAAACAGTGGAGTTGCAAATGTAGTATGTTTCTCCAGCAGTGTTGCCACCAGAGATCAAACAGTTTGACACTGGCACAATGAGTGCTGCTCACAAAGGGGATCCGAGTGCTGGGTTGGGTGCTGGCTGGGGAAATGTTATGATCTTGTAATTACGGGTCTTGGACAGATGCATTATCCAGGCTCAGCGTTGGAGCCACTGGATATTATTGTAGCCAGAGAGCCGGAGGGCCAGACACCTACCATCGGGGAAAGGGGCTGACCTTGCTGGCCCTGCACTACGGCTTTTGCGCCATATTGCACATTTATGCACGAGGGTTTTCCAAGTTCACCGGCGTTGTTGATTAACAGGCCAGCTTTGAGGTGAGATGATGTCTGCATTCTCCAAACGAGTTCCCAACAATACACACGCGGTGAGGTCATGCTGATCTATAGGTCATGGGTCACTGGAACGGCATTATTAACCCGTTTTGTTTTATGTTGTTTTATCTGTCTGTAGAGGAACGACCAACATTACTATTCCATTTTCTTTCTTTCTTTCTTTCTTTCTTTTTATTTCAGTTATTATAGTAGTGATTGATTAAAAACATCAGTTAATTGCAAATGCTCTAATTTTGGCTATATGTTGTTGTTGGATTAATAGGCAGATATAATAGGCAATAGTAGTATAGCTACTGCAAGTCTTAACACCAATTATGAAAATGTTTAAAAGTTTGCGCATGAGTCTTGTGGTAAACAAATCTACTTCAAAATAGTGAATATAGGCATCACCTTAAATATAATAAAACATGAACCAATTAAACAAATACGCAATTAAAAACTAAATGCGCGGCCATACAGCTGTATCCAAAATCATACAGTTTACGTCAGGGGCTTTACAGAACAAAGCCCTAAAGATATTACATAAGAGAAAGAGTTATGAGAATTAATTTGTGAACGTTTCTTCATTTTAAATAGCTGATCCTTACACTGCAGGACATCTTGTTAATTCCGTGCAGATTACGGAGCTGGCCATATTAATTCAAATCCAAGAGACAGCATGAAGCAGTTGAGCAGTGGATGGTTAAACCATGGGCTATATAAAATGTCATGCTCTACGTGAATGTTTTCCATCGGCTTCGGGGTCCTGGAATAACTCTTTTCTTAATCCCACAAGTGTCCGACACCGGCAAACGTCAAGCGTCATCTATGGCATGATGTGACAGTGGACAGCCCCTGTCAAAGAGATACGCTTCATGCATAAACAAACCGTAAAACATACCTCTGCGATCATGGCCTCGGTGATATTTAAAATGGGCTTCAATAACTCTACTTGCTTGTGAAGAGCGCTTGCCTGTGTCTCACATGAAAAGCTCACCTCAGACAGGTAAAGAAACAGCTCTCAGGAGCACAAGCTCACAGCTGTGGCACACCTGTGGAGAACTGCATGGACAGAGTTCGTGAAGGCCGTTTATAGCGTGAGTGATAGAAGACTCTGTAAGCATCACGGACCTGAGACAGGCAACACGCTCAGCTCGTTTAGGAAGCTCATATCATCTCCACTGTTCTGATCTTATAAGGTGCGCTCATAAATAAGACGAATTTTGATCAAAGGAACACGACTTTAATGCCCATATGAGATAGTCCTACCCTTTGATACTGCATTTATATAAGCGCAAAAGACTGCAAATGCGCTGTTTTGGAGATTTACCTATTATTTTATGCTAATTAAAAAAAATAAAAAATACAAATAAATATATTTCACCATTTCTATCACATAGCATACTCTTTTCTATGCATGTTTATTTATTTGGACTATTTGTTTGTTAAGGCTATATACTGATTCATTTATTTTGAAAATGAGGATATCTAGAGTCATTTCTGTAAGGTCTATTTCAATCATGCATTTTGCAAAAGGAAATGATGCAGTTCCAGGCGCGTCCATCATCAGCACCACATTGATTTCATACTGGCCTAAATTCCTGCATCCAAATGAGCATGACTATGAAAACATGGAGTAGGCTAAGGCATTTTATTAAGCTAAAACAGGTAGACAGTATACTGTAGGCCTATATTAAATTCTTATGAATTTCAAAAGTGTTACCATATGCTGAAAACAAATGAACAAAATCATCTTAAGCCAGCCAAACAACCTTGCAACGCTTATTCAGCACGTTTCTTAGTTTAACGGGCTTAAAAGTGACCTAAAACCAGCCCAAAGACCAGTGAGGTGGGGAGACCAGCAAAACAGTTTTGACTAGTAACCTTTAAAAATAAAGTAGACTAATGAATCGCATTGTCTCAGGCATAATGTATGACTAAGGAAGCCAATTAATCTAAATAATCACTCACTCAGATATTCTTGATTATTGAGTACAGAAACCTATACATTGCGTTTGAGGCGGTGGTCGCCGGGTGATGGTGGGGTTGGTTTTCAGGAAACAATTAGAAACAGGGGCACTCCCGTCCTCAGGACAAGGTCTGGGTTATACCCGCATTATAGAGGAGGACACATAGAAAGAGGACCAGCCTAAACAACCTGCCGTCATCTCACAGAACAGCTATACCCCATATCAATATTTGTATTTGCGTACACTATAGAACTCACACAGGTGTAGCCTACTGGCAAACTGCGACATCATCCAGAATGCAGTAGCGCATCCACAAGATCGTTTTTTCTCCCCGGCAAAAAAGCGTTTGAAATCAAATTCGTTTATTCGAAACTAATTTAGACGATATCCATGTTAAATCAGGGCACAAAACTGGAAAAAGAAAGCGAGAGAGGAAGGGGGGAAAAACAGACACACTCCTTGTGACCTTGTCTCCATTGGATCTGCATCAACGGCCCTGCCTTTCAACACAGACCAAAAAAAAAAAAAATCCAATTTATCGACTTCAAAGAGAGCAGATCGAACTAGCCTCTTCCATTGCACCGACAATAAACGTTAATATTAAACTAAAACCAAAAATCCAATTACTCAAGACATTTGCTATAAAAGCGGAGACCTTTGGGCTTGCAATTGTGGTTCCTTTTTTTTTTTTTTTTTTTTTTTTTGAGCATCTTGACGTTTGGCATCTGCTTGGCATTCATGCCGACGAACGAATTGCGTGAGAGAAACACTATTAAAATGCACCAAAGCACTTTCCCAGCAGAACCAGCATTTCCAAAATAATAATAGCAGAACATTCATGATCTGTTATTCTCCTTAATGTTGCGCAGATCAGCTCCTGCTTCCGATATTATTTTATAGGCCCATCTATATAACAATTCTCGGATGACTCTTAATATCATTTATTTAGATTTGATTTCTTTCTTTTGTGTAGGCCTATTTAAAACATATTAGCATATTATTATTATTATTGACGTAGCCTATTTAAATAGCCTAGTTTAACAAGGCCACGGTTACCATTTCTCCGTCATCCCAGAAGTGTCAAAATCACAAGGTCTTTGTATTTTCTCCACGGTGTCAGGTAGACCAGACGCAATTTCAGGCGTCAGAGAGGCTCGCGCAGTTTTTGAGACAGTATTGATGGAATGCAGTCATAGCGAAGGCAAGGACTTCATCAATCATGCCAAATTATAGCCCAAACTCTTCCATTAGACCTGAGAAACATAACGTCACCACAGATAAACAACATTTTAACGGACGAGCCTTTGATAAATCCATGGACAAAATCGAAAAAGCATGTAGGTTATATAGCTATGTGCAAAAATAACGAATGAATTTTGAATGAATAAATCTTTTATTGTTTTCACTATTTAACTTGATGATTACATATTCAAGGTCAAGTAACATGAATCATTTAGTTTGTTTTATTATAAGAAGTAAGGGGAAGTTGTCACAATTTTTACACCAATGAATAGGCCTATATTTGTCAGAATAGGTTTATTTTTAAAGGTAATTTATGGGTGTATACCTAAAAGTTTTGGCTAAAAAAAAACAGATTCTGTTCTTTTAAACAACAACTTGTTTTTCTCCCAATCGTAATGACATAAATGTGTAGGCTATTTAAAACGCATTTTATATCCTTGCATTCAGTTTAGTCTTATAATATAGCAGCAAATATACACTGTTAAAAAATTACTGTAAATTTTACAGTAAAATACTGGCAGCAGGGTTGCCAGCCAGGTACTGTAAATTTTACAGTAGTCGTACTGTAATTTAATTTACAGATTTTTCCTGTATTCTCAATTACAGTAAAATTCTGTAAATTAAATTACAGTAAGACTACTGTAAAATTTACAGTAACTGGCTGGCAACCCTGCTGCCAGTATTTTACTGTAAAATTTACAGTAATTTTTTTATATTTTGTATACTGCATTTTTACAAAAAAATATATTATATACTGCATTTTTAATACATTGTATATGGCATTTAACAATTATTTAAATAGCAAATGCACACTTTCAAGTAGTTTACTGTGCAAAGCAATTCTTTGAAAAAAAGCATATGTGTATTTGCTATATTTAAAGTATGTAAAATGATAGCATACAATATATTTTCCCTATTGCTGACTTAACTTTAACTGCATAAAGTGTTATATAATGCATAACTTAATTCACCAAAAAAATATAAAAAAAATAACATTTTTAAAATCTAAAAAAAAAAACAGGTCAAAATGTTATATATCACTTTCAAATTTACATAAAAAAATGACATAAAAAGTATATTATTTTGAACTCATTTTTATTTATTTTAAAATTATTTCATTTTTTTTTAAATGGATATGAAATTTTGGCATGATTTCTTTTTTATTACTTGGAACATAATGGCCATCATGGACCTTGACACAAAGAAATATTCAAACTGCGTTATAACCGAAACATGACCAACATGGTCATATTAAAACAGTTCACCCAAAAGTGAAAATTCTGTCATTTCTCACCCTCATGTCATTCCACACCCTTAAAACCTTTGTTCATCTTCACAACACACATTAAGATATTTTTTATAAAACCTGATGGCCCAGTGATGCCTACATTGCTAGCAAGATCATTTCCCTTTCCAATGCCCAGAAAGGTACTAAAAACATATTTAAAACAGTTTATGTGACTACAGTGGTTCAACCTTAGTGTAATGAAGCAATGAAAATACTTTTTGTGTGCCAAAAAACTAAATAATGACTATTCAACAGTATCTCGTGATGGATGACACTGCTTCATGAAGCTTCAAAGCTTTATTAATCTTTCAGTTCAAATCAGAGCATATCAAACTGCCAAAGTCACATGATTTCAGTAAATGAGGCTTCGTTACGTCATAAGTGTTTTGAAATTTCAATTGTTCGTGTGACTTTTGCAGTTTGATACACGTTCTGAGCAAATGATTTGAAACAAAAGATTCGTAAAGCTTCTAAGCTTCATGAAGCAGTGTTTTGAGATCGCCCATCACTAGATATAGTTGAATAAAATCGTTGTTTTGGGAGATGGGGGGGGGGGGGGGGTTGGCAAAAAAAGTATTCTCGTCGCTTTATAATATTTAGGTTGAACAACTGTAGTCACATGAATTGTTTTAAATGTTTTAGAGGCTTTCTGGGCATTGAAAAAAAGAAATGATCTTGCTAGAAATGCACGCTTCACTGAGCCACATCTTATTATGTGTTGTGAGGATGAACGAAGATCTTACGGGTGTGAAACGACATAAGTAATTATTGACTTAATTTTCATTTTTGGGTGAACTAATCCTTTAAAAACCACAAAGACATTTTCAGATAGCTATCATCATTAAGGAATAGACCAATATTGCCAAACAAGTCATACAAAAAAAAGTGATGCATGACTGACCGGAAGGAGCCGCGCACTTGCAGAAGTCATACAAACTTTCCATCAAACAGATAAAAATCAACCAAATAACAATTATGCTCCAGATGAAGTTCCATCCTAGGATTCAAAGTGTGACTAGAAATATTGAAAAGAGCAAAGAGGACAATACATTAGATATATTACAAAACATAATAATACTTTCAGAAACAAATAGGGGGAGGACAGATACAGTCAGAGACAGATACAGGGATGAGAGGTACAGTCAGAGAGAGACAGAGGGATGAGAGGTACAGTCAAAGGCAGATAGAGAACAATAAAAGGAAGACGCAATCTTGGTGTGTGTGTATCCTTACATTTCAGAAATTTCATTGGAATTTGCACAGAAGAGTGGCAACATGTGGGTTGACTGCCACACATTTTCTTCTGTATCACTTGTCCTGTTTTTATTTCGATGGCACTTTTCCCTTGGCTTTGGGTCCTCTCTCTGGATTTATGCCCACAAAGCACCTAAAGGGTCATGAAACAGACAATATGTAATTAAGAGCGGTTTTAGGACCTCCAAGAAAGTTGGAGATGTCCACTAATAATAAAAAAAAAACATATTTAACTCAATAGCTTGCTGGTGTTAAATAGGGAGACAAATATATTCTCTTCTCGAGTTAAGACACATTGTTTTAAAGGCATCAACAGAAATAACACTGATAACATAACATTATTAAAAGGAATGTTCTGATATAACTTATCTATAAAATGCTGGTTCTGAAGTTGTTAGAATTCAACCATTACCTTTGAATGAACTCCAAGGTACACACTGCTTCCTCCTGATACTCAAGATTAAACAAGTAATAAGCAGCAAACAGAGTGGCAAGGCCGGACAGGACACTGGGCTGAGTGCCCTCACACACCACCTCGCCTTCAATACTCAGCATCCAGTGCCCACTTGTCAAAGTGTCTCCTAAAACAATCAATATCACAATAGTAATTAATACCTATACCATTTTTTTTTTTTTTTTTTTTGTATTTCAGATTTTTACATTTACATTACATACTATATTTAGTAGGGGTGGGATAAAAATGTGATTCTTAAATGTATCGCAATGCATAAGCAGACGATTCTGAACTGATTCACAAATGTCAAAAATAAATTTTCTAAACGTTAATTAATGTAATGTTGACGGAAAGTAAAAGGCGGATCTCTGAAACGCGGAAGTGCATGCCCAGACAGTCTGTGACATGCACATATTTCTTTTACTGTCTATGGTGTGTATCCACTGGCGCAGAGCAAGCGTTTTGAGACCTATAACGTTACTTGAGCGTTTTCAGTCCATTTAATGGAAGTTGAGCTTCCATAGTTGCATATGGTTTGTGGTGGATCGATTATGCAGCAAAATGCCTCCTAATGTGAAACAGACTGCAAGCACTTTGTTTTTTTCTTCCTGAACCTTCTGGTTGTTCGTTCATTTGAAATGACTCGAAAAAAGATTCGTTCATTTTGCTGAACGAGACTCAAAAGTCCGATTCGGTAAAATGATCCGAACTTCCCATCACTACAACTGATGATAAGATTCAAGTCATAGACGCAATAAAACAACTCGTTTGTTTATTGGTCAGTGTCGCGCATGATCAGTTCATTTGTTCAAGTGTCACCGCACTGATAAGGTGCCTTTGTGCACCCTGTGCCAAAATACACACAAGATTTGCCGGCCGACATAAATATAGACACATATATATAAATAGCATATTTAATAATTTCAAGGAAAACGTATTTGGTCGCCCTAAGGTAATAAATTAGGCTAACTATACAAAGCAGACTTTATATCAAACAGATTTGTTAAAGTTTTCACATTAACGTTACCTGAAGTTAGCAAATGCTCAAAAAAAATCTACATCTCACTGGTTACATTAACCTCTTAGAAAAGCACCACTGAGAATTTATATGACACACACATCCTCCGTGAGCGACCCTGACTGACCGCGAGGCTTTAGAAACGCGTTTTATTTCGGCGCCCGTGTTAACAGATGACTGCATGTGCAAAGTTGTTTTACATCATAAAATAATCACGACGAAGTGTGCTGATAAACACTAAGTTACAGTGAATATAAACTATTAGCACTGAAACATGTCATTCATAACGAAGGATTCCAGAGATTTTCTGTCCATGGCTGCTATAGCGCCGGGGGATGTGTGAAATCCTACCGCGACCGCGCTACTGAAACCCCGCGCAATTCTGCCTCGCGCCCCGCGGACGGATGATGCTTGAATCTGGGGTTACCAATATAATCCGCGAATGTAGATGCATTCATATACTATAAACTACCAAACAAGAAATATAAAAAACTGAAGTCACTTACCACAGTTGTGAATCACTCCTCTTGTCTTTAACGTTAATCTCCTCGACCGTTGACGATGCGGCTCCGAAGATTTGAAATTTACAGCAAAATTCTGTAAATTTGAGTCAGACCTACACGTGACCCCAGAATGCATTGCAGTTTACAGCAATATGCTGTATTATTAAAAAACAGTCCGCGGCTGTAAAATAATGCTGTAATTTTTACAGCAATTCATTACAGTGTATCATACATATACATATACACATATATATATATATATATATATATGTATATATATATATATATATATATATATATATATATATATATATATGTATATATATATATATATACATATATACATATATATATATATATACATATAGCTACATGTACTGTATATTTAAGCTAAAATATCATAAACGAACATGTCTTAATAATCATATACTCTTTTGTTTCAAGTTCAAATTGGACTAAAACGATAATTATCTTATGTCGATGCCTTTCCTATGCAAAATATTCTAGGAATAGTCTAAATTAATAAAGTAGCTACATAAATGGCCTCTCATACAGATTAAATAAAGGTAGTCGCGTAATTTATTTACCTAATTGCAATTTACGGAAAAGCATTCTTAACTTAACTGGGCATTTATATTATACAGAATATATTCCACTCAGTGAAAATAAACGTAATATTTAAATGTTTTTATTCTAAGGATCAGACACGTGACTATGCAAACAGCGCTTTGCAAAGTTTTATTTATTTTTTTGATACAATCTATAAGTGCATTAGTCCAGTGTTATCATTCTGAAATTAATATTAAACAAATCTTTTCTGCAATTTAACTACAGTTAGGTAGATTTGTTTAAACAGAATTGCATTTGCTGGATACATACCTACTCAATGCAGAGCATAGTAAAAATAAAGATAAAAAAATCAGAAACAGATGAGCTGTAAAAGGTTATTAAAAATACAGTTACTTCAGCACTGGATAACAATGGTCAGGATTATGTAGTTATTGGTATGACATTTCACAAATAAATGCATTTTAGTTTTCTGAGTGGTTGAGCGCTCATAGCATCATGACATGATAAATATGCCAAAAAAGTGCAAAAGGACAGAATTCACTCTTTTAATTCAGAGAAAAAACAACTCTTAGTTAAAATACTCCAAAATAAAATTTTATGTTTATAAATCTCTATACTTCAATATATACATTATGTGCAAATAAAATGGCTGACATTAAATTAAACTATGCAGAGTGTGTGAATAATGAATTTACATTATTGTGTATATATTTAATATTTAATCCTCACTATTGGCACCCAATTGTAGTAAGTCAGAATAAAAGAAAAATACCCACATTTATGAACTTAGAGTAAATATATAATTAAAAGACAAGATGTCCTATGAATTATTAGAGAAAAAGGAAATTTCTCTGGCTGAACATACTCAAATGTTTATATGAAATGGATAGCTAATTTCTTTTGCATTTGTGTGTATATCATTGATATATGATTGGAAAACGGTCTAACTGAATGTGATGCAAAAAAATAAAAAAAGAACATCAACAACCTGTAGCAAAGGAAGATGACAAAAGGTACCAAACCTATGAAAGATATGTAGTAAAAATTCAGTGCATACAATGTCTCACAGGGTTTTACTCTTCTCAAGGAAGAGGAGTCATAAGTGACAATGCACAAACACAAAGCCCCTTAAAACAAGTGTGTACACACAGAATAAAAAAAAAAAAAAATGCTTTTGTTCATTATCAATATTATAGGTTTACTGTTTTAGTCAGTCAATGATATTACAGTGACCGTAGACTGAATGTCTTAGACTTGCCTGAATTTTGTAGATATGGCAAAAAACCTGACATTCATTTGATAAGCACGAGAGGTTTACAAATTAGAATGAGAAAAAAAAAAGAAAAAAAAGGAAGAAAACAAGATGTCTTTGTATATATGACGCAAGCCCAATAACGTCTACATTCAGTTTTAACTGAATTCATAGCTTATCTCATATATCTTCATGTACATGGTTTTGCATGTTTAATCGGTTTGTAATAGAGAAACCTAGTGGCTACCATTGCTAGCCTCCCAACAACTGACTCGCTTATGCAGCTTCTTCAGATTGTGGCTGTCCTCCACTCCTTTGCAATGCAGCCGATCGTATCAAGAGCTTCATTCATAAGAGTTTAAAGTTTAAAATGACCTGCAGGGTTCCCACAGTGTTTCTTCCAGCTTCAAGCAGAATCCTTCCTAGTGCGGTCGCTAATGTTTGGCGTGCCAGCAGTCTCTCTAACGTGTCAAGCGCTGTAGTGCCTAGGCCGCCACATGGCCGATCAGATAGATGTTGTCATAGAGGTGCCCTACAAAGTCCTCGCTGATGTTCTGAGCAGCCCGCCGTGTATTTCGGATAAACTCCCTCTTGGACATCTTGTTCTTTACGTGAGGACTGGTCAGGTCGATGGAGAGAAGGATCAGGGAGTAGCACAGCACGTACACTGCATCTGCAAAACCAGAAGAGAGAGGTGTGCTGTTTATGACGTTCAGCACAGTTAACGTTGTAACCCCTTCATCAAATAAAAATGCCTGCATTAAGCAGAACCATCATTAATAAAGATGAAAATAGAATGAAGCTGGATGTATATGGATGACAGTGTCCGAAATTGTTTTAACAGCCAATTTATAAAGGATCCATCTATCACTGAGATAATTATCATGAAGCAGTTGCTCATCTGTGCATTTAAGAATATTAATGCATATTGTGATTTGTCCATTTATCTTTACATTTACAAGTTTGCACATGCTCTTTAGTTGCTGTACTTTTTCACTTCAGTTTTTCCCTTTATAAATCCCAAATTACTCCTCACTTTTGACGTAGGATGGAATTTAAGATCAAATTTAGTTGTATGTGCGTTATAAATATTAGGTCCCTGCTTTGCATTCTTCAGATAATTTATCCATAATGTCTTTCATTAATGCCTTTAATATTACGTAGAGAATCTAAAGGTCAAAAAAAAAATCTTGACTTGAAGTGCGAGTTCTTTCAGTAATTTATTATTAAATCTTCATGCTTGTACAGTAGCACACATGCACTACAAGTCACATGCTATTGCATAAGGTAACTGTGATTGGTTGATCTCAGAGCAGGGTCGTCTTTTGCTAACACTTTAAGCCAGCAGGCTTTGCTCGGCTTTAGAAACAAACGACGGTGTAAATACAAGGATTTCTCACATGTTGCTCTGAACAAAGATGAGATCACACAGATCTGCAGCTATTTAATTATGGTTGACAAATCAATACACTACAATACTAATCCTGCAATCTGTTACTATGTATGTACCAATAGTAGAACCAGTATTTCAGCTTTCATTTTCTCTTAAGGCAAAATCAGTGTACGTCACTTCTGATCTGCTGACTCACCTGACAACAAGCAAAGCAAATCACAGTGTTCTTGATGTCACAGTTACACACTAGATCACTCTGTAGTATAAGTGCCAGTCTGGGATCTTTTATGACCGTGTTGTACTTCACTTACCAGGACTTAAGCCCGCATCCCGCACCAGAGTGGGGTTACAGGCACAGAAACGATGAGAAAACTTAGTGATGAGGGTCTCCAGGTACTCGCCCCTCTCCTCCGGCGCATGAATGTGTCTGAAGAAGTCTCTCAGTGCATTAGGGAGGAACTGGTTACTAAAGTTATGAAGTTTGACAAGCTCATCCAAGACATCTCGCCTGCAAACACAGTAGTTTTGGTTGCACTTTATTTTACATTACGTGTACTTGCATGTACTTATAGTGTACTTACAGTGTATATATATATATATATATATATATATATATATATATATATATATATATATATATCCAAGAAAGTTCTGGTAATACAAGGTAACTACATGGGGTAGGGTTAGGTGTAGGTTCAGGGTTAGTACCTAGTTATTACATAGTTATTGTAATTACTATAATAAGTACCTAGTATGTAAATGAGGAACAGGACTGTAAACTAAAGTGAATTAAGTTCTACATTAATAAAATACATTAATAGTATACATTTAAACAAACAAACAAACCGTTCATCGAGATAAATCCGCAGCATCTTCCAATTCAGCATTCTGGTATAGAATATAAACTTGGCAATTTCCTTCGGGTGGTCCACAAGAATACCTCTGGACATGAAGTAACTGATACCCTGAATGAAAGAACCCACATAAAACAGGGTGTGGGGATTAGGAGGAAAAAGAGAAGGAGGGGGCATGCTTTTTTACCAGACACCGCGATTTGGTCCGGAGCAAGGCTATCGCATGTCCTTTAAGTGGACAGCTAAAGCTTTGCTAATCTACCCTAAGACACGAGCGAGGGGGAGCCAAGACATACGAATGCATCTCTGAACAGAAATTATGTTTTAAGAGCAGCTTGCATGAGAGAAAAGCCATCCATTTCGTTTTGATCCGGGTTGTGGTCTAAAAGCCTATGTCATGCACCATTATTCATTCTAGGTGAGCTTGTAAAAATTATATCTTTAGTCTGCAGTATGAGCATTTCTGGGTCATGTGGGAATTTACAGGGTGGAGGAGGAAACCGTCATATTAATCATAGCTAGCTGGTCAGAATTGTATTTCCAAAGCACGTTGTGGCTATGATCATTTCTCTGTTTATTGCCCATTTAAACATTAAACGGTTTGCCCTCTAATTAATGAGACGTTATTGTGGCGAGGCAGAACAAAAGCTTGTATTTTTTTGTACCTCTTGCGGGTTGGCGTTGAAGGTTAGACTTCCTTCATCTAATTCCAAGTAGAGTTTTCTGTATGAAAATCCAGATGGAAGCCTTCGGTTGTATATGGAACAGTGACCCCAAGTGGACTTGCACAGGCTAGAGGGCAGACAGAGAAAAACAAGAGATTGAATTGGACAAATGCTTATACACTTTCTATAGTAGTGAATATTTGAAAAATAGGTCATATGTTTTTAAAAGATAATTTATGTATTGATTTATTGAATAGCTGGACATCTAAAAGCATAAATAATTCATATCATTTACTTTGCATAAAATCCATTGAAACCTTACACACTTTAATTTAAAGTTTAGAATATATTTTTGTTCTTACACTAACCAAAGCTGCATTTATTTAATTATGAATTTTTTTTTTGAAACTGTGATACATTAATATTCAAAAGTTCAATAAGGAAAAAAAAAAAAAATCATGCTTTTATTATTTATAAGTAAAAATATAGACATTTATAATGCTATAAAATATTCCTGTTTCAAATAAATGCTGCTCTTTTGAATTTTCCAAGCTTCAAGGAATCCTGAAAAAAATATTTATTTCGACCTATTATTAAGAATTAAAAAAAAGAAAAAAATTTGTACCAATAATAACTATTAATTCAGCAGCATTGGAATGGTTTATGAATGATCATGTAATACTGAATATTTTAATACAAATAATTTATTAAAACAGAAAACATTTATTTAATTTGCCGTGATATTTCACATTGGTGTTTTACTGTACTTTTATTAAATAAATCCTTATTAAATGGAGCCTTGGTGAGCATAAAATATTCATATCAAAAACATTATTATTCTACACTTTTCACAGGTAGTTTGTGTTTCTTGTCTCCCTTATGTAGTTTTCCCTTAATTATTATTTAAAAAAAAATATTTCAATAAATACTCAAGATTTTATATGGAAGCTAAACCCCTCACTAACCCCTGCCACAGGTACTCATCATTCCCCAAGTCCTGCCACACGCAGGAGGCCAGGCACAGGTCGGTAGCATTCAGGTAGGAGAGGATAGTGATGCTGAGTTCGGGCGGCAGCATCTCAAGATCGATGAAGCCCTGCTCCTCTCTGCCCTTGCGGACGCGCAGCAGGTAGCTGATGTCGGCGCCGGGCACCTGGCACTGCGGTGTGCGGTGCTGCTGCAGCGGCTCAGCCAGCGGGGGCCCCATCCTCTGGCCCTGCTCTCCGTCCCGCTGGAGGAAGCACTGTTCACTGTACTGCTGCTGCAGCTGCTGGTTCCTCACCACCCTCCACAGACCTTGACCCATCTGCAGATCTAAAAAGGTTACATTTGAGTGAAATTCACTATACATACATACATCTGGCTTCAGCCCTCAATGCATTAAAATAGTATACTATAATACTAGTTTGTGTGTAGCTTGAGAAAAAATGTGGCATGTATTTAAATAAGCATTTACAGAACACTTAAAGAGGTCAAAACTCAAAAGTTTGGAATATTAGATTTTTTTTTACTTTTTTTTGGAAAGAAGTCTCTTTTGTTCACCAATGCTGCATTTAATCAAAAATACAGTAAAACAGTAATATTGTGAAATATTATTGCAGTTTAAAATAACTGTCTTTCTATTTTAACACATTTTAAACGTCAAATTTTAATTTTAATTGAGAATCCTTCAGAAATCATTCTTATATTCTACCATTATCAGTTATTGGTGTGAAATGATAGTTTTTATTATTATCAATTTAGTATGCTTTAAATGCTATAAAAAATGTCTTTACTGTCACTTTTAACCTATTTACTTATTTTTTCTTAAACCAATCTTATATACCCCAAACTGTGGAATGGTAGTGCATGATGGTTTCAAAAATATATTAAGCAGCAAAAACTGTTTTCATCATTGATAATAAAAATAAATGTTTCTTGGGCAGCACAACAGCATATTAGAATGATTTCAAAAGGATCATGTGACCCTAAAGACTGGACTAATGTCTGTTGAAAATTCAGCTTTACCATCAAAAGAATACATTTTAAAATAAAATATTCCAAAAGTATTCCAAACTTTTGACCAGAAGTCTAAATACAATGTTTTTCATTCTTCATTCTATTTCAAATGGATTAAATAGAGTTCCAGCATTACTGCTGATCTGGGTACTGACTACTGATGTGATCTCAGCCATATGAGACATCTGATATGGACAGGCCAGTCTGCTTTTATTTCTTGTATTGCTGAAAGCATTTGTATATCATATCATCTCTTTTTTTAGCATTTATTTATAATAGTAATATTACAGTAATGCTTTGTGTCTAAAGCCTTTTATCTCTCTGCCTTCTGTAAAACTAAACCAGAGTAATCCAGAGACCTCAAGCTCTCAGCACTTTATTCTTGATTTAGATCATTTCAGTTGGGTCCCTGAATCCTTACCTCATCAGAACAAAACAGCCTCTAGGAAACTGTTTTCAGTGCTAGTGTGCAGTAGTAAGCTAGGAAATAAAAGCCCTGATGGCAGGTTTATCTCCACTGCAGTAGCACTAATCCTCTCTTGGAGATATGCATTAAGCCTTTTTATGTGGCGTCCAAGGACCTTCCTTTCTAAAACATGATTCTATTTATGAGAAGCATTGTTGTTCTTGTCTCTAATGGCCTCTTGAATGCTCTCTGGTTGCTCTCCTTGTCGCAGAGTATCTAGCATGACAGGCTTTCTTATATGAAATTGACATATACATGCATGGGTCTGACGTAATGCTACTGCACCTGCTCTCTGGCATTCTGTAGGAGGAGCTTGGAAATTCTTAAACCTGCTTAAATCATGGACTGGAAATCTGAAGGTCAATTAACTCTTACAAGCAATTTGCCTCTGCTTTGCCTAAGAGCAGGAACAGCTCTTAAATCTTACAAAAAAAAAAAAAAAAAAAGAAAGAAAAAGAAAAGCTTATAATGGTCATTTTTGAACTTTCTGTTGTTGTTGTTATGTTTCTATTAAAAGTGAAAGTGAACAGGTCTGGCAACCCCATGCATGTTCTAATTCTGGTACTCTTGACAAAAAACTGTTTACTGTAAATAGAAGAGCAAGATATAGCACACAATCCTATTCACAGTATCTGAAAAAAAAAAGTTTGTTATGCAAAAAGGACTTGGAACGTAATATAAACTCTGACCTACATTTTTGCCTTTATTTGCATATCAGTAGCCTTTCAGATTTCAGTCCTAACAAAGAAGAGCTCATCTGACACATTACTCAAGTATAAAACATAAACTTAAGCTCTAAGACGTTATATATTAAATAAACATTTCTTATTTAGAGCTTCAGACTACTAAACTTGTGAGTTGTAGTGACTGGCACACACAAATTGAGGTTTTCTACAGCTTACATTTTCTTAGCAAAAGGTCTTCCATCATGTTTGGCTGAAGCACAAAGTCCCGCCTCTCTCTAAAACGATTGGTTGAAATGCCAATTTGACACATAAACTCGAACTCTGATTAGATGTCGCGCAAAGTCACGCATGGAACGCTACTGTTTTAATTTTCGTAGCGTCAATGGCTCAAAGCAGCACCACCCACCTCTGTGTGTGTGTGTGAAATACTTCTACCGCCGCCGCGACGAAATAACTTGCTGATCTGCCACTGTCTCACGGATGAAATCGTCGCAGTCATTTAACAGGAGCCCAGGACAGACATCATGACAGCTCCGACGCCGCAGATCGAGGTGAGACAATCCTGTGACACTCACTATCATTCATCAGTTCACTCACTCCTCCTCCTCCTGTCTCTAGCTCCGCCTCCTTCCACTCTGGCCAGACTGACGTCCATAGACTGACGTCTCTTGTTATTGGTGGAAGTGACGCAAATCTCTCAGAGTAAACCAACCACAGGTACGCATACATGCACTTTCGATTGCAAGTTTTTTTTTTTCATGTTTGTCAAATTCGTATGCTTATTTAAAACAAAAGAAAGTTAAATAAAATAAATTGCAAAAATATATAAAATAAAATCCAAAATAAAGACACTGACTGAACCAAGTAATTATCAAATCAGCCAAATAAATATATAAATCAGGATTTATTAAATACGTTAATTAATGAAATAAATACATTAGTAAATAAAAATTTTCATTAAGTTACAAATTACCAAATTTGTAAACACGTGCTTTAAATTTAACACAAAACCCATTAAAGGGAAAATATCTAAAAGACGTAATCAAAGACATGAATGTGTAGAAGTGAAACGCTGGGTTGAACCGCATAGAAACCTATCACAACAATACCGAATATTTCAGCGGCAAAAACAAAAGGAAATTAAAAGTTCACTATAAAACTCAGCCATCGGTAAGACACAGAATTGTTATTAACGAAAATCGAGTGCGACATATAATGAAGTAAAACAAAAGATGTACAGCATGCCAATATCGTTTTTATACATGGTCAATGAATGGTTAAAATGACAGCGGTACATATTACTAAAATATAATTCTTGATGAAATCCATCCTGAAAACGACAGAGATGTCCACTGGTGATCTGAAGGGATGTCTGAGAAAGCTGGAAGCGTCTCTCCGTTCTCTGAAGTATCCCAGAGAAGTGGACTATCAAAGGTATTTAATATGATGAATGTTAAAGGAATAGTGCTACCACAAATATCAGTTCTCTCATTATTAGCTGGAATCTAAACGTACAAAGAAAACCATTTACTTCAGATTGGTATATAAATTATACAATCTAGATTCATTCAATTAAATGAATAAAGGGACCCCCTTTAGTAAAATGTGACCACGGGGACAAATCCTAGATTTTGAGTAGATCCAAATCTCCTTCATTAAACAGGACTCAATCAAGGCTTCATGAATTCAGCTCTTCTGAATGTCTGTTTCATATGCAGTCAGCGGAGACAATATATGTGGGATGTTATTCATTAGACACCAACGTCCCCAGCTCCAACCTCACTTTTTTTTTTTGGCCTAGGCTTTAAACATCTTGACTCGTATAAACATCCAAAATGGGGCTCTGCCAGTGTTTCATGTCCACATTTTGTTTTGAAGTTTGGAAAGTTAAAGACTTGTCCAGAGCCTCTCCAGTGCTGAGATATCTTGTAAACAGGCTTTACAAAAACCAGCTCCGTTTCTCCACCAGGAACCCAAGCTGCACATCAGATGCTCGGTGAAGAGGTTTTGATGTGAGATGCATCAAACACAACATGCTTCTCAGAAAGACAGATCCATTTGGCTTGTATGTGCTGGAGATGATCCAGAAATATGACTTAATTTGTCTCCAGCACGACACTCAAAATAGCTTGCAGACAATTTCGAGAGTGTTATTTTGTGCTGTCGTGTTATAAATAACTTTTATATTTGATTTAAAACCTTTATGTGGTGTTGATTTTGTGATTTAATGTGTGGTTTGTCAGTGCTTCGTAATTTGATGTTGGGTTTTATGCTTCCAGATTGGCTGTGGGAGATCCATCAGCTTGTCTTCCTATTGTGAGCTTCGCCTTCACGTCCTTTTCCCCCTCACTCACCGAGCGCCTGGTTGATTATGGCGTGGAACTAACTGGATTGAATGATTTACGATTTATTGAGAATGTTTACAAGGTGCATTGCATTACCTTATATACCACTATATATTATTTTCGACTGTGTGGCTTGTTATGTGTTATACGTCCTTTTAACTGAACTTTGACTTAAATAATTTGAACACAAATTTAAGACAAAAATGTATTTATTTAATTATTTATTTATTTATGTCCGGCAGATCAAAAGAACATATTTTAAAGAATGTTGGTAACCGAACAGTTTTGGTGTCCATTAAAAAAAAAAAAAAAAAAAAAAAAACTTAATTTTATATTCCACAGAAAAAGAAATAAAGAGACTTATGTAACTATCCCTTTAAAATATATCAATCCAATTCATGGTTTAGGGTCAGAGTTATTGGATAATGTTTATTTGAAATCAACTACAGATTTTTATTACAGACTTTTATAAACTGTTTGTAATTTCTTTCAAGAGCTAGTGGTTTTAAGGAGTTGGTTGTTTTAAATGGATCAAAGTGGTTGTAGTCATTAATAATGCTTTTCACTCCACCTTTAATGAGGTGGATTTCTTTTTAAAAAAGCAATTTCACATGCAATTAAATTTACAAAGCCAGTCTTTGTGTTGCCTTTTTTATTGGCACTGTCCCTGATCTGGGAGGTTCTCGCCCCACATCAGAAATGCAGGTCTCTCCAGAGCTCTGTGATTCACAGCATCTGTAGCTCTGTTCTCCAGCAAAGCATTCAGATGTTCAACTGGCAGCTCTTCTTCACCAAGTCTTGAGTAATTACAATTCTCTGCTCATGTCTCTTTCCTGCTGTGTGAGAAAAAAAAAAGGAGGCTGGCCTTCATGTTGGTCCAAGTCATGTGATCTCAGATTTACTCCAAGCCGATTCTGTACATTTAGCCGTGGGAATGAAAGTTCTGCTCTGTCTTTCGGCACTTCCTCCTGTTCGTTGACCTTTCGTGCAGTTCTAAAAGAGATCTGGCCTTCGTCTCATGATAATGTGCAGCTCACGTGAGATATTCTGGGGGGAATTAGTGCTCCCATCATATTACCTTGAGGACCCTGTTGGCATTTAACAGGAAAGCGGTGTTTGGCAGTTTTGTCATATTTTTCCACTCGTCATTTTCCCTTTGCACTACAGCTCACTGTTTACATCTGGCTTATCCCTGTGATTAGTCTTGGTGGTTCCTCTGGAGTACCTCCTGAACCAGAAATTCTACAAATCAAAAATTGTAACCCACTTAGGGGATAACGTCCTTCCAATTCTTCTAATACATTAAACCCCTTAAATAAACCATTTATTTTATCACTGTTTTTTTTTCCTGTTGTATCTGCATCTTCATGGGAAAATCTCTTCATATGTAGGTCTTGCGAGATGTTTTCAGTTATAAGCCACTGTTAACCAAACAGCAGTTTCTTCAGTTTGGCTTTGCTGAGAGGAAAGTCATCATTCTCTGTGATATCATTGGCCTCGTTCTCAACAAACACAAAGAACTCACTAAAGAGAGCAAGGTATCTGAAAGATTTACCCACATACAGTTTTTCTTATACAGAGATATGATCAATAATTGACCTATATTAGTTTATTAGTTCGATTGATTGTTTGTTTGATATGGTTTATTTTAATTCTTAGTCTTTTTTTAATCTATTTAGATATAATATTGCAATTATATAATATAATTTATTGGTTATCGGCCATTTTGTAATACAAATAATGTATTATCACCTTATTATATAATATAATATCATATTGCAGAAGTAGACTCATTGTGTGTTCTGTTGTCTTACAGCATGTTAGTAAACCAAAGAGGAGGCCTCAGTTTAAGAGCTGCACTAAAAATGAGATCTCTTCTGCTGAGAGTGCATCACTGGAGTTATCAGCCCTGACAGTAAGCAATTTGATAATAATAATGATTATTATTATCATTATTATTATCATTATCATTATTATTATTATTATTATTATTATTATAGCTGTTTCCCTTCCTCTTAGGTCTCTCGGAAGCAGCCACTGGTAGAAAAGCATCTTGGCAGCAGCTCAGCACCAGCTCCTCAGAAGCTCCTCAGATGCTCCTCAGAAGAGCAGCTACAGCAGGACGAGGAAACAGAAAAGAGGAGCTTAGACTGCGAGCAGACTGCAGATTCAATTGTGAGAACGTGCATCCTGCAACACATTTACACAGAGGAAGGGGAACAACTAGTCAAGCATTCATTATTATGATTATTTTTTATTTAGCCATTTCATGTTAGAACTCCACAATTTCTCAAAATTCCAATTCCTTCTCTTTTTTTATAGTTTTGAACTTGTCAAATCCAATCTAATGCACATGCTGTCTTGTTAGGAGTGTGTGTTTGAGAGCCGGCTGAGGGGTGTAGAATCAGGTCTTCTGGAGAGTGTTGGCAGACTGGAGCAGCGGTTGGCCCTTATGGAACACAGGATACATGCTCTGGAGAAAAGCTTGGCTGGCAAGATTATCATCGAGAGCAGCCAGTGGGAGAACTTGGAGAGTCGCGTGC
Organism: Carassius gibelio; assembly: GCF_023724105.1. Taxonomy (NCBI): domain Eukaryota; kingdom Metazoa; phylum Chordata; class Actinopteri; order Cypriniformes; family Cyprinidae; genus Carassius; species Carassius gibelio. Next base: position 23,391,944 of record NC_068396.1, read on the forward strand.
TGCTGCTGGAGACCAGGCAGGCATTGACCTCAGCACAGGTACAGGAGTGTAACATCTGTTTGGAGGCTTGGAACTGTAAATTATAATTTCTACTGCAATTGTGACACAATTCTGCTTTCTCCCAAAACTCACTTTGATGATCAAGCTTGCGTTACGTGATGAAAAGCAGTGACATTCTCCAGCGCAGATACACATGCACTAGCAAAGCTCTCACATGTGTTAGTTTAAAAAATGGGTAATTCATTTGGAAAGTGCAGGTTTTTAGGAAGACTGCAAACTGTTTAAAGGTCAAATAAATCCTTATGGTTCATGAGCGTGTTATTTTAGGATTTGTTTTAATGTTAAGTTGACATTTGCAGAAGTACTGAATATAAGATGAGTTAATGTGTTTTTTGGTGCTTACAAAAAGTTTTCAAAGTTTTTACAAAGTTCTACTTCTGTAGGATCTAACTTCAGGAGATTGTGTCCTCAACACAGACAATGGTAGATTCAAAGAGGACACAGGTACGTTGAAACCTTTTAGCCCTAAAATTGCATTACATTCCTTAAATCTAAAATAGTTTGATTAATTTTTTCCCCATTTGTATCCGTGTTAAAGTATCTGCGAGTGGTGTTTCTACTGTGATTCATCCACCATCTGACATCAGTGATAATGGACGCACTCCAGCTAGTTCTTCTCCGACCGCTCCCCAGGTGACCATCCATCCATCCATCCACCAAATTTTCAAGATTAGTTCGTTTCACAATATTTTTTTTATTATTTATTTTCTGTTTCTTAGAATTTTAAAGAGAGGCTGGACAGAATAGTTCACATGTAAGTGGTATTTTTATATCAATAGCATTTCTCTTGAAGGATTGTGTTTTGGGTGTCATTTAGACAAAGGATTGCACATCAATACTTTGTTGTTGTTTTTTCTGTCCCATTTCAGGATGAAGGATACATCTAACATTCTGCAAAACATAGAACCCACAATGTAAATGTAATCTTATCCCGGAGAAACGTGTTTTTAAGGACTAAAATCTGTCATTTAAAAAAGTGACAAATTCTCATATTGTACTAAAATTAGTGTAGCAAAGACTTTCTGATAAACAGACCAAAACTGTAATTCATTAAATGTATTGCCCAATACCATATGGTGGCAAGTGTATTTCAAATAAATTGAATAGATACTTTTTATTAGTCTTCACTGGTTCTTGTGCGTCTCATAACAAAAATGATTAGTGCTGCATGTGGCACCTTCTTTGCTTGTGAAGTTTCAGAAGTGGCAGATTGAGGTAAAACTGCTACAGTTCAGCCTGTTCCAAACATAAAATTTGTTTATTATTATAATTATTATTAATACATTTGTCAATTTGGGAATTTTGAGAATTGTATAGGAAAAAGCTGTGTGAAGGGTTCCAGTGGGGGAAAAAACATCGTAGAAGATGGGAGGGTGAGTAAATGAGTTGTTTTTTTTATTTTTTTTTTTTTTTTATTAATCAGTGTTTTAATATGCCCTCCCACTGATTCTGCAGGTGTATTAACATTTCTTTTACCGTCTATGATTAACATGAGTGTCTTGTCCTCTAGATGTCACTGCTACCCATGTAAAACCTAATGGTAAATTACTTTATGGCGCCCTCTGAAGTCAGTTTTCTGTATTGCACCCAGTCCTGAAGGCTGCATCAGTCCAGTGCCACACAACAGATGTGCAGTCACTTGAATATTAAAGTAAAATGTGTAATCACTGGATGATGTCTTTGTTTTTGAGCTATTCTTGTCATTTGTTTTTGAGCTATTCTTTCTTTAGCACATGCTCCAAAATAGATAAATAATTCTGAAGTTAAGGTAGAAATCCATCCGTCCCTCCTGTCCAGTTATGACACACTTATGTATGTAATTGGGATACTACAATCATTTCAAAATTCCCAAATGCCCCCCCCCCCCCCCACCATTTAGGTGCTATGCTGGGTTTATTCAGATGTATATAAATTTTAAATAAATTTAAATAAATGTAAATAAATTTTGAAACAGTGCTTTGTTTGTTTAAGCATCCTGAATAGTTTATGGCATAGGCTTTACCAGTGGCTTGAGTTTTGGATGTGACTTTGTGTTTGGGAAACTTAATGATTTTTTTTCTGTTTGCTGTTTTGGTAGCACAGAATGGTTTCACCCGAGAAACCATCTCCAGTACTCATCCAGCACCATTTTCCTTCTACCTGGAGTAAAATGTAATACTTTAGGCGACAGTGATCACAGCAAGGGATCAGAGAGGGAATTGCAGTGAATTTCCAACTTATGGGTCGCTGTTAGCAGAATTCAAGAATCCTCGACTCCTGATATAGGACAAACTTGCAATGTATTTGCATGTCTGAGGTCAAGTGACCTTTTGGATGGTCTCTTGGTGTTGGTCGTCATTGTTCAAGATATCACATTTATCAGATTTCAATTTGCATAAAAAAACAACAACTTGAGACCTGGCTTTGACCTAGCAATGTCTCAAAACAAGACATCAGAGGTCTGACTTGTTGGTCTCACAGGACAGCTTTACTCTTCTCACATTTCATTTTCGGTACGAGGCAATGATGTAAAACTGTTTTTCATCAGTGGATTTTCTCTCTGCAGTTGACAACACCGAGAGGGTCACTGACCTCTGTTCGCTCTTCCAGACGTTCCCTTCAGTGCCCTATGTACTACAGAGACTATGAGAATCACTCTGAGATCAATTAGACATAAAGCATTCATGGAGAGGAAAAGAAAGGTCAGATGACCTCTGTAATTATGTTGAAGGAGAGTGTGTGCATGTGTTTGTGTGGCTGGTCAACAGAGAATGCCTGTGACTGTTTTGTATGTATGTTTGGTGTGAGTGTGAGTGTATTGAATAGGAGTCAGAGAGAGAGAGATGCTCAGACAGATTGTTTGGGAACTTACCCGAAGGGGCTGCACATTGTCTACACTAGACACAGGGTGTTGCTGATGTCTGTATATGGGTCAGTGATGTAGTTTTAGTATTATTAGTGAGAAATATATATTAAAATTCTATTTTCTAAATTGTTATATATATTTTATTTTTAAATGTCACAAAAATTTTCACGTAATATATAAATGTAAACTCTGCGAGCTAAAGTCAATCTTAAGTTATATATATGTGTGTGTGTGTGTGTGTGTGTGTGTGTGTGTGTGTGTGTATATATATATATATATATATATATATATATATATAGTGTGTGTGGAGGGGGGGTGTACATATATATGTGTATATGTATAAAACGTTTTAATATCTGAAAACTTTTAAATTCAGACATTTCCAAGAACTTGGCAGACAACTAAATGTTAAAAAGTTTTGTTCCTATATGTCTTTGACTCATATCCTGACCTTGCTACATAACATCATAACTTGGGCCCCAGAAACCCCCTGTGGAATCAACAGGCCTCTGGCAGGGGCCAGATGTGAATTGGAAACTTTGCTTTGCTCTCTTTGAGACTGCATGCGGGTTTTCTCAGTAGTTGCATCTTGCGGGACTAGACGTTACAGTTGTTTGTTTATTTTATTTGTGTATTTATGTGCTTTTTAATGAGTTTATACAGAGAATTAAAGAAATCTGGATTTGTTGAATTGAAAGAGCTACTTTGTAGCAAGTTAATTAGATATATTAGAAATACATTTAGAATTTATTTTTTCCTCTGGTTTCTGTACGTTTCTTCACCTGCTGTTCAAAAGTTTAGGGTCGTTTTGTTTTCTTTTTAAGAAATTATTATTCAGCAAAGACGCATCAAATTGCTGAAAAAAGTGACAATTAATACATTTATAATGTTAGGAATGAGATATAATTTTTCTAATAAATTCTGAAAAATTATTTTGAACATTCTATTCAGCTAAGAATCCTGAAGAAACCGTATCACAGTTCCCATAAAAATATTAAACGGCTCAACTGTTTTCAACATAGATGATAATAAGAATATTTCTTGAGCAGCAAATCAGCATATTAGAATGATTTCTCCAGATTCATTTAGGCCTACTGAAGACTGGAGTAATGGCTGGAGTAAATAGCATTTTAAAATATTCAAATAGAAAAGTTATTTATTTTGTAATAATATAAAAAATATATGCTTTTACAGCCTTGATCATAAAACGTTTCTTTTATAAAAAAGCTTCTTTCAAAAGCATTAAAACCCCTAACTTTTGTGAGACTAGAACACATAATCTCATAATTTTATTTTATTAGGCTCATCAAATCTCCATTCATTCCATCAGCTTCTGGAGTCAGTTTGTTTAGTCTAAACTTAAGAGCACAGGTACAGGAAGCACACCTAATCTGAAATCCGCTCAGCCACTTTGACATGAAAACTGAATTAAGAGAAAATAAAGTGTCCCACAATGTTCAGTACAATTAGTCTTTTAAACTAGGACGTTTGCTTTACTTTTCGACTGTAACTGGATCGTCTGGAGCTGGACCATGATGTAATGTGTTGCACTGATGGTTCTTAGATTGCAATAATAATCCTGCACAGGTCTTTATTTAAAAAAAAGGAGAGAGTGAGTGAAAGATGAGAACAGGGGTCCATTCATAATGACTGTGTCATTAAGTTTTGTTGATTGGCTGTTGAACGCACGTCTCTGTTGCTCTCCGCTGCTGCTGTAATCCCCTGCTCTCATTAATCATTGTCCCGAAAGAGGGGTGGGGGAGATGAGAGAAACGACTTGAAGTGAGTGAGAGGGAACACTTTTTGCATTCCTCCTCTGTCTTAAAGCGTGTATGTTTATGCAAGCTCCCCTCATTCCATTCCACCGGCCTGGCCATTCCAGATCCCTCCACATTAGGTTCATTTTCTCTCCTAATTAGCAGGACCTCATGCATGTCTACGAACTCTTTACCTTCCTGATTAGTTTGTCGCGGCCATGCAGGCATCTGCACCTCTTGAGCAGAACAAGGCTAATTGAGCTAATCGCTCAAGTTAATGAGCATATTTTAAAGGTTGGAGGGCATAAGCAAACGAGATGAAGAGAGTGAAATGAGAAAGAGATATAATTAGAATCACGGATGAGTTTACTTATTATGTCCTTGACTTTCAGCTATAATAAAGCTGTATTTTGGTCAATCTGATTTTTTTTTTTAAAGCTACAGTTAACAAGGAACATTCTTATAACTTTCAAGGTTCTCTCAAAGCCATGAAAAAAGAAAGTTGTTCCAGTAAAATCAATAAAATATTTGATCAAAGTTATCTAATCTTTAAGTGTTCTCAAAGGTTAGCGCAAAATACATCATTCATTAAAGTTATTTCATGAAATGTTTTAGTTGGACATTCGTCTAACATTTATGTTATACTGGCACTTGTTTCATTAAAAAATATTGTTCCCATATTATATGCAAAATGATAAAATGCAAAGTTCCCTTTACGTTTAATATAACATTCACTTAACCAAGAAAAACATTGTTCAGAGAACAGTCAAAAATAACATTTTCAGAATTTAATGAGAACATTAGCAGAAAATTCTTAGAACATGTTTTATATTTATAGAGTATTTATTGTGAGACACTTTCAGTTTAAATGTAGAATATTTGCAAGAACATTTACGATATTAAGCACATCAAGCTAATTGCATTACATGTTTATGTTGCCTTATGGGCTAAATATTTGTTCTCTGGGAGGCTCTTTTGCTAACCCCTTAAATTGGCGTTCATTGTATTTCATAGTTTTGTTCCGAAAAGAATTTCCTCCAAGTCACTTGATTACAAATTTACACCACTCTCAATGCTTATTTTCTTTGCCAATAGGAGGCGAGTTATTATCCTTGGCCAGCCGCCAAGACCTCATTGCCTGCCAGTCAAAACAGTTTTCACATGCTCATGGGAAGACCTACAATAACATCTTATCATTAGAAACGAGCACATAGGCAAGTATTTGGGCCACTTGGCTCCCCTGATGTAAAATAAACATAGGGGTTCTCGGTAAACCTGTGAGCTGATTGAGTCTCAAGCCCTTAGCAACAGCAGTGGGAATGTACACAGTTGCTCTCCATATACGGCTCATTCTGTGCAAGTCGTCTTTCAGATGTCAAGTCTTTGTCTTCAGTTTTAAGGTCTAGATCAACTCAAAATGCCCTGTTCAGATGTCAGGCTGCTCATGCAGCATTTGGCAATGTCTACAGACACAATCCCAAGAGACTGTCCATGTTGTGTTTACATTGAAGATTTCTCCTGTATGCACTACTGGAACTGGCAGAAAATAGAATATTGTGTTTGATTTTCCCACCATAGTCCGTAAAGAATATATGAACTAAACACCTCTTGCTTATCTTAGATTTGTCTGCCTTTCAGCCAACAATAATGGAATGTTTGCACATTTCCTCTTCCCTCTGACAAGGGAGGACACTTTTGGGTCATCTTGTTGCCTCTTTAGAAATCATTTATATGTTCGTTCAGCTAATTGCAGCGTAATAGAAATTGTCTGAAGGAAAGTAAAAGTATATGTAAATATGAAAGTAAATATGAAAAAACTGAAATGTTAATCGGGAAAAAAAGCATATATTTTAATATAAATAAAAATAGTATTACTATAAAAATAGTATTATTAATAGTATTAAAAGTATTACAACAACGATTGTTGGCTTTATGGTGAATCGCTTTTTGTGTACAGGTAAGTCGCTTTGGATAATTTAATCTGCTAAATGCATAAATGTATAGAAAAATGCATAAATGTATGTATATATACAAGTATATATGTATATATATACATATACATATATATATATATATATATATATATATATATATATATATATATATATATATATATATATATATATATATATATATATGTGTGTGTGTGTGTATATATATATATATATATATATATATATATATATATATATATATATATATATATATATAGCAAATATAGAAATATATATAGAGAGAGAGAGAGAGAAATACACAACAATTCTGTAGCCAAGTTTATTTATTGTTTATTTATTTGCTAAATAGTATTTCATTCTTGAAATTAAAACACACTACTTCATGGACATGCAAAACTTACTGTATCAATCTGAGACCAAACTTTTTCCCAGGAAGAGATTTAAAGTTGCAATACTTTGCTAAGGACTGAGGCATGCTTGCTACTGAAATTGAAGAGAGTTTTTTGCTTAATGCGGAGCACCTTTAACTCTTGAATGATTCAAAATTAGTAGTTAACTGGCTCTTATTATATTGCTTTTCTGATCCTTGCCTGTCCCACATATTGCTTCATACTGTTTCTAGATGCTTCTAGTGACAGCTGAACTAGAAACCTCTATTAACTCTATTAGGGTGACGTACAAGGGAGTGAGACATCCCAGAAGCTGTGCAGGCCGGCCTGACATTTCGTGTGCCATTTAATCTTAGGGGAAGGGTTGTCTCTTATCACAGCTTTTAGCTTTCCTTTGTTGCAAATACTCAAGTCTATTTTTGTTTTACCTCGATTTTTATACATTTTGTCAAGGGCAGATTTGGATTTGGAAACTCAAGAGGCCTGTCAGATATTTCATTGTTGCAAATACTCAAGTCTGTTTTTGTTGTACCTCCGTTTTAATAGATTTGGTCAAGGTCAGATTTAGATTTGTAAACTAAAAAGGCCTGTACGACATTTAATTCAGACCAGGGCCAACTTAACCTGAAAACAAAGATTCTTAAAAAAAAAACAAAAAAAAAACAAGGTGAAGCATTGTGACTCATTTCAATTGCTATCTACCAGATATATATATTTGGTTTCAGGCCAAAGACCTTGAGGTAATCGCCCCATTGGCCCACAATCTAACATGTCCTCCTGTGTGACAGTTGTTTGTAGTAACAATGTTTAAAAACACTTAACAAAGCACTGTCCAGATGTACTCCGTGTGACGCAACAGCTGCATCGTAGTGTATATGAATTAGACATCGTTATAACAAGATTTACTTTTTTTTTTTTTACTGAATATTTGCTTTGGACTTGACTAGCAATTTATTTTGCTTTTCTAACATGTTTTTTTTTTTTTTTTTATGAAAAAATAAATAGAAACGAGCTGGGAGCTTATGTTTCTGAAAATAACCGAATGGTTCTTCGTCCATAAATCACTAAGGCATCTGGGAAGTGTTTTCAAGAGCAGATCCTTTTGAGCATGATCTTAAACACACACTAAAAAAGTCATATCTGTATCTGTCACTCTCTGTATTTGAATTATGTATGACTTACAGTATGAAAGTGAAAGTATATAAGTTACTAAATGACATTGTTTGGTTTTTGACGTAACAGACATCTCATTTGTCCTGAGGGGGGCGCCAATAAACTATCAACATACTGTCAGAGAGACCATTTTTATTTGTGTAAAATGACCCGCATAATCCTGTATTACTAGGTTGTGTCAGTGATTACACTTGTCATCCAAAATAACGGACAGAGCCACAGAATTCACACTCTCAATCACTGTTTAATTAGAATGATATGATAATAATTAATTAATGTATTTATTTATAGTAATAAGAATAATGTGTCCAAGACAGGATTAGACCAAATGTATGTTATATCTGCTGATCTTCTACTTTAAAAATTGTATTTGTGATGAAAAACTAAACATTGGCCGGGATCACACACAAACTGCCAGAGACACAAGGAAACACTCAACCTCTCTCCTTTCTCAAGACTATTACTCATGGAGCAGGTCCAAAAGACTCCGCTGAAACTTCCAGTGGAAGAACATTTCTGTTGCTTTCTAGCAAATCTGTCTGATTGCACATCGATTGCCAAAATTAACATGAGTTATATGCGCAAGGGTCAAGAAATGACCAATGCTTTGGGCAAAATACCAGTGAAAGCTCTGCAGGCACTGTAATGAACTGTCTGACATGTTTGTGTATTCACTGTCTCTGCTAATATAAAGTGATCTTTCATTGGGGGGAAAGTAAAATAATATCTGAAGATACACATGAAGGAAACAATAGAAGATTGTAATTGAATCTAAATGTTTGGGTGATAGACAATAGAAAGCTGTGTAATCTTTAAAATGTTTTTGAGTAGAGCATTTATTTTAGAACATGGCTAATTGTAGAGCATCGTTGTTGTTGTTTTTTTAACAGCTGTAACTGCCCAGAAATCTTTTTCAGTTAAGTTGATTTACCACATAAATGCAGAAACAGCCTCCGAATCAACAGCCAATTCTAATATAGCCTCGCCATGATATAGTTTTTGACAAACAACGAGGCATGTCATGCAACACACTCTTCATTTTGTGTCACAGCTTCCTGCCTACAATGAGCTAAGTGAGCTGCATATCTTTCAGTGATTTATCAAAGCTTTCTCATCTGTTTAACCTGTACTCAAACCCCACCCAAGCTTCCTCAGGGCCTTCTGTGTGACCGTAATGACCTGACTCATCTGGTCTCCTCTCACTTCAGTTTTCTCTCGCCGTTTCCCTTGTTGAGAAGACCAGCAGACTATGTATACGATAAGTTCACAGAGATACTTCTGTAGGATAACATGAATTTATCATGAATGAACATATGTTAACTTGTTATCGTAACTTGTAACAACTTAATGTTATGGTAAACAGAAATGAACATTAACAAGTGGTAAAAAAGTGGTGCATTTTGTGTGTGTGTATTGCATTGCCAGAATTATTACATACTGCAACAGTGTTACTTTAAAAGTGATGACAACACATTAGTGGTTCAGTTGTTGCTTTTGCAAAGACTGTTTGTATAATCTGTAAGCATGCACTTCCTTCAAGGATTCTTCAGATGTAGATAGAAAGCTCTGACTATCAAACAGTCATCATTCAAACGACGCCCTCCAAGTCCTCATAGACTTTCATATCTTTATCTGCTGTCATATCAAAGCAGAGACACATCCCTGTGATGTTTCATCAAAGGAATTTTGTAAAGTCACAGTGTAAAAAGTGAAATTCTGGATACTCCGAGAACTGTTATTGTCAAATTGAACCCCTATAACCCATCTAGGGCACTTGTATAGTTTATTTACGTATAACTCGACTTTAGTGTAGACTTTGTGATTGTACTGATGAACATTTTTAAAACAGATACTGTAAGCCATGTTTTGATTGACCAAGATGACTTTGGATGCATTTGGATGAAAAAACTTTTATACTTAGTATATATCTAGCAACATAACTTGTTATATTTCACAGCTGGAAATAGAAAGATTTTACCCATAGCACTAAAATGTGAAAGCAAAGCACAGGTTATTCATTTCTGGTAATGTGGTAAGTGTAGGCAATTGTGCAGATTCCTGCACAACTGCATTGACGTAAACACAGCTGCCAGGTGACACTTGTTTCTGGATTTGCATTCTGTGTGTCTTTTAATGTAGACATGAACACTATATATAGCAGCCTGGTCTCAAAATCTGCAAGACTACGGATTTGGGATCCGTTTCGGGTAAAACACAGCCTATGCCATACACATTTAGCCGCAACGATATAGAAAACATTTTCTTTGTATTTTTAGAAGTTTATTGGTTGATTTCTACATAAGGTATACATAATAAAAGATACTCTCTTTGCCACAAAGATATATATCTAAAATATTATACAAAAACTATACAAAAAAATTAATCATTGATATATATTGAGGTACAATTGACTTGAAAACAATAACTGAATTATTAATAAATATGATTATCTTTTCTCAAAACCATTTACAGTAGCAGTTTACAGCATTCAAATTAATGTTCAAGGGCATGACAAAAAAAAAAAAAAAAAAGAGGCCCGAATACCAGTATGCAGTCCTTTTTGGTTTTCAAAACTCAAATGATAGATAGGAAAACTTATACCGTCCCTTTTTATTTCTTAAATGCGCCATAGGTTTGTGTCTTAAACTTGCGGTTTGAGGTGCCTGCACTAGACTTCAATCAAATAAATGTTCCGATGAAGAACGGAGAGGAGAGAAAAAAGACGAACATGTTTGATGAAGGCATCGCTCTCAAGCTGAGAGAGGTTCATAGGTGTGGAAGTGAATGCCTTTAGAACAGGTGATCTTCATCACGGCTCCGTTTAGGCTTTCATCTGTTATCATTCGCAGCATTCCTTCTGCAATCAGAGATGGTCTGTAGACATAAACACAGACACAACACAATCATATTTCACATTTCTTTGTCACTGTCGCATGTTAAATCAGCAATTTTCAGTAAAGAATGTGGATTAAAGTAAACAAGGCGATTCGTTTTTGCATTTTATAATCAAATTTAAAATCTTATCTTTTCTATGTCCTTGTTGACATTTTTTTACTTCAAATTATTCATCCCTCAAGTGTCTACAGAGTGTTTGAGGAAGAAATAAATGTTTTATTGAAAAAAAAAAAAAAAACTCCACCGTGACCAACAGAATAGTGCGAGTAAAAAAAGAGTCAGTAATACTGTAGATGATTTGTTGGGGTGGAGGAGGTTGATTTGATTCAACTTTATGTGCATGTCAAAAATCTTAGCAAAGCAAAACATATGGTTTAATCCACCTTTAATCAATGGGTGGTGCAGCATGAATGTCTAAATCTTCCAGTAAAGGCAAGTTTAAAGGTTTACAAGCAGTTCATCCACTGATTATTTACTTGCAGCTGTAAAAGTCTGGACTGGAAACAGTTTTTGGCCATTTTCTAAAAAAACTGTTTTGGTCTCTGCCCAATCAAAACTGTTTATTCAATGGACTGAATATAACAAACAAAGCTAAACTACTTAGACAAAATCTAATACAGAAGAAACTGGTGGTTCAGCAGAACTCTGCTTACTTTAGAACGCCATACTTGTCCATCCGTTGCTTGAATTCATCTTTGTACTTGACAAACTTGCCCATTGTTTCCTCGTGCTCCACAGTGCGAAGGAGTTGGGTGTCCACGAAGGCTGGGCACAGTGTGTTGATCCTCACTCCATAATTGCCCTGTTCAGATGCGTCCTGCCGACAACAAAACGTGTCCAAACACGGTCAGCCTAAATTACACACACAGCGCAAAGAATGCGTCAACACACAGGGGTGAGAGATCCTATCTGTGAGCAAACATAACTACTCTCTTCGAGGGAAAAAGCTGGGATGTGCTGGAATGTACTATGTTTCGGCGAACAGATTTACATATGGTTCCGGTAAACTTTGCCTATGGTAAACTGGTGAGACAGGATTGATGTACTCACTGCAATGGCTCTGGAAAATCCAATCACCCCATGCTTTGTTGCTGTGTATACTGGCTGGTGAGGAGAATGCAGAAAAGCTAGGAGGAAACAAAATGAATACTAATTTCAAAAAGAACATGTCAAATGTACATTCGTATACCTAGTTTTTCCACTATAATGTAAAATGCTATTTTTTTTAATGAACCTTAAAGTATGAATTTTAAGCTCCAAAAATGCACCAAAAATGTAGCATTCTGAAACCATGTGGTAGATTTGAGTTTGAAGCAGGCCAAATTTAAGAAATAGTGATTTCAGAAGAAATCTTCTGCTCCAGTGAGCTGTCAACTTCAACCAAATCATCAGTCGGTGAACTGAAATCGAGAAGCAGATCAGTGTATAAATTTTTTTTTTTGGATCGGTTGCTTTTTTTTTAGTCCACAAATCTGTTCTTCTCCTTGACATCACAGTTCTCAAGTTACAGCTCACTGAAGGAGAAGATTATTAGGCAATAACTACAAAAATTCCAATGTGTTCCTTGTATGAATCATTTTTTAAATGGAAAGAGCTGCATGAAGATTCTGCAGAATATCTCATTTTTTGTTACACAAATGAAAAAAGTCAGACATATTTTGGAACAAAATTAGTTCATGAGATTATTATTCCAGTTGACTGAATGAAGGGTTTTGTAACCAGGGCTGCAATACTAGAGTCTGTTATTTGAAAGAGCAAGGTTTTCATCTCATTGAGACTGTAGCAAAACAAAGCCTGTGAATGATTTCCAATACCTTCGTCATGGAAAAATCTCTGGATCTTCCAAGGCTGAGGATTTCTTTTTTAATTCACGCATGAAAATCCTAATGGCTCTTGAGTCTGTTTAAAGCTCTTTGGAAACATAAAGAGCTGAGAACAATTTCCTAAACTAATGTGTGTGTGTGTGTGTGTGTGTGTGTATATGTATATGTATATATATATGTATATATATGTATATTGAATTTATCATTTATCTTATGTTGAAGGTTATTGAAAAGTCAGATGGAACAATGTTTCCTTTAGCGTTCAGGCTTTGTTATAATAAACAACATTTACAAGCTGCACCAAACCTAGGCAGCCAAGGACGGCAGGGGCAAATAACTGAGACAGTATTTACAATTCAACAGTTCTTGTGTGTTCTGGATGAACAAATCTAAGCATAATATTAATGCACATGCAGTGGATAACCCAATTTTGCATAAAAGAAGGCTCTGTTTCCCATTCTGGCTGTATTAACATCTTGAAGAGAGTCATCAAGCTTTCTTGACTGTAAATATTTTAATTAAGGGATAAGATCATCATAAGAACTAAACCAAACATTGAGGTCATCCTAAAAAGATGTTTCCATTTAGCATGGTAAGGTATTTCTGCATAAATCCACCAACTTTCTCCCATTATGCTCAAAAACTACAGTAGGTCCTAGACACAAAATTACTTTTGTAGACTGCTTTGTGTTTCTGTTGTATGTAATAGTTTATAGACAAATTAAGATGATATAATTTAGATTTTATTTATAATGTACATGAGGTCTGTTTTATTTATAATTTATAACACCTGACTCAGGTCAGCCTGGTTAATTTTTCCACAATTTGTGATAGTTGCTCACGGCAATAATGAAAAAAAGTTCAGATACAATAAATAGTTATTTTCAATAAGAAATTAGTTATTCGATTATTTTAAAGTTTCTGCTAAATATTTGTATGTGTTTATCATTAATACTGATTCAGTGCTGTCAGAGGTGAAGGAGACTGAATCGGGTTCATATTTTAACTTAGTCTTAAAGGAACAGTTCACTCAAAAACGAAAATTTACTCACCTTCAGGTAATCCGAAATGTAGATGAGTTCGCTCATCAGAACCGATTTGGAATAATTCAGCATTACATCACTTGCTCTCTAATTAATCTTCTGCAGTGAATGGGTGCCATCAGAATGAGAGTCAAAACAGCTGGTAAAAACATAATAGTCATCCAGTAACCCATATTACTACAGTCCATCAATTAATATCTTGTGAAGTGAAAAGCAAAACCCCCCCAAAAAATAACATAAATTGATTGAGACATTTAACTTTAAACTGGTGCTTCTGACCAAAATATCACTCCAAAAACCATAATAATGCTTCCTCCAGTGGCAAAGTACATCCTTATCCATATTTCTCTCCTGATTTAGATAAGACAATGTTTTTACTGGAGAAAGCAATATTATGGATAGGATGCATATTTTAGTCAGAAGCATCAGTTTGAAGTAAAAAAAAAAAAAAAGTATGCTTATTATAAAAAAAAAAACAAAAAAAAAAAAAAAACATTTTTCTTCACAAAACATTAACTGATGGACTGGAGTGGTGTGGATTACTTGTGGATTATTAGATGTTTAAACTCTATTAAACTCTATTAAATGTTCTGACGGCACCCATTGACTGCAGAGGATCCACTGGTAAGCAAGTGATGTATTGCTAAATTTATCAAAAACTGTTCTGATGAAGAAACAAACTCATTTACATATCGGATGGCCTGAGGGCATGTACAAGCCCATTTTCATTTTAGGTGAATCATTGCTTTAATGTTTTTCTTTAATTAATCCAGTGTACTGTGTGGTTTAACAAACACAATATCAAACTTTCTGCTTAGAGGAGATGGCAATGCAAGAAAAAGAATGTTTCCTCAACAAAATTCCAAGCAAATCAATCTCCAGATACAGTAAAAGAAATTAAGCTCCATTAATGTAGGCAACAATGTGAGAGTTGTTCCAATCACAAAGAGGGATAATCACCTGTGTTACATTAGTTACAGAAACCTGAGAGGCAGTGAGGGAAATAAACCATCCTTAATCCCATCTCTTATTTGGTAAGGAAAAAACCAAGTCTAGAAACCTGTCTGGAGTGTGTTGGGGGTTATAACAAGTTCACTGTCAACCAGGCACAATTCATCATCCAGACCGTACACACAAACTGTATATATACAAAATAATATTCATATCTTCAAAACAGTGGCCAGAATCAGTTTACCTATGTCCCAACTGCTAAGTGGCACCAAAACACAGGCACTTGATGACAGATGTATAAGCTGATAATAGTTTTGCTGCTGATTTATGATTCCATTGATTTTTTTTTTTTTTTTTTTTTTTTTGGCATCTTTTGGGGTGCTTAAGTATAAAGCTGGTGATATTTTTCAGTGGGAACTTGGCTTTGCTGGGCTATTGTTTGAATAGTCACTGAGGAAAATAAAGATATGGTTTTAAAATATGAAACCTAATCTTTCTTGTCATAGCTTTCTAAATTGCCACAAAATGTCTGGGATATGGCTTTGCTTTACTGTTGTCTTCTTGACTTGACTTTTTCAAGGTATTGACTTAATAGTTTGACCAATAGCATGCAGGCATGCTACAACAAAACAAGCTGAATTTTTAAAAGCAGATACTTTTGTAGGTTAACATGTCTATATTGTGAAAGCTGTTGTGAAACTGCTATTGTTATTTTCATTATGGTCTTTGTGCTCATTTAAAACGGAATTCTTATAAAAGAAAAAGGTGTGTCCAAATGACCTGTCTTGCAATGTGTTCTAATTCATTTGCATCTTAATTATCAAGCAAGTGAATCATCAAGTAAAGGCACAGTATTTATCATGCAATTTATTACATTTTGGCATAATAACAGTGCATGTGTCATTTTTCACCAGTAGGTACAGATCCTTGGCAACAGAGACAACAGCAGCCCTTTTAACCAGGTCAGATATGTTTGCTTTAGTGTGTGTAAATATTTGACTCACTCTATAGTTTGCTATTAACCAAAAAGTACTGTTATGTAATCTTCTTAAGAACAATACTCTCTACAGGCTATAGGCTAACTTTTTCAAAACATGCACATATGTAAGACGCATGAAAAAGTGATCAGTATCTTACCTGCCATAGATGAAACGTTGATGATAACCCCTCCATCTTTTCCATACTCTTTACTCATGTGTTCTAGTGCTAAATATGTCCCCTGTATGACAGATGTCTGAGGAAGACAACAGTTGAGTGAAACTGCTAGCACATAGTGAACAGATGTTTTCTATGAGAGTGAGATTATGTTGACATTGATCGGCTATTATGAACAAACACGTTATTATACTGCATCATGTCCATTATGAAATCACTCTGCAAAGCATAATTTATTTAAAAGATCTGTAGATTATTTCATACAGTGCACATGTAAGTGCCATACAATGGTGTTCCTTCAACTTCATGCACTATTGTGAAATCTTTTGGACTGGAAGCAGGGGGTGGAGTATTTTTATTGAATTTGTAACTCCTATCCTGAAGTGTAGTTGAATGTTGTGTCCTAAAGCACCAAACTTCGTCCACTCTTTGCATATATATGTCCAGTGATATGAGGTTGAGTTGAAATGCAAGAGTCTCTTACAGGTTGGATTTCAAGCATAATGATTTTTAACTCACCAAATTTACTTCAATGGTCTTTTCCCAGTTCTTCTCATTGTTGATTCCAGCATTATTGATGACAATATCCAACCGACCAAACTTCTCTACTGTGTTTTGAAAGGCATCTAATGAAAGAAATCACAGCAGGGTTTTCATTTATATTCATAAATAGCAATGTTTTAATAGTGGCACATTTAACGCTGTGTATTTAAACCAAATGAGCAGTCCAGCTAGTCAGTTCACCTAGGTTTAGAAACACAGCCAAGTGTCAGTCTGCATGTGCCCTCAACTGACTTGCAGCTGCAGCATTCCACAAAGAAACATTTAATTAAACTCTTGGGTAAGTGTGTCTTAAGAAACAAGTTTAACAGGAATGAACATTCACCCTTCCCTTCACAACTGACCCATAAACTCCTGTCTTGGAGAAATAAAGCAACCTAACAAAAGGCTACACATTTAGTGTTAAAACTTCAAAAAAAACCAGTAACATTCCTCAGTGATGACCTGAGGGCCTATGAATGTCTAGTATGAACTTATTAACTTCCCAAACAATGAGACATTGTTGAGGAATAAGATGCGCTGCACATACAGGTGCGCAGTATAAAGTGGATAATTGTTTCGTTCTATAAGAAAGTCAAACTGTGCAAGTCTAGACGAGATATTATAAATTTCCTAACTAAAAGGATTAGTTAAAAAAAAAGAAAAAAGTTTTACCTCTAAGTTTCCCAGAGTCAGTCACGTCACATTGGATAAAAATACAATTATCCTCTCCAAACTGGCCATCTAGATCGCTTTTACATTCCTCTCCCACAGATTGGTTCAGGTCTACCAGTGCAACCTGAATTGTCAAAAAGTAAATTAATAACGTAATGCTAAAACAATTTATTAAACGAAGACGCTACGATGCATGATGAAATAAAAAATATTCGCCCCAAGCAGGCAACTGAACTAATCATAAAGACGTTTTGCACAAGTTTTCGCAACAGTTAATTGGATTAATCCGCGAAGTCCATTTTAAAAAGAATTTTAACAAAGCGAAACCTTCGCCCCGTTCTCCAGGAGATGTTCCACCCCGGCTCTTCCGATGCCTTGCGCGCCGCCGGTGACCAGAGCCACTTTCCCGTGGAGACTCATGCTGCTCACCGCCGAGCGCGCCGTGCAATGCTTTATGTAGGCGTACAGTCAGAAGGGGGCGTGTAGATAAGTACTACAGTAAACACAGACGGCCTAGTGTCGTTTTACAAACTGACATTTACACCAAAGAGATGATTACTAACAATTTTCGTGTGCGTTCAGTGCCCTCGGCGACAGTCGAACATACAAGTACACACATGTGGAGAGGGTAAAATGAACGCACCTAAATGAGCAACAGACAACGGATGCTTTTATAAACATCTTTATTTTTTCCGTCTTTCTCAGAGGGCTCTTCAGTAAACATATGAAAAGAACTTTACACTTTACATTATGTTAACGCAGCCAATTTAAAATAAACACAAACGTATTTTGTGTTGCAAAACTGTAATACATTTCGTTGGTATTATAACTGTTCCGTTATCTACTTGTGTAACACGGACACTATAAAGTGTGGCCAGAAGTATTTACAGATGTACACAGAAGAACTAAAATTGCAGCGAGAACATTGACTGCTGGTCCAGTTCATACTGAAAATGAAGTACAACAGACTTGAGTTCATGCATAACATTTAATAATGTTTGTACAAAATAAATTACAAATGCTCTTGCATTATACTGTAAATTTCCATGAACTTCTTGTGTCCTCTCCATGATGCATGTATGTGCCAAATGCTGATGTCAGATAGCGTTCAAAACACGGCAGCACTGCTCTATTTACTCTTAGGAATGTGTGAGACTAGATATGCTTTGATCATTTGTATGGCACAGGTTTTCAGCAGATACTTCTGAAAAGAACAGACATTAAATAAAAATAAATAAATAAATAAATAAAAAACGTCTAAGAAAGTCTGGTCTTGAACAGTGTTTATATGTGAACAGCTTATTCGGAATTTCGACTAAACAAATATTGATAACATTGTTAAATACCTATTCCAACACATTTTCCCATTTCTCCAATATGTGTTTTTAAATATATCTGCAATGCCTTGGGGATATCTTCAGAAGCAGAATTAGATATTGTTCTCTTTTAATATAATTTATTAACGTCTATTCAGAATTCAAAGTTATACAATCACCATACATGCAATTAGATTAGTTTTAAACCACTCAAATTATGTTCATAATTATGAATCTCATTTACATTTTTTGCATTACTATATATATATATATATATATATATATATATATATATATTTAGTCTGAGGACTTGTCTCAGAAAACACATTGACTGCAACATTGTCCAACAAGCCCTCCTTGAATTAATTTCTTCATTCATGAATTTGCAACATATGTGTGACATTATTCACTCCCAGCCGCATTATATTGTAGTGGCATCATTAGTTTGAAGTGACTGGCAATGGTTTTCAAACAATAATGCTTTTGTTCGAGAAAAACTTGAAGAATGGTTTCAATTTCTTCATGTTAACTGGCAGTACGCTACCCATTAAAGTTTAAAAAAATGTGTTTCCTTGAAGCAGTTAATGTTAAGGTGTTCATATAGGCTAGCTGTAAACACAATTGCCTTCTTTGCTGGTTCGGGGTCATTCTTGAGATTTAACTCAGAATGTTTTTGGCCTGGATGCTGGTTTCTACTAGAGCTGGTCAACAATCAGGTTGGGACAAAATGTTCGGGGACACATTATGCTGACCAAATGCTAATAAAAACTAGGTAACTCTTCCTTATAAAATAATCAACATTAGTAGTTTGTGTTTGGATATTTGTATAATATACATTTCTGCTCTTGCACTCTTGCCATTTTTCAATAGCTGTATATCAAAAATACAACACAGAACATTGGCAGTAAAGCTGTAAGACAACGGAGTCAACAAAACCAGTGCAAGACACACACATCTGCATCTGTCACTACTAGGGGCTGTAGTCAGTATCGGACTGTGCTTCTGTGTTAAACAGGTGTGTAGAAGTGCTGACCACTTTTGTTTTGCGGGACAGGTGTGTCAGAGGCCCTACGGATACCTATCCATTGCATAGTGAGTGCAGTGTCTTCGAATGGGTGTATAACATAAACAATTTATTGAAATTAACCACCGGTCCTAGACATCACAGTTTTTCATAGTCATTTTAGCATAGATCCTGGCAAGAAACATCAGCATTCATTGATGCAGCTTTGCTGTTTACTACTGTACCTCCCAAGGTGCAACATGCCATGCTCCATCTATGGCTTGTGCACGTCCTCGTGACGTAGGATTTTGTAAAGGACCCAATAGAAAATATTGAAAAAAAGAAAGGCCAGTGGGAATCCGGCACGGGACACAGTGTCGATCTTCTTGGCTCGGTCGATGAAGAGTTTTCTCATCTCCTCATGACTCTTGCCGGCAGTGAGGGCTGGGTCAGAGGGTGTTGTGGCCGTATTATTAGCAGCTTTGGGCACGGCTCCGTCTTTCCCTGCATTGGGCGTGAAGCTCAACCGGCTCTCCCGCACTTCCTCCTCCTTAGAAAAAGGAAAGGAGACAGAAAGAGAAGCAATCAAGACTCTAGCACTCCTACATTCACAGAACCTGTTGCTTCCCTTTTAGGAAATTCTGTGATATAAGATAATAACGTGAACAATAAAATACAGCATAAGCACTTAGTTTTTATGATGTCCCTAACATTTGAAATGATTTATGGGGAGTTTCAGCTTTTCTATTGCCTTGTTAGCCAGCAAATGTTAAACCTCAGTCAAACAGCTGAATAAAAAAAACAAAATAAAAAAAGGCTTGCTTTGCAAAGATAATTCACATTCTCTTCTGTTGTCCACGTGATTTCAGACAAAAAAAAATGTTTTGGTATAACTTGAAATCAAACCCATATCAAGCTTTATCACACAAGGCTCTTATGCTCACCAAGAATGCATTTGATCAACAACACAATATTACTATTTGAATATATTGTAAAATGTAATGTATTCCTGTGCTAGCAATGCTAATTTTTTTGCAGCCATCATTCGTGTCTTCAGTGTTATATAATCTTTCAGAAATCTTTCTCATAATTTATTTTAATGGCCAATTCTCATTATTAACAAACCAATAACTACAACCTTTGCCTCAATAAACTCAAAATTTACTGCTTATTAATAGTTAGTAAGTTAGTAAGTATTTAAAAGTTATAAAAATTGGGTAGGATTATGGATGTAGATTATTGTCATACAGAATATGTGCTTTATAAATACTAATAAAGAGCCAATATGTTAATTATAAGTATGCAAATAAGCAGCTAGTTAATAGTGAGAATTGGTCCCAATACTAAAGTGTAAATATAGTCACCTAAATGTATTAGTATGTATTAGTATGTAGAAATTTTCAAAAAAAAAAAAAGTTATTTTATTATAAATTGAGGCTTACTGTAAAGTAAGGTTCTAAAAGTGGAAACAATCATATAACACTTATATCATATGAATCCATAAGCATATGATTCATAAAATACTCAAATGAATGTTTTAATACTGACATTATAAACGCTACTTATCTGAATGTTAAAATATTGTGACACACTGTTTCAGGACCTGAATGAACATCGACACCTGATAGGGAAGTTGAGTGACTATAATGAAATCATCGGTCGAAGGCATGGACAGAGATGAAGTGCTGTGCTCTCTCTTTACCCCTTCATTGGATTCGTCGAGTTGGCCCATTGATCCATAAACTGGCTCAGCACTGTGTAGGCCATTGATATGATGGAATGACTCGGTAAGCTCCTCATCAAAAGTTTGATCGAAAGTCTTTCAACACAGCAGGGGGATCGAAGAGAGAAGGAAACACAAAGCATGCAAACTAATAAAATATGATGGCCCTCCACATGCAGGATATCATGCAATGTAAATAAATAAATATGAACCAATAAGTGCCATTCACAAATAATAGTATGGGCATGTAAAAGAAATGAAAATGCATAAAAACAAATGTGTATTATTCTGAAGTCAAGTGTTTTGGTCTCAGAATGCAGCAACCAATATTTTGGCTGTGGCTGTGTCTGAATTTTCAATGTCCTTTGAACTTGTACTGTGTAATTCTGCCTTGAAATAATGCCATGAAATATGTTTGGTTAGTTGTCAGCTGGTCGCCGTGATTTTGCCAAGTAAGGCATGTTCCTGTATCAACATCTTTTGATGATCCTGGATCAACATTATTATCCAAAAATATCGATTTAACCCAATCCCACCCCTAAACCTAACCCTACCCATAATTTATTCCTATAATCAGAAGGAAGTGATAGCTGATTAACAAGGGTGTAGACACACCTAAACCTGATTGTAAGCCTAAAACTGATATTTCCTGAAAAGTTTAATCTCAGTTCTGAATGGTGGATTGGAATGTTGTTCCAGGATCAACAAGGATGTACTTGGTGCTTTGCCACAAGAATGCACTGACAACTTCTGTCCTCTAGGAGGCAGTGTTGCATATGTGTAGACCTTACAGGTCTATATTAAACTGTTTTGCTGTTTACTGCACTTGTTTATTCTTCTCATTATTTCCCTACAGCAGCTAATGAACCAGAAGTCTCACACACTGACAGAAAATGGCTTACTTCCGTGTTGAAAAATAAGGTGGATAGACCTACAAGAAGTCACTCCTGCAGTCATGTTGTCTTCTCAAAGCACTTGAATTACTTGTCACTCAGCGTGCGTCAGCACTCATATAAACACTTGCTTCAAAACTTTCTTTACCTTTCAACATTTGACACCTGTCAACACTTTTGTATGACAAAACACAGGGATACAGTTTTTTTTTTCATAAATACCTTCCCAGACTTCTTCCTTTTCCGTCGGAATCGTAAGAGCTCTTTGTGTTGCCGTGAAACAAAGTTGACCGCAGCATACTCCAACAGCGCAGAAAAGACAAATAACAAGCACACAGCCATCCAGATGTCAATTGCCTTCACGTAAGACACCTGCACGGCAGAAAGACACAAACACATCCATTCTCATATACCTTAGTTAGCCTTTGCCTTTTCATTCCAGCCTGCATAACAACAGCCTAGTCATTTTATTAGGGATCCATCAGACTATTGAACTTATCACAGCTATGAATTAGAGATAATTCTCTGCCAGGTGAAAAAACCTTTTTTTTTTCTTTTCTGGAATGTTTAATTGTGTTACATAACTCAATGTAGCATTTATGAGTTTTTAATATGCAATACACACTGCACGCCAGCTTTCATGCATGGATGCACTTTGCACATTCCACTCTGAGCTGCATTAATAAATAATAACTGAGAATGAATGGCAGAAAAAGAGATGTGCAGAAGTGCTAATATAACTTACACCATTATACTGACCAGGGATGCAGCATCTTTGTTACAAATGTGAATAAGGCTCTTGCTTTAATGCCGTATGCACTCTACCTTAGGTAAAGACGTCCTGGATCCAGAGCTCTGAGTTGTCATTGTGAGCACTGTGGTGATTCCCAGGGCAACACGGGCAGGAGCAGCATCCATGTTGATCCAGAAGGAGACCCAGGACAGGATGACGATGAGCAGGCTGGGAATGTACATCTGGATCAGGTAGTAGCCCATCTGTCTTTCCAGGTGAAAACGTACCTCGATACATGTGAACTTGCCTAGCAGAAAGAAAAGTGGACACATGGCATATTAAACTATAGATGAGGATTTATGCTTCTAAGTTCTGGTAGGTTTGGTTCTTAACATACATCTTGAAAAACAAAAACCAAAAAGTTTTAGTTAATTTTTTATTTGCATTAATTATTTGCTGTATGCTAAAATTATGATTATACACACACCACTGTTCAAAAGTGCCATAAGATTTTTAAAAAATGTTTTCATAATTGGTCTCTTATGCTCCCCAAGCCTGCATTTATTTGACAAAAATACAATAAAATAAGTTGTTTTTGTTGTTGCATATATGGCTGCACATATGGCTGCCCACTGCTCCAGGTGTGTGTTCACTGCTGTGTGTGTGTGTGCACTTTGGATGGGTTAAATGCAGAGCACAAATTCTGAGTATGGGTCACCATACTTGGCTGAATGTCACGTCACATTCACTTTCACCTTAAGTCGCCTTTCTGAAAGAACTTCCTGTCACTCGTGGGGAAAGTCGTGGCCTAATGGTTAGAGGGTTAGAGGGTTTGACTCCCAATCGAAGGGTTGTGGGTTCTAGTCTCGGGCTGGACGGAATTGTGGGTGGGGGGAGTGCATGTACAGTTCTCTCTCCACCTTCAATACCACGACTTAGGTGCCCTTGAGCAAGGCATCGAACCCCCAACTGTTCCCCGGGCGCCGCAGCATAAATGGCTGCCCACTGCTCCGGGTGTGTGCTCACAGTGTGTGTGTGTGTGTTCACTGCTCTGTGTGTGTGCATTTCGGATGGGTTAAATGCAGAGCACAAATTCTGAGTATGGGTCACCATACTTGGCTGAATGTCACTTCACTTCACTTCACTTTGTAAGGCTAATTGCTAAAGCTAGCATAGTCTCTGCCTGTTTTCACTGATGCTGTCTTCACCGGAATGATCATGAATAGGAAAGTGGTAGTTAAAAACTGCATATGAAAGCAATGTGAAGTCAACTGCTTGAATTTGCTGAGCTCATATTCACAAGTGGGACTTGTAATAGCAATGGCACCATGAGACCAGCTGTGTCGAGATTTTTATCGTGGTGTGCTCCCAATCTGTGTAATTCATAACTGCAAATTTATTTTGCACAGTAAAATCAGAGGACTGATTTTTCAAAATGAGTACATTTTCTGCAAAGATAACAGGCTTGTACTAATAATGGAATGTTTATTTGCAAATGCCAGTGCCATTTGCCAGAGCATGAGCTCTTGAAGCTCCACCTTCTTCTGAAGAGGGGGTGGGAGCACCAGCTCATTTGCATTTAAAGTGATAAAAAATAAAATAAAACATTTAAAAAACCCTATGCATTTGGGCTCATACCCTAAAAGTATTTTGTATAAAATATAAAATATTTTGAGCTTCACATGCATACTCTGTGCACATACAGATACGTATTTTACATCTTGTAAAAAGGGTCACCTGTAAAAGTTTTTCTACTTGATTTAACCCATAAAAGTTAGTTTAGTTGGATTAGATTTAGGCTGATTCAGTGATGTTAATATTTTAGACATGAATCCTTTTTTTACATTACAATGCTGCTCAAATGCAGTTGAAATATCACAAATACCTGTTTTATTCTGAAAATAATGTGTAAATAAGGATGAAACTGGTCAGACATTGCAAAACCATACTATCTCCAACAGAAAGTGTGCTCATTTAAAAGAAGATATTTATTTCATGTGTGGTCGGAGAAGAGGCATTACAGACGGTTACGTTTATATACAAAATCCACATGAAAAGGTAGAGAGCACCTACTTAAAAGGTCTGAGAGCTTTCAGCTGCAGTCTGTCTTTTTTGTTCTCTGCTACTGAGCCTTTTTCTCTTTCAAAACAAATTTCTGCGAGGCTTGTCTTTCCTGAAAAGCAGGGAGACGGCTTTCACTATTTCTGTCTCTTTTGTTCCAAAGTCCCTGGGAGATTTTCACTTGGTAATATTCCACACAGCCCTGCTCTCTAGCTGGAGTAACTTGGAGAAAAATACACTTAAACTCAATAAATGAATGAAACATCTGAAAGCCTATAAAAGTTAGTTTATTTAGAGCCACATAATGTTTGCTTAAACCACATATACATGCAATATTTAATATGTGCCTAAACATGTTGTTGTTAAGATGTTGTGTAAGAGTGTGTTTGAGACTGAAATGTTCCCTCTGGAATGTAACCTTAACACACACAATGACGCAAACACACACTCCTAGTCTCCTCGGAAGTTTGGATGGTTGGAGCTGTCAGCACTGTAGTTGAGGTGACCTGAGAATAAAACCCCTGAGAGACTAACTGAGAGAGGTGAGAGAAACAACAACAGGAGAAAGAGGAAAGGCAAAAGAACAAAAACCAGGAGACAGTCTGTCTTATGGAGCCTGATAGCACCTAACATTCACAGGACAGATGTGGGATGTGCTGCAGGCCCAGGAATCAGCACAGCCCAATAAACCATCCTAGGATATTAGAGAGGAATGTAGACTTATGTAGATTTAATTTACCTCCTCAGTTTCTGAGCTGATTTATACATATATATCAGTGCTGTCCATCGAATAAAACAATTAGCTAATTGATTTCAGATTATTGAATATACTGACATTACATTATAATTGAGAGCTATCAACCATAACTTAAAAAAAAATCTTAATATCTGAACTTAATAAAACAATGTTTACATAAACCCATTATAATAAATGTCATATTTACCTGTGTCCTTTAGCAAGGACAAAATATACAGAAATTTTATAAAGTTATCAAACACTAAATTTTCCATTAAATATAGATAAAATCTTAAAACTACAAAATTTTATTTTGTTCTTTGATGAAGAGACTTCACAACAGCTGGGTTATTTTGTTATTTGGGTGCTATTACTTTAAGAGCAGCCGCTACTGAATTTAACGTGGAGCTGACATGCAAGCTCTTAATTTAATTTGTGCTTTAATATGAAATGATAAAGGCTACAGTGCATGCCACCGTATTTGTGCATTATTAGTCCTGTCAAACGATTAATTGCGATTTATCGCATCCAAAATGAAAGTTTTGTTTGCACATATATATTTATTATTTATATAAATATTAACAAATACATGTATATATTTCAGAGAAAAATATTATTTTTGTATATTAAGTATATTTTATATAATCTCACTTATATAAATATATACATTTAAATGCATGCAAATGTTTTCAAAATATATACATGCACAAGTGTGTGCTAGATCCCACTTTATAGCTGTCAATGAATTTCACAATATGTATACATAGGGGCTTTTATCAAAAGGGATTTATTTATTTATTTATTTTTTTAAACAAAATTATTTTTGGAGCTTGGCAGAGATTAATTTTTAGTGCACTGCTTAATTTACACACTTAGGAAACCCAAAGGATCCTCCATCTTTTCACTGACAGGCTTGTTCTGCAGTAGATCAGGGATGAAAACCCACTGTGACATCACTAAAGCTGTGCCATGTGGTTATTTCACATCCCTCATGACTCAACTGACAGAAGATGCGGGAGCTCTGAGCAAATGTATGAGTGTGCACAACTACATGACAGAGCAGGAAGTCTTGTGTGGCAGAGGAGGAAATGTGTGGGCAATCATGCAGAAGGCCCTGCGTCCATCCTGTCACACTAGAGAGGGGAGATCACATTTAAAGAAGTGTTAATGAACCGAGGATGAAAGTAAAATGTCATTGTGTTGTTTAAAGGATAATGCGATTTTTAGCATCTATTGTGCCCTCTTACCCTTTGGTATAAAAACCTCAAGGTCATCGAGGGCTGGTTGTATGAGTAATAAGATTAGGCCTAAGGGTAAAATTTTTTTTTTTTTTTTTTTTTTTTTGCATGAAAGAGAGTTTGATCATTATTCTACTTGCTTATCTGACAGATCCCAGACTTATTTTGCAATGTGCAACACCAGCATATAAAAAGTGTAGTATATTTTCATAATGTGACAGACTGACAAATCCATGGTCTGTCAGTGAATTGAAAGATGTTGAGTATTGAATTATTGATTCCTTTCTATATGAATGTAACAGAGGTATGGTGGTTTTCAAGCAGAGATGCCTGTGGCCAATATGCTAAGAGATTGACATACTGTATACTGGACAGTGTGAGTGAATACCTCTTAAATGCATTCAAACAATCAAATTGAACTACTCGGTTTCATTGTACTGTACAAACCAAACTGAGCCAGCATCCTATTACAGTTGTAATCCCACAAAATGCAAATGTACTACATTGAATTATTTGCATCATACTGTAGTGGACTACCCCTTTTAGTGCATAAATTATAGTATTACTACAGTAATGTATTCTTTGCTACATATATTTGCAGACGAGAGTGGCTTTTTGTCTCTAAGGGATCCTTGCTCTTATGTTCGCTCCACCAAGGAATACTGACTCAGAAAGGTGGCCTGAAATAGGTGTTACACCTCTGATGAAAAATATTGTGGGGCACTACTGAAGCCAGAGACAGAGCCACTGTACTTGAGAGAAAGTCAATTATTTTGTCAGTTTTGTCAAAAAAGAAAAAAGAAAATGGGTTTGACTTCAGTAGAAGGTAATTGCTTTGGACGTTATACTCATGATGCAAGTAAAATAAAACAGTATGAATGACATTAATAATAATAATGATTTTCATGTGAGTTCATAGCTCTAAACTGCATAGCACATAATGCACATGGTTGAATCCTTTTATTTTTATTTTTTATAAATATAATAGTTTTGCCTGCAGATAGAGTCTCATAACCTCCTAGGGCAAATGGTTTATCTTGTTTCTTCTTGACAAGAAAAAGCGTATTTAATCTATATGCATATAAAATATATTATTGCTCTCTGCTGAATACATACAAAAAGTATGTTATCCATAAACTAAATGAATCTGAATCCCTTTAAAGCTCTTGATATTTGCTCGGAGCTTTGCAGTTGTCTTACCTTTTAATTGGATGCTCATCTCTCAACCCAATCAATATCAATATGCCTTTGTGCGTCAATATTGATTCAATTACTAAATGAGTCCAGGGAATAATATAATCGACATGTAGCTCCCTATAGATACATACAGTGCCCTGAACACAACTGCGAACAGAGATCCTGTCAAAAAAAAGAAACCTTTGAATCTTATGTATTGTCACCAATCCCACTCTCTATTTCTTTTATACTTTTCCCCCTGCGGTTTTCCATTTCTCCTGGCTCTCAAGTCATTTACGGGTGGTCTCTCTCTCATTTTGTCCTTATACTCTGTGGACAATCGTTTGGGGCAACCTGACCTTGACCCACCAGCATCTGTCATTCATCCTGTCAGAAAGTCCCTCTGAGGCAAAACACACAGGGAGGTAAAAGCACACACCTCTTCACCAGGGATTGTGTGTCCATACAATATGACTTCTGATATGTGCACTATCGATATGACTGATAATATCAGGTTTAAAAGCAAGAAGGCAAAGGCAAAGAGTAGGGTACAACATGTGCCATTCACTGAACCTAAAATGTAGAACTGCAGAAAAAAATATACGTTATATTGAAGATTAATTGAGCAACATATTTTGCGTGAAAATAAATAATTCAAGTTGTATATTTTGTTTAAAAATCGTATAAATGTATGAGGAGGCAAGGAGGGGGGTGGCTTTTACCCCACACAAGGGGCAAAAGGCTCACCAGCATGGGGTAAAAGGTACACAATATTGATACTAATACTTTAGCTAAAATAATGTTAAAATGTTCAGCTAAAGTTAGTTTTTTTCAATAACTATGTCATTAAAATGTTAATATAAAAAAATACATTTTAAAATACAGAAACAAAATTGTTTTAAAGATTCTGAAAGTAATGAAGGAGATTCAGTAATAATTGAATATATATATTTACAGTAATTATATTTTATTACATGATATGATTAATATCATGTTTTAAATATGATAGTTTCATTCTAAATATGGTGTAACATGGTCTAAACATAAACTCTAATATGGACACCCAACATTATATATGATATTTACCATCTTAATCTAACCATGTCATGTCAACAAATAGAAAAGTCAGCAATCCGTTAATTTTCATATTAATTACTGTGCACCTTAAGCCCCAACAGCAAGGGCACTTTTTACCCCAAATACAATAATTTTACAATATTCTTTAGTTATTTAAAAAAAAAACTGTTGCTTTAATAATGAAAATCATAAAGACATTGTCTCAAAATATATGCATTACTTTTAGTGGTTCTCATTTGCTACTTAAATCTTCATTTTAAACATTTTCAAAAACATCAAATATTAGATCAAGTAATCACAGAATCAACTTTGCGCTGCTGTGCGCGATCGCGTCATTGATCAGACAAAAATACACGGGCATCTTGAAAAGCGGATGTTTTGGAAACTGCCACGCCTCGTTTTTGTGCCATCTAGTGGTTTAGATGAATATAATATCAAATGCGCCTTTTACCCCGGGGCTCCTTTAGCCCCGTTGAACCCTACTCACCAGGTCACCAATTAATTCAATTATATCTGACAAGGCTTATGAGAGCTTATGAGCACAGTAGATAAGTACAATTCTGCAATGCACTGACATGGTTCTTGACCGAAGGCATGTAGAAACCTCATCTCGATTTAGTTTGTTTTTCGAAATCTTTCCTCAGTTACTCTCAGAAGTCTCATTGCCAGTGTTTTGGCCAGTTTTTCCAATATCATGCATGTTTTGAAG
Source organism: Carassius gibelio (assembly GCF_023724105.1). NCBI lineage: Eukaryota > Metazoa > Chordata > Actinopteri > Cypriniformes > Cyprinidae > Carassius > Carassius gibelio. The sequence continues at coordinate 23,421,870 of NC_068396.1, forward strand.
ATAACTTTTTCTAAATATAATTTGTGTGTGTACTTCAAGGCTACTAAGCTAAATGTGATACATAAAATTCTGGGCATTGTATAACTACATTTTTTTTTTCACTTTAGGTCTCAGACACTGAACACTCACTGACAGTATTTTCCTCTCTCACACCGTTGATGTTTAAGTGTCAACCGTGATAAGGCCAGTGCACCGTGGATACATTATTGAGACACCACGAGATGCGATAACAAGCTTTTTCAATAATCATCTGATAAAAGCTGTTCTTTTGCATCCCATTAAGACAAGACTGCTAGAACATTCTCCTGGATTTTTTTTTTTTTTTTTTTTTTTTGTCTCTTCTCCTTCCTCGCAGTGGTCTTCTGTTCTTCTAAATTAGTGATTCTCAACTGGTGGCCATAACAAATTGGGCCACATGTCTGGACTGATAGAGCGGTAGAGAAGAGCAATGATAAATGCAAATAATGAAATGCTATAATGCTGTATAATCATGCTTGCTTAGTACAGCACGATAAGAGGAAAAAACACTATATATATAATCAGTCAAAGACTATACATCCAGTTGATTTTGGAGGAAATTCATCTGTCATATGGTTGAAGCTAGCCAGATGGCAACATGGACAGGTTCATGATATTCCCTCATCCTTAAAAACCATGAACAAGACTGTGCAATTTGTTTTGCTTTGTGAATTAATGCCTTCTGAAAGCATGAAATAATTCAAATTCAATTTACATGTGGAATAGACCAATGGTTCTAATCTCTTTGCACATTTTGTATGTCTTCTTGATTTTAATGCACTTGATTCAGATCATCAGCTCAATAGAGCAATAGCAATAGAGAGTGCAAGCGTGTCCGATAAGAGGTATACAGGTATACAAAATTTGCATAGCACCCAGGACCGACGTTGAGAACCACTGGATTATAATTTAGTTAAAGTTAATTTTCTTATTCAGTCTGAATCATGTCCATTTTATGATGTTGCGGATCATTTGGAGTTTCTATCAGTCTATTAAAATTGTATTATATGGCAATGTTATGCAAATTACCTGTGTTGTAGTGCTTGGTGCAGTATCTCAAATCAGAATCATCCTTGAGGATGAACTGTGGGAGTGTCAAACCTTCGGCAAACTGTACAGGTCCCTTCTCTTGCCACTCAAAGATCAGGTCATTCATTGTGTAACCAACTAGGAGAAAAACATATATTTGTTAGTTTTTACATGCTGTTTTGAGTATTACTATTTCATAATGGAGAGGTTAATGTTGTATAATTAGCCCTTTTCGTATTCTGCAAATATTGCAACATCTTGCACTTTCATTAAAGGATTCTTTCACATACATATTCTGTCATTAATTACTTGCATTCAACCTCATCCCAAACTTGCATGCACTAAATCTTCATAAATATTCATTTTGTGTTTTGTAAACAACATATGAAAAATGTGTAGTTTTCGGATGAACCCAAAAGACTTTAGCAGCCTTTTGTCTCACAAGGGACAAAGATTAAGTAAATATTCCTTTAGTTAAACCATTCTGATGGTTTAATTTAAGAATTAGTTTTTTTTTTTTTTTTTTTTTTTATAAAAATGCAGATATATCCGAGGCCAAATGAGAGGGCTGTTCCAGAAGGCTAGAACATTACAAAACAATTTACTACTTTTCAGATAGATATAAGCAATAGATTCAGAGGCATCTAATGAACAGTGACTTCAGATTCACAGTTTATATTCAAAAGGCAATGATGTGATTTTTTTTTTTTTAATACACATGTATGTAAAAAGAAACCAGCTTATTGTGTTTTTCTTTCCATTGTTGATTTAAACTATGACCATACAACCATAAAGCATGTTTACTGCAGAACATAGTAAAAAGGCACACAGCTTCAACATGAAGATAAAAACATATCACAACGCATTAAGCAGTTCACCAGCACAATATCCTCAGGGTTGCAACTGCACCGGAAAATGTATGGTGTGATGTTGAAATGGCGGATATAATTATCTCTGTTTCTTCATATAGCTCTGGTGTCACTTGCTTCTCTTGGTGGCACCACTTTACCAGAGGGAAGGTGAGTATGCTCATTCTATTCTATTCTATTCTACTGAATAAGCTAACTATTCCCAACAGAGATGATCTCTTCAATTTAACATTGTTGTCTATTATCAAGAGCCTCTCAGTGAGCAACTCTCTTAATGACATGAACATGGCCACTCTAAAACATGTAGTTATGAAGACAGATTCCCCATAACATGGGGCCTTTCTTTAAAAGCCTCAACCCCAGCTTAGAGCAATAGTCATGGGGGAGATTGGTTTAGCTGTGGCATGATTTTAAATCAATAGAAAGCTCTTGGAATAATATACCAAACACTTTGACCACTAGTTGTACATGTCTTGGCATTCAGCACTTCGTCCGTAGAGAGCACTCTGTGCCTATGTGTCCTTAAGTTACTGTCTAGAATGGTGTATAATTTCTCCATGATGATTTTAAGGATGTCTTCAGGGCCTTGCCCATCCATAATTACATAATTTTTTATGATCCTGCCAGGTGAATGCCAGTGCCGAACACACTTTACATCAAATCTGCTATTTACCTCATCCTAGCTACCGGCTGAAGTTATATTATGAAATGAGAAACAGTGTCTGCTTTCTACAAATCTGAACGAGGGGTGGGGGTGTTACATAACAAGCTCTTGATGAGAGGAGGTCAAACGAGATTACTCACAACTCTCCAGCTGCATTATGCACGTCTGCACATCCATGGGGAAATTCTTCAGATCCATCGGACACGAGAGTGTCAGAGTCAGTCTAAAAATTGAAACGGGAAAAGGCATAGATTTTAAAAATTATACTCACACCTCTTGTTTTTAATATGTGACTCTGGACCACAAAAACCAGTCATAAGATTTATACATCATCTGAAAGCTGAATAATTAAGATTTCCATTGATGTATGGTTTGTTAGGATAGAACAATATTTGGCCTAGATACAACTATTTTAATATCTGAAATCTGAGGGTGCATAAAAAATTACTAATAAAAATTCAGTTTTGATTAAGTTTTGAAATTTACTAAATATCATCATGGAATTAATTTTTAATTTAAATTTTTTGGCATAAAAGAAAAATCAATACTTTTGACCCATACAGTGTATTTTTGGATATTGCTACAAATATACCACAGCAACTTAAGACAGTTTTTGTGGTCCAGGGTCACATATGTGCTTTTCCAAGTGTAAAACATTTTAAGGCAATTTATATGCACAAAAAATGTAAATGGAATTCCATCTACATTCTCTGAATGAGTAATCTGTAAATCCACAACTCAGACAAAGAAGGGAATCAAAGTTGAGGGCTTTGAGCATTTGAAGCTGCTTGAGTGGTGGGATTTCTGAACGGGGCCACTAAAGCATAGGAGAGACAAGTCTGACAGCCGCAGATTGGCCATGTTTTAATTACACTCCTTCTCCCTCAGGGTGCCACGTGGATTTCAGTTAGAGTGAATCCTCTGTCATCTCACATCTGCACAGCTTTCCGTCATATCTCCTCAAAAGCCTGACATGATTTACCCCTCACTATTAACTCCAGCACTTTCCTTCTATCCTATGCTGCCACAGTGATATTGACTTCCTATGGCTTCGCTGCATTGATTGATGTTGAATGACACTGTGTTCATCCTGGCATTTGTTGAGGGGTTAGTTGCATTTTAGAGTTTGAAGGTATGACTCTAATGACTCAAGTCTGCATCAGCTGAGACATTTGATTACTAGGATGGTGGATTATTATTGACATTTTCAGGAGCTAGTACGCAGCAGCTGTTTTCATAGACCATGACCCTATACCTACTCAAATGTATGTGTCAAAAGTCAGTCAGCTGCTGCTTACTGTAACTATTTTGATTGGTGCTGAAGTCTCACCTGATTGAATAGAGGACATTTCCATTCTTGAAAATTCTCAAGAGCTTGTTGTCAGTGGTGACCTCGTGGAAGTGCGCTCCCTTCTCATTGGCGAAGAACAGATCAGGCTTCCAAATGGAGTCTAACATCGAGGGATCCAGGTCCAGGGAGTCATCTGGGTACTCGCTGTAAGCTAGCCGAGGGTCGTTCCATTGCTGCCGGAGAAATATGTTCACTCTGTAATCCTAAGAATAAATGCTTAACATCAGTCAAGGCAAATAGCACAGGAGATATACAACAGGCCTCTGTCAGTTTTAAATCAGATAGAATGAGTCTTTTCACGTACAAGCATGCACAGCCAACACAAGTGAAATAGAAATGAGCATCATTGCTTAAATATATGGTACATTAAAATGCTGTGTGAGATTTTCATAAATTCAATCAATGCACTGCTGTCTACTTTTGTTGTGTTTCACAGCTGTAAATACATTAAATCAGTGGCTATCAACCCTTATGTTGCTACATAATGTTCGTTCTGACAGGGAGAGAGAAGAGAATCAAGAGAGAAAAACACTGCTAAATGCAAATAATAAAATTAAGCCAACTGTGAGAGTATGATAGCAAACAAATATGAGGTAGGATAAAATGTTACCCAGATATTTTTTCTTTTATTTTTGCCTGATATTAAATACACTTGATAAAAGCTGTTCAAATTAGGCATAAGACAACATGGACAGGTTGCATATACCCTCTTCTGAAAACCATGAGCAAAATCCCTCAAAGGCAAAGCAAATATGACCCCTATCTCATTAAATGTGGGTGACAAGTTTAAGAAGCATTACTTTAAATAAATATATTTTAGACATACTGTAATAAGGTGGTTAATCATTATGAGGTTGTGACGGGCCATGGAGTTAAGCCAGCTGTTACCTTGCCAACAGTTATATACGGTAAAATGGAAATGCTTTTTGTTTAACAAAGTTGATGCCTACAAAAGAAATCCAGTCATTGGGCATGTAGAGACGCAATCATCAATGAGATCTGTTCTTGCCTGTTGTACACTCCATCGTACTCTTACGTTTGCCTTGAGACAAATTCAAAAACAACAAACGTCTTAAATGTGGTTCTTAAATTTACAGCTCACAGTCCATATTAAATTAAAGTTCTGTGGATAAAATGTGACACAGTTTTATGCCATAATATATGCCGTAATGTTTTTGCCTAGAAGCCTGGCAGAACTGCATGAGTAAAGAAGAAAGAACCTCAGTGAACCTCAACAATAAGCTAGGAGACAGATTTACCATAATCTGAAACTAATAAAAGCTTAAATAAATGTTAAAAATGCATCCGAGGAGAGATTGAAACTTCTGCTTTCTTTACAACAACAGCTCTTTCATTCAGAAGTTTAAGAATATACTATGTATAATCAGACTGAATTTGCCTGAAAGCAACAAAGACAAGCAGCCACTAATAATGAATGGAAGGTGACAGCGCGTGGGTGATATAATTTGTTAGGCAGCAAGGCGGATGTAGAACAGGGCGGTTTTCATATCTTATCTGTGTCTTTCTAAAGCACTCGAAGAACTTCATTAGAAAGTCTGTGCGTCAGAGTGCATGAGTGGTGGTATATTGATATGGAGTTTCACGTGGGAAACCAGCGTAACACGGTTAGTGACTAAGCAAACCTCAACTGTGTCAGTTCCCCTTTGTCAACATTCAAACAACATCTCAAGGCAGAGGACGTCGTGTTTAGCAGAAACAAAAAAAAAAGAAGTCAAAGCATTAGTTTTCTGCTCCACTTCTTTAAACATCTTACTATGGTGGTTTGTTGACAGGAACATAGCTGATGCTCCAAATTACAGATCACCGAATTGGCCAACATCTCAGCTGATGAAGCATGGCTTACTTTCATTATAGATGTCACACCATTGCTTTGTCAATCTCTTGGTTGCTTTGTCATCAACTTAGCGGCTAATTCTGTCCTCTGCACATTTCTTTGCAGTCGGTGTGGTGAAGCTTGAAAGAACCTGTGTATCGCATCTGCGATTGCTCAACCAACTGCAGGCCTTCACTGGCTCCATGGCAATCTCCACACATCTGCTGTGTAATTGCCTACTCAAGCGGGACTCTTTGGCATTAAGGGGGAATCTGTGCCCGTGCCAACAAGTCAATGATTAATCACATCTCCATATGTCTGTGGCTTCTGTGCAGTCAGATAGTCCGGTCAATACATTCACCGCTTTGGTAGTGACTATTGAAACATTGAACCTGCATGTTGTCAGCATAACCACTGGCAACTCTACTCCTGTATGTTGTCAGCATTTGCCAAAATGAGCAATGGTGAATAAAATCTGTGCCATTTGCAAGTAAAAATCACTTTCCGCACTCTTCATTGTGTAGATGGAATTTTTGTGCATTGATTAAATGGCAAATTACACCATCGTAACTCTACTTTACGAAGCCGCAGATAATCTTGAGATTATCTTTCTTATCAGTTGGTGTACAGAACTGGGCTGATCAGATCTTTATATGTTGGATTTCCAGCACATGGACAGGCAGATGTGTCAGGATTTTCAAAGTCCATAGAATCATCATACTGTATGTAGATGTGTTCAACAACAACACCTTAAATGATGTTTTGAAACTGCAGCTACTTGTAGTTAGACCTTAACAACCTTATAATCAGACTATAGAGGAATAGTGGATTGAAAAAGTGGAATGAGGAGGATAATACATGAGAAATTTACTCCTTTTCAGGTTAGAAATGTTTGGTAATTTAGTTGCACATTTCCTTCAAGTGTTTAGATGTTCCTGTCCTTTGATTTCCTTAATTTTAGAGAAAGTGGCACATGAATGTTAGCTGTCTGGGAACTGAGGTTTGTCCAGAATGATGTTCTGTTAATGCAGTGTCCTTTGTTCTGGGATGTAAGGATTATCCCATGACCCTAATGCAGAGGGAAGGTGATCTCCAAAGGCCAGATGGTTAAGGGCAGGAAATCTAGGAAGGGTTAGCATAATCCATATGTGACATGGGTAACCATAGAGAGAATTCCCATACATGGCCTTTTACCCTCTTATTCACCCTTAAACCTAGCCTGGACAACAAATCTTAGGGATATTGTTTATTACTGCACACTGATGCTCTCCTTGATGTGATGTGTTAAAATTTGTATTGTTTAACTGTAAGTTGAAAACATATCTAGATGTTCATTCAGTTCTTGAAAATATACTTTCTTTATAGTCTTAAACAATGTGTTTTTAAGATGACCTGATGTTAACATCAGTGGGGTAAATGAAAAACATTAATTGATTTGACCAGTAACTTTGAATGAAAAATCTTTAGAAAAATTATTTTAAGTCTTCAATGCTATTTTTTTTTTGTATACTGTATATATTTTGGTTTCGTACACTTTACAAAAGTTACTATTACAAATTTGTATAAACATGAATTATATACAGTATACAAAGAGGTGCATTCAAGCTAGTGTCTATATGAGTCTGTAAGTATGATTTCATACACTGTAATATGCTCTGCTCTCCTCCCTGCTTACCTTGGTGGTGAGATACATAGCAGACTGTCATCAAGTGGTGCCCGCAGAACAACACAGTTTTCATATCATGGAACTGATGCTGATGGTATTGAAATTATGCATCCAAGTGATGATATCACGGATCATTATCTAGTCTTGTGTAAACTTAATATAGCTTAAACTGTAAATTCTACTCCTTGTAAAACCATCACTTCTACCACAAAAGACTGCTTTGTAACTAATCTTCCTAATTTATCTCAATTCCTTAGCACATCCAAAAACTCAGAACAACCTGAACTCATGTAACAGAAACCATGGACTCTCTCTTGTCTAACAAGAGAGAAAGTTGCTTATTTATGCCTAAAGGGATAGTTCACCCAAAAATCAAAATTATGTCACTAATAACTTACACTCATGCCATTCCAAACCCGTGAGACCTCCGTTTATCTTCGGAAAACAGTTTAAGATATTTTAGATTTAGTCCGAGAGCTCTCAGTCGCTCCATTGAAACTGTGTGCACAGTATACTGTTCAAGTCCAGAAAGGTAAGAAAAACATCATCAAAGTAGTCCATATGACATCAGAGGGTCAGTTAGAGTTTTTTATAAATGCAGTCCATTTACCATTTACATCGAGCGCAAAAGAACTGGTGAACCGTTTTCTTCAACTGGTTTATTGAAATGAACTGTCCCAAAGAACTACTGGTGAGCCGAAAACCGATGCAACCGGTTTTTGACTCATGAACGAGTCAGTCTTTTGTTCGTTATCTGGCTCGGCTCTGTGTTCATCTTCAGTTCTCTCTTCACAGCAGTTCAGTCAGTGTACTGTTTAAGTAAATGAATCAGTCCTGGATATTGGTTTGTTTTAACTCAGAGGGATTGTCAGCCACATTAAAAAAAGTTAACAGCTAAAGTCATTTGTGGATTAATGCATATTGGAGACGCGAACAGTTTAAAACGATTCAGTTCTGAACAGGATATCACAAACTGCTTTTGTTTGTCTCACGGATTTGGAACGACATGAGGGTAAGTTATTAATGACATAATTTAGATTTTTGGGTGAACTATCCCTTTAAGGAAGATTAAGGAAAATAGCCTAACACCAAGGTATAATGAGCACATTCGCACCCTAAAGAGAGCAGCCCCAAAAATGGAGCACAGCTGGAGGAAAACAAAACTAGCATCGCATTGCTTGGCGGGAAAGACTTGCGGTATTTCATATTGCTTGGCAGGAAAGTACCCTATCCTACACAAAAGCATTAACTGATAGATCTGATTACTTCTCTTTTAGAAGATAATAAACATAACCTCAGGTATTTATTCAATAGAGTGGCTAAATTAATGAAAAATAAAACATTAACAGGTGTTGACATTTCCCAACATCAGTAATGACTCATTATTAGAGATCTGTATTTGAGATAAAATTGTAACCAAGCTGTCAACTACAGTATCACATCAGACAGTGCACTCTAAATGCGTTGAGGAACAGTTCCACTCATTCTCTACTTTAGGAGATGAAGAATTGTATAAACTTGTTAAATCATCTAAACCATACCCTATTCCATTTAAGCTCCTAAAAGAGGTACTTCCAGAAATCATAGATCTCTGTCTGACTTTTATTAATCTGGCATTGTCATTAGGATATGTCCCTAAAACCTGCAAACTGACTGTTATTAAGCCTTTCATAAAAAATAAAAATAAATAAAAAATAAAAACAATTAGACCCAAAGAACTAGTTAATTACAGACCAATATCGAATCTTCCTTTTCTGTCCAAGTTACTAGAAAAGGCAGTATACTCACAAATATTCTTTCTTGGAGAAAAATTATATCTGTGAGGATTTCCAGTCAGGAATTAGACCATATCATAGTATTGAGTCTGCTCTGCTTAGAATTAGAAATGACCTGGTCTTATCATCTGATCATGGTTGTATCTCTCTATTAGTGCTATTGGATCTTGGTGCTGTGTTCAGCACTATTGACCACATAATTTTCTTGAATAGAATGGAAAACTTTGTTGGCATTAATGAAAGTGCATTAGCATGGTTCAAATCATACTTATATGACTGTCATCAATTCGTTGCAGTGAATGAATAGGTATTATATTGATTACAAGTGCAGATCACAAGTGGAGTACATCAAGGCTCAGTACTAGGGCCGTTACTTTTCACGCTTTACATGTTACCCTTGGGAGACATCACCAGGAAGCACGGTGTTAGTTTTCACTGTTATGCTGATGATACTCTATATTTGATGCTCTATATTTCTTTGCAGCACAGAGAAACATACCAATTTGAAAATTTATGGAATGCAATATAATAAAAACCTAAAAATAAAACCTGGATGAGGAGTAATTTCTTACAGATAAATTATGAAAAGAGAGAGGTGTTAATTATAGGACCTAGAAACTCTGGATGTAATAACCTAGAATGCTGTCTAAGACTTGATGGTTACTCTGTCAATTCCTCACCATCAGTTAGGAACCTAGGTGTGCTATTTTATAGCAATCTTTTCTTTGAAAGCCACATTTCTAGCATTTGTAAAACTGCGTTTTTTCCATCTCAAAAATATATCTAAATAATGACATATGCTCTCAATGTCAAATGCAGAGATGATAATTCATGCGTTGACCTTAAGGTTAGATAATTGTAATGCTTTATTGGGTGGTTGTTCTGCACAATCCAAAATGCAGCAGCTAGAGTTCTTACTAGAACCAGGAAGTATGACCATATTAGCCTGGTTCTGTCAACACTGCACTGGCTCCATATCAAACATCGTACAGATTTTAAAATCTTGATTGTTACTTAGAAAGCCCTGAATTGTTTAGCACCTCAGTATTTGAATGAGCTCTTATTGCACTATAGTCCTCCACGTCCGCTACATTCTCAAAACTCATGGCAATTTGATAATACCTATAGAATATCAAAATCAACTGTGTTTGGCAGATCCTTTTCCTGTTTAGCACCCAAACTTTGGTATAACCTACAGTCCCTAACATTGTTCGGGAGGCTGACACACTCTGTCAGTTTAAATCTATATTAAAAACCCATCTCTTTAACCTGGCTTACACATTACACACTAACACATTTCTAATATTCAAATGTGTTAAATGATTTTTAAGCTGCATTAATTAGGAAAACCGGAACCAGGAACACTTCCCATAACACACGTTGTACTAATTACATTGTTAGAAGAATGGCATCTATGCTAATTTTAGTCTGTTTTCTCTCTCTTGTTCTGAGGTCACCGTAGCCACCAGAACCAGTCTGTATACAGATCAGATGGTGGATCAGCACCTTGAGAGGACCTCTACAGCCTTGAATGTCAGCAGGGACCAGGGAAACTATGAGCCCCAGAAACAGATCCACAATCAAGACCTTGTCTTCTAGACAGCCACATGGACAAGACCACAGGAAACAGATGATTCTTATGCACAATCTGACTTTGCTGCAGCCTGGAATTGAACGGCTGGTTTCATCTGGCCAGAGGAGAACTGGCCCCCCAACTGAGCTTGAGCTTTTTTTCCATTCTGTCACGGATGGAATTTTGGTTCTTTGCCGCTGTCACTTCTGGCTTGCTTACTTGGGGACACTTAATTACCAGCAATATTGTCGACTTGATTGCACATATCCTATTTAAACTGAACTCAGCTAGGTGATGACATCACTGAATTGAATGATGAACTGCCTTTTTGCTTATTGACACATTATTTTGCTATTTAATGCTGTTCAGTTGCTTTGTCACAATCTGAATTGCTAAAAGTGCTATATAAAAAAGTGACTTGACTTTGCTTTTAAAATACATTTTTCAATAGCTTAATGAATCCTGACCAAAAAAATGTGTCATGCCAATGAAGTGTATCACATGGAGAAATTATTTCTCAAAGCCCATCTGTACCCTGGATCAGTGAACAGTGGTTGATTTGAGTAAATGACAAGAGACTTGTACCCTGCTTAAAGGAAGGAATATTTATGAACAGAAGTCCACTCAGAGTGAGGAAAAAGCTTTGGCAAAAGCACAGTCTCTTCAGACATAATTACTTCAGAGTGAGTGTGCCATCTCACAGCACATAACTTATTCAGAGCAAGCTGAGGGATGAAGGCGACAAGGCACTCTCAGTGAGTGTGTGTGTGTGTGTGATGAGCATTTATGTTCACAGACATTTATGTTGGGACACTTGTGTAGATAAGCTAAAAGCACATCTCCTTCTTTCTATGTGTAGTTCTGGGTGGAAATGGGGTGTAGTCCCAAATGAGTGTTTGTTTGGCTGTCTGCAGAGTAAAAGTGATCAAACATCAAAAAGAAAAATAAATAAATAATTCGCAACATGCACAGTGTTCCATTGCTAAGCACACCAGACGCCTTTTTAAATTCAGTCGTGGTGGCATATAATGGACAAACAAGATCCCTGTAGGGGTGAACTGCACAAGTAAGAACAATAACTGCTTTCTGCCTCTCACTTGATCACTGATTGCCTGGAGATTTCAAGATATGGCTACCCGAATACAAGCAACACAAGCCCCATATATCCGAGGGTGGGATGCTTTCTTCTGCATGAACTATTATTTGAACCATTCTCCCTTTTCTTTTCCTGATGTAATTCATCCCAAGGGTTGTTGTTAACACAAACTGTTGTCTCCAGTTCTTCTCAACTATTTGTCTTGAAATTCTTGAAAATAAAATTTTTATAATCTAATAAATATAAAAAATATATAAATATCATAAGAACTGCTATATATTCAAATTGATTAGTACTATTTAAACCGTTGTCTGCAAAAGGCCAGGTTAGTCCAGGTTGTAAATTGGCACAATTTTTGTTTTAATGATATTAACCTTATATATATATATATATATATATATATATCACATCATTTTATATATTCGAAAACATTTTGTAAACAAAATGTATAAATTCACACTTAAATTAAGCTCATGTTTTTTAAACAAAATTTTTAAAGGATTTATTTATTTATTCCTGACATGCATTCATAATTTGTTTGTGTGTGTGTGTGTGTGCTCTTGTTTTGTGACATATCATGACACAACTCTGTATAATGACATGGGTATGACACAGGTATTACAAGGAGATGGTGACTTATGAGGACATAGCCCATGTCCCCATTTTTCAAAATGCTTATAAGGATACAGGATGAGTTCTTTTTTTTTTGAGAAAGTAAAAATGTCCTGTGAGGGTTAGGGTTATGTGTAGGGTTGGTGAAGGGCCATAGAATATACAGTTTGTACAGTATAAAAACCTTTACGCCTATGGGATGTCCCCACTTTTCACAAAAACAAACGTGTGTGTGTGTGTGTGTGTGTGTGTATATATATATATATCAAAATCTAAAAAATATTAGAAATAAAACTGTTCTGTAATTTTATCCCTCTGATTTGAACACTGTTTAAATGGATGGGTTGGTTTATTTTAAGATAAGTATTACATTTGGAATTCTTTTCAAAGATTTATTGCATAAAAGGTTGCAGCATTGAGCATTGTAGCCAGTAACAGCAATGTCTACACTCTGATGAATGCGCATTATAACTAACACAGTGCAAATACAATGTCAAGAAGAGAATCACTGAGCTGTGTACAGCATCATCGATGATAACATGTTTTGGTGAGGGTGCAGAATGCAGTCAGTACTTTACGACTGACAGCTCCAGTGATTATTTTTGCTCACTTTCTGTATATAATTTAATCACAATTTAAACAACAGCTGATTTCCATGCTAATATGAGGAGTAGTGTGAAGCTGACCGTTTAGACACTGTCTAAATTTACTGATGCATAAATGGCAATAAATGCATGTCTGACTATATAAGTCCTTACATTTCAAAATATTTAACACCCTTACATGTTGTTGCATTTTTGTGGGGTCCATATCTTTCTGTAAAGGTCTGTTTGCAAAAATCTGCTTTGAATTGCGGCTAGTTTAGCAAAGAATCCACAGCGTAACTGTATAACTGGTTCTATGTCTGACTTCAGAAAAGAATGCTACTTTAACAAATCACTGTTTTAAATTAAATAGTTAACTGAAATTAATACAGATAGCTTACTGCATTTGCTTTTTAGCAAACATGAAGACAAAATAACATTTTAGGGTACTGAAAGCTCAAGTTAATTGCAGACTTTAAGGCAGACATGAAAGATGAAAGTGGTCTAAATGGGTCCAAAGGGTCTAAGACCCTCACAACTTTGTCTCACAAAATGACTTCCTAGAAGCCTAGTGACGCAAGCAAGTTAGCACCCTTTATGACTTTCAGCCAGTGGACTTCCTAACAGTCTCCTACAGTCTTTCTTGCAATCTGGATTTAGATGTAATACGACATGCATGCTAGCAGAAATGCTCCCTCAATTCAAAACGCACAATTTTGTGTGTGTGCTATATACTGTTTCCATTAAGTCTGACCTGTGAATTTTAATGACATACTATTTAGTGCATTAATTACTCCCCGTGGAAACAATCAACACAGTGCTAATATAATAGCTAAGATTTATATCAGGTAAACACTGCCGTGGGGCATTTGTGCTTGAAAACACATGCATAATTGCTGGATTAGGAACACATACCATAGTTGTCTCTGCAATGGAGCCAAAACTGTTAATGAATATGTTGCATGATACATTCACGGGCGGACCTGTGGAGAGAAGAGTGAAATCAGTCATAATAGAGTACAGTCTCTGCAAAGATACTTTCTATTAGACTCACCGGTTCATCATTATATATGTGTGAGTACACATGAGCTAGTTAATACTTGTCTGCTGTAATATAACACATTTTTATTATTATTAAGATATTAATAAAATGTTTATTTTGTTGAGATTACAACAAAATCAGTTTAAGACCAAACGAGAAATGAGAATAATACTGCATGGCCTCGTAATGGTTCATTAATGGAGGAGGAAAAGTTACTTTACTTGATATTTATGAATAAGTGGCTTCTGTAAATGAGCTTCCGAGGGGAAGTCCTTTGCCAGCTTAATAATTTAAGAATGCTCGGACTGATTTATAGTTTGAGATGGTTTGGGTTCATGGCCGTTCTGTAACAGCAAAATGAATGAATGTTTTCAGGGTCATGGCAGAAATGTCTAGAGGCAGCTGGAACCAGGAGATGTGCAGCATTATTACATAATCATTTCATAGCATGAAACTGAATATAGAGTCACATCTGCATTAGCTATGTACCGTATAAAATATGAATCTTATAGACACCACTGATCACTGTAACAAAAGGTTTTAAAGACATCAAAAACAGGAAGTGGTGGTAAATAACCATTAAAGAAAGCACAGTGTATTCCTTCAAGGAGGAATAGAGCAAAATGCAAAGAGAAAGGACCTGTTTGTACTACCTTTAAAGTTGGGCCTAATTCTGGCATCGTAACCTGAGGTTCTTCCCATGAGCTTGTCAAGGAAGTCAGAGGGTGATGATGCTTTTTCTCCTTGAGGGTTTTCTGTTTTTTTTGATGCTACCAAACTGAGGAATAAGAAAAGAGAGAGATAAAAATTGGGGGCAGATTTGTGCAAATCTACAAATGTAAGAGACAATACTAATGTCATCTGACATCAAATATTCAGGTTTTCCATTTGGGGCATTAGACAAGGCTGTAGAATAAGCAGCTTTTGTTCACTCCAACATATTAGGAGTGAGAATATAGATATATTTAGGTCTGTACATTCAGATTTGAAACAGATGCCCATGCATGTGACTTACTGTCTTTAATGCTACTAGTATAATACCCAGCAGAAGTGACATAGATATTATTAGAGTAGTATTTCGTCACAATATATGAAATGTCATACATGTTATATACTTTTGTGTGCTGACCTATTGCATTAATGATCATACAGGGCTATATGCAACATAAACAGTTGGTGTGCAAGTAAAGCTGTTGAACTCCCAAAGAGAAAACTTCATATTGTGATACACAAAGGAAAACTTTGCTGCCATATTTCCTTTTAGTAATGACTGAAAGACAATCATTTTGTCAGGCATTATTTCTCTTGATAAGGAGTAAAAGGAAGTTCTGTTGGCATCAGCAGATGAGGGATAATTTATGTCTTGTTTATTAGTGTTGAGATGTGCTATTCTTTGTGTTTAGCGTTTGTGTATAGGTTGGATTTTTGCAGTTGCACTTCTCTGTTACTCAACGAGAAATTCAAATAAGGCATGCAGTGATACTCCATGGCTAGGTCTAAGGAAACTACCTACAAATGCTTGCCAGTAAATTTTATTTTAAGGAGGATGTGGGAAGGACACTTCATTGATCTGTTTGGTTTAATGAAAACACAAGGCATATTTTCAGGGATTTGTGGATGTGACATTTGATTTAACACTTGATTTCTTCTTTTTTCCTTTTTTTGTTTTGTCTTAATTAATCAGGAGTGAGATGCTCACCTAGGAAGGGGAGAAGGATGTGAACAAATATTCACGAGGAACATCGAACATTTAAACCTCTTTATTTTTGATCATAGATTGCTGCATAAGGATAATGCAGACAATCACAAAAATATACTTGTGATGTTTTGTTTTCATATTTTTATGAAAGGTTCTAAGATTGCAAGGTAAGCGAAGAATACGCCTCTTTTAATCGTTAACTAAACTTAGCCATATTGAATTCATGCAGTGCTGAAAGAACATGACAATGACGAGAATATATTGTTTAAAACTTACCTAAATGTTAAATGTATTATGTTTCTCGATTGTTGCAAAGCATTGAGCCATATTCCTTTCTACTCCCTCTCTACTCACTTTCCTGCTCATTGTATACCTAGTTTATGGTGGGGATATTAATCATAAAATTCAATGTGGTAAAATACATTTTAAAAATCTATGTGAATGAAAATTGTAAAAAAAAATATGTATAATAAAAATATTATTATTCATAATAAAAATGCATAAATAAATATTTTAAATATGCTTTAAAAAATGAATAGAACACATATAACATTTATGAATTTATTCATCTAGTGTGCTTCTGTTCAGTGTGTTAACGTAATGTCAGTGTGCTGAACTGAGCATTGAACCATGATCTGCCTTCATATAGTGTAATCTGTGACATTTCAGCCAGTCGTGTATCAAGTAATATGACAAGATTGCTTCTACAGAAATGCTTGTTACTGGCTACTGAAGCACTCATTACGTTTCTGATGAACATAGGTCAGAGGTCAGGCAGTAAGATTAGGATTAAAAGCATGTGACACAAAATTACTGACACTCGCTGCTCCATCCCACAAAATCATCTTGTGAGATGAGCACACAAACACACACATATCCATCCACACGCATTCACAACTCAGATGCTGCTTTGCTCAGCACAGATCAGCTTTGCTCACTGCTGTTGACACTGACATTCCTCTGAGTTATTCTCCGCTGGTTTCCTCTTTCTCATTTTGCTATTGCTTTGAGTTCTGTTGTTTCAAAGCTTTGAGACTGAGTAAATCTAGACCAGTTTAGAACAAAGCAGAAATTAATTAATCTTGAGGGGGCTCTAGAGTTTATTTGGTTGAAGCAGCATAGAGAATGAAGATGGTTTGCTCTCTATCTCTATTTTAAAGCCAACTGCAGAGAATAATCATAGTCTGCAGTCAACAAGGAAGACCACCTTTGACACCTTTCCACATCTGTGGTCAGTATACTGGATTTTGTTAAACAATTTTCTATTTGCACTTCATAAAAAATGGATTTCCCACTCCATCTGAAGCCTTAATAATCTAGTTTGTTTACTTGTCTGATCCCCAGTAGAGAAATTAATTATAAAAAAAGGAATGAGTAGAAAGCCTGTGACACATTTCAACAAGGTTGTGGGTTATATTCGAAACTAAAGGCCATAACACACCAAGTGGGGACAAGCATAGGCATTTTATGGCAAAAGATTTGACCCCCCCCCCCCCCAACCAAATAGTTGATATTTTTATATAATATATTATATCTTATATATAACCTGCAAAACATTTGTTCATCTCTTAGAACACACATTAAAGGTGCTGTAGGGAACTTTTGTAAAAAAAAAAAAATCAAGCCCCTCTGGCTCCTCCCAGTGGTCATATTGCCATTTGCAGAAACTCCATCGCTCCTGGTAAAAAATAACCAATCAGAGCTGAGGTCCGTAACATTGTTTGTGTTCAAAATGTAGAAAAATGTATATAATAAGCGAGTACACCATGAATCCATTTTCCAAACCGTGTTTTTGGCTTGTCCTGAATCACTAGGGTGCACCTATAATAAGTGTTTATATTCGGACCATTTTAGATTGCTTCGGGGGCACCGCGGCGGAGTATCCCAGTACCTTTGTGATTCTTCATAGACATAAACAGAGAGAAGTAGTTCCGGCTACGATGTTCTTCCGCAAGATGCAAGCAGTTCTGTTTATTAACCGCTAGAGCGTCAAAAGTTCCCTACCGCAGCTTTAAGATATTTTTGATGAAATATGAGAGCTTCATGACCGTGCATGGACAGTAATGCAACTGACACGTTCAAGGCCAGAAAGGTAATAATGACATCGTTATAATAGTGCATGTGAAATCTATGGTTCAACCTTAATTTTATGAAGCTAAGAGAATACTTTTTGTGTACACAAAATTAATTTATATATTTAAAAAAAATTCTTCTGTGTCAGTCTGGTGTCACATGGACTATTTTGTGATGTCCTTACTATGTTTCTGGGCCTTGAACGTGGTAGTTGCGTTGCTGTCGATGCAGGGTCAGAAAACTCATGGATCAAAATATTTGTGTTCAAAAGATGCACAAGTCTTACAGGTTTAGAATGACACAAAGGTGAATAATTAATGACCACATTTTCATTTCTTGATTTAAATTATTTAAATCCTGTAAATAAATAAAAAACGACAAGCCAACTGACCACGTTAAATCACTATTGGAGCAATCCTTGGGAGAGATCATTCTGGCTTTTCAGCTTAGCAAACCAGTGCATGAAAAGAAAAAAACTAAAGTGAGCAGACAACAAAGTCAAAGAGGGCACATACAGAAGGATCTTTTAAAAATGTCTTGGAATTTCAGTAAGCAACTATTTTTGACTGCTATGAAGAAAGTGAAGACTATCTGACCAACATTATTCATATTTAGAATTGTAAACTAGCATCACTTTGTTTACAGTCTGAATATCTGCAGTCTGGTTTTCCCGTTTTGAATGAAAAATACAGATTACTGCCACCTGCTGGTATGGATATTATTTCCTCTCAGGCAGCTGCAGAACCTCCATGCTAGTTGGCCACTGGCTATGTGTTTGCGATGTGTTCAAGCGCAAACTTTTTGGCCCAGACACAGGCAACAACAGAGTCGGCTTTTGTTACACAAGTTCTTTGATGTCAGCTTGGTGTGGAATGGCCTTAACCAACACTGATGTTACTTCTGAAACTGACAGCAAATTCTGCATCTGTGTAAAAGCCTCTGGTTATAAGCATTGTGTGTCTTGGTGGTGGGCCTTCCTGACTATGCAGAATTGTGAAGTCAAGAGTGCACATCCCACCTTTGCTCCCAGGAGCAGTAGGTAAACTGCAAACCTCCAATTACCAAGCTCCTTCTCAGCAGAAAGAACCAAGCTTCCAGCAACATTCTCTCTCTCTCTCTCTCTCTCTCTCGCTCGCTCTCTCTGCCCGAAACCCTGGTCTAGGCAGAAACATCCCTACCAGAGAAAGCCATCAGCCATGGATTTGCTCTTGCAACCCCTGGAAGGAGTCACCTCTGGGTCCAAGTGTCTAACTGGTTTCCAGCAGTCCTAAATATATTGTCCTTGACACTTCACATTCCCTCCCACCAATACCAACAGAGGCCTTGAGACAGTTACCATGGAAACCACAGGCCAATGAAGCATCAATGGTGGTTAAAAGAGCGAGACAGTCACAGAGGATGCTCATGTTGGAGCCGATCGAAGGGGATTGAGGAGATGGCGGGAATGTGCATGTGTGCAGGCAGAACTGAGAATACTGACATCCAATACACAGATTGCAATCTATCTCAGTGCACTGGCAAATCAGTGGCAAAAATAGCATATGGTTAAAGTCCCCATGAAATCAATCTTTTTTTTAAGGAATACTGTAGTGTTTATTATAAATAATGTATCCATGCACTTCATTATTTTTTTAATATTCATGTGCCCTCGCAATCTTTAATAAAAAACATTAATTAATCTCCCCTACCCCTCGAAACGACTCATCTTCTCTTCTGGTCACGAGCTATGGCACAAGAGTGTAGCTAAATGCTGGGATAAATAATAGAGGGAAAAACTGAAGCTGATGCTTCACTTGATAGAAATCAATGCATTGACCAGTACTGACGCAAGCCATGGGGCGTACTCTACCTTCAATAACTGAAAGGATATCAGGATATTACCAAAACATTACTATTAGTAACGCAATGCCCCAACTACAAACGATCCAATTAATTCCAGAAGGACAAAATCAAGTCCCGCCCTCTCATTTTAGATGCCGTTTCATTCAGATAGATGTCACAGAAGAGAAATAAAAGACAATCTCTACTTCCGTTTCACAGCTACTTTAAAGTTAACTAAGAGTTCACACAGGCCGTCTCTCTCTCTCTCTATCTCTCTCTCTCACACACACACACACACACATGCATAACCGCCTCTGTGGTATCTTTTGTTGTACTGTATATATTTAAAATTACAAATTTCAAACTGTAAAACAGAAAGTTCTGTTATCACTAGAATATCACACCTCTAGAAAAAGCTCTCAGCAAATCAGATTTGAGAACCAGAAATTGCTGTTTCTATTAATGTGACTTTCTGCTGTATCACTTTTAAAGTGTCCATCAGTACATTTTAAGATTGACTTTGGCACTTTTAAATTTACAAAAAAATAAAAAATAAAATAAATAATAATAATAATAATAATAATAATAGTGATAATAATAATAATAATAATAATAATAATAATAATAGTGATAATAAAATAAATAAATAGCTGCATCTGGGAAAAATTCACCAGAAACAAATACAATATAAATAGTGACAGTAATTTTGCCATTATAGCATGGCATATTGGTGCCTGTATTTTAGAACTTAACATGTAATAAGTACATTAAATAATGTTGATGTACCAGTATACTTCTTATCCTCTTATTCAAAGATTGCTGGCGGCCCCAGATTTTCATACATTTAATATAATATTTTATAGTGTAAATTTGACTGTGTGTGTGGATGTTGTATTCACTGATAATCTTTTCTTTCAAACTTTCATTAAGCATGAGCCCGATGGCCAGTATCATATTATCAGAATATGACAGACTATTGAAATAATGGTTAAAAAAAACAAAAAACATTAAAAGGATAAAAGAAGGTTCAGAATGACAGATAAGTTGAGAGAAGGACAGGGCAGTACTTCAGAGAGATTGGGAGAGGAAGTGGAAGGCAAGGATATTTGAAGAAAGGAACTGAAGAAAGACTGATGAAGCATATCAATGATAGATAGAAACAGGATGGCTAAGACAATTAACTGAAAACATCTGCCCACAGTTCAGTCATTATAAAAGAAGAGTTATAGCTTCACCTTTACAGTGTGACAGTTCTGAGTTAATCAAAAGCACTTACAATTCACACACGGTTCAATTCACATTCAGTCCCAGTCAAGAATAAATGCCAGCAGACACCCTCTGCTCAAATTCACACGCAACATTTATCCACATAGATTGTATCTGAAATATGTATGTTGCTTATTGATTATCTTTGTTAATACTTTAATAATGTTCAATTACACAAATTACTGCAGAATGATGAAATTGCTTTCATTTGCCACACACATTTATCATTGTTTGTGCGATGCTTATTCACTGACACAACACAAATGCATCAGCATCTTTACTTGAATATTAATTACAGACAAACACATTTATACTGTATATGTATTTAATTAGATATATGTACATATGTAAAAAATAAAAATAAAATAAAATAAAATAAAATAATGCTATTAATGCACACCAAAGCTGTGTATATTTGATCAAAAACACAGTAGAAACAACAGTAATATTGTAAAAATATTATTACAGTTTAAAATAACTTTTCTTTTTTAAATATTTTAAAATGTAAATTATTCCCTCGATGGCAAAGCTGTATTTTCCTTTAGAAATCATTCTAACATTGAAAACGGTGGTATTATTAATATTATCATTATTATTATTATTATTATTATTATTATTATTTGTGTGTGTGTGTGTGTGTGTGTGTGTGTGAACAATGATGCATGATTATTTTTAGATTCAATCATGATTAGAAAGAATAGCATTTATGTAAACAAAATAAATGTATTTACTGTAAATATCGTAACACATCAAAAAAAATTTCATTACATAAACAAACCTTAAACCACTGATGACAAACTTTTAAACACACACACACACACACACACACACTGATTGCTTTAAACGTTTGCTGATTTTCATTTTAGTTTTAGAACACCATGCATCACAATAACTATACAACCATTTTCTACATATCTTCCATCTCATTATTCCTAGCAAGTCTGTGAAATGCATCCAGTTAGTATTAGGAGAGTATAGCTGCATTTTTGTTGTCACCCCCTGTAGGCTTCAGTCTCATTGGGTTGTCATTGCTGTGGGACAAACAACCCTCTCCCCCACCCCTCATCTGCCTCCCTTAACGTGAATCCACAGCTAAACTGCTGGATTGGTGTGACCTGTCCTGTCAGCATGGTGTTCGCTGTGTTGTCTTGCTCTGCTAATGCGAAGAGGCTGGACACAGTTTGGCTCCTTTGTTTTCTAGAGGTTTACCTTTTCTAAATGTTGCCCAATGTCATTTTAGTGTTGTATACCGTGTCAGATCCTGATAGAACTTGTGTTGTTTGGCTCATAGGCATGCTTCAGCCTGAGGTGTGCTGGACTTGTTATTGTGCCTTTCCTTATTAGGTGCTAGTAATTTTTAATGTAAATGAGTAATGGAGTTAATGTGTACGGGAAAGTGTTGGCACCCTGTCATACACAATTTCACTCTGTAATAGTAAGCTTTGGTTTGTCATTTAGTGTTATTGGATAAGTATTACTGTGACAGCTGCTATTCATCTACATAAAAATCCAGTGGCATCAGCCAGCTGCAATAATACCTCACTCAGAGTCACATCCTCATCATGGAGGCAAACCTAATAAAATTAATAATAACAATATTTAAAAAATAAATTGAATTGACATGGATGTGATTTTTCTGTTTTAAACTGATTTCAGCATTTTCCAAACTGAGGAATATGTCACTGAAAACTGAAACTGCAACATGGCAACACAACCATGTTCCCAACTTTATAATAAGAATTGTTTATATATAGCTGCTGTCAACAGGAGATAAGCTTTAAGGTCTCCCTCTGTTTTCCTCCAAAATAAAAATTCTGCGCAAAGAAATTAAAACAGCCATACATATTAGTATTTAAATTTTACTGATGTTCTGTAAATTATATATATTTTTTATTATTATTAATACAAAAAACTTATGTTTTATTGTGTAACACAATAGTATGAATAAGTATTTAAATAAAGAGAGTGTGCAGCCAGATGAATATATTATAAATTAACAAAATGTGTGAAAATCGCACAAAAAGGCTTTTCAATTCTGTCTGTAATCTGTGCCAGTGCTTTAAACAAATGCCCCAAAGAACACCTCAGCGCCCCCTTTTAAAAACATTGTTTCCAGCACCCCCCAATGATCTCAGAACATTGTAATCTGTTTATTGCAGGAAGAAAACACATTTCTCACTTTATATGAAAAAACATTTTTAAAATAATCTGGTTTCTTATTAATCCAGCTGAGAAAGATAGGTTACAATTGGTAGCTATGTTGACTTCAAGCAATAGTGGTTACTAGAAGGTCTCTTGTTTGCGTTTGCTAGAATTTTAATTTTGTTAATCTGTAATGACAAAAACTATTGTTGAGATGTACCATTGCCTCCAAGCAAGGGAAGCAATTTCACCCAAATAGCAGTTATCTTTACTACCAATTTTGTGGTTGACCACACATAGACACACATGAGCACACCCTTTTGATTATTTTGGAAAGGGTTTGCATGCCTAATATCAAAGAGCATCGGGGGAGGGGAGGGCCTCTGACCGCTTCCAGTCTTGATCCACTTTACCCCAAAATTTCAACTAATCACTTGACAAACCAGAGTGCTTGTATCTCCAAGGAATTTCTCTAAGGAAATAAGTTGCAAATGGCAGATAACGTGTTTCTGCTTTTCCATAAAAGTGTAATGTTGGATGAGCCACTTCTTTTGCATAATTTCTTGTGTAAATCCCTCTGGATTTTCCAAAAGATTTTCCTTAATTAATATTTTACACTTTAAATAAACAGTAAATTTGATAGGATGGACAAAGCCTTTCAGTCATTCACAACAACAGTATTCTGGGCAGGAGTTGTTAGAAAATCAATGCAATATCTACATAATATATTCACCACAATTCATTAATGGGCTGCATAGGTATTTAAATCACTGGAATGACTGGAATGGTACATGCTTAGAAGAAAAAGGTTCTATATAGAACCTAACAATGGTTCCCATCATGGGATCATTTTATGGATTTGATTTTTTTTATTATGTTTTAATTAAACAACTCAAATAGCCAAAGTAAATGGGTACTTGGGTATATTCCACCATCACCACCATTGGTGACACTGGCAGTGAGTATCCAAGCATGGTTTGAGAAAGTACTTTTTTGTGAAGCTGTGTATTTAAGATGAGTCACAAGATGTACAGTATGAGCTGAAACTTGGGTCTGCCACACCCTAACGCCATCTCTACACAGGATGCATCAAAGCGCACTTTTTATATAGTTTGTCAACTTGCTGGTAGCACAAGCCAGTGGAGCGTGGGAAAGAGAATGTTGCATCCGTTTTTGTAGCGCTCGCACTCAGATACTGAATGACTAAATATGATCAGGATCTGTGTGCTTTGTCACGACTTTCACACCCGATGTAGTAGTGTAGTTAGTGTAAGCCGCAAGTTAACACCAACACTACCACTTCTAAACTATCATCTCCATAGCTTTAGCACAGCTGCTCGATTCCCTTGAAAACAACAGCAAACATTTAGAAATGATAAAGCAAAGTATGCTTTTTCTTGTTTAGAAAAATGTATATGAATGCTTTTTGTTTGCTGATTGGTTATGGTTGGTTTGAATGCCAAATTTCAAGATTCAACTAAAAATAAAGGCTTATTTATATCCGCTTGTCTGTTGTTTTCCTTGGGAACTAATAATGCTATTTCAAGTCCAATCAAATATATATACATATATATATATATTTTATCATTTATATACTATTGTGGGCTGTAATATTTGGGATAAAATACATGCTTTTAAAGTAGGCCTAGGTTTTATATCACAAATAAAATAAAGCCTATAATATATACCACCATTTGCTGTTGACATTAATTGTGCTTGTGATGAAGCGGTAGTGAAGTGTTCTTGGAGCAACTGATAACTATGATGCTCCGACTTTCAAAAAAATCTACTGCTCGCTCCAGTCAAAAATCATGCCACTCCACTCACTCTGCAAGGAACGGAAGAACAAACTTAAATCTCTTCTGTAAAAATGCCCCTATTTTTTTTTAAATTTGGGCAACAACATCTCCAAATATGTAACAATGAAGATCACCAACATGCTTAAAAACTCATTTTCAAATAATTTGTTTTAAAAATGTATTTCACTGTCACTTTTGTTTTCAGCAATTTAACGGATCCTTGAATTAAAGTAATTTCTTTTAAAAGGTAATGCTTATTTGCCACTGCTTAGCCTATTATTATCACTAATGCTGCTATTTTTATATATATTTCAAAAGAACAGTACTAAAATATATACATTTGTAACATTATGCATTTGATCAATTTAATGATGAATAAATCAGTTTTATCAACCCCAATTTTTTAACGCTAGTCCATATCTGTCTTTGTATGAACATTCACATTCTTTACAGGTATCTGTCAAAACTGGGCCTTTCTTCTAGTAACACACACAAAGCATTATTTCACCCTCCCCCACTTCTGCTCTCTAACTATAATGAATGTAACATGAAAGTGCTTCCAAAAATCTCCCATGGAGCCAGTGCAGATAGGCATGTGAGGGCAGAGATTATCAATTTATCAGGGATCAGATAGCCACCAGATTATTCTCTGGATGGATGGTGCCCATCACAAACACTGAATATAATTCCAGTCAGGCAGAACATGATCTCTAGACTAAGCAAGTAGGAGAGCGGACAGTTTGCCAGTGACAGTGTTAGAGTGTAACTACCTGAAGCTCTATCTGTCCGTCCATCCTTCCATTGGACTAGCTGTTAACCTCATCACTATTGTTTGCTCATTCAATAACCCTCCGTTTGGTCAAAAATGAGTCTGTAATTGAATTTTAAATGATTACCATATGGTTATATACTTAAAAGAAAAATGGCTCTTTAAATAACTTTACTTTAGCTAGCTACTTAAAATTATTAAGAGTAGCTTCGAGCTTGGCATGCTACAGTTTCAAAGCAGCTGCCAAATTTAGAAGACTGTCCTATTTTTCCCAGAGCCACCCTGTGGAGTCTGGGTTTATCGAAATACAAAAAATCCTGTTTTTAGAGCTAAACAGGTGTGAAAGCTCCCTTCTGCGTTTGTCCTCTGGGAGCTCCTCAGCAGGAGAGATCTACTGGATGCTATCAGTCAAAATCAGTGTTGCCAGATTGGAAATGTCCCAGTATCGTACCAGAAGTTCAAAATTAACGTATTTGGAAGAAAATTATCGTACACGAGTCAAGAGTTATTTATCTATTGTAAACCAACAACATTTTGACATGACCTGCAAATTACCACAATAGATAACTAGGCGTATGGTTGGACAGAAGTAGTGCGACAAAATACTATCCCATTATTTTCAGTGATTGTCTGCTTCGCGGCGCATATTGACATATTAAAATGATTTTTAACACTTGCTTTGTCGAGTCCAGTGAAGAAGGAATTTAGCTGTTGCTGCATGGTGCAGTTAACTCCACATCTAAATTGCTGTCATCGGTATCCTACATAGTGCTCATTGGCTTTAAAGCAGGGCACTCTCCTGCATTCTTAACACACCCTCAGGTGCACACGAACGCATTTAGAGTGTCTGTAATAAGCCGATTTCGTGTATGAGTAAAGAAGCCATATGACTGCAACTACCATCATTTAAATTTTCATAAAATTTTGAAATAATCGTACATTACGGGATTTTTTATTACTATTGATCGGACATCGTACAGATGTAAAAATTATCATACAAATA
Source organism: Carassius gibelio (assembly GCF_023724105.1). NCBI lineage: Eukaryota > Metazoa > Chordata > Actinopteri > Cypriniformes > Cyprinidae > Carassius > Carassius gibelio. Next base: position 23,448,555 of record NC_068396.1, read on the forward strand.
TGATAATTATCACACGTCTGGCATCACTGGTCAAAATCAAAATGTTACATATCTGATTACGTGACAGAAATGCCCTTTCCCTTTTTACCCAGCACAGACATGGCAATTGTTAGATGCAACACTTAACTTGTGCCAATGAGAAGTTTACGTTGACAGTGAAGGTTTTCTGTGCTTTTGTGCATCTGTGTTTTTCTTTCAGATCTAGGACCAAACCAGTTATCTAGCTTATCATTATGTAACAAGTACTAATACACAAGGTGATTCTCAACATGCTTTCAGTCTTTAGCCCTTTTGTCTTTTTTTGAATGGTGAAAGAACTGAGACTTTGTTGTTTAGTAAAGATAAGTCCATAAACAGCTGTTATTCAGATTTAAACAATGAGTAATTGCATAAAGTCTTCACTCCTCTGTGTATTTTTTTTTATACACCACTAACTGAAATGACCAGAGTCCCCTGAGATCCTATGTCTCACTCTCCATATTTCATGTAAGATTCTCATTTCCTTTTCAGTCAGATATATCTAATACACTGACTGCATAAATCACTCGCTTTCTAGAACACTGAATTTTCATTTGCCTGATGTTCGAGGTATGGCTGATGCACATTGTCTCCAACAGTCAATATATTAAGGTCTACGTGATTTCTGTTTCTCTGCAACCCAACCTCTGATCTTTGCCCTTAGCTGCACTTCCAACAGCATTCAACTAGTATCATAGAATGCCAGCCACGGACTGAAGATCTGAAAAGACTGCTGATGAGATTTATGAGATACATTGAGAACAAAGAGAACGATGAGTTCAGGTATACCTGCTGAATAAATATTGGAGCTATTTTATCAAAACCTTCAGAGCGTGATTCCTGACATGAAGGCATCTATGAATACATTTCCAAAAGGTAGGCAAGTATTCAAATGCTGCCTCCTAAGATACGCTATTTTGGTTAAATCCAGGCAGCACTGCATGTATTATTTACTGAGAATGTAGTCAGAAAATTGTGAATAAAAATAATGATTAGAAAACTATTGTACTAGAATTTACCATATTGTGCTCATTTGTGATTTGCAGCGCAGTTCCCCTCTGGTGATGGAGGATGGTCTCATCTAGACAAACTTGCATTACATTTTACACACACATACACTTAATATTCTGTTGCCATCACTAACAATGGCCTGATGATCTGTAGCACAAAAGATGGACTGAGGATACACAGTGCATCAATACTTGGATCGATGGAACCACAGATGTAGAGCTCTGCTAAGATCTGCACCTTTCATCTCCTCTTCATATGTGTGGTAATGTAATATCCTTTATGTGCACACACCAGCGCACACATAACAGACAGATATAATTTCAGCAAAAACATATCCCCATAAATTTCAGGCTGCTAAATCCAGTCTATGTCTACTATGGGAAAAAGTCGTACACTTGGACAAAAATGTATTTAATTTAATTAAAAAAAAAAGGCATCTAATGTATGGTATAATGACTTTCGGGATTTTTTAGGGTTTTTTCTTTTATTCATTTTAATTTACTCACCCTCTGGCCATCCATGGGTGCTGTCGAAACGAGAGTCCAAACAGCTAATAAAAACATCACAATAATAACTGTTTGAGCTCTCATTTTGACCCATTCACTGCAGAGGATCCATTGGTGTGCATGTAATTCTAAATTTCTCTAAATCTGTTGTCAAAAACAACAAAATCACCTATATTTTCAGCAAATTAACATTTTTGGGTAAGCTGTTCCTTAAAAAATAATTATTTATTAAAAATGGTCCGCAAAATCCATCCCCTTTAGCTACTTGATAATAATATAATGAAAAACTAGATCAGGGACCAATGTAAAACTCTATTTAATATAATAAAAAATATAAAAATATAAAAAATATGGGTTGCACTTTATTTTACAGTACGTGTACTAACATGTACTTATAGTGTACTTACAGTGTATTTATCTAAGAAAGTTCTGGTAACACAAGGTAACTACATGGGGTAGGTTAGGTTTAGGGGTAGGTTCAGGGTTAGTACCTAGTTATTACATAGTATAAGAAGTACATAGTATGTACATGAGGAACAGGACTGTAAAATAAAGTGCTACCAAAATATGTTCCTCCACCAGCTGAAACAACTTGAAATGACAAAGTTATAATGATTTGTGTTTGTCAGGTCTTTCTAATAAAGGACCTCGTGGGTGTTTATTAACAAATCTTAATAAAAATATGCTGATGTCTGATTGCTATTTAAATATAACCACAGCAAAAGTAACAAAAATATGTTGGGCTTGACTGTATATCAGGACAGCCACAGTGGCTCAGTCTCTAATCTGCTCAGGCTGGTGTAGATATATACACAATTCACCATTCACTGTATGTGGATTTGGCTTCAGCTGCTCATAGCATTGCATCACTGTGGAACGAGATTTCAAAACTTGTCCCTGAAATTGCTCAGTGGTTTTCAAACCTACAGCATGTTCCCAAGCCAAGAATAGCTTTTATAAAATTAACACACATCTGTACTTTTAGTTTTCCAAACATTCTTACAAGATACACTTCACCCAGGTTAGTCTTTGTATTGTCAGGCCAAGTGGAAACATGAAGCAAGTTAAGTGGACATGAAAGAGCTCTCCTGCAAGCCCAGAGAGATATTTTTATTGATGTAGTAGATGCAGCTTTACTAAGCATGAGCTGAGAAAAACAGGAACTCGCACTCCACTGTATGTGACAGCAGTGACACTGATGTCTGACAGAGGTTCGTGCTTCACGCATCAACTGTCACACTGGCAGCTTAAATGTCACAGTTATAGCTTATTTTCGCCACCATATGCAAACCGTGACCAGCACGTGTGGCTTCATGAGGAATCATACAGAGAATTTTATATACAGTATGTTGGTATTTTTTACCAAACTAGAACACTACCACTCAAATTTTTGGAATAAGATCTTTTTATAGACGTAAATACATTGATACAGCAATAATGAAGCCTTAAATTAATCAAAAGTTCAAATAAACGTTATTCTCTTTACCTTTCTATTCATCAAATAATCATAAAAAAAAAAAAAAACATTGATAAAGCATGGATGATTTTGAAGGATTGTGTGACACTGAAGACTTTCAAAAATTCAGCTGTGAAAATTCAGGAATAAATTAAGTTTTTAAGTATATTAAAATAGAAAACATTTAAGTAACAATTATTATTATTATTATTATTATTATTATTATTATTATTATTATTATTATTATTATTATTATTATTATTATTATTATTATTATTATCAGTAAATACAGCCTTGGTGAAATAGGATAGGATAGATACTTTATTAATCCCCACAGCGAAACTGGTTTGCATGAACAGCCAAAACATAAACCATAGAGATGGTAAGATACTTTTCAAAAACTTATTCAAACTTTGGAAAAATAGCACACTTTAATAGGCTTCAATATAAGTTTTTAATAATTTCATGTCAAAATTTGCTCTTTTTGTTTCAACCTAGCATTTACTTAGATCTTACTCTGTGACATTTTCCTCATACAGAAAACCTTTATGAAAACTTGAACATTTTTAAGCTGCTTAAAGAGGCCTCCCTCTGTTCTGTGTCTTTCTCTGGACTTCAAAAACTCTGATGAAAGTATTCAAGAGAAACGGCGCTGGCAGAATAACTCAAAGCGCAATCAATGCTTTGTGACAAAATCTTATCAATAATTCAACAGGAGCTACCTAATCTGCCTTTTACAATACACAAAACTGGCACAAGAGGCAAAAGTGAAACAGGCTCAAAGAAAAAGACTAAAATACCCCTTGAAGGCAAAGAAAATAAAGCATTAGAGCTTTTAGAACCCAAGTGGTTTGTTAAGGAACGAGAGCCAGAGGGTAAGACCGGCCAATTGGTCTTAATGCACATGGTGAAAGGTACACTGGCAGAAAACAGAAACTATGAGGAGCTCTTCCCACTGGGGGTGAGCCGTTCTCATCTACTAGAACATTCCGCTCCAGTGAGTGGTCCAGCAGATGAAAATGAAAGTGAGAGCAGCGCAAAATGTGAACAAACATCTGGCTTTACATTGTGCATGTTTGTGTGCATTTTGCATTATCTTCAGTTATCAAGAGATGCTCTTGTTAACATTTTATATGTCAGAAATTTTAATTTTGTGTGTGTGCATTATACACTGACTGGCCACTTTATTAAGTACACCTTGCTTGTAAAAGGTTGGACCCCCTTTTGCCTTCAGAATGGTCTTAATTCTTCGTGTTATAGATGCAACAAGGTCATCAGAGATTTTGGTCCATATTGACATGATAGCATCATGCAGCTGCTGCAGATTTGTCGGCTGCACATCCATGATGAGAATCTCCTCTTCCACCACATCCCAAAGCTGCTGCATTGGATTGAGATCTGGTTACTGTGGAAGTAAAGTGAGACTTTGTTGTTGTTGAGTAAAGCCATCAGAAGATTGGTACGCTCTAGACATAAAGGGATTGACATGGTCAGCAACAATACTCAGGTAGGCTGTGGCATTTAAACAATGCTCAATTGGTACTAAGGGGCCCAAAGTATGACGATAAAATATCCTCACACCATTACACCACCACCACCAGCCTAAATTGTCAAAACTAGGCAGGATGCTTTCATGTTCTTTTAAACCAAATTCTGACCCTATCATCTGAATGTCGCAGCAGAAATCAAGACTCATCAGACCAGGCAAAGTTTTTCCAATCTTTTCTATTGTCCAATTTTGGTGAGCCTGTGCGAATTGTAGCCTCTTTTTCCTGTTCTTAGCTGACAGAAGTGGCCCCCGGTGTGGTCTTCTGCTGCTGTAGACCATCTGCTTCAGGGTTCGACTTGTTTTGCATTCAGAGATGCTATTCTGCATACCTTGGTTGTAACGAGTGGTTATTTGAGTTACTGTTGCCTTTCTATCATCTCTAACCAGTCTACCCATCCTCATCTGACCTCTGACATCAACAAGGCATTTTCATCCACACAACTGCCGCTCACTGGGTATTTTATCTTTTTCGGACCATTCTCTGTAAACCCTAGAGATGGTCGTGCGTGAAAAACCCAGTAGATCAGCATTTTTTGTAATACTCAGACCAGCACGTCTGGCACAACAACCATTCCACGTTCAAAGTCACTTAAATCCCCTCTCTTCCCCATTCTGATGCTTGGTTTGAACTTCAGCAAGTTGTCATCACCACATCTAGATGCACGAGTTGCTGCCATGTGATTGGCTGATTAGCAATCAATTGAACAAGTGTACCTAATAAAGTGGCCAGAGAGTGTGTAAACTGTATTGTACCGAATATAAGACACATTTGAAATACATTTGAAAAAACACGTTCGTCTTATATTCAGAGTCTAGACTTTGACATGTCAATAATACACCCACAAGAATAGGTGGCACCAAAAACGCATAAAACAGGTGTGCCATGAAATACCTCATATAATGTGTGTTGTAAAGATCATGAATGAAAACAAAAGAAAAATAATTGCTTTCAGCGGCATGAGCCGTGTCTGTCATTAGCCCGATGGGAGCAAACTTTCTCTGTAAGTTAAAACATAAGACAGTACTCAGATTTGAAGACTACAATAAGACTTCACTTCTACTGTTAATAAAATTTTGGTAGGCTACTATGAGATGGATGGACTAAATGTTATATAATTCAAATGGCCTACCTGTTATTTTTATGGTATATCAAAAATTTTTATTTTTAAATGTAATTATTGTTGGCACATTCTACCAGTAGGCTATTTACCATACTTTCAAAACAAAAATTAAAATAGGGAAAATATGCGATATGAAAATAATTTAAGAAAAAATGTGTTTTACAGAGAGAGAGAGAGAGAGAGAAAACATTTGGTTCCAAAAGCCTTTTTCCAAAAGGTTCATCTGAACAAAGGGGGGTCGTCTTATAACCAGGGTCGTCTTATATTCAATACGGGTCAATACGGTATATATTGTTCAGATGCAAAACCCTCTAAATGCCACCTGAAATTTCCCTCTAACATTAGACATTTTCTCAGGCTCCTATGTTTATGTTCAGTTATTTCACTCTAAAGTGATAAAAAACAAAAAAACAATTTATTGCCATTAAAGTGAAATTACTGAACCTACACATGGGAGCCTGAGATTAATGCTTATAATAATAATGTTTTAGAATACATTTTAAAAGTTAATAAAGTTAATAAAGCAACTCAGGCTCATTGGAAAAAACATGCCTCGATCAAAATTTTCCAAAGAATTTTTTTTTCAGTACCACTCATTTGACTTCTCATTTAGAAACATGCAAGAAACAACATGATATACAGTATTTTTTGCAAAAAACATCACCACATGCATGTATTTTTTCCTGAGACTGGGTTGCAACAAAACATTGTAATTTCCATCCATTTAATATTATAGGTAATTCAAATACGTATTTAGACTCATCACACTTTAAAATAATGATTTACATCTGGATATTTTTGGTGGGTGAAGTGTGAGACTCAGCAACAGCATGTCTTTCTCTTGGAGCAGATGACAGAGTGACGCATAGTGACCTACACTGTCTTTGGTCCAGTGCTGATATTAGTCTGTCCTTGTCTAGTCAAGTTATTTGAGTTGGCAGAACTGCTGCCACAAAATGTCCCTAATAAAAACAACAGAGCTGACAAAACAATCTCTGTACTTTTAAATTCTTTATGCATGCAAGATTTCCTCACTCTGAATGAATACTTATCATAGAATCAAAGCTTACCACAGCTTTTTTTTATTATTATTATTATACGTAGCTGTATATAATTAAGTCCAATGATTATTATTAGATACTGTAATAAATAATGAATAATGTTTGAAACCAACATTTGAATAAAGAACAATAATTGAACTTTTACTCATAACCTTATAGTTACTGAAATATAGCTCTTGTGACATCTTACCCATATGACAGCTAACCCCCGTTGCCCTTATTTGGGTTCCTAAAGCTATTGAGAAATCAGATTAGTCATCCTTGAAGCCACCAACAAGTTAACAACTGTGACAATATTCAATGTCCAACAAAACAGGGTATGACAGAAAGACTCTGGGGCACTAAACAGGCCATTTTGATCCTTTATGTTCTTAAAGAAAACAACACATTCAAATCCATGTCAGCCCAGAGGCACGTAATGACTAGCTAGTATGGAGCAGATGCATGTAAACCTGTGCTGAGTGGTGTAGGGTATGAACACAATGCCTTACAGTCCCGTATTCCATTATCCTTTCTGAGAATAAACTGACAGCTGAGATATCTGTCTGTACTCATTCTCACTATGTGAATGCCTAAACGCGTGAGCGCTGGGGCCGTTTGTTTGATGGTGGTTGAGTGTATATGCTATGTGGCTTTGGGAGTATAAAAATTAATGTCATTTTTCTTTTCTTTTCTTTTCTTTTCTTTTTTTTCTTTTCTTTGTGTGTGTGTGTGTGTGTGTGTGTGTGTGTGGGGGGGGGGGGGGGTGAAGCGATTGGTCATAAAAATTCTCAATGTGTAAAATATGTTCTCCATGTGTGAACTTGCAGCCTTACATTTACTGTTACTGAATTATCTCTATGGTTGTTTTGCCTTAGGTTGTTATTATAGTATAACTACTAATATAATTAAAAATGGAATAAAAATAAATATGTTACAGACATACTACTACTACTACTACAAATGATAATAAATAACCAAAATGACTGAAACTTTAACTGAATAAAAACAGAAAATATGAAAAATAAATAGTAGGTTGTTCCATATGTAACTAAAAATAAGGAATTAAATTACTTCATATATTTTTTTCTACATGAAAAAAGAAAATCTTTAAAGGAACAAGTAGTAGAATATAGTCCTGATTCCTACTGTATATATGATTTATTATATATTCAATAACAAAACCTTGTACTGTACCTTGGGTTTTAAAATGAAAATGGTCAGATAAATATTCAGGAAACAGTGAAAATTATATTACAGTATGTAAATGTGGTGGACCAATGTAAATAACAATATTAATTATGGCCCACAGTTTGCTTAATCGAGCAAATTTTGATACTTGTACTGTATTATTTCATAGAAAACAAGCTTTTTAGTCTATCGACATCCTACAACTGCTGTTGATTGATAAAGAACCAAAACATCCCTCATTAAATTATCAGCATTTTGAAAGAGTATCTTAATTAATTATTTTGTGCTAAGAGGATTTATGGTACACCAAAGTCTGTACATAATACATTGTATATAATGGTGGGTATTTTTATTCAAGCATTTAGATTCAAGCAGATCAAAGAATGTAAATCATCAAAGAAAATTACAAATGTGCTTGGCCAGGACGCAAATCACTATTAACACATTAATGAGACTGAAGATTCTATCAGCGATGAAAATCAGAGAGAGTCGAGGAGACATTTCCACAGTCTACAGAGCTTGCAGATAAAATCTTTGCACCACGATATAAGCGCATTGAGAGGAATCTCAGATGACTACCCCTAAACACCTTGTTTGCTGACACTGCACCTGTTGCATGGTATCAATAAGAGATACTCCTTTTCAACCTCCTCTGCTAAACTATTCTCTGTCCATAAAGACTTTGCCATCTCTGAATATCAATCTTATTGGTGAGAAGCTCTTATAAAAAGTTATTTACAACATAACACATTCTAAGTTAGATCTGAAGGTTTAATGTTTTTCTGTACACTGTAATTCATTCTGAATTGTGGAATGAGCCATATCCTGCTTTTATTTGAAAACGATATCCTAAGTAATGGCTTTAGGTAAAAAAACTCTCCCTCAAGGAACAGTGAATGGCAACCAATACAAAGGCGACACAGACAGTGCCAACTTATCAATAATGCAAGGCGTTAGGCTTGCTTGGGCCCAAGGATCGTCAACAAATGAAACATTAAAAATTCATAGCATCATCAGCTAAAAGAATTGTGAGGATTCAGAGCAGTTCAAAGGGACCCAGAACTCTCATCTGCGCCAATTTCATAGTTCAGAGCTACTTGTAACTCTGGGCTGAAGAGTGCTGGAAAAAAAAGAGTATAGCAGAGTCAAAATAATCACCCAAACTAAGAGATTTGTGACTGTGCTTGAATGGATGTCAGTCAGGATTCATATGAAGGTAAAGTTTCACTGGGATGTACTATCAAGAGTCCAAAAAAAAAAAAAAAAACATACTCGTTAAATCATACTGAAAGATCCATTTGCTCCTTGCAAACCATTTATTTCTATATGAAGAAGGAGATAATTACTGATCAAGTACCTATGAAATTTTCTTAACTTTGCAGCATTTTCTATTTTGTTTTCCATTTCCATTAGTATGTTCACATTTCTGACATTATAGGGGAAAAAAGCATCATGTACATTAATCCAAAACAGCATAAATCAGAATCACAAAAATGACGAAAAGTCAATTTTATTTCAGAAATTATTGCTTTTCATAATTATTCCTAAGCTTTAAATGAACTTGGCAAGATATCACCTGTTACACTGAGAAAAAGCTGCTTAAAAACTTTACCTGCCATCAGTAACTAAAATAAACAGTGGTGACACAATAACTATTAATTATAACATAGCCTTCTGTAGTCATAAATTAACATGAAGTAAAATATTCACAAGCAAAATAATATAATCTGACTCTCAAATGAGTCTGTGTAGCATAGGCTTTCGATACTTTCAACCTCCACAGCTCGTGACGATCAGCTAAAAAAAATCCCGACACAAAACTGTAAATAAAAAAACTCTCCGTTCATTACTCTTTCCTACGCCAGGAAACATATTTACTCTTACCTCGACATAATTCCTATTTGCCATGCAACGAATCCCCAGACAGCCACAGAACGCAGCCTTTTCCGAGTCATCTCAAGGCTTGATTGGCATAGACATACAGTCCTCCGTGAATGCCTATGCTCTCTTCAGCACCTCTGGCTTCTTGACTTCAGGACCCTGGACAGCGTTCCAGCTGTTCTTCCTTCACCCCTGTGCACTGCAGGTTTGTTACGCACGGCAATCGCAAAATAATTCCTCATAATCTTATGAAGCTAAACGGCAAACATAAAACTCTTCCCTCGTAGCGACACTGGACGAGATGAAGTGCTGTTTGAAAGCGTGCGGCAGCTGAAGAGATTCTTGACTTATTCAGACATCTCTGAAGAGACCGCCCCACACAGCGCGCCTGACTGACAGTGCGCTTCTCTCTCACTGTGCAACGCTTACTTACTATTACAGAGAACTGATTTTGAATACTTCCCCTTTCACAGCTGCTTACTCACGTGATTAATACTATGTTACGGGATTATTAAAGCTGCTATATATAGCTACATAAGCATACATTTTTTTGTGTGTGGGGGGGGGGTGCAAAATCATTTTTTTTAAACACTTGTAACTGTATTAAAAAATAAGTAATTATATAAAAAGAAATTGCATAGTAATCAGTGTTTAATAAATAATAACCCATTTCAGTTTTGATTATGGCTAATATTCAGTGTATCATGACATGGAGTTATATTTAATATTTGTGGGTAACAATACACTCATTGCAGTCTAACTGTATCAGTAAGCAATGACGAAACTAAGCGCAATGTAACTTGTGAGTCATACATGATGGCACATGCTCGAACACATGCTGATTCCCTTGGTGCTGGAACGTGCCCGTTCCAATCTGGCAGAGGGGCCCTATGTTGTATTTAGGTATATAGGCCTAACGCAGCAAGCTATTGCCTGTTTGTGATTTACCCATGAAATCATTGTTGTATTACAGTGAGTGACAGTGTCTGGCATGGGCTGCCGTAGGCAGAGTCTATGGCACAGCTGAGACCGGGTGCATCTGCGCAGCGTGTGTGTGTGTGCATGTGTGTGCCCACTCCTATTTATTGTGCCACGTTGACCCTGTTCCCAGCTTTTTTTGCCATTGCTCTGGAATCAGGCGATAAGCTCAAATGCTCTCTGTTGCCAAAGTGTGGCATCAGGGAGCTTGGGTCTGCTTTTTTACTTTTCATTCATCCTCTTCTTTAAGAGTTACTTTTATAACAGACACCACAGACTAGGGCTAAATAATTATGTCCAGTCTTGCATATAATTGTCTCTTGATTCACTATAAATAACTTGTTGTCTGCCAACTTATTGGAAAAGCTTTATAGTAAAGTGTTCCCATTCTTTGTGGCCTAGTGGTTATAGAGTTTGACTCCTAACCCTAGGGTTGTAGGTTTGAATCTCGGCCCTGCAATACCATGACTTAGATACCCTTAAAGGGGGGGTGAAATGCTATTTCATGCATACTGAGTTTTTTACACTGTTAAAGAGTTGGATACCCATGCTAAACATGGACAAAGTTTCAAAAATTAAGTTGTACGTTTGAAGGAGTATTTTTGTTCCAAAAATACTCCTTCCGGTTTGTCACAAGTTTCAGAAAGTTTTTTTCGAGTATGGCTCTGTGTGACGTTAGATGGAGCAGAATTTCCTTATATGGGTCCTAAGGGCGCGTCTGTTGCGTCGCGAAATGTCACAAAAGGAGTGTGTTTTTGGTTGCCAGGGCAAGACAACCCTGCACAGATTACCAAAGAAAAAACAGCATTAAGGGACCAGTGGATGGAGTTTATTTTTACAGAGCATCAACGGAGTTGTGCAAGTGTTTGTTCCCTGCATTTCGAAGATGCTTGTTTTACAAACAAGGCCCAGTTTGACGACGGATTTGCGTATCGTTTATTTCTTAAGGATGATGCAATCCCAACGAAATGGGGTCACGATCGTGTGTTGGAACCACAGGCGGTGAGTAAAACTGCGTAAAATATCTCTGCCTCCTTGTTAGTGCGTCCCCCTCCCATCGGAGACCAGGGTTCGAGCCCCGCTCGGAGCGAGTCGTTGCTGCTGCTGCTCTCATTCAGTTTCAGCCTCGGGATCTGATTCTGGATCATAAATATACGCTGAATCTGACTGTTAGCCATGGTTTGTTTTGGATGATGTTGTTTCCCTCACGGTCACAGCTTCCAAACGCTCTCAACGCAAAAGCCTACTGGCGCTCCTGATTCTTTAGCTCCGCCCACACGTCACGCCTCCAGTCGGTCGTGTTTTTCCGGGAAAAATCGGTACAGACTATCTTTCTCTTATGAATATAATAAAACTAAAGACTTTTTGGAGTTTTGAAGGATGCAGTACTACTCTATAGGTACTCAAGATTAACAGGATATTGAGTGAAAACGAGCATTTCACCCCCCCTTTAAGCAAGGCACCGAACAACCAAAAATCCCCTGACGCTGCAGAATTAATGGCTGCCCACTGTTCATGGTTTGTGTGTGTGCACTTTGGATGGGTAAAATGCAGAGCATGAATTCTGAGTATGGGTCACCATACTTGGCGGAATGGCATGTCTCTTTATTAAATGGAATTGATTTGGAGAAATTTTGCATTATAGTACTCGCTCATCAATGGATCATATATACAGTATATACTGGAGTACTTATAGTTATAGGATTTGAACACATCATTTTTTTTTTTTTTTTTTGGTAGATTAGCTGTTGATTGATTGTTGCTGAAGAGTGAGCAGTCAGGCACTGTGTGGGTGGGAGAAGGGCAGATGGATGAGAAGAGCAATGATAATAGCTTAATGTGTACACTGTCAATTAGAAAGGCCACCCTGTTTAGCCCTTAGATAATTTCCCCTGCCCTCCTTGAAAGAACACTTCTGCAATTAAAAGAACTGTTAGAGTTAGAGCTCTTTTGTTGACTAATTATTATCAGATACTAAAGTAGCCTGCAGTATTTGCTTACCCGAGAAAAGGAAAAGTGTTATTTACAAATTTGCTTTGTAAAATATTCTACTTTGTGCACTTATTCTACTTTCTACTTATGTTTCAAAATGAAAATTATTTTTGTGTGTTTTCCAATGGGGCAAACAACATCCCACCATATTGTAAATTAATAAAATGTAAAAAGTTAATAAAATTACATAATTAAATAAATGCAGTTGAATGAAAATTTGAAATAGATGGGTTTTGGTTAAGGTTAAATAATGTGTGTCCTACTCAGTGTCATTTTAGGATCATTTATATACTAGTATAGTATTTATTAATATTTTGGTTTATGTTATTTTACTTCAGTTAAGTCTTATTTTGTTACAAGTAAAAAAAAAATGTTTATAAATGTGTGGATAAGGATATATTCACAATGAACAGGTTCACTTTGCTTCTCTGGCAATGAACCACCAATGAGCAGTGTGGCATATTGCAACACCCGCTCTGTACAGTAGGTGCTCATCACATTATAATGCAAATGCATTTATTTGTCAACCAAAGAGACGTGTGGCATTTACTGAATCAGTTCTATATGGAGAGATTATTGCACTGTATTGGCTGGCGAAAAGACGAATTGCTCAATTACGGGTGTTGTGGCGAGTCATTATAAATCTCGATCCAGCACACTGCATATTAAAGGCCCTTATTTGGAAGCCACAGACACTTTGGTGCGCAGTTTAGTCTCAAGAGACTGCCATTGCTAGAAAAATTCTCAAATTGCTTCTCATTATAAGAGCATCTATGAGTTAAAAAAATGATTTAGAACCAAATCAAAATACGTTTGTGAAATTATGTTGTAATTTTTTTTTTTTTTTAATGGGGTTATTTTAATTACCTTGAACTACTGGAAGCTCAAACCTGTAAGGTCCAATTCATGAACTCTTGTAGTTTTGAGCAAGAAGCTTAACCCTACATTGCACCAGGGGAACTGTCCACCATAATTTGTATACTATAAGTCACTTTGGCGCAATGCCTCAGCTAAAGTGCTTCTTACTAGTGCACAATACACCCATTTCATACAAATAATGAGTTCATAAATCTGCATAAATAAAGCAGCAACCTTTTTATTTTGGGTATGTCATCTGTCTCCATACCGAAAATGGGGGATAATAGAGAAGGGGCTAAATCAAATTAAATATACGATGAAAGTGGGACACCATTTCTGTCCACCTGCAATGTCTCACATCTTCCCCCTGTATCCACATTACAAATGCACTTTGCTCATGTGAAATACACAATCTTAGTCATGACCAAGGCAGACCACATCATATTAAACACTTTGCCTGAATGCTAAATGAAGTATCTTCTCAGAGCTAATGGTTTAGTTACTTCCAGCCAATGAGCTGCATGGCACTTATTAAATGGGTCACACCAGCAATTAAAAGTTCCAATCTGTCTAGTGGATCCATCAGAAAGGGACTTTAGCCATGACTGCAGTAATAGTTCTGAGCAGATGATTAGAAATACACTCTGCTGTGGCACATTTAGATGTTAACAAAGCCTTAGTAATCAGTGTTGAAGACAGCTGGATTCTGAATCAATCTTAAACCAATAATGCCTTCTCTTGCTGGTAAAATGTAACATGTTCATGCCAACAGCTGTTAATCTTACATTTGTTTGGTCAAGAGGAATGTGGGTAGGAAGGTAAGTACATTAAACGACATGCTACAAGCTTCAAAGCTTTGCTTTGAAATGTGACCTTATTAAAACCTTCTGCAAATAAAATTATGTAAAATTCCAAAATGTTTACTTTCACAACTGATATTTTTCACTTTCTTGAGAACTTTTGTGATTTTGTGCTTCCCTGTGTTTTATTATGGGGCCTAACGGCACATAGAACATTTCCTTCCAGTTGAGAAAGTCTTTACGCTTCATTCAGCTGCCTGAGCTCCATTGAGGTTTACGATGGTCACAGAATTCCTGAAAAACATATGTCCAGTCAATGCACTGACTCAAATTGGTGATGCTTGCTGAAACCATGAGGTTGTTCTAGCAGTGGAGATGTTGCACCAAAATGAGGGCAAATTAATGATGCAATGCCCAGAGAGCCGCATTAAATGACATGTTTAATTCAGCTGTCTTCCAATGGATGCTAATCCCTTTATTCTCTATTCATGTAAATCTTTCCCTGGACACCATGGCTTTTCTAACACCCGACACGGCCACAGTTTAATGAAGTACAGATAACAGTTGTATTTTGCATGATCACCAGGATGCATAAGGACCATGAAGACTCTTCTAATCATTTGCTAACTACAAGGAATTAGAGAAATGTCAATCAAGCAACATCTGTCTCTAAAATTCGGGGGTGGGGGGTGGTGGTTGTGCACGTCTAATAAACCATATGTTCAGTGGAATTTTCACAGAAACAAAAATGGTGCACATCTAACAAACCATATGTTCAGTGGAATTTTCACAGCATGTACAAAATTATGTTTACTAAGTGCAAGTAATGTTATAATTCTTTAATAATCTTAAAATTATTTAATACAAAAAAGTCTGTTATTTTAAAACACTTGCTTTTTGTCCTCAGTTAGAATAGAGTTGGATTCCTTGGAGTGCAGAGTTGGCCAAACACTTGATTACA
Organism: Carassius gibelio; assembly: GCF_023724105.1. NCBI lineage: Eukaryota > Metazoa > Chordata > Actinopteri > Cypriniformes > Cyprinidae > Carassius > Carassius gibelio. The sequence goes on from NC_068396.1 coordinate 23,463,917, forward strand.
CACATTATGACGTCACATAGATTATTTCTGTATCTGTTAAATTCCGTGAAGCGAGTGTGTGAGTATAGTTAGATACAGCATGGGATTGTGTGTGCTGTTATGTAATGCAGAAGGCTTGTACAATGACTTTTTGTTTGGGTAGATAGTAGCATAAAATATAAAAATGAATAAGCTAAAAAAAGAAAAAAAGCAATAATAATTTTTTTCCCCAGTCATATCTTGTGTAATTATTGTGTAATTGTTCCTTTCTTACACTATATTATATTACAGGGATGAGTTCATTTCTGGCGCCTCATGCCATTATGTCATCTGTTATGTCAATTAACCACATTCATAATTCACACTAATGATGATCTCTGAAGGGTATGGAAGCATGAAAGTGCTGACCTGTCAGCAGAACACAACTCAAACCCTATATTGAGAGGGACAAAATGATAAAAGAGTGTCAATGAGATTAGAATAGAGACAATTCTTTGGTGTGTGGTTTTCACATTAATAGTGCACTTGTACAGTAGCCCTAATCTCACCTCCCATCTATGGCTAATGTAATATGATTTTTTTTTTTCAACTGAAATAGGATGTGCAGGATTGCTCATGTAGGCTCTTCTCATGCAAACAGACATGCACTGCTGCACACATGTGATGTCCAGATTAGAAGACACATGAACAATCCACACACGCACGCACACACACACACACACACACACACACACACATACACTCCTGCTCCTGCCCTGGCGAAAATAAATAAATAAATAAAAACCTTCTGTGTCATGATGATAAACCTTAAATGATAGGATTTAGAGTGTTTAAATGAAAAACTAATGCCTCTTCTCTTGTATGCTTGTCTGTGGTTCATGAGAACAAAATTTTTTTAGGTGTCCCCCTAATTCAAATTGCTTTAAAAAAAGAAGAAGCATTTTTTAAATCTAAAAACGCAAAAAAGTTTCCTGTGAAGAGTATAGGTTTAGGAGCAGGGCTGGTGTAGGGAGATAGAAAATGTTGTTTATAAAAACTATTATACCAATGGAGAGTCCCGGTAAACCATAAAAACCTACATGTGAATTATTGAAGTCAGTTCGTGAAATTGCATGGTCAACTGCAGCAGCTCTTATTGGAAAATTTAAATTGAAAAAGCAATTTAAAGCGTAATTTTTTGAAAACCCATACCATTATTGTCTCAAAAACCTGTATTTGTAAAAATGGTGACGGTGTATGGGTATTATGCGTTCAGGCTATAGGTAGGTGTGCATGCATTAGTGTTTCTTTGCAAAGTCACATCGCCAATTACTGGCCTGGCATGCTATAAATAAAAATAAACATAAAAAACATATAAATAAAATAGATTTTTTTGCCATTTTTTCCCAGATCCATGTGAATGGATAGAAATTTGAAAACATTGTCATTACATAAAACTTTTTGAAAATGCAAAGCAGGAACTTGGAGCTAAACTTGAAGCTCATACAGACCAAGCATAATTGCTTTTTTTCAAACATCTTTTCAAAACATTCATTTACCAACTTCTCATCCAGGAAAATTGCCAGCTGTGATTAAATGGTATTTCTCATAATTCCCTGTTCACAGTTAATCTTTAAATTGTAATTTACCAGCACTTTTATTCAGAAAGAGTTGAATGTGTAAAAATCCCTACAATATAGGCTACTGTAGATATGATGAGTTTTTGAATACTTAACATGATCAAATTAGCGATTTTTGAGGAATTATTTAGTATGCACTGACAAGATCTCAATATCTCAGTGTCTACAAAAACTTGGTCAAAGTGCTTGAAGAATTTGAAGCAGCATATCATTTCTTATTTTAAGTATCATTTAAAGGCTTCTCTGTGCATCATTCATGTTGTTCTAAAAGTGCCTCCCATAAATAAGAAATGCATCTGCCTAGCTTACTAATGTTCGTCTTTTAAAGACTTGGAAAATATGGTTGAATTAGGGATTGTGTCAAAAAATAACAAAGAAATGAAATAAATATGGAACACCCCCTTTTTATTTCTTTCAAAAATAGGATAAATTATGAGTCCAAAATGTAGTTTTTGCCAATTGAGATGACAGATGACAAAGCTTTAAGAGCCAAAAGGGTAATAAATTATCAGAGATACCCCTCCAGATTTTAACAAGAACAAAATAAAATACTTAAATATGCTAGATGAAAATATGGTCTTAATCATAATGCCCAACTGTATTAGTATAAATTTTTATTTTTCAGCCTTTTAGTTATACTTCTTTGGCAAACAGGGAAACTTATAACTCAGGAAAGCTTGAAAAACATTTGTCTTATGTGAGAGTTAAATAGACTGGCACTGATAAATGGTATTCATTGTATACAATTAACACTACAATTAGCAGAGAAAGTGATAATTCATACACTTCCAAATGAATAATTCATTAGTTGAGCTTATATATTACAGTAGTAGATTTTGTTTATTGCATTTGCAGGAAATGATTTTATAAGGGAACATATTAATTTAGGTAATTAGGTGATATAAATAATAAAAGAGGTCAAAAAGAAGTGTGTAATATTTTTGAGTAAAATTTTAAATATTTGCTGCTGGGTTTTCCCTACAGTTCCCATAACTCCAGCAGCTCCACAGTGTCAGTGTATTCAAGGCACGTCAACACATCACCTCTCCAGCAAAGTACGGGATTTCTTCGGCTGCTACAGATTCTTCTGGACTACAGGAGTACAGCCAATTAAGTCACTGGATGTTTCAGTGAGTTCAGCTTCTTTTTATATCCTTAGGGAGAAGAAAACTGGCAGTGTGGTTGCAGATGTAATCAGCATGGGGAGATTGTAATCAAGCAGCTTGTGTAAGAGTAAAGGTAAATAATGTGAAGGCCTATACACACAGTGTATACATTCAGTACTATCTCTTATTTTTTTTAAATCCCATAATAATCACACTGATTAATATACACACAACAAAATTTATTCCTGTAAAAACACATAGTGATTCATGGAACACCATTTACCTGCCTAAAAGTGATTTATCTCATAGTTTTCTGTGGCAAATTGGTTAAGGCTTGTTAATCTTTGTTTGCAAGTGTCTGACAAAAGACTGAGTGGACTTTTCTTGATCAACATCTGTCACAATATCCCAGTATTATTAACCTTATTAATAAAGTAATTTGATGTTATAGATTTGATTTGAATAAAACAAATCCAGTTGGACTGTCCAGTCCAAATCTTCAATGATGCTTGAGATGCACAGTGAGTTTGAACTCCATGCAACCCCTGTGTTAGTCTCCATTGGAAATGAATGGCCTCCACTCTGCTGTCTGCTGTTTGTTGTAAGCAGTGAAAAGGCGGTTTAAGAAGGTTTGTTTTCTCTCCCAAATCTGGACTGTGTGGGTTAAATTTGTTTTATACCTACACATGCACATTGAAGATTCATTTTAAGCATGCTTTTTATGTGAACAGCTTTAGCATATTCTCATCACTTCAAAAACATTCTAACAGCCTTTTACTAGATTATACTCTGGTGATGAAATATGCATAGCCTGAAATGCTATTAACATGCTATGGATTCCTAGGCAGCATGTAAGAGGCTGCTATGAATAAAATAGTATTTACTGCACTGCATGATAAAAAAGGAACAAATTTGGAAATACACATTCAAACTAAATGCTCAACTCCACTTGCATATAGAAAATGCTACAAAGTGCTGCATTGCTATACAGTAGTACATCCTCAAAACCAAGCAGAGTCTAAAACATGCACTCTAATTGGCTGGCAGAAAGTATTTCTTGATAAAATAAGTGCCTACCAGAGCCTATGGGCTGTCACAGAGAGAGGTGTCATATCTCTGGACACCTATTTAAAATCTAGTAGGTGCATTTTGTGTGAAGTATACAAATATATTTAAACATATTGTAAGAACATTTAAGCTTAAAATGGAATTAAAAAAATAAAATAAAACATACATTTTGAAAATCATCTCTCTGTATCATTTTCCCATTGTTAAAGCTGATAAACTGTGATCTTAATGGCTCATTGTAGGGGTATTCGAGGTAAGAAATTTGCATTTTGAAACACTGTGTACAGGTATATATTTTGCTAAATAATCTAGTTCCTCTTGGCTGTCAAACAAATTATGGAAATATAAAGGTGGTCAAACTTTTCAATCCTCTTCCCTTGTTTAGTCCATTCTGTTGTTGACAGTGACATGCCTTAACTGACCTGCTGTATTCCCACAAACTCTCTGGCTAGTGTGCTGAAGGAGTGGATGCCGATTTGCCATATCCTTCATACTGATATTAATTAAATTATTACATGATTTCTTGTTTGACTATTAATCAAGTTATAGCCAGAGTGAAATGTGTAACCTTATGTGTGCTGTATTTCTTTTCCTCAAGATTAATGTCCACATATTATGTGTGTTTATCCAACCGTAATGATAAGACACTCGCCAGTGCTAGAAAGCCTTGAATTTTAGATAAGTTCTCTGTGTACGTGTGTTAGTATCTGTCTGTACAGGGAGAAGCTCAGACAGTCCCAGGACAAAAATCAACTGCCAGTGTCCAGCATATCAGATATACGTCTTTGGAGAGTTTTATCTAGGTTTTGGAACCAATCAGAATTTTGTTGACTCATGTATTGACGCAATTAGTATCCTCTGTCAGGGTATAACTGTGGTTGATTTTGTATTGTACTGGGGGCGGCCTGCGAACTCCTTCGAGAGTGTTGAAGCTGACTTCTGCTGATGAAATTGCAAACTATTTTCTTCAAGTAAAATTATTATTATTAATTGAACTCATTTCTGAGTCCTGGTCTTCATTGCGACATATCTGGTCCTTGGGTTTTAACTGTAAATTCCCCTACAGTTAATGGTGGAGGATCGGCGGGCAATAGTTCTTTGTTGACATCCCTGATCAATCATCAAACCAAGGTAGGAAAGACTTTAGATTTAATATTATTGGTTAGGGACTGTCTGTAAGTGGAGGGGGTCGAGAGAAGGAGGAACGATAGACTCACTCAGACGTGAGGGGGTAGACACCAGCTCCAGGGTGGAGTAGGTAAATTGGTGTCACAATATACCTGTAAATAAGTAACCTTGTGAGTATAAGGGGTACAAGTACACATCGGTAGGTCTTGATATAAGATATTTAGAGATGTGTACAGTTACAGAGGGAACAGGTGCACACCTATAGGTCTTAGAGAGAGACGTAAAAATTTGTTTCTAGGTGTGCACAGTCCAGGGGGGGACAAAAACGCATTCTTAACAGGCATGTGAACCCGTAAAGGGCAGTGCTGGGTCAAGCACCGAGGGACAAAGGACACGTAGGGCCGTAAATAGGCAGTGCTGGGTCAAGCACAGAGAGCCAAAAGGCACGAGAGGCCATAAAGGGCAGTGCATTTACTGCCAGGTAAGCCAAAGTAGGGGTATGGGAAATCCCGAGAAGAATGTAAGACGCTAGACGGGGGTTCTAGTCGTATCTCGCTCTTCCAACTCTCGATCACCCACCATTACAGACGGGGGCGCCCCGAGCTTAGAAATAGGCCAGGTCAGTGGTTAGGGAAAAGAGTATCCAAAATTAGTGTTTAAAAATAAATAGTGATAATTCATATGTGCACCTATAAAAATATAGGGATATATGCAAAGGGAAAGTGTTGATTGATCTGGTATGCCTCAGGAACAACCCCAAAAGAGCTAAAATGTAGTTTTCATGACCCTGATTGGATTGGACCAGTATATGGAAATTCTGGAATATACTTTGCAATTTCATCACGCAGAAGTCAAGTGCTGTTGGTAAGATCGCCCTCTCAATATGTTTTTGGTTTATGATAGAAATATGACTGACAAATTAGGTAACCTGGTCAGCCCTGATAGAAATAATGAAACAGAAGAGAGCAAATGCTGTAAACAGTTTGGCTCTGAAGCTCTGACTTTAAAAATATATATATATTCTCTGAATTCATTTAAAGAATGATCAGTCTGAGCTTTAATTCTGATTGTAATGTTAAAACAAAAACTTGATTGGCTTTAAACTTAGAAAGAACCTGAGAAATAAACATTTATAAATGTATGTGCCGATTTGTTAAAAATAATCCCAGAAGTAACTGAGTGATGATTTAATCTGATTCTCTGTGCATAGAAGGTTTAAATGACAAAGAATGATATCATAAGACCTGTTCCAGTTCCTATATAATTGTTGAAAGTCCTGACAAGGAATACTGAACAGAATTCTGGGTTAGTGAAAAAAAAAAAAAACTGTAGGCACACAAATTGGCAGTGGCATTTTGGAAAAACTTAGAAGCTTATGTTTTGCTTTAAAAGATAAAATTGCTTTGACTACAATGAAGCCATTGTTTTATCTCATGCTGGCCCCCACCATGACTCTGGCTTAAGCTTTGAAAGTACCAGAGACATGTTCTGAGTAAAAAAAAAAAAAATGTAATTCCTATATTTACTAATGTTTGGCCAAAAGAGTAATTTTATTGTTGGATTGCAAAATTGTAGTCACGCAGCATCATAAAAAAAGAAAAAAGAAGAGAAAAGAAAATTATTTTTTGTTTATGAGATGATAAAGTTGTAAACAAGTAACATAAACGGGGGTTTCGAAGTAACTTTGAAGACAGCATGCAAGCAAGACCCAAAGTAACATACCTGGGTCAGATAACCTCTGACAGATTTAAAACCAATGTTGAAATTCAGAAGCCATGGCCAGAATTAAGTGAATGGATAAATACAAGTTGATGTAAAAGTAATGACAATGACTGCAAAGAACTTTGAGAAACATTTGAGTTGCGAAAATAAAGTAAAAATACAAATATAAAGATGTTTATTTTTAAAATGCATATAATTTCTGACAAGTTTTAAACTGGGCTAGAGTAAAATGATAGTACGATGAAATTATGTTAAAAATGAATGATAATGCATTGTTACGAGTCCTGAATCCCTCAGAGTTCTCTCTCTCTCATTCAAAGTAAGCTAAAATGCCGTTATCTGAGCTTGTGTTTAAGTGATAAGATATTTATAGTACAGCACAGTGTTTCAGTCAAATCATAGGCAGAGATGCTAAAGGACATGCTAAAAAGAGTTCAGATTTAATGCATTAAGAGGGCAATTGGTAGTTAAATGTTCAACTGCCCAATGCATGTAAGAAATAAGAGATTATAAAAATAATGAATAACAATTTAGGAGCAATTGTTGAAGAGACATGAGGTCTTTAAAATCATAATACAGACCCTGAGCTATAGATGTAATAATTTTGAATAGTTAAACAGTTGTATTGCTATTTGTTCTATGACCAGTAACTTATCTGTCTTATTTTTAGTCTCCACCATCATACAGGGCCTGATGGATGCAGCTACAGAAGCAACAGAAAATTACAATGAATGGACGGGTGTGAAAAATAAATTCACTGAGTAATCTCAGCATGATAGTTTGGAGGTATCCAATTGAGTTTAGCAATTAAACATTAGTTTGATTAACCTTTTTCAATGTTTTAACACTAGTAGGTGCTGTCAATGGCTCTCATGGTTCTTGAGTGCACCTTTCCTAAGCTGCAGGAAATACTGGATTCTGGAAGAAGACTGTCGAGGATGTTGCAACGGGAAAGAGTGGTTACCAGTGTGCATGAGGTGATTTCTCAATGACGGGTAAGATCCTCTTCTGGCCAATAGGGGACAACCTAAGGCAGGGGGTCACCGCCACTGGGCACCTGCCCTGAAGGGAGGTGTTATATGTGAGATGGTAGTGGAGTTGAGCGGATGCTTGATAGGCCTAGAGCATCATTAAGAGGGGAACTGTAGGAAGTACAGCAATCTGCCTCAAAATGTGAGCTCCTCCAGACCTGATCACCAGCAACCACATTCCTTGACTGATTGTTGTGACAAGCGTCCACAACTTGATGCAACTATGCCAGTGGATCACACCCTGAGGACAAGGAGCTTATTTATAAAAAGTTAATGGCAATGGGCTTTCAAGAACCATCTGAGACCATGTGATGACAGCCATTATTTTGAGACAAAAATTTCTTATGAGGCTAAAATGATATTGAACTAATATGTCTATATCATAGTCTTTACTCATGCAGGTCATTAGGCATGGCATAAGATGATTACAAGATATGGTGGTGGCTAAAAATGAAGACTGCTTCTGCTTAATCAAGAGATGATTTAGATAACAAAGGTTAAGGGAATTAAGCATGTAAGGTAAAAATAATTTTAAAGAAATGTTCCTAGCATTATGTATTTTAAACAGTTTAAACTGAGATTTTAGATCTAGAAACTTTGACATTTTTAACTTATTTGAATAATTTAGGGTTATATGTTGTAATGAATTTTATATTATAGTCTAAGTTAAAGTTTGGCAAAAATTGTCAAAATAAATAAATAAATAATATTTTGCACAGTAAGAGAGAGAGAGAGAGAGTGCTTGAGTGGAGGCAGGGATAGTGCTCTTCTTCTATTATTGGCCTGCTAAGAAAGAGTAACCAAAACAGAGCAATAATTTTAAGACCAAAACAACCCAGCTGATCTTTCTCAAAATAAAAATCATTAATGAACAGGCAAACTTTGAGATTAGATAAGAGATTAGGTACAAACTTGGTAAAATGCACAGACAATGTTTGAGTTTAAATCCTTCCGATTTAATACCAAAAGGAAAACCTTAAATATGAGATGTTAAAATATAAATGTGTTAAGTATGTGCATGCATGAGGATGGCTATATATATATTATTGGGGGACAATTCTGTTCCTGTTTTGTTTCAATTGAGTCACTAACCTCTGGAATGAGTGTTTTATCATTACAGATGTGTTAAGTGAAATTACTTTACAGAAGTCGATAATTCTGAGTGAAACTAATGAAAAGACAATGCCAAACATGGGACGAGCTTTAAGTGGATTGGTTATCCAGCTCTGTCTGCCACTGGTAATAATGACTTGTTTTGTCTTTTATAATGCTGATTTAAATCACTCTCTGGATTAATATGTTAAAGAGTGTTTATATGATTGGATTTGTGAAATTTAAGTTTGCCGTCAAAAATGGGTTTAAAATCCATGCCTAAATTTAAATGAGGGTCTAAATTTTAACAAGTTAACACTTTGTTGTTTGAATGGTGAAGGTAAATATTTTAGACTTGACGGCAGAAAAACAGTGACAGATTGGCTACGTCACTAACCAAATTATCCAGAGAGCACCCTCACATAAAGAAGCCTGGTGGGAAAACAAAGGAGTGAATCCTGCTTGTGTAATATAGTGCAAAAGCTTTATGTAGTGGTTTATGTAGAACAGAGATAAGTTGAACAAAAACGTGTGGATAGCCCCTTAATGGAGCAAATCCATAACAAGAGGTTTGAATTAATTGAAATAGCACAGCAAAAAAAAAAAAAATAATAATAAATTTTGTTTGAACAAAACAATTGTAATAGGCTCTATGGAGCTGCTTATGAACACCTGTCAGGTCAAATCAAATTAATATTGTGAACACTGACAGGGCTTTTTGATAATGTATACTGTTTCAATACAGATTTACAGAAACTGAGGATGTCTCTTTAATAAATATTTGGGCGTTTAGAACTAAGTAATAGTATTGTTCATTTAGTAATAGTATTGGGAAATCTGTGTGCTCTTTTTCAGTTTATAATAATTTTGAGTAAATAAATATCACTGCCAAATGACAAACATGAACAAGGGTTTTAAAGACATTGATCACGTAGCTGATGTGTAAGCATTTCTAACTGACAAAACAGTGAGAACTAAATTGACTTAATACGAGGTATTGAGGATTTGCTTCTGAATGTGTCATTAATATAGTCTGAGTACAGTAATATGGTATGATAATTGACAAGACTTACATTAAAAAAAAAAAAAAAAAAAAAAAAAGGGTAATAATAAGGCAATGAGTATGGTTAACAGTAATGTCCTGGTATAAAATACATGCATGACAATAAGTGGATAGGTTAGTTGTATTTTTGAAGTTAGACACTTCAATACTTAAAATGTAATTTTGATCAAATGTTGTTAACAATGACAAGTTTGGGTTAATGGTTAATGTATGTTTAAACAGCATGTGAACTATGATGACTGCAAATGGATTCGTGGTGAAACTAAAACTTAATAAAAGGGCTATTAAGTAATAAACTAGGAACTGCTCTAGGTTTTCGAGGAAATTATGATTATGATTATTTTTATTTTTTTAAGATGGCTCAATATTGATCTTACTTATTTTTGGTTTGTTTAATTTTGTGTTTTTAACACCAAGTTTGGAATGAAAGGGTAAAATAGATAATCAATCTCTATAATTGTACCATTGATGGGGAAAATTATAGATTTTCATAAAATAAGGGTATCTTTACTGGGATTTAGGTTATAAGCAATGTCTATATTTGGTATCTGTGAGGTGACTGAGGGTCTGACATATGTCAGGAATGCAATAACAGTGGTTATTCATTTAGCCCGGCTTCCAGAGAAGCTGGAAGTTTATTGTAATGAGTTTATTTTAAGATATGACCAAATTAACTAAAATTCATCATAGTTGTATAAAACATGCTAAAAGAAAACAAATAAGGCAAATATCCTTCTTAAGGGTTAAAAAAAAATGAATTGGTTATAGTGTATGCGGTTTTCTTTAATGATTTGTTAAATCTGGTTAAAGAATATGCAAATTTAGTCTTAAGGCTGTTGGATAAATGTTTTGTTTTAGAGGGTAAGTGTGAAGTAGCTGTAGTAGGAAGAGAGGTATTTACAAAGATATGTTGATGAAAGTATATATGGATGGAGGACACTTTTCCAGGTAGAGGGACACACAGAATAATTCACTGGAAAAGACATTATGTGAAGAAAGACTAGTGCAAGTGGCGATATTGTGGGATTAAGTAAGTAGATGAATGTATATGGGAAGTAAGAATGATTATGGGAAGTATTTTGTACAAAATAATGTGTTTATTACTAGAAATGTCAGCCAGTACCAGAGATCTTAAGTATATGCACCTGCTTAAGTTGACCAACAGCCTGCATTCTTAGCATGCATCACAACTACACCTGACCTCATTTATTAGACCAGATGTGGGGTATTAGACCCCACATTGATCTAAAACGGGGGACTGAAGGAGTGGATGCCGATTTGCCATATCCTTCATACTGATATTAATTAAATTATTACATGATTTCTTGTTTGACTATTAATCAAGTTATAGCCAGAGTGAAATGTGTAACCTTATGTGTGCTGTATTTCTTTTCCTCAAGATTAATGTCCACATATTATGTGTGTTTATCCAACCGTAATGATAAGACACTCGCCAGTGCTAGAAAGCCTTGAATTTTAGATAAGTTCTCTGTGTACGTGTGTTAGTATCTGTCTGTACAGGGAGAAGCTCAGACAGTCCCAGGACAAAAATCAACTGCCAGTGTCCAGCATATCAGATATACGTCTTTGGAGAGTTTTATCTAGGTTTTGGAACCAATCAGAATTTTGTTGACTCATGTATTGACGCAATTAGTATCCTCTGTCAGGGTATAACTGTGGTTGATTTTGTATTGTACTGGGGGCGGCCTGCGAACTCCTTCGAGAGTGTTGAAGCTGACTTCTGCTGATGAAATTGCAAACTATTTTCTTCAAGTAAAATTATTATTATTAATTGAACTCATTTCTGAGTCCTGGTCTTCATTGCGACATATCTGGTCCTTGGGTTTTAACTGTAAATTCCCCTACAGTGCTTAGTATCTGAAATAACTACCCCACTCCGAGCAGTAAGTGGAGCTCTGTAGGGCCTGTATGAATCCCAGAGCTGTGTAAGAAATTCATAGTTTGAAAAAGGTGTGCTGTGCTTTTGCCATGATTTTCCTGTCAGAATAATACTAAAACAACTAGTAATCCGCACAACTCCTGTCTGTCAATGACATAAAAATGACATGTTTGTAAGAAACAAATCCATTATTAAGGCATAATGGCAGACAACCATGCATCTTTTTACTTCGCAAGATCGTAATTGATGGACTACCGTGGTCCGGATTATTTGTGGATTATTGTGATGTTTTCCATTAGTGAGCAATAGTAAAAGCAAATGATCATTTTTGGGTGAACCATTCCTTTAAGATGTTGTCACACTAGCAAAAATGTTGGTTATTTGTGAATATTGTGGTTATTTATGAAGTCACCTTTAAATGATGCAGATTCACCCTCTCGTGACATTTGTGTTTTTTTGTGGAATCCTGTTGGAATGAACGTATTTTAGCTGGGAAGATTCACAGAACAACAGTAAATGTGACACACCTTTAGCCACCTACCTAACTACATCCCCCATCTTCTTCCTCCTCCTTCTCCTCTGCCTCCTCTGAGGGCTCCTGAGAGACAGATCCAATTTTCTCAAGCTGTATTCTCTCAATGACTCGACTCTGAGGCATATAAAATAGTGTTGGGCATTTCATGAGATTGTGAACAATCCTAACATTCAACCAACCATTTTTTTTTGTGGGTTTTAGATAAGCATTTCAGAAACTGTATTTGAGAGAGTGATGTATATATTTGTATTTGTATGTTTGTTTCTTTGTTTTTTATTTATTTATTTATTTGAAAGAGTGTTATACAATAACATGCACTGCATATTTTGAGCTATTGGATTATAAATTTTCTATGATGCTTTAAAGTTCAGCTTCAGTCATTGTCATCTTTTGTGATGGGAAGAAGTTTCATTATTATGTAATTAATGCACTTGTGACTGCTGTTGGCAATTGAAAGTGAAAGACAAATGCACTTTGTGTCAAGTTGCAGCAGACTGAAATCCGTTTTTGCTTTTGCCTATGCAATGAAAATAAAAACTTAAGCAGCTTTACTTTAACACACTCTCAGTTTAATAGTTTAAGTCACAGGATGTCTCTGTTTTTATAATTGCATTTATTCATGGTTCTACTAAATGAAAATATTAGTAAATGTTTAAGACATACCAAGGCTTCTTCAAGTTTGAGGCAGCACTTGAGGAAGCACAAAGACTGTTTCAGAATCTCTCATACAAGCGACATAAAAATTACCAAGTTTTCAATCAAACCTCAAACCTTGATCCTCCAGGGGTGTAAAATAAATAATACCAAAATTTCAGAGTGTGTATTATAAGGTATATAATGATTTTTTTTCTTCTGACATTGTACAGAGATTTACTTGACTTTATTATGTAGCATGTAACCACCATTTATTCATTATTATTTCTGCATCTACCTATAATATACACCAGGTAATTTTTTTTAAGTATGTGATTATTATTATTATTATTATTATTATTGTTATGTATAAAATTCTATTGGTTAATGTTAAGCTGCCTTTTTATCTTTTGCCATTCGTTACTTAACTGAATTGATAGTGTCACATGCGATTGTTAGGCTGTATAATGCCATCTAAGCTTGCCATACTTATACTTTTATTGAATTGAGGCCACTGTGGTGTGTGTTTAAAAATCTTTTAACTCATGTTCTTTTAATTAATTTCATCTTCTGTGAATTTGAAGGTGCTCACCATAAGCCGTTTAGTGATATTAGATTTTTTTTTCCACCAATCTCTTTAGCATCCTGACATATTGCTGTGGCATTTCTTCATGAACAGATTGCGCCTTTCAGTGCTGTGTGAAAAAGGGAAACATCTTGGCTCATGCTTGCATCTGTGCAAGAAACAATAGCTTTTGTCAGCTCGCTGAAACAAGATTAGCAACCAACTGTGCCCTCTGAGGCTTCAAAGAGGAGCGGTTCAAGAGGAAAACAGATAGGTGAGAGATTGCAGGCGGTTGTTTGTTGTGGATAAATCTGCTAATGATAAGAAAGCCGCACAGTTGCCTAAACTTTGAGGTGAAGCTTTAAACGATGAATCACTGTGCTCTTAGAGTCCTGTCATGCTGGAATGGAGCCTAAAAGGGATTTAGACACAAACACTTGCAGAAGACCAATAAGTGCTGGTGCTTTGCCACTAGGGGACAAAAGCATCAAAATGGAGCATCTCTCAGAAGCCTTTTACCTGGGGGTCATTGAAGCAATCCAAATCTGTCAAGGCAATTTACAGCCCAGTCTGATTACCAGCATCTGCCGCCCAGCTCATTATGGCTCCCACCAGTAGCTCAATCAATCTCAACCCCACCTGCATCCAGATCAGCTGGGCTTTGGGAGAAAAGGCGAGTGGGTTGTGAAATCACCGAGGTGGAGGGAACACTGGGGGCAGTAATTGAAAGTTTAGAGAGCTTCCATGCCATAATGTCAGTGAAAAGGATTTTAATGTGATTTCACACGATAGGTTTCCAGAGGAGATCCAGCTGACAGTCCTTGAAATGGTTTAACACACTTAGCACTTCCAGGCACACCTGGCGGCCTTATTAATTTAGCATTTTCCATTCAGCTTCCTCTTTATTCACTGATAATAAAGATAGAGGGGTCTGTGAAAGCTGCGTTTATTCAGTGCTACGAAGCAGAATATGACAAACAGTGACTCCATATGGTAGTTTAGCTGTATGGTATTTCCATTTGTCTGACTCTGTATCTCTTCTCAGCGCAGTATTGGTTGAAATGGGGTGAGCTGTGTATTTGTTAGCGTGTACCGATACGTGCGAATGTTGGCAGCCGTGGGCTAAAAGGTCTGTTATTTCTCCTGGGAAACTCTATATCGCAACCTCTCAGGTTCTCTCAGGTCTCCATCAAGCTTTGGGACAGTCCGGCTGAACATCCCAGCGTTAAAAGTGATTCACTCAGACGTGATAAACCAGAGGTGAGGTTGGTGGCATCGCTGGCTTCAATATGATTAAAAAGGTTCATTTTAATTATAATTCATTGGTCATTACATTTAAGCTTTGAGTAGCAGGTTTCTATCTCGCCCTACTGTGATTTTTTTATTTAAAAAATGATACATTTAACTAAAGTGTGGCTATACATTTCTCTATCTCTATCTCTCTCTGCTGTCACATTTTGCCACTGATACAATAACAGCCGCAATGAACACACAGTATTAAAAATAGCAAATTCCAGTGCTAAATAGGAACTTATTATAACATACCATAACAAAATGAAAACTTCTATTCAACAACTGGAGATGCTTACTTTGTTTAAGATACATCCCTGTTGCAGAATATTCTATTTCCTGATGTTAAGTGATGCCTGGAGGGCATTATTAATATTATTTAACAATTAAGTCCCCCTGTAGTGATAATTTCATAAATACTGCTAATCTTTTCTTCTAGAGATTATTCATATACTGTAGGTGATTTATTGCCACAGGATATGTTGTTCATGTACCTCTTTGTGAATGTGATTTTTCTGACATATTAAGCCATAACTAAGTGGAAGTTAATGGCGTGGTTAACTCATCAAGTCATTGAAGAACATTGCTCTCATGATTCACTGCCTGATCTTGATCTAGCAAGTAAATAATCTATTGTAAACTTAACCACAGTTGTCACAACCTTGGACGTTTTGATGTGTTTTGATCCCCCATGTGTTCTGTGTGACCTGGTTTTCCATCATGTCTGATTGTCACTCGGTTCAGGTGTGTGTCATAAATTACCCTCATCAGCCCTCCTATTTGTGTTCAGTTCACTATTTGTCGTCCGGTCTGCGACGTCCCAATGTGTGCATCCAGTCTGTCCGTCCTGTATCTACCCTCTTTTGGATTATTAAAGGGTTAGTTCACTTGAGAATAAAAATTTGACAATCTTCTATTCACTGTCGAAGCATCCTAGGTGTATTTGACTTTCTTTTTTCAGAATACTCCAATCTAAGTTATATTAAATATTGTCCTTGCTCTTCCAAGTCTTTCAATGGGGTAAGTGGGTGTTTGTTGTCAACAATTCAGAAGTTGTGAAATAAAGTGCATGCATCTGTAATAACACGTCCCTCACATGACTCTGGGGGGTGAATAAAGGCCCCCCGTAGCAAATCAATGCATTTTTGTATGATAAATATTCAGATTTCAAATGTAATAAACACTTTTTTTCTCACTTCTGGGGGGACTGTGGGGAACCGGAAGACCTGCAGGCAGATGTTGTAGTACGTCAGCGCTGCATGGTTGGTGACAAGCATGAAAAGATAACTAAACAAAACAATGGTCATGAATTAGAAGCACAAAACAAGGATTTATAAAGAAAAACGTCTTAGGATTTCGAAATAAGCCAAGAGGAGACTGGTTTTCCTTTGCTAAAGTAAGAAAACTTTTGTCTCCTACATTTCCCAGAGGCGTGCGTGTGACGTACCATCTTCTTCCATCTTCCACCTGCAGGTCTTCTGCGTCCCACAGTCAGCAGATGTTACACAAAAACGGTTTAATACGTTTGAAATCTGGATACTTATCTTACAAAAAATCCATGGATTCACTACAAGGGGACTTTATACATTTATACATTTATGCTTCGAGATTGAATAGAAGATGGATGAATTTTCATTCTTGGGTGAACTAACCCTTTAATGACTATTTGCATTCATCTTAATTTTCTTCTTGCATTTGTCTCACCATAGCGTGACTTCTGTTTTTCATCAATAATTTTGGTTCATTTTCCTGGAAGAGAAAGACTGTACATTTTAAATGTGTTTATGTGCTTAAGAGTACATTAATATATGATATCAAACAGATATGGACACAAATTTCTAATTTTGATTTTATCTTTTGGAAATTTTTAAAAGATCTCTTGCTGGATTTCATTCATACTTTACATCTGATTTTCTTGTCTAGCCGTCACTATGTAGCCAGTTGTACCAGGTTTTTAGAAGGCTGGAATGTATTGGTCTCTGCATGGGAGCCCAAAAGAGCTTTTTCTGTAATAAATCCTGGAGTGTTGACAGTGACAGAAGGATCTGATACACAATACAGAACAACCACGGCAAATATCTGGATTGCTCTAGAGAGGATTACAGTGTAGCATCTGCTGAAATGATGTATCCATGTGGGAAAGTTTTATGCCTGTTGTGTGAATGTCAGCAGAAAGAAATATGCAGAATGTTTTTAAGGTGGAAAATAATCACATTGTTACAGCATAGCCTAAATATATTTCCTGTTAATACCGTGGAGGTATTAAAAAATAAAAAATAAAAATGTTTTCTGAGAAATTATGCTATCAAAGTTTAGCAAGGTATTTTGTTTGGCCTAGCAAGTTTATTAACCATATTCAGCATGTTTTAGGCTATAAATTCTTTATTCATTAAGATTCATACATATTTTACTACATTGACATGAATGATAGCTTGTGCTTTGTAAATGGTTGCTGTCAGAATTAAAGTCCAAACAGCTGAAAAAATATAACAGTATTTTTATAACAGTACAAACGATTGCTGTCAACGAAAATAGTCCCCTATCCATAATATCAACAATTAAAGACAGTCTCAACAGTTGTAAAGAGACATTTATTTATTTATTTATTTTTTATGGAAGAAGCATTAATATGGACATGTATTTTTGCCAGAAGCAATGGTTTACAGTAAAAAAAAAAAAGAAGAAATATAAATTTTTGCCTGAAATATTTCTTTAAAGACATGTATATTTAATTTAATTTAATGTATATTGGCTTTAGCTATTTTGTTTCAAACTTCCCAGTTTTTTTTTTACTTCAGCATTCAACAACCATAGTGATATTTATAATAAATGATGCCAGGTATTTAAAACCTCCATCTGTATCTTAGGTTAACTGATGTGGTTGCATATTAAATGCCTCATCGTGATCTTTTGAAATATTTACATTTTCAATGTAAGATGTGTTCCATCATCAAAACCATGTGATTTTTAAGCAAAGAATGTCACACAGAGTATGTGCACACACAACAGAGGTAGAGCCTTACTCTTCTTTTTGCTCCCACTTTAGACTTTACTGAGCATCTATCCGAAATGCGCCATACAACACCGTTACGTTTTAGTTGTGCAGCTGCCTGCTCTCAACTGCTGCATATGAACTCTCTCTAGTGTTTGCTGTTACTAATTTGTTTTATTTAATATAAATTTGGTGTTATTTTAAGTAGTTATTTTATAAATATACAATTGCATATATAATTTTTTATTATTTTCATAATAATTATCAAAATATTACTTTACCATAAATATACATTACACATTTAATATATAGAATGTATTCCTAAGTAAATTATTGGGTGAATCATACTTTTGTTTTATTTACTCTTTTATTCAACAATTGATTTTATAAACATTTTAAATATTTTGGCTGAAACAAGTGTAGGTGTTTTTTTTATTCAGTTGTAATGTTTACATTGTACAGAGATATGATGGCAAGGTAACTATAAGATTTTATTTTCTGTAGCATTTTTGCATTTCCCCATTAAAATGTTGGATAAGAAATAAGAGGTTTAACCTCTCTACACATTCAATAACAGAAAAAAAGTTTCATACATTCACAGATGGCAGCAATGTTTTCTTATAGCAGCCATCAGATCAGGTTTCTGGCATAACCCACCAGTTGTCACATGCAGGTATCTAGCAGATCCTCTTGCCTCGTCAAGATCAGATAATAGAGCCACCTGAGCAGCTTCAGATATTTTATTATGCAAGCATGTAGATAGAGTCTTTGAATTTATGGAAATAGCCTTTACTGAATGTGTTTTGTCGACCTGTGCAGATAGACATCAAAGACACCTGGTGTCAGTAAAGCAGAGTAGATTCACTATGGTTTCAGTTTAAGCTTGCCACAGGTGCCTCAGGCTGAATGTAGAGAAGAACAGCTATTACTTATGGTTCCACCATTTCATATTTCAAGCTTTCCATCTCCTGTGAGCAACTGAACTGTAATGTCTACTCATACTGTTATGAATCTTAATGGTTCAGTGATGGGTACATGATACGTGTCGAGAGACTGACCTCTGTGACAAAGCCCAGCCATTGAGAGACTGGTTACTCTACTAATTACCACAGTGCCACATAAAGCATGAGAAAAACATAAAATGTATCCAGAATAGGTGGGTTATTCAGCTTGACATATTGTATTCTATTCAGTGAGTAACAAATGGAGCAAACACCCCAATGTATCATTCTAAGTGGCCTTCCTGTCCACCATTTCCTAGGGGGAGCAAAGTATATACACTGATCAGCTACAATATTAAAGCCTGACAGGAGAAATTAATATCATGTCACATTCCTAAAGATTTTTCAAAACCACATGCACTCCTTCATGGCAGTGAATGCTTCATGATGGTGGTGCCCTCTTTTAGGAAAATAATGCCCCTTGCCATGCTGCAAAAATTCTTCAGGAATGGTTTGAAAAACATGACAAAAGAGTTCAAGGCATTGGGCTCCAAATTCCCCAGAATTCAATCTGATGTATCAATGCATCAGGTCAGTGTAGGTTCCCTTTAATTGTACCCAACTGACAAGAAATGGAGATGTCAATTATCAATTATCAATTATCAGTTTTGTTTTGGACCCCAGTGGCATTCAAGGTATGGACAATTTTTGAAGCATTCTTCCAAAGAAGAAGAAAAAAGTGTTGGCAGAAGTTTCATTTTGGGTTAACCATCCCTTTAGTGCAAGAAGAAGCTGCAAATAGTGCAAGCTTATGAAAAAGTAAAGAGATTTCTTGAAATTAAGTTGTTTGGGCACTTATGTTTGTGTATTTCCTTGTTGATTCTGAAGGTTGCAGCAGTGGGACTGAGCACCTCTCTTGGTTTCTGACACAGAGGTTGTTAGCAAGGAAAGAAAATGTGAGAGGCTTTTTTGGAGCAATAAAAGCATCGCTAAGGGCCCACTTTCCTCAAGAAGCCCCGTTTCACCTCTGTTATTTTCTTCTCCTGTTCTCTCTG